>NC_135320.1:34699600-35324878 GCF_048772815.1 Callospermophilus lateralis | reverse complement strand
ATATATGAATCTCCATTTCTCAGTCATAAGCTCAAACTCTGTCCTCTGAATCAGGACTGTGTTTTTGTTTGTCTGTCTTTTGTAGTACAAAGTAAAAGCTTTTGTATGAGTGATAGAATTTAAATTCTAGGCTAAACATGGTATAAAATGCAAAATAAATCCCTGTTCTTTATTTATTTATAAAATGACACATGCATACAATTACATGGCAATGCAGAAAGGAAGGATGAGACTCTTCAAACATCACCCTTAGAAATGTGTAATGAACTGCTTCTACAACCGTGTCCTATGGCGCTTGGTCCTAGATCTCTGTCTTTTCCTCTCCTTTCCTCCCTCCATCCTTTCCTCCCCCACCCTCCCACACCTCTCTCTCTCTCTCTCTCTCTCTCTCTCTCTCTCTCTCTCTCTCTCTCTCCACCAAACTAGGCACTCCAGGCAAGTGCCCTACTTCTGATCTACTTCCCTAGCCCCTGAATGTAGGCTATTCTTCTGTCAGGAAGGACCTAAGCCAGCATCCGGTCCAAGGTTTTCCTTGTTGCCAGGCAACAAAGGGCGCCCACTGGTAAAGCCAAGGCCAGCAATCAGGTCTGCCTCTCAGCTGAGCTTCGTGTTCTTTCTAGCACTGGTTATTATCTCCCTTTTATGGGTTTTCAGAACTCCAGTTGCTGACAGAGCAGATTTTTGTCTAAATCCTACATCAGAATTATGTATTATTTAAAATTATTGTTTATTCTGTCTTTTGCCTTCTCCAGGCAAAATAAACCTTACTGCAATTCTTATCAGGTTTTTATTGGATCTCCTCCAAAGTCCCCAAGTCTGCTTTTGTTCTTTTTTTTTCTTTTTTACATAAAGCCTATTATGAGATTAGTGTGTACCAAATCAAAGATTATGTTTTCAAGGAATATTTTAAGGGTCTTAGGAAAATAAAGAAAGTGACTAAATTTAAAATAGTAGAGTAAACTATATCCAAAAGCATGTCCCCTAAAAGGTCACATAATTGATGATGTTGTTGTTTTCTTAAAATCCAGACAGATTAGATGAAATTCTAAACTTTGAAGGCATACACACCCTTTCCAATTCTGGCATCTTAAATTAAAAATCCAAAACATTTCAATTCTTGAAAAGAGAAACAAGTAATATTTTATTTTCTGAAGAACATTTTGGCAAAAATATTTTGCTGGAAATTTTCTTCCAGCTGGTGGATCTGGAGTCTGTATTTTAGTGCATTAAAATCAGAGCCACTAACCTTGAACCCCGTCTGCACACCTCCCTCTAACCTTGAACTCCTGTCTGCACACTTCCCTCACAGGCAGGGAACCTGGCTCTATCAGAGCTGACAGCATCAGGTAGCCTTCTGTCAGCTAAGGTGATCATTATCCTAGTTTAAAACACAAGCTAGTCCTCCTTCCAGAAACTACAGAGTTTAAGTCAGACTGTGGTGGTAGCTGAGCTGAAAGAGTATAAAGTTAACTCAGGTCCAGTTAACCCAGGCCTCTATGATCATTTGAAGCAGAATTTATGAGAGTAATCAACAGAATGAAGAAAAATGGCTCTACTGAGCAGCAAGGAACCATGAGACTTTCTAGTGGCCCCCCGTACAGTCTACCATGTGCTATACTGGAGAGATACTCATATATGTAACTATGCTCGGGTATATGAATTTTATCATGTCTCCTCATATTTGCAGAATAATAATTTGTTGAACTAGTCCCAGCACATCTCTTTTCTTATAATCAAAAGAACACTAACGGAAACAAAACATCAGCCTGTCTATCCCTTATATTAAAATAGGAGAAAATATGGATCGCTTTAGACCATCCTGATCACATAAATAAAATATTGATATTGGTTCAAAATTGAGAGACTAGAGCAACTCCATTACCCTACAAGTGTTGCTAAGAGAAAGTTTACAAATAGGAAATATTTCCCATCAAAAAAAAGCATATAAGGGCTGGAGATGTGGCTCAAGCGGTAGCGCGCTCGCCTGGCATGCGTGCGGCCCGCGTTCGATCCTCAGCACCACATACAAACAAAGATGTTGTGTCCCCGAGAACTGAAAAATAAATATTAAAAAATTCTCTCTCTCTCTCTCTCTCTCTTTAAAAAAAAAAAAAAAAGCATATAAGAAATATGGCCTCTGAGTCAAAGCATAGTTAAAACTAGAAAAGATACATTTCAAACTTCTATACACATTATTTCTATATTTGAATATGCAAAACACAAGAAATTTTCCCTTGTTTTTCACACATTGGGGTCTCAATATCTATGAAATCCATCTGTTTCTCATTTACTTATCATCGAAATGCTGTTTGGTAAAAATTACTTGTTGTCCAAAACCTTTGAGTTTTCTTTATGAGCATATTTAGCCTTTCTTAGAAACAGGTTCATTGGCCAAGAGCAAGTGAACTCATATAACAAAACATTCAAATTTGGATGGAAACAGAAAATAAAAGATCAGGATAGTTTCTTTGGGAAAAAAGGCATTGCACATAACTTTCAGACACTAATCTTGATAAATTGTACTGGATGAATCTTTTTATGTTTCCTCAGTCTCTCTGGAGAGAAGATCATTTGGTTAAAGATGAAAGAGTTTATCAAATTATTTGAAATAAAGCTTCGTTCATCAAAATTGCAAAGAAAAATAAAATCCCATGTTCTTCAATTAGAATAACTTGTATATTTTGTCCAACAACCTTCTTGGTTAAAAACACATGCTAATGAAATAACATTCTTCACATAGATTTTGCCTGCCCCTAGTCCCAGTAAGCAGTTGGAGAAATTACCTGGTAGTGTAAAAAAGAAATTTAAATAATTCAGTCAATACATTCATTTAGTACAATTTGACTGAGCACCATCATTCTATATAGAAATATCAACAGGCAAAAACATTAAAAAATCCTTGCCTTCAGGGAAGACAGACAATCAACATAATAAACAAGTAAATTCTACAGTAGGTTAAAAGGTGCTAAACGTTGAGAATAAAAATGAGAGCACAGTAAGGGAATTTGGAAGTGCTAGCAGATGGAGATGTAATCTTAAATTCATGTCTCATGTTGTATTGGTCTCATAAAGAGAAATAAAGACAGGATAAAAGGGAATGAGCATATAGATACCTGGGGAATGGTTTTCAAGAAAAAAGGAACAGGCCATGCTAAGGTGTTGAGTCAAGAATGGGCCTAGTTCAAAAACCACATGGACAGAGTAGAAAAATTGAACATATTAGTATATGAGCTAAAGGAGACAGATTCATAGGTTAGAACTTTTCAAACTTTAAAGAACCTTGTGAGTCACCTGGGGATCTTTTTGAAATGCAGATTCTGCTTCAGCAGGTCTGGGAGGAGCCTTGAGACTCTGCATTTCAGATGTTGCTGAGGCTGCCAACCACAGACCAGTACTTTCACTGAAGGCTTGTAGATAGTCGTTGTTGTTGTTGTTGTTGTTTGTTTGTTTGTTTGTAAAGACATGAGCCTTTACTGTGGGAAGAATGGGGAGACACTGAAGAGTGAGAGGAATAACATGAACTGATCTAGTATAATAAATAAAACTTTGTTTGCAGATTCCTTTTGTACTCCACCAGCCTGGGGCTGCTGCAGTTGGAAAGTTGCAGTTGGGAAGAGAGGCATGCTTGGTTGGAACACAGTCACTCTGTGTTCAACATGCCTGGACTAATATGTACTATATAGATTCAATACTTAACACCGGTTGGCTCTATGGAAGCTTATTCATAACCTTTATTTCCATTGTAGAGCACATGACTTAATCTTTAAGTAGAAAAACTCCAATCCCCCCACGGAAATAAACATGAGAAAGTAGAAAAAAAAATATTTTTAAAAACCGTGCACTATATAGCTAAATGGAGTAAAATAAGAATAAATATAGGCAATGGATTGTGAGTCCCATTGATGCAATGGAATGTGTTAGCATACAAACCAGATCCTTTGCAGTTCTCTGGTTGCTTTGAAGAAACAAATCACCCAGAAGCCAGCTTGAAGGCAGCTGAAGACCCTGCTGTATTCTGCTACCTACTCCCTCCCCAGGTTTAGTCCCTTCTGCTCTATCCACCAGCATATGGTACAGACTGTCATGTAAAGCTCTGATCTCTCCTGGATACTCTGATGTACACACAGAAAAGACTGATTTCTTTTCTCAGAACTAGGTACGAGTCATATAATGAACTCTTACATTTGATAACAGTACTCCTTCCTTCCTATCCCCATCCACCCCAGAGAGGGATATACTTACATTGTTGAGGTATCACATATCAAAAGTCCCAACAAATTTAACCATTAAATCCCTTTTCAAGGAGCAAGAAACTATGTATGCAGAGGAGAGAGGATGAATGGGAAGGGGATTAAAATGGAAAAAAATATATACTATGAACCCCACTATTATGTATAACCACAATGCACTAAAAATGAAAAGTAAAAATAATATATTTTTTATAATTAAAAAAAAAGAAATGTCCCCAGTGGCTCAGGAGGCAGGAGGACCTCGAGTTCAAAGCCAGCTTCAGCAAAAGCGAGGCACTAAGCAACTCAGAGAGACCCTGTTTCTAAATAAAATACAAAATAGGGCTGGGGATGTGGCTCAATGGTTGAGTGCCCCTGAGTTCAATCCCCAGTACCAAAAAGAAGAAGAAGAAGGAGGAGGGTGAGGAGGAAGAGAAAGAGGAGGAGGAGGTGGAGGAAAAGGAGGAGGAGGAAGAGGAGAATTATTATTATTATTATTATTATTATTATTATTATTGATGTATGCATCAGAATAAAATGTATGCTAATAACCCCCAAATCTCAGCAGTTTAGAACAATAAATTAATTCTTATTCATGTTATATACTAATTAGCGTGGATCTTTGTTCTACACAGTATTCACTCTGGGGCCTATGTTAACAGAGGCTCCCTTTTGATACATGTTTCTGTGATTGCAGAAGCCAGGAAAACTAAACGTGAAAACACATTCAGTGATTTTGCCCAGACTTACCAGTTGTCACTTCCATTCACATTTCATTGGTCAAAGCAAGTCACATGGCCAACTTAGTGCAGAATATGAATGTTTACATACAAAAGAAAACAAAATGTTTTGAACAGGAAATAGCCTTCCATGCTGACATTCCAGTACTTGGACTGTCTGCAAGAGGATAGATTTTAACATCTAGTAAGAGATTACCAATGGCCTAAGTTGATATAGTTCTTCATGTCTACTATTAGTTGGTGTCTTTAGTAGCTTGCAATAAATGGAACCCTATTCCCCATATGTTTTCACAGAGATTTCATTGAGAAAGGGAGTCGGTAACTGAATCCAAAATATTATCTTTACTCTGAATGAAGCCTGGAAAGTAGTCATAGCTCATGGGCTTGCTACCTGCCTACCTTCCAGTCAAACTTTGAAATAGCCACCCAAGGTTTGAGTTCATGCTTTATTCCACTTACTGAGGCCTCTGCTTCCCACCAAACCATTAAGAACAGAATGGCCACTCCCTCCTCAAATCCTAAGGTATTTTCATTCCAGCTAATTTTTTAAATTATTCTGCCTCCTGAACATGAAGGCTCCTGACCAGAAATATTAAGGTCCTTTCCTATGAAAGAAAAAACCAGGAGTTGTAAAAAATTATTCTTTTAGCACCAGGTACTAATTGGAACAATTAAATGTTGGTTTTGCTTTCTTTTCCACTAAATTATAAACTTTTCTTTTTTCCCTTTGGTACCAGGGATTGAATCCAGGAGTGCTTAACCACTGAGCAATATTCCCAGCCCTTGTGTTTTTGTTTTTGTTTTTGTTTAATTTTGAGACAGGGTCTCACTAAGATTTTTACAGCCTAAGATGCTGAGGCTGACCTTGAACTTGTGATTCTCCTGACTTAAACTTCCAAGTTGCAGGGATTACAGGTGTGTGCCACTCCACTCAGCAAAATTATAAACTCTTTATATAAATAGCACCTTGCATTGTTATGTGATTCTATAATTGAGGAAGTCATGAAATATGTTTATTAAATTGTACATTCTTTTATGATAAACCAAATGAACCAAAACATTCACTTCAAAATCATGAATGATATTGGCCAATTTATACTGTCATATTGTGAGCATATGTGAATATGTAACAATGGATCCCCTCATTACGTACAACTCTAATGCACCAATAAAAATATGAAGAAAACATATATTCAGATCATGTAATGGTAGCTATCTTTATCGCAGAATTCCATACAGATGTCTCTAATCATTGTCTGTTGGACATACCCCATTCACCTTGTAATTTAGTGGAACTCTGTCTTTAGAAGAGAAATAATATTTTTTAAAGGAACAGAAGCTTTTTTCACTATATTATAAATATCATTAAAATAATTAGTTCCCAACAGCTCTGGTGGCCTTCTATAACAGAATTGTATGCTAAAAAAAATGAGCAAAGAAAGAATTTATTACTAACTCCCTCCAAAAGTATACAAAAAAAATGAGCAAAGAAAGAATTTATTACTAACTCACTCCAAACATAAGAAGTAAAGAAAACACACAATTTCCAAGCTTATTAACCAGAAAAGAAACAAAAGCATTTTTATCCAAGATATGAGGGATGACAACACAGAATGCAATAAAATAGATTTATGATGAGACACATTAAAATGCAGCATTTGAATTATCAAACTGAAACCAACAGACTTTAATATTTCACTTTATGAAAAGGAAAGTATTTCAGTACCATAAAACTGGGGTTATATATTCCAAATCTGTGCTGGTGGCTGACCAGGCTGAGAGCTCAAATAAAATGTTCCTTCATTTTGTTTTTCATTCTAGTCCGTGGCTTAACACTTCACTAATACCTGCCAGAATGACTAAAATTAAAATGACTGAGAATACTATTGATGAGGATATGGAACTGCTGGAACTCTCCTGCACCTCCATGGAATGAAAGTAATGCAGCCGCTGCAGGAAACAGGCAGGCCTCACTTTACTTGCCACACCTTATGTGTCTGTCTACAACCCAGGAATTCCACTCCTGGATTTTCATCCTAGTGAGATAAATTTTAAAAAGGCCCATAAACACTTGTATGAGAATATGCACAGCAGCATTATTCAAGATAACTGAAAACTGGGAATACAGCCACTAACAATCCATCAAAGGACGATTGAACCAGCAGGATGTGGTATAGCTATAGTATTGAAAGAATAGCCACCCATAAATGTGATCTACTGATGCACTCATGAATAAACTGCAAAATATCATGCTAAGTGAAAAAGTCAAACATAAAAGATTACATACCATATAATTTCCTCTGTATGAAATTCTAAAAAGACAAACCCTAGTGAGGAAGAATTGAACTAAAAGAAGTAATGAAGTTTGCTGGATTTTCTATATCTTGATCATGGTCGTGGTCATGTAACTATATACAATTGTAAAGATTCATAAGTTGGAAAATCTTATTGTGTAAAAATTATACCTCAATAAATCTGAGGAGAGACTTCATTAATATAATCAAATATAAAATGATATGATCCCTTGAAGAAATATTTTTAAATGACAAAATAATAAAATTAATTGCTAACTTAGAATATTATATCATACCAAAATTTAAATCATACCAAAAACTTAAATCATGTTAATAAATACACACAATCCTTTAGTAGAAATGATAAAAGCAAGGATAATGAAGAGTAGAGACAAATATTGATGAGTCTCTGGACACTTATATAGAGGTAGAGTTCTTTGATAAAATATGCAAAGTACTAAATAAACATAGCAAAACCCTCAACCAACTTAAAAATTACCCTTTTTGATATTAGAACATGCACATCTCTAAACTCTCAACTTCATCCCCCAAACCACCCATAGGAAATGTACTTAATGGCAATTCCACATTGGCTTAGGGAAAAGTGAGAAATTTTGACTTGTATTCTATATTTTGATTATATTATATAAATAAAAATGTTTTTAATTAATTATAGAATGAAAATATTTTGAAAACCAGCTGCATAAAATTTTTGATATAATCAGAGTGCCTAAGAATAACAAGGTTTACATAAATGTGTGTGCATATACACATATTTGTGTGGGGTTTTTTTTTTTCACATTTATGTTGGGAAGACTATGATCAAGATTTTTTCCCTTGAGGGTTTGTACTGCTAGGCTTTATTTTTTTTAAAAAAAAATGTTTTTAATTGCTATTTCATTTAATTATTAAATTCCATACCAAAATATCAGCACTATTTTTAAAAATATTTTTGAATACCATTAAATAAGATACAAAAATATGCAATTTCATACCAAGGAAGTGACAAGGGGAAAAATGTACTCATAAGTGTCATTTCCATAAAATATTCCAGACCACATATTCAGAGCTCTATAAATTGGTCCTAGAAACCTGCATTGATATCTTGGAATATGCATAAGATTCTCCCCCCACACATACAACTAAAACCATTAATCATATTATTAACATCATCTTTTAAGTTACCAAAAAAAAAAGATAAGTCACAAACATTAGTGTATTTTCCCACATCTCCTATTGTGGCTTCTTTTTTTTAATTTTTCTCCTTTGCCTCCTCACTCTATCTCCTACTTAAACAAGTACCCCACATTCTTCTCTGTGCTGTGCAATTTCAGGAGTCCAGATTTCACTGACTTGGTATTCTGCTGGATTTTCTTTTTTTCCT
Organism: Callospermophilus lateralis; assembly: GCF_048772815.1. Classification (NCBI taxonomy): domain Eukaryota; kingdom Metazoa; phylum Chordata; class Mammalia; order Rodentia; family Sciuridae; genus Callospermophilus; species Callospermophilus lateralis. The sequence continues at coordinate 35,316,231 of NC_135320.1, read as the reverse complement.
GAGTCTAATGAAAAGTTGAATATTCATGAACAATAAGCAACAGAAAGGACCTTCTATTGGCATATACTGATTATTTTCCTCTTATTATTATTTTTGAACATGGAGATATAATTTATTAAAAATGCCAAGTCATCGTTGTAGCATTCCTCAGTTTATTCAAACCAGTGAAATGTAACAAAACAAGGAGCAAATAACACAGCAAATGTTTTATGTTCTCAACTCTCCTGTTGGGTCTATATAACCTTTAACTTCAGTTTATCAGTTCTAAATAATATATTCTTAGGAAGAAATGCTTAATCCCTTGGTCAGTAAATGTTGAAAAGTTTACAATAGAAGTATTTTTCAGAAACATATACACCTTGATTTTCCATTTTGTATTTTTTAACTACCAAGACAAAACTAATTTGCAACGCCTTGCAATTGTGTAATAATTTTCCAATAATTGTTCATTTGAACCTCAACTACCTGATAAATAGGAAAGTCATATTGTCATCTCTGTTTAACACATAACTGGAATTAAAAGAGGTTAAATGACTGAATCAGAGTCATATGCTGAAGGGGGGGAAAAAAAAAACAGAGCTTTGCCTAGATGCTGGGTGTTTTGATCCTTCAGTCCTGAAATCTCTCTGTAACACCACAATACCTCTTAGCTAAAATACAATGTGCACATGTCTATATGCAAAAGAGATGGAGAGAGGGGCTATATTATGCACAAATGCTTAAGACTAGTAGATTCCTTCAAGCACCATTTTGAATGAAGATCCATGAATAAGATTTAAGTGAACTTGGATGCCTTCTGGACATAGAAGAACAAAACATCTGGGTATTGACCCAATAACTAGTAGGATGCTGAGACTGGGCACAATTAATTTCTATAATTTGATTATGACCTATTTATTATTTATATTTATATTTATTATCGAAAGTAATATTTGTATCTCTTTTGTCCAGAAACCTACAGAACATCTTTTTGGTTCTCCCACAAATTAGCATGTCCTAACCAAACTCATCATCTTCTTGCAATTACCACCCTGTATTTGCTATTAGTATCAGTATTCACTCAGTTGCCCAAACTAGAAAACTCAGCGTCATTCCCAACATACTTAGTACTACACTTAAACTCCAATGTAGATTGTATCTGTTAAAACTCTTTCTCTGCTTCCTTTCAAGGGGAAGATGGACAGCATCTCACTGGGGGGTTCTTCTGCCCAGAGGAATTTGAACCACCCTAAATAGTCACTTTAAATCTTAATATTACAAATAATTAAGCCACCCTAAATCTTAATATCTCAAATAATTAACAAATAATAAAACACAAACACTCAGAAATATATTGATAAAAGCAAAGCACCTGATAGATCTAATCCACATGAGTTCTTGAACTAGACAAAGACAAAATGGTTCTGGTGGTTTATTTAAGGGCATATATCAAAGGCAGGGGTAAGGTTTCAAGGGTGAAGTCTTGTTTTGTGGTATCTTGCAGTCAGGTTGATTGACATCTTGGCAGATCACACCCATCTCAGGTGCTGTGTGAGATCTTAAGCAGAGCTTGAGGGGGAGGTTCACCTGCATCAGGTGATCAGTCCCCAACAGGGAGTTGGCAATACCAGACCTATCCCCTCAGGAGGCTACTTTGCACAAGTCCACATAAAGCCCATGGACAGCTTGTGACAACTTCCATATTCAGATCCTATCCCTCCTTCACCAGTCCACTCTTCATATTGTAGCTACAGTAATCACATGTAGATTTAAATGTACTTTCTCCAGGAGGGCATTCCTAAGTCTCAATTTCTGTACCCTCTTCTATGCACCTGTGGCATCCTGTGTGCTTCCCCTCTCGTGGTACTAATTATGTTGTTTCATGAGTTGCTTACTTATTTGTGTCCCCACTATGACTGTGAGTCATATAGAGGCAAAGACTCTGCTGCTCTTAGTAACTTTTGTATCCCCAGTGATTAGCACAAAACTTTGCAAATGGTAGATACATATTAAATAAATACTCATTGACTGAATGAGCAAATGTATGAATAACTTTCCAAGAGAGATCACTGATACATAAACAGAACAGGAGACAATAAAACTAGGATCTATCCCACAAGTACCAAAGGTTTATATTATGCAACACAGGATGAACAGACAAATCAGGTGGAGAGAGCAGAATACTACATGGCTCAGTACCATAGATTAATTTGAGAGAGACATACTGCTCTGACATCAAATAGTAGCAGTGAGTCTTATCATTGGAACACAGCCTTATGGATAACTCTGCCACCATTTGGTCTTTAAGTGGCAAGACTGTCATCTCTGCTACAGTTCACAAATGACAGCAGTGGAGGATCCAGGAGTGACATCTAGGTGAGATTAAGTCTCAATCCCCTACAAATTCAGTGATACTTCCTTGCCTGCAATTCACTTTCTTATTTACCAGTTATCTTTCTCTCCAAATCTAGAACTGATTTTAACTATACTGTGATCTCTTGAGTAGGCATCCAACTAAATTTTTCAACCCACAGTGTGGTTTCTCTTTATTTAGATAAGCAATGTAAAAATGTTCTATAAAATGCAAGTCGAGACACTACAGGAAAACAGTTTTCATAAGTAACTCTTCAGGCTAACCAATTCTAATTTGTTATTTTTACATAGAGGGCATCTAAAATGAAGGCCTAGACTCAAGAGATTTTTTGAAAGTGCTTCTATATTTCACACACACACACACACACACACACACACACACACACACACAAAAAAAGTCTCTGTTCTTTGAACAAAGAAAACAGTGCAATGTAATATATGAAGGGTAAAGTGGAGGGGAGACCAAGGATAAATGTTATGTCAGATTATGAGCTTCTCCTAGACCTCATTATCTCGTCATTATCTCAGCTTATGCTTAATTTACTAGGGTTGTATTCAATAAAGACAGATGCTTAGACTAACATGATATTTCTTTCTCTAGTTTATGAAGGAAACATCTTGGTATTAAAGTCATTTAGTAAATTGACAGGCTTAAAGGAAAGGTTAAAAGGTTACCCCATGAAAGGACTCCTGGGAACCCTGGCTAATAAAAGTCACGTGTTTCCTTTCCCATCTTCTTTTCAATCTGCTTCCTGGAGACTCTGGAGTTGCTCATTCTTTCAAGTGGTTTTAGGTCTTAAAGGATTTTTTTTTAATCTCACTGAAATTCAAATTGCCAGGTATGTGTTAAAAGGCCCAAGAAACTGCATTTAATACCTTCCCTAGGGAGAATTATGGAACTCTGAATCCATGATCCAAGACAGATAGAGTAATAATGATGATTGGTGAATGCATAAGAAGAGTTCTTCCTTAGAGGGTCACCAGGTTGGGAATGAGCACATTGTTGAATCTTCCTACCTGTGGACACTTTAAAAAAAAAAAATTTTAAGTCAGCTTAAAGCACTTTTATTGCAATAATAAAATTTGAAGCTCATATGTGGTACACAGTGAGTGTGGGTGGTCAGGGGACAAAGCAACAATTCCTCTCACCAAATTCAGGAAACTGGGATCAGCAGAGAGAACCAAGCATCACAAAACAGGTGATGCTGAAACTGTGACAGTAGCATTGTTTTTTTGAGAATAGTCAAGAATTTGTCATGATGGCCAAGCTTCATTTGAACTTTCAAGTACAGTTCCTAACATTTAGGAGGTGAAACTTGTATAGTTATGCTATCACAAAAATCCATAAAATCCTTAGAAAAAGCACAGAATAGAAGAGAAAGGAGGCAGTGGGAAGCCAGGTCATGAAAAAGATTTTGTACTTTTTTTTTTTTTAATTGCATTTGAGGTACAAATGCTACCTTTACCCAAGGTGCAATGAGACAGAAGTATAGAGTAATGAGAACCATGTTATTTGGTGCAGACCGAAACCCTAGGCTGCTTCATCTTCTTCATTTTTCTTTCATTCCAGAAAAACACGACCACACAGACAGGATAGGAGTTTTTAAGAAGCCCATTATCAGGTTGATTGAAAAAGAATCACAGGTAAACTTGAAAGGCCAGGTGGCTACTTCTTGGAGTTGCTCTCTCAAAGACTGAATTTAATTGCAATTTTCTGACAGCTAGCAATTAGAGAAAACATTCACTGGTATGTTCTTAAAATTCATCACATCATTAAAATCATTAGCGGCAATCTGAAACTGGGACTGATAAGTGTGTCCTCGTCAGTGGTATTGGGAAGCTTCTACTTGATCTCTTTTTTTCTTCATAACAATAATAATGCATGGTAGTTAGCTGGTGCTCATTTAATAATTTGTTCAGTGACCAGAATCCCATGAATGCCCCAGTAGATTAATTACACATATAAATCAAGCTTCTCATAATCTTCCTGAAGTTTCTGAAGACTTAAAAAAGACTTGGGCATAATTTCATCTTCTGGATGTATCCCAGTCCTTGAGAACACCACATGTTAACCATTGTGATCTGAACTTAGCAAATTTGAACTTTGGAAGTTGGAAAAATAGTGGACAATCCCCCCAGCTGCCACTTACAGCTTTGTGATCCTGAACAAGTTTTATGAGCTTCAGAGTCTTCAGATTTAAAATGGAGATAATAAAACCTGAGTTGCATTATAAATGGAAGGATTAAATAATACAACATTAATATAATATTTGGAAAGTTCTTCACACTTACTGTACACCAGTAACCCTGACCTCCACCACTGCTGCTTGCCCTGACCCTGTCTTGTCTCCCTACTTCCCCATCCTGCCAGCTTCGGCATCTCCACCAGGCCCTTTGCCTCTTTCTTTCTCTAGAATTTCCTCTGAGTCAGTGTATCAGGTCAATGAGCACAGAGAAGAATTTCCTGAGTATTTTCACCCTCTAAAAACATTACTAACTTACCTTTGATGAAAAAATTTACATAATTGGATAGAAACTACAAGCATCTTATCTTTCTATTGCAATCTGTTTTGAAAAGAATAAGAATGAATAGACTCATGTACATATATTCATGTAGAATTCTTCATGAACTAATGCTGTATTACATTTTCTTGTCTTTTTCTTACCAAACAAAAACATGAAATATTTCCTCAATTTTTATAATTAAATGTTATAGTGAAAAGAGAGTTGAATCATATCTTTTTTTTTTTCTTTATTTTTCTTTTTTTGCTACTAGGAATTGAAGGGGCACTTGACCACTGAACCACATCCCCAGCCCTATTTTGTATTTTATTTAGAGACAGGGTCTCACTGAGTTGCTTAGTGCCTTGCTTTTGCTGAGGCTGGCTTTGAACTTAGGATCCTTCTGCCTCAGCCTCCGAGCTGCTGGGATTACAGGCATGTGCCACCTTACCCGGCTGAATCATAATCTTTTCTTTTGTTCTTTCCAATCACTCATGATATAGGAAATATTCAAGAACCAAATATATGAATACAATTTCCTCATTTAGCTCTTTTTATCTTGTTATAGGGATTATTTTCTTTCTTTAGCCAAAGCCAAAGAAAGAGTTATTGGACACTTTAGTTCAGAGTGATCAAACAATGATGCCTTAAAAGTGGCTTTGCTTTTATGGCCTGAACAGTTTCCCCTGACAGCCTTGAATTAGGTGATTATACAACTCATCACATCTATTTGGCTATGTAGACATGGCCACAAATGCACAGAGGATAAATCTGAAGGCTTTTTTTTTAGGAGTCAATAAAGAATGAAATCTGTAAAGAAATAGCATTTGGAATATAACGTCCTTTCAACTTACAGGATAATAGGAAAACTATTTATTTTCAATAGCTCATGAGTATAAAGGTATTAGCAATTTCCTACATAGGCTGCCTTCATCATGAGTGCAACTTTATAATTTTGCATATATCACACTTCGCATCTTGTTTATATTTAACACCCCTAAGAAGACCCATGCTGTTGGCCACTGAAAAGTCTGTGACCTAAGCAAAATCAGAGATCACTCCAAGAACAGGATGGCTCTGCTCTAAATCTTTTGGCAAAAGCCAGGATTTTAATGACCTTAAGCAAGCAGAGCAGGCAGAGACATTGCCTGAGAACTCCAGAGCTTTTGCACAGTTTATTCTTGTTGAAGTAAGCTAAGGCAAAAGCTTTGGCAGCAATCTGAACATGGGGGCAAAGGGTTTTAAGTGGTTATTTTTCTGCAAGTAACTCTTTATGGCTGGGTTAAAAAGGAGGGTGTTTATAGAAAGCTTTGCCTGGGAGACTGTCAGATCTCTTTCCCTGGATGTGGTACAAAGGAAGGCGTCCTCAGCTGGCATTTGCTTTTCCTAATCTGTACCTAAGTCCTTATAAGAACATGAAGAGCAAGTGGATGCCTGTTGGGGGTAGGGCAAAACCTCTTTTGGAAAGCTGATGATCCTTCTTTTTCTCTTTGGATTGCTTTCAGAGGTTAGAAACAAGGCCAGGGAGAACATTGCTCTCTACCCCGAACCTCCATTAAGAGGCCCACATTCAAAGAAGAATAATTTGGGCATTTTTTGGTTTTCAAACTGTGAATCAAAAAGCAAAAGTAAGAAAGTGCTTAAGTGATCGGAACATCCATAAGCTAAAGTCACTAAAAGAGCTGCTGATGGCATCCAAAACCACGATGAGGGCCTCACTCTCGTTTCTCATATTTTTCTTCTCATATGCTAGGGTGCAGCAAAATTGAATTTCCACCAGTTACTTGAATGCACTACACTTTCTCACTAGCCTATGATGGATGCTCCACCATATATATATATATATATATATATATATATATATCCTGTTCTCTCTCCAAACCTCCTCCATGAAGCGAGCAAAACTCAGATAAGCCTGAAGACCAACTGTGGCTCAAATGGCTCCCACTCAGTGTTCCCAGAAAGAGGGATTGCAGGCACATAACACTCCCCAGTGCCTTCCCTCCTGTGGACCAGCACAACACAGACAAATGCTCAGATGAGCTCTTTAATTTCTCAAGGGCAAACCTGGTGACAAATTGATTTCAAGTGGTAAAGATAAAGAAATAATGTTAAGATAACTCAACCTAGAAACTCTTCAGAAATATAGAATCTTTTAATAGGAACATAACTGAAATCATTTTCAACAGAGAAAAATTAAAATTTGAACAAAAACAGGCAACATTTTAAGGGGTGTTTTTTACATACCATCAGCTAAACATCAAAGAAAAAACAATTAACAGAAATGAAATGCATTTCCAACTTTTCCAGAAACTCCAGACTCTATCATCAGGTTGGCTGTGTTAAAATCCTCAAAATCAATAAAAACTCTGTGGCTAGTTGTGTGATATTTGAATTAACATCTTCCCATTCTAGACAAATTTCTGTCCCCAAGGAACTTTCCGGATTATTAGAGGATATATATCAAGTGCTACAAAGAAAAGGAAGCCTGTTATAAAGACTACATGAGGTGGTCATTGACAGATAAGCATAAAAGTGACACCATCTCCAATAGGAAAGATCAAAAAAAATTTACAAGGCAGATTCTACTTTAACTGGGTCTTAGAAAAAAATATATGGAATTCTGCAGAAGAACACAGAATACAGCATAAGCAAGGGCTGGAAGGCAGGAGAAATAAATTGTTTAAATACTGACCATGATCACCCATCACAAAGGGAGCCCTTGGGAGAACAGACATTTTTCAGATATGTATCTCAGACCCACTGAGCATGTTTAGGTTCATTAGCACCAAGTACAAAGCATTCTGCAACTGGCCCCTACCTAGCTCTTGGTTCTCACCATTCTTTCTCTTGTCCCCTAAAGTTAAACAACATTGAATTTCCAGTGGTTTCTACACTTTTCCCACTAGCCTGTTGTAAGGCACCAAAGATAGCAGGAAACAGTTTTATTTGGCTGCAGCCAGGTTCAGAGGACACAGCTTTTGCCGTAATCAATCAATCGCCTGACCCCCAATTCAGGTAGTTTCTGAACTTTATACCCAGCATGTAAGGGGAGGGGCTCAGAAGTTTACACTCTGTGGGAAGTTAACAAAAAAGCAGTTTTTTATTTTATTATTCTGGACAAGTTAACCCTTCAAGGACAACACCTGAGAAGGGGAGAGCTTCTTCTCCCCTTACTTTCCTCCCCCTGCCAGCTGTTACCATGGAGCCCAATTGGTCACTTCTCTTATCTTAGAAATGTAGACATCTTTGTGAAGCCCAGCTCAAGGCCAGAGGCCTTGTTTACACATTTCTACAAACTACTATACTGGATACATGTTTGTGAAAAACTATTAAGGGGTGTCCAGCACCTGGAGTGCTGATTTCTACCCTGCCAGTGGCCAAGTAAGATAGGGCAACACGAAAATAGGAAGTTTATCTACATTGAACTCTTTTGTAGAAGCTCTTTTGCTGACAGTCCTAAAATCGGCCATGGTGAGGATTTCTGGAGAAGCCCAGTTAAGACTTTTGTGGAGAAAGGGGGTGCCACTAACAAGCCTATAATGCTGCACTTGCTGTTCTCTATCTCTCCCCTTGACTTCCACCAAACACCCTCTGATTTACTCCCTTTTATTTCTTCAAGTCTGAGCTCAAACATCACTTATTGAGGAGTGTCAATGCTTAATCTCACTATAAGTAAGATCCCTGTAATTTTACATTCTTTCATAGCACTCCATCATAATTTGTTGGATCTACTTGTAAATATCAATCGACCCCAGGAGATAAATTCTTTTAAGGCAAGTTCAGATTCTACTTTGTTTAAAACTATATCCTCAGAGCCACACACATATTCCATTATATAGTAGGTATTTCATGCATTTATTTTTTAATAAGTAAAGGATAAATAGCCCTGGTAGATGGTGAGGAAAACATTGGGAGAAATACAGTTAAACTAGAAAAACAAATTGGAACCAAATCATGAAGGACCAGTAAAGCCATAGGTAAAAAGGCAGACTATATCTAAAAACACAGAGATCCATCTACAAAGCAACCAGTTTCTAAAAGGCAGAAAAATATGGCTAATTTGAAGCAGCCTCAAGTGAAAAATCTCAAAAAGCTTATGTATGTTTCTCAGATTGAAACAAAAGTTTTTCAAAGTGTGCTATTTATATTTCCTTTAAAGACTCCAAGTTATAAAGTTAAAACATGGCTTAAAGACAAAAATTCACTGTTAAAATTGACTGTTTTTCTGAAGATAAAATTGATTTGTGAGCAAGCAAAACGGCAAATGTGACCAGGAACCTGTGTGTGTGTGTGTGTGTGTGTGTGTGTGTGTGTGTGTGTGTTTAATTTTATTCTCATCTGCCACAAAATTCCTGAATATATTTGCATATGTGTACTTGAAAATCTATAGTAAATTAGTTCCCTTTTCTGTCCTATCTCCATTCTCTTTTCACGTGGATCTAGGGAGTCCTTGAATTCTGGTATATATTCCCTACATCTGGAATGCCCTCCATGCCTTCTAAATATCTTCATACCTTCCAAAGCTCAGGTTAATTAAAAGTTTTATCATCTATGATGCCTTCCTGAATTCCTCCTACACTCCACAAAAATGAATCCCTCCTTCTTCTTTCTTCTTAATGAAATGTGTAAATCACTAAATTCAGATGACTTTTTAGTTGCTTTTTTTTTCCCCCAGTACTGGTTGCCTATTGCTGCCATTGCCTTGTGAGTTACCTTAGCAAAAATGATCTCAAAGAGCCTTGCTACCCAAAGAATGGTCCTCCTACCAGCATACTCCAATTATTGTTAGGAATGCTGATGTCCAGGCCCTAACTCAGACCTCAAAATCCATATCATAATATACCCTCAGTTTATTTTGATCACAGTAAAGTTTCAAGAGTGTCACAAGATACCAACACATAAGAGACGTTCAGTGTGTGCTTGGTCAGGGGGATGGATAAGAAACAGAAAATCAGGAAAGGTTGTAATGCATGGCCATCAGGGTACCAATGTGGCTTGGGATTTTATCTGTAGGTATCCAGTAGGTAACCTGGACAATGTATTAAATTTATGGACCACGCAGCACCACTAAAAGCCATAAAATGGTGAAAGACACTGATGCATAGTTGGAGTTTTTGGCAGAGACTATTGTAAAGTATTCTACGAATTGAAGATCTTTTTAAAAAATCACTACAACGTGACATATTTGGGATTAGAACTATTTCACTGCATTCAAATATTTGTTTTCATTCCCACATATTTTCTTCTCCCTCTCTTTCCTGCATAAATTTACATATGGAACTTAACTAACTCAAACTGTCAGCTGGTAAAACGGTCTTCAGAGAAAAAATGCAAAAGCATCCTAAATTCAAAGACAAGAGTTTTCAGGATTGATGGATTACTAGAGCACCACACGGTCAGAAATGCGCTCAGAGCCATGACTCTGGCAGAACTTGGAATGAAGTTAGAACTTCAGAAAGGTAAAAGAATAGAGGTCAATTTTGGAACCTTCCAGTTTCTTCCTTTAGAAGAAATAAAATGAAATAACTCCAATTATTTTCAGCCAAGGGGGCCAAAAGTGTCTTACTGAATTCCAAAATGGTGTCTCACCCCTCGTGGAAATCAAGAAGCACTGAAATAGAGGCAATTGAGGTCATCTCAAAGGACAAGACATGAGCAAGCAAGGGGACTTGACACAGAGACAGAGATAAGGAAAGAAATGATGACTTTGTTTTCTGTTTCTGTGAAAGTTTTAATTCCCACATTTCCATGACTTCATGTGTCATTGTTTTCCTTTCCAGCATTTGGCAGACAAGAGCACTCTACCATTTATTTTAAAATTTGTAGTCAAACACACAATATATCAGATTTTTATATTGCCGCAAGGAAAACTCTCAAAAGAATCAAATCTAAAACTTTACTATAAATTCCCCTGGGGAAGTTGATCCTAAAATCCTTAGACATTGATATATGCTCCCGACTAACAGTTTAATTTCAGAGGTTATGATGACATAGATTGACAAAAATTAGCCACATATTCCAGCTACAACCTGTGTGTTAATGCTGATATGTAACACTTTTCAGTGCTGATTAAATAAAGGCCAAACTCCCAAACCTGGCATTAAGAATCCTTTATTATGTGGCTCCACTTTAAATTTCTTATTCTGCCACTTTGCTATGCTCTAGCCAAGTAGAATACATTGTGTTCTTTGATTTGTTTTTGTGGTTTTTGCTGATATCTCTTTTCACTTGTAACTCTCTTTATTTCCATAACTATTGATCTAGAAAGGATACTGTGATTAAGGGCCAGCATAAATGACACCTCTGCGGAGCCACCAAAGATCGCATCACCTGAAAACAAAAAAACTCTTTCAAGTATCTCATAGAGATCCTAAAGCTCCATCTCATATTTATAGTGAATACAACTCACTAGACAGAAATTTTCTTGATAGTGGGAATTATCCATCTTTGTGCTTTTTTGTGCCTGATAGGGTATTTTGCATGTAGTAGGTACCTATAAATATTATGTCATTCTTCAATTCTGGAATGATTGTAAGTATTAAGTGAGATCATAATCATAAGACAATTAAATTATATCATTTGTCAGTCGTTCTCTCTTATTCCAACATTTTCATGTTTTTCTCCCAAATTTCTCTACAATCCAAATGTTATCTAACTAGTAGCTAATAATTTATCACTGTAACTAGTCTGGCTCCTTGTGGATTTCTTAGATAACAACTGAGATAATACAACTGCCTTCATTTGAATAAAAGTAGATGATATTACTGGCACAATGCCAGTACCTGAACCCTAGTTGGCATTCAGTACATATTTGAAGAATGAATGACTCAGTCAATCATCCTACCAGAACATCAATAAATCTAGGATAAAAAGTGGTGGAGTCACCCAGATTTCTTTAGCCATCTCTGTCCTGTGACACCTATGAAGTATTCAAAATGGCACCAAAAGGCCTTATATAAAAACAATATAGATAACATGATTATGCTCCCTTAAAGATCATGTCTATACCTGCTCATGATGACTGTAGTGAGCCACCTAAGTCCCCAAAAGTACTTAGTGAAAAAGTACTAAAAAATTATTTTTGCAAAAATTCCAGATTACTTTTGATAGACTATAAGCAAGAAGACATGTTATAAACCATTAAATACTACCAGATGTTAGCAATGAGTTTATCTTTGGCCCAAATATTTTTTGTGCATACGTTGTGATATCTAAACTTTTGCCTTGCTAATATATGAAAAATTAATATCTTATTAATGAAATTCATGAACTGGGCCTTATAATTTTGGAAATTGGCAATCAATATAATCCCTGCTTCCACTTAGAACTCAAATCTCTTTCTTGAATGCCAGTTCCAAGTATTACTTGTTCCTGAGTTATCCAATAGTATACCCTTCCTACCTTTCAGGGAACCTAAATCCAAAGAGCAAGTATATCTTCCACAAGTATTAGAATACATACATAGCATAATATAAATGAAGATTATCACCTTACTAAAATGATTTACATGAATTCCTCTCCCTTTAGACTTCTAGATACTTGAAGAAATGAATTGTCTATAAATTCTTTTTTAGTTTCCCCTCTTAATAGAGGCTTAGTACACTAATACACTCAATGACTATTTAATGAATTAATGAATGAAACTGTTAATTAGTTTACAAATGCACAAGTCATTCACTAATTTACAGAGTATCATATCTCCTTTATGATATGGAGTATCGAAAGTATCAAAGGCTCACCTTCACATCTCTGTGTAATTGCTTTACAGCCAGTCTATTGCATACTACTAGAGCTATCAGGACCATTAATAATACAAGCCTAGAACAAAGCTACTATACTGGTGAGTGCAGCCCTAGTGGGCAGTACCCATGCAAGCAGAAATCCAAGCAAATGCAATGGAACTAGCAAACTCTGGACACAGGAAACACCATGATAATGTGACTCAATTAATGCAAGTGACATGGCCATGATAGAAACCAATCTCCACTGTTGTTTACCAAGGCAAATGCATTTTGAGGAGGAGTTGCAAGACTACATGATGGGACTAAATCATAACCAAAGGAGTTTATGTTGTAGAATTATATGTACACTCAGAAAAATGAGAAATTATATCCCATCTGTATATGATATATCAAAGTGCATAAATACATTCTCCTATCATGTATAACTAATTAAAACAAATTAAAAAATTAGAATGGCAAAAAAAGTAGCTTATGCATACTGATACCAGAACACTAATTTTTTTTTTTTTTTTTGTATCTGATAAACCATGCCTAAGTACTATCACGAGGGTGTCACAATAAAGAGTCACATATGTGAGAAGGACGTGAGTAGAACTTGGGATGTGATGTGGGCAGCTGGGAGATCATAGTAGCCATGAAGAGGAAGTATCCAAATTGAGCTCTGAAGGTTAGAATGGACAGGTAAGGAAGGAGTGGTGAAAAAGATGAGAGCCAGACAACAGACATAGACAGCTTGGAAGACATTGACTCTCTCATAAAACAGAGACTCTTAGAAAAAATTATGAGACAGAAGTCTGACCATTAAAAGCTTAGTATGCCAAGGTAAGGAAACTTGACTTCAGAGAAAAACAAACATGAGTAATATTTCTTGTGGCTCCCATCATAATTGCTGCACCCAGAGAAATAAGGAAGAGAACATAGGAGAACCTAAACATTCAGAATTTCACACAAAATTGTGGCAAAGAATAGCACTAAAGTCAAACCAAATACAGTGACACTTAGATATTGTGTACATTTTTGCTTTAAAATATTCAGCAAAGTAGAATTTTGAGAACTGGAGTTTCAAATGCTTTGATTTCAAGAATTAATATAATATCCTCTCCCTGAGTAAGTTATTTCTCCCTAGGTAGGATAACAGCAGTTCCCTGCTCCTCTGAGAAGATCTGGGAAATAAATGAACCAAGAAGAGATAAGCTGTTGCTTTTGCTATCAGACCTTCAGGGAGAAGCACAGATGTAGAATGGTTTCTCTCTCCCCTGGAAGATAGGAACTTCAGGAAAAATTTACAGGATTATAAACCCAAATCACAAAAGCAGACTGGTAGCCATTGTAATCCAGACTGCTGCTGACATCCTGAGACCAAACCTGATTCTTTGGATCTCCCAGGCATGAGAACTGTAGAAACCTGTGCAGCCAAAGCGTGGTCCAGAAACCACAAGCCACTAGCCATACACAGAGGCATCAGCCTGTCTTCTGAGGGACAGTCATGCCTAAAACATAAAGATAGGCCATTAAGGAAACATGGACAGGAAAATAGCCTCCTAGGGGTATTGCAACAGTTAATGTAGAGGACTATCATCCTCCTATGTATCCCTTGTTGAATATGCTCAATATATTCCTAAGATAATAGAGAGGGTGCCATGGTATAAATGCTTGTATCCCTCCAAAATTCATAAGTTGAAACTTAATCCCCAATGCAATAGTATTAAGAGGTGGGGCCTTTGGAAAGCATCTAAGAATGGAATTAATGTCCTTATAAAAGAAGACGAAGGAAACACCAGATGCTGAATCTGCTGGTGCCTTGATCTTTGACTTCTCAGCCTACAAAAACATAGGAAATACTTTCTCTGGTTAATAAGTTACCCAGCCTAATATACTTTATTATAGCAACCCGAACCAACTAAGGCAGGGAGATTTTTGAAAAGCTATTTCTAATGGCCTAAATTCTTTCTACTAATTCACAGAGTCTATTTTTATCAACAGCTTTCGAAGCACTTTAACAGAAAAATATGTAATTAAATGATGAGATTATGATATGTTGAATCTTCCACAAAGAAAAGGCATAAGAAATTTAAATAGTCAAAGGTCAAAAGAAGAAGTAGAAATGTCTTCCTATTTTATGTCAAAAGACTACGAAACAAACCCAGCAACACTCAAAACTTTCAGCCAATACAATGGAAGTAACTACTCAAATATATCAAACATGTATTTTTCCATCAGAAACCATTGCTGCTATCACTAACAATATTCTCCCAGGATTTGCTGCAGGGAAACAAGGAGCAGAAGCATATTTGATTCTCTTCCTACTTCATGGATGACCAAATAGGGAAGCTGCCTGTAAGCTGGGACTAACTAGCACCAGGCACCAGAAGCCCGTGTCTATTTTTACAGAGTCCTGAATAAGGTGGGTGCAGACCCCAAGCAGTGTACCTTATGGTCACTGCACTGTTCTCAAATTACCCTACCATGAGGAACTTCTTCTTCATGACCAATTACAACTCAGGAAAACCCTATCAACCCCCAAATTTTGGATCTGTGGGATAATGGAAAAGTAGATTTAGCTTTAGGTACTCTTGAAGAAAGAACATGACTCTGAATAACCACATGGACATGGGAAGATTATTGACTCTGAGCTCTGGCCTCCTCATCCTTACAAGAAGATTACAAGATGATCTGAAGGTCACCTGGCATGATGTATATCAAACACTTCCCACCGTGGCTGAGGTGAGGGAGGCACTAAATGGTAATTCCTTAACACTCTCCTCTCTTCGTATTTGTGAGCTGGTAATATAGAGCACAATAAAACAGTTACCAAGAAGAATCAGGCACCATAACCTGTCGTCTTTGCTCACTGCCAGGAATTCCCAGCCAGTATCTCCCCCTTCAATTTCCAAAAGGCTTGTTTCTGAAAGCTCAGTCCTATGTTCTCTCTAGCTATCTATCCCTAGAGGATTCCTTATCATTAAAGATTTGAAGCTGGAGTGTCCTTTTCCATTTTTTTCAGAGAAATCTTTTTGCACTTTTTTATGATCTGTAAAGATTCCTTCCTGTTTCTTGAGGGAAAGGCTTGCCCAGGTCTCCCTCTTAACCATGTCCCTCTTGGCTCTCCCCTTCTCTTTGCTTAGCCAGTGAGATGTGCATTTGCAGATGTTGGGACACTCTCACTACTTAGCCTGACTTGTTTCCTGCCTGCACATCCAGAGAAAGAAGCATTCTACTGCCTGGGGGAAAACAGAGAACTTCATTTTCAGCCATTGATTAAATGTATCGGATTTTCTCTCTTGGAAACAAAATGGGTAGGAAGGAGAAGACTCTTGGAAGTCTATTTTGACCTGGAAAAAAATACCTGGTTTTGCTTTAGATTTAAAAGACTAATGTCTTGTGATTTAGACAAGTAAATTAGTATGTAATCATAATGATGCTAATAATGCATGATAATGCATTGTTGTTCGATACAACCAGCACAGTTTTACCTGTTTGTCATCCTGCACAGATCTGAATTTCCACTCTGATATAAATTCATCTTCCTAGCTTTTGAACTTGTCTTTGAACTACTCTTTCCTTGGCCTATAACATATTTTCTCCTTCAGGAGAAAATTCCTGTAAAATTTATTCAATCAACAAACAACAATTTGAGGAAGGCTGATTCGATGTATGGATATGGGAGGCATGAGTACATCAGAGAGTGGTGATGAGTTTACTGCAGAAGAGTAGCAGGCATTGACTAGAAAGAGATGTCAATTGTGAAAATAGGGCTAGGGATGTTTTCTGGAAAATGTCCATATTCACACTTCTTGAAAGAGGGATCAGCATTGGATATCTCTTATCTCAGCCTTATCTCCCAATCACTCTTGTGGTTGACTGAGGTGGTTTTGTCACATGGCCCAGATCTCCTCCACCCAGCCGGTGCACCATCCCTCAGCTCCTTGAGTGCTGGGGGCTAAAGGCTCATAGCTGGTCCCCTTCTCCAAAGAATTGCTCTCAGTGGAGAGGCATTGCCTCACTCGCTGGAGGTTACCCCTGCACCCACAGGCCCTGAATGACGCTACACCAAAGTGCAGAAAGGCTGCCCTCCTTTCTGTTCCATCTCCTTATACCTTCTGTTTACTCTTCCGCCCTCGTAGACCACTTTCAACACTACCCCACCTCAAGCATCACCTACCATAAAAAAACTGACTCAAATATGATCTTTCCCAACCAGCCTAAGAATCTACCTTTGTTTGCTGCATCACCTTAGGATTGCTAATTTCCAGAATACTTCTCAGCTCCTAACATTTGTTCAATAAATATTTGCTGAGTCAAGGAATGAAGTAATGAATAAACTGCTGCTAAAGTCTGCATCAGTGTCTAACAGTCTACCTTGGCCCAAAGGCACAAGTCTCTGTCATCAGATAAGTGGCTTGCCAGCAAGTTTAATGTGTTGAAAATATTTATGTGATGTTTAAATGAAAGCATGCTGGGACAATAAATTAGTTCCATGGCAGAATGCATATGAAAGTAACCAACTTATTGGCTGACATCAGCAGAACTACACAAAGTGTTCCTTCAATAAATCAGTGAACCGAGGAGGTTCTCTTTAAGTATCTTTTACAGATTAAAAAAAAATGTCCCCCACACAGACATATTGTAGCACATTGAGCACCTTCCTATGTTATCAAATAAAAATCACTTTTTTTTTTCCCTTCTATACCAGTGCTTACTTTCTGGGTCACCACCATTTCGCACTTGATTGAGACTTTTTCAGAGAATAATCATCACCAGAGATTAGTCTCACATGATATCACCTTCATTTGAATTATGACTTCCAGTATTTTTCTAACTGGAACTCAATTAAGTACCTTCTTACTCACTGCTCAGAAGTAAACTTTAATTCTCACACAGTTGATAACACTCGGTTATCAGTCAAGACTCAAAAACACCTAAGCAGTTTGGGGGTCTGCATTGGGGTGATCCAGACCAATGAGGAGTCTCCCTCAAAATACCCCATCTTCTCATTTGCCAATACCACTACCTTTCACATTAAAATATGTACAAAAAGTGGAAACTAATGAACACAGTTATTTGCAACAGCACTGCTTTGACTAAATCCTCTGAACACAGAGCTAGGCTGACAAGAGGAATCCCACCACCATATCAACCTTCCACATACACAAGCTTCTGAAAGAAAAAAAAAAAATGTTTTTTTTCAACTTCAACTTTCATCTGAGCCATATAAGCATATTTTTATATCTTAACCTTGCCTCAGAAATTATCATATTTTTTCTTCCCCTCATTTCTCAAGGTAGTTATTTTTTATTACTTTGGACCCTCTAAGCCCTGAAACAAATGTTTAGTTTCCGCTTTCATACAAAGGCCTTTGTCCAAAGAGTTCCTGGTTTCTCCAGATACTTTATTTCCTTTGGTTTTATGCTTGCTCATCTCTTCATCTCTCTCCAATGCCCCAAGGCCAAATATTTTGTAATAAATATCCGTTCTAATTTTTGACTTGTCTTTAGTTCAAACATGAGTTACCCTTTCTTCCTGTGACTGTGTTAACAATGAGAAAATACAGAACAAGGCAACTAGAAAGTATCTGTCCTTTATTGGGAAATAAAGGCAAAATCTTTATTTCCAGCTCCAGCGGAAGGAGGGCAAGCAGCTCAGCCTCTCAGCCAAGTTACATGACTATTAAGCGTAACGTATTTAACTAAAAGGCTCTTCGGGTCCTTTAAATCCCTGATGGGGGATTAATCATGTAACCATGTTAACATGTAAACAGATCACTAAGAAAACTGGGCTGGAGTTGTGGCTCAGTGGTAGAGCACTCACCTAGCACTTGTGAGGCCCTGGATTTGATCCTCAGCACCACAATAAAAAAAAATAGTAATAATAAATGAATGAATAAAGGTATTGTGTCCAACTACAACTAAAGAAATGGATATTTTTTAAAAAGAAAGAAAATGGATCTCTTGCAGTTTTATTAAATCTATTAATTTTAAAATGCTTGCTCCATACTTTAATTGCATGCATAAGCCACGGAGGATCCCAATGCATTCAGACATGTTTAAAACAGCAAATATATAGTCACATAGACACGTATAATATTAAACGGATAACCCACACAATGATTCAGATAAGAAAGAATGGAATGTGTTAAGTCTAAGAAAAAGCTAAAACACAAAGGCTTTCGGGTCATATGAGGATTTCTGTTCTTTTTCCTAAGAAAAAATATGGAGACATTAGAGGTTTCAGGCAGGCTGAATTATCATTCAACTGAATTTACAAAAGATCTGTCTGGCTGCAATGTAGAGAACATGAGTGGGGGTATGTAAATAGGAACTGGGAGTATCTGGGTATAAAATGATGGTGACTTTGACTTTGGCCTTATTAGTAAGACCTAAAAATACTAGATGACTAAAAAAAATGAAAGGGGATGTAAACAGATGGTGACGAGATTTTTCTATCAGTAACGGAAAATGGTAGCACTAGTAATGTGTTACAGGATGATGAGCTCTGTCACTTAGAGTCCTGACAAACTTATATGCTAGAACTTTTGAACCCTATCTAACTCCAATTTTCTATTCTATATCCTAAGAATATTCTCAGCGCTCTTAAAGGAACTGGTAAAAGTTTGAAGGTACTTTGTCTAGGAACCCTCTTACTTCTATCCACAGAAAAAGTCCTACTAATTATAGTGCAGAATGGCCTGATCTCTGTACTTTTGCACACTGGTGTGCCATGAATGAATCACAAGTTTCTGCCAGGAAATGATTCATTCAGCCCTTAGTGCCCAAGCCAAGACCTAGAGGTTTGGAAAATAAAGGCAAAGTCTTTTTACCCTCCACAGCCTCATCTGAGGATTCTAGGAAGGTACCCTGAAGGGAATGGCTTTAACAGGTTTCTAGTGATAACACATGATAGCACAGTGGGAGTAAAACCGACCATTTGCTGCTGTGCTCTGAGTGAACCAGGGAGGTGCTGTTCCACCCAAACACCCACCTTAACAACCAGCTGACCCCTGCAGACAAGGGGTCACAGAGCTGCTGGAGAAAATAACTTTCAAAATTCCACAATAATGACAGCATTTTAAGTGGGCAAAATATTTGAACAAACTTTTCATCAGAAAAGATATACTGATGGCAAATAAGCACATAAAAATAAGAAATATCAAATATTAAGAAGGAAAATGCAAAATAAAACACTCTTGGAGATACATACCTACTACAAATGTCTAATTAAAAACACTGAACATCCCAAGCATTGGAAGGGATGTGGAGTAAGTGGAACTTCCATGTACTGTGGATAACAACATAAGGGGACATCTATTTTAGAAGAGATTTGGACAGTTTCTTAAGAAATTAAGCATGACTCTTTCATAGGACATAGTCATACCAATACATGCATACTGTACACACACACACACACACACACACACACACCACAACTTATCAAATTCTAAACTTTAAACATGTACAGTTTTTCAATTATACCTCAATGAATGTGTATCTTTAAAAAAAAGCTGTTATTGTTAGAATATTGGTGAGCTCATGTGTGATCCAATGCAGGAATGTTCAGAGGTTAAATGACTACACTATGAGAGCTGTAACATAATCTGTGGATTAAGCCATTTGATGGATTAATAATTTAAAAGGACTATTTTATTTAAATTATTTAATAATTTAAAAGGACATAGTAACTGTAGACAGGTAGGGTGTGGTAGGTCACTGAGGGCATGGGGTTTATATTTTGTCCCTGGTATCTCACTTTCTCTGCTTCTCAGCTCCCAGGAGCTGAGCAGCTTTCTTCCACCAAGCTCTTCTGCCATGAAGTTCTGCTTCACGTTGGGCCCAGAGCAATGGAGCTGGCCAACCATTGACTGGATTTCTGAAGCTGTGAGCCAAAATAAGCTTTTCCTCTCCTAAATTGTTCTTTTCAGGTATTTTGTTTACAGAAATAAAAAGAAACAAGGACTAACACAAAGCCTTCCCAGTAGTTGTAATGCTAAAATTGGAGCCTAATACTAGTTCACTAGTCTTAAGTTCTCAACTCAAAAAAAAAAAATCAAAATTACTACTTATATTCTAATATTCTGATTTAATGCTATAATTAATTAACCTTTTTTTTTGTACTAGGGTTTGAACCCTGGGGTGCTTAACCACTGAGCCACATCTCCAGCTCTTAAGGGGTTTTTTTGTTTGTTTGTGTGTGTGTGTGTGTGTGTGTGTGTGTGTGTTTTAGAGACAGCACCTTGCTACATTGCTTAGGGCCTTGCTAAGTTGCTGAAGCTGGTTTTGAACATGTGATCCTCCTGCCTCAGCCTCCTGAGCCTCTGGAATTATAGGCATGTGCCACTACTCTCAATTTAACTAACTTTTAATTCTCACCATTGAGTTACACATAATAATTGATCTAGTGAATTAAAGCTTATCATCAAAAGTTAGGTTGTGGTTGGTTTGACTTTTAACTGCTTTGGAAAGCTGACAGTGTAAGTTGCAAAGCATGTTCACAATGCACATGAAGCAGACTTACTACTTACACATAGGCAGTAAGGGATGATGGAAGCCCAGGGTTTAGGGTGAGATTGTTTCCCAAGGTTTAGGAAAGCTGCCTGAGGGTGGAGGCCTCATGGACAGAGTCTTGCCTTTGAGTGCTCCCTTGCATCACAGCTGAAGGGCCTCAGAAAGAAGCCTGACCTAGGTTTTATACACTGGAGTCAACATGACACATTGGACTGAGTTGCTAAAGGACATTGTGTTTCTGGGCTGTCCTAGTTAGTTCCTCCTGTCTCAGGATGTTGTATCCCTGGCACACCTAGATTAATTTTAGAGAACTACAAGTGAGAATCGGGTTGGTTCAAAGTCACCAGGAGAACTGCCTGTAGAAATATTTTGAGGTGTTTATTTCTCATTGTATTTTAGTGTCTGTAGCTGCACTGTTTCTAATCTTGCTCTGAGGCGAGGGAGCCAGGATTTGAATGGAGTGGGGTTGGCGTAACAACTATAGTTGGGCAGCAAAGTGCTCTCCCCTGGTTGCCTTCTGCTGGAACCCAGGCCATGCTCACTCCTAGATAATTTAGACATACATTCTGATGAACCAGATGCAGTCGTAAGCATGAATTATGCTCTGGCTCACCAAAGAAGAAAAGAGAAGGACTTCTCATTGTCCTGCCCTTTATAAAGTTTGGGAAAACAAGCCATTTGTCTAAATGACATAATTACTAGTTCTACTTAAGTCTAAAAGTCATCTTATGATGTAAAAATAGATTTCTTTTAATACACACATATTAGTTTTTTATGTTAATTAAAAAAAGGCAGGAAAATAAGTTAAGATGTATCTTTGACAAACAACACGTCCCTCTGCAGTTCTTGTAAGATCATGGTCCAGAGACACAGGTGTGGATTTTGAAGCAAATAGAGAGCCAACAGAAGGATTCAGAGCTGGGGCAGAAGGTTGGAAAGCTCTTGCAGTGCAGCTGTACTGTGTGGGAAGACATGTCTCATAATGGACAAACAGCTGTTTGAATCGGAGAGTTGAAATCTTGCCAAAGGGAGCACAGAGAGATCATTTTTGATCAGAGGCCATGGTTACAGTATTGTTGATAGAGACTCAGTCCAGAGGGCTGTAGATCCTTCAGTAGAAATCTTCAGGTTGAAGTTCCAAGAATTGGACTGGAAACTGCAAATACTGCAACTGTGTTTCTTCTGGTTCTCCTAATACCTTAGTACCCTTCAAAGTGACTGGTACTGTATGAATAGCACACAATAATGTAGACAGCCATTAATCTCAGTTTGGTATTCAAGAATGGTGAGGTATAAAATCATTAATAGTTACCAAAGTTTTGACAGTCATGATTTTGAATTCAAAATAGCAATACTATTTGTAAAGACAAATGTGTTTTAGGCTAGGGATAATGACAATATTTCTTTCATTTGTATGATACACAAAACAGGGAAGGAGATAAGGAATAGTTTAAGAGACTTGGTGGCAGGGAGTTTATTTTAAAACCATATATCAGATTTGTTATTCTAGTTTGGAAACTGGTTTATTTGATGGTCAGCTCTAGTCAGAAGCTACTGGCTATGAAATAGATGTATATTGGTTATGCATTGAATTTTAGATAATCATATGAATTTAATTGATGGGAATGGTAGTTTTAAATAATTATCCTCTGGACTTTTTTTTCAAATTTATTTATATTAAATTCACATAAAAACTTGTCTGCATGTGTCATGCACAAATGATGTTTGTATACACACACACATACATACATTGTGGAATGCTCAGTCTTTTGAGTCTTCATTAGGAAATTTTTTCCCAAATTTGAGAAATCCTGGTAAATAATTTCATGTCTTCCTTTAAGTCAAATGAAAACTTGAAATAGTTGCTCAGATGACTTAAGCTTTGTACTGTTACTGAATTAACTAATGTCACTACCTGTGACTAAATCAGTCAGGGTCACTCCAGGTGAACTGGTCTGGCTACTAAATAATCACACAGACACAGAAAGTAACGTTTTCTTGGGGTTCAGTGATGGCTTCTCAGCCCCAGCTCCCACAAGGGAAGCAAGAGACAAAAGAGAACACACCTGAAACCATTCTATTTATTGGGAGGGGCTGTTCTATAGAACATTCCATCCAAAAAAGGTCAGGGGTAGCATTACAAAGGAACAAGAAAGCAGCCCACTCCATTAGGTAACGCCCACTCCCAAAACCTAACTCCCCTGCTGAGCGGAGATCCATCTGCTACCTCCACAGGGAAGCCAGTCTCCACATTTCCATTGCTCAAAGCTAGGGGGCGTTCAGCTCCTATATGGCAGCTCCCAACAAACTAGCATTTTAAATAATTTTCATTGTTTCTTCCCCTTTGCCTGTAAAATAGTGAAACTATGCTGTTGAATTCTTTCTCTGATCCTGTTACCTTCCTCTAATCCAGCTACAGGGCTCTGTATTTTGAAAACACCATGCATACATACATTTTGGAATGTTGGCTTTTCATATTAATCATCACCTCTCTAATTTTGATCTTCCTTTTTTTTTCCTTTGCATTCATGGTTATTATTGTATACCAGTTCTCCAAGAGTGTAATTTTATTTTTGACAGGTTGTTATCTTCATCATTATTTCTACCATTCATTTATTTAATCTACAATGGTAATTTTAAAAAAAAATTCCATCCCCTGCTTAAAAAAAAAAAAAAAATATGTGTTTGGTTTTAGCTTTTATTGTCTTTGTATTCTCATTAAGTCTTTTTGTAGTTTGAATTTCTCTAGGGAAAGTTGTCTTCTATTACTTGGATAATTTCTTTTCTGGATTGGGTTCTTTCTATAGCATTTTCCTTTGTGTTTCTTCACTCCTATTCTGATTTCCTACTTCTTTCCTTTTCTTTTCTCTGTTTGAAAAATATGGGCTCCTTTAAAAATACTGACATATTTTTACAATAGGATTTCTCCAGACCAACTGTCTTCTCTGATATAGGGATGGGTAACTATTTCCTGATATTGTTACCACAAGGAATGTTATGCAATATATTTAACTGCATACAAGTACAACAAGGTGTACAGCCTTCCTTTTCCTTCCAAGGAAATAAAGGGGCAGGTAGTAGTGGGTAAGGCAAAGGAGAGACTGAATCCTGTTGTTATCATACCAGTGCAGCACACGCCACCATCTCTAGGAGTGTGGGCTGAAGGGGATGAGTCAATCAGTTCTGTACAGGCCCCTTTTCTGTTCATTCATGACACTTTTACCTATCTTATATTCAAGACCACTGCATCTAGTCAGGGTATAACCCATTCCCCTGAGCTCTGATGAGTTCTCTCAGCTTATTATAGTGTCTTGGAAAATAAAAGCTTTCTCTGCTGAGGTTTCATATTGGCTTGTAGTGTTTCCATGCTTCTGGTGGTTTATAAATATTTCTCCCCTACACTTCTGTTGCCTACTCAACCCATATTTGGCTTTCTTTCAAATTGGGGGGTATTAGTAAAAAGTCTCAACTCACCTGCTTTCCTCAATATTCTATTTCCATTTTGCAAACATTTATCAAGGGTCTACTTAAAGTTCCAAATCTTTATTTTGGGGGGATGACGCTTATAGCCTATTAATCTTTTTATTCTCAGAAGCTGTTTAGAGCTTAATATATGCTCCATAAATTATTGCTGAATACAGAAAGAAGTTAAGGTGAATTGAAATCTTCCATTGTTCTCCTTTATACTGTTTGTTAACTATTGCTTTTCATAAAGAGTTTGTCTCTGTGGGCTTTCTTTAGCCCTTTTACTGTGTATTTTAATTTTTGAATTTTTTTATCACAATATTACAATATTTTTATGATCATATGCTGTCATACTTATGTAATAAAAGATATGCTAAGAGGTCAGGATCTTGTGTTTCCATCTTGAACAGTGATCTCAGTGCAAGTGTTTCCAGTACATATGGAGGTAAGACATTGAGAGTGAGTCTATTCTATTCTCTATGATAGGACCTCTCAAGGACCTTTCATACAGCAAGTACATAGTACTTGTTTTTTGTTGATGGTGGTTGGTTGCTTTTTCTTCTCTTAAAAAAAAAACAAAGTACAATTATAAAGGCATGAATTGGTGTGAACATACTCTATATACAATGATATGAAAAACTGTACTCTATATGTGTAATAATTGCAATGCATTCTGCTGTCGTGTATTTAAAAAAAGTAAAATCAGTAAAACTAAAAAAAAAAAAAAGAGTGAGAGAGAGAATCAACAGCAAGATGTGGACCCAAAGAAGCTTTCTATTCATTTTTATTTTTAGTAATTTTGCCATCTCTGAATGTGGAACATTAAAACTCAAGTCATATATGGAAAAAAATATACCATCTTATTGAAAAAAATATTTTAATGAATAATGAGAAGATAATTCCATCTATTGAATGGTGACGATTATCCATAAGCTGACTATGTTGTTACTTTAGGTACATAAACATAATTTCTAATTGTACAAGTGAGTGGGAGAACAGGAAACTCTCAAGGCAAAACCTGAAGGTGTGTGTACCCATGTACAGAACTGGCTAGTGATAAGAATTCCTGGAAAGGTTGATAAGAATTCCTCAAAAGGTTGCTAGAGTCAACAAAATTAGAAGGGCAAAATTTGTAATCATGAAATTGGAAAGGCACTTCCTTTTACCCATCTCAGAAGCATTGGAGCCAGATGCTGCATGTTCTGGTTATACTTCCCATTACATATGATATCCTGGTTATAGTCCCTTTCCAAAAACTATATACAGTGCTCTCAAAAAGAGCCAGCTTGTGACGAATTAGTGATGTTTTTGAAGCATGCATGTGCATACACACATGTATTTTAGCTTTGGCAAAGACACATGGGCATTTTGGTCCAACTGATTTCCATTGTGTTCTGGGTATAATTAGCCTCACACCTGCATAGCTCCTAGGGCACTACTCAAAGCCAACTTGTTCTCCTTGAATTGTAGGCATGTTTCATCTTTTTAGTCCTTTAAATTTTCTAGACACAAATTCTTTGTCAGATATATGATTTTCAGATACCTTCTCCTGGTCCAAAACTTGTCTTTTTTATTTTCATAATGGTGTCTTTCTAAGACCAGTTTTTCTTCACTTCAATGAAGTTCAGTACATCAGTGCTTTCCTACATGGATTATGTTTTTTGATGTTATATCTGAGAAATCTTTACATAACCCATTACCTCCTATGTTTTCTTCTAGAAATTCCATAATTTTAATCCTCATACTTTGGCCTACAATCCATTTTGATTTAATTTTTGCTCATGATCTGAGGTAGCCATTGAGGTATTTTTTGCTTGTTTACATAGGGATATCCAATTTTTCCAGCAAATTTATGATACAGACTATCTGTTCTCTTGAATTAATTTAGAATCTTTGACAAAAAAAATCAATTAACCATGCCTATGTGAGTATATTAACTATATTTCTTGGCTTGTTATTTTTGTTCTGATATTAATATTAGGTTTTTTTGATTTCTGTAGCTTTATAAAAAGTCTTAATGTCAGACAGCATAAGTTTTCCAACCCCCCTCATTCTTCTTCTTCAAAGTTGTTTTGGCTGTTCTAGGTTGTTTACATTTCTATATGAATTTTAGAATGCACATGCATATTTCTATTAAAAGGAAAAGGCCTGCTGAGTAATGTATAAGTCATATTAGAGAGACTTGACATCTTATTAATATTGAGACTTCATGAACATGATATATCTCTCCTTTTGAAGGTTTTTAAATTTTTTCTCAGCTATATTTTACAGTTTCCAGGATATAGGTCTGTCATGTCTTTTGGAAATTATTCTCTTTCTGAACTGTAAGGATATTCTTGTGGGTGGTCTTGAATTTTAACTTTAATTTACAATCATTGATTCTCAGTTTATAGAAATTAATTAATTTATTTATATTAATCTTTAATATCATTACTTTGACATTTTTAATATTTTTTGTCATTTTAAAAAAACATTATCTTCATTCTTTTGGGGTGCATAACAGGGATTGAACTCAGGGGCACTCAACAACTGAGCCACATCCTCAGCCCTATTTGTATTTTATTTAGCAATAGGGTCTCACTGAGTTGCTTAGTGCCTCGCTGTTATTAAGACTGGCTTTTAACTCGAGGTCCTCCTGTCTCAGCCTCCTGAGCCATTGGGATTACAGCATGCACACCATGCCTGGAAAGGAAGATAAGTAATAAATTATTTTCATATGGGCCTTTGTTGTTCCAATTCCCAGTGCTCTTAATTTAATCATGGGAGTCCAGTTTTTGATTCTTCAAACCCAAATTCCTTGACTATCAAAAACAATTTTGTTCTTTGTTGGAACTTTTTCAATACAATAAATTATTTACACAGAGCTAAAATTTTCCTGTGAGGTCATTTTGTAGCTATTTTCCTCTTCATGGCTCCCCAAAACAAAGATATTATTTATGAAGTGTCTTCTTTTCCATCTATTTTTCTTCTCAACTAACCCTAATTTAGAATTCTTTATAAAATTTGTGAGGAATCTCATTACACTGGAGGGAGATTCTTAAATAAGGAACCCACAGGTCTATTTCCAGTTCCTTCCTAAATGTCACAAGACCACCACGAATTGTTAATGATTCACTGTGAAATGCTCTGAGAAATAGAAACAGTGAGCTCTGATGAATTATGTCCCCCTGCTTAGCTCCAAGTTGATTCCCATCTGTCTTCTGGTTCTGAACTTCACCTCTGGTTTTGAACTGAAGCTTTTGTCAGATTACAAGATCCTTCCCCGAGAAGAATTTGCTATGTCGGTGTTGTATCATAACTAATTAATATTTAAGTTGCTTGTCTGTTATCTCATTATGTCAAAAAAAAAAAAAAAACAAGGAATGCAATTGATGGTCACCTAAACTAGTTTTTATGCTAGTTTGGAGGGAAGCCAGAAGGGCCGTAAGGATTAAAAAAGGAAGAGCTCTCTTCTGCAGCAATCAAATTGGGGTGCAGCAAGGGGCTCTTGTGTCTGATAATCATGATAGAAAATGTTTATTATAATAGTGACAAAAATAATGAAATAGTAGTTTCAAATAGGTAAACTAAAATTTACTAGAACAGAAGTTCTAAAATATAGGCATTGCTTTGCAATTAATCTGCTTTTCACGTGGACAGCTGAGTATGCTTCTAGGGGAAAAGATGCTGGGATTTAATTCATTTAAATGTGAATAATATACTTGTAAATAATGCAAAAGAACTAGTTCAAGTCTAGTAAGGGTATGTACATCCAGTTAATGCCAGCCCACTATCAATCAGATATTTATTAAATGTTTACTGTGGTAGGTATTTTTGCAGTATCCTAAGTGATAAAACAATTAGTAGTATCAAGTTCTTATCCTACAATATTCATTATTTAAGTAGAGAAAACAAGGAAGCTTTTATATTCATAGTAGAAATTAAACAGCTTTCAAAAGTATTAATCAATTTCAAGGTAACATAGAGTTTCATGAATATTATATCACAAAATCCATGGGAGAAAAGGAACTACAGAAGACTTATTCAAATTAAAAGTACTATACAAGCCGCACAGTGGTGCACGCCTGTAATTCCAGTGGCTCAGAAGGCTGAGGCAGGAGGATCCAGTTCAAAGCCAACCTCAGCAATTTAGCAAGGCCCTAAGCAAATTAGTGAGGCACTGTCTAAATAGAATATAAAGAATTGGGGATGGAATGTTGCTCAGTGGTTAAGTGCCCCTGAGATCAGTTCCAGGTACAAAAAAAAAAAAAAGATATTCAAATGGAGATTGATTTATTTCAACATGTACAGATGAGATTAGAGCACACTCTATAGGAAAGAGGGAAATATCTGCCCTTTACACCCTACCAGTGTGTGGGGAACAACTTGCTCACACACAACAGCAAGAACCAAGAAACCAAGCTAGAAGAGAAGGAGCAGCTTCCAGGAATGAAACTCCCATTCAGAATGCTTTGAGACATAAGAAAGTTGATAAAATGCGAATGATGGATTGCAAAGGACTATGAATTTGCAGTTAAGAAATTTAGCACCTACATTAGAAAAAAGTTGTAGAAGAGTAAATTGAAAAAAGAAAACAAATTGATTGAGTTCTTAACTAACGTCATTGCATTAAATTTTTCAAGAGTTGCCTGATGATAATTCCCTTATTTCTATAAATCCTGTATTATAATCAACGGACAAGTATTTAAGGACTGATGTCCAAATACTATTCTGGATTTTGGAAAAATAAGCAAGACTATTATGGAAAGAACATAGGTTTAGGGTCAACTGGACCTATGTCTCAGATTTCATTCTACCACCCACCTGTACTTCATGGAATTACAAGAATTAAGAAAAAAACAATTAGATAAAGAAATCATCTATGACACAGTCATTCAGTAAGCTTTATCGTTTATTCGCCATCCAGTTTTTTCCTATTAATCCTCCACTCTTTCTTTCTTATGTCCTGTCAGTACCTCATAAATAACATGTTAAAACTTCAATGATCAGAAATGTGTTGGTTAGTCATGTTTATTTTCAGTTTTCTATACTCCCACTTCCATCCAAGATAAAGCAACAGGAACCAGATTTATTTTCCCACCTGAAACAATCAAAAACAACAAATATGATGTATAAACAGTGGTTTCCAAGACACTGGACACCAGGCAATGAAGGACAGTGATCTGTGAGGAACAAAAATTTAGAAAGATGAACTGTAGGATTGGCCCAACTCACTGCCTTGAGGGAGTTTTCAGACTAAAGGACAGAATGGGGAAGCCCCTGGTAAAGGCCAACAGGTTCCTGAGTTGAGGAGACAGAACTGAGCAGGTATCAGACTGGCCAGCATTCACAGGATTGATTACTGCAGAGGAGAGTTTCACAGAGAAAGGACCTTGCAGATCTGAAAGCTCCCCTTGAGTATTTAGCAGAGCGCTGAACAGCACACATGTGTGCAGGAGGTATACATGGCTCAGGGGAGGAAGCATTGGAAAGTATTAGAGGAAATCCTGGAAATGTTGACCTGAGGCTGGGGATGGCCCTTGTTCCTTCCAGTCAGACAAGAAAAACAACCCAAAATTCATGACGTGTTCAACAGAGTCCTCAGAAGATTCTGGCCTTCACAGGGAAGAACAATTAGCCCAACACTAGATAATTCTTTTACTCTTGCTAACAGATCTTAAAAGCAAGACCCAAAGGACCAAATTGTTCTCAAGTAGCTTAACTACATCCTAGAACAAAGAGATTTTTGGACAAACATACCAGAGCAATCAATGATCTCATAAGGAAAAGGAGAGATGAGAATTGCTAAATAATAATTGTTATCAATTCCAGGAAAAGTTAAGATTTTAGAACAATTTGAGGAAGTCAGTCTGAAATAAAATTTTATGTGAATGGCATTAACAAAACTTTTTAAATACATAGGGTTTTTTTAATTCAAAACTTTTTAAATACATAGTTTTTTTCTGTATGAGAATCTGTTAATTTGATTAACTGATTGTGGTTATTGTCTTAATATTATATATGTATGAAATGACAACCTGGCTTTTAAAAAAAAGAAATAAAGGAACCACCATTTGACCCCATTGTTCCTCTCTCTGTATATATCCAAAGGATTTTAAATCAGCATACTACAGATCAATGTTTCTAGCACACAATTCATAATAGCTAAGTTATTAAGCCAACCTAGATGCCCTTCCACAAATGAATGGATCAAGAAATGTGGTGTATATACACAATGGAATATTATTCAGCCATAAAGAAGAATGACTTTATGACACTTGCCAGTAAATGGATGGATCTGGAGACTATCATGCTAAGTGAAAAAAGTCAATCCCAAAAAACCAAAGGTCAAATGTTTTCACTGACACATGGAAGCTAACACACAACAAGGTAGGGGAGGGGAAGCATAGAAGTTAATTGGATTAGACAAAGGAGAACGTAAGGAAGGAAGGAGGGGTAGGAATAGGAAAGACAGTAGACTGAATCTAATGTAGTTTTCCTATGTACATATATTGAAAATACCTGTGAATCCCACCATCATGTACACCCACAAGAACAGGGTCCTAATTAGAATAAGATACACTCAATGAAGAAAGTGATTCAGATTCCATCTTTGATGTAACAAGGAGAAAGTAAGAGAGGGAAGGCTTCCAAATGTGGTGGTAGACATAGGAGTGTGGAAGTAAAGGAAGACCCCAAGGCAATAAGACCCTTCCCAATAACAACTGTCTTGTTATTGGATGTGAATCAACATACATCTCAAAATGAATTTTAGGAATCAGGCAGCAGGGGGGCTGGGGTTGTAGCTCAGTGGCAAAGCACTTGCTTAGCATGTGTGAGTCACTGGGTTTGCTCATTAGCACCACATAATAATAAATAAAGTCATGCTGTCCATCTACAACTACAAAAAAAAATTTAAATAAAAAAATAATAAGACAGCATTACAAATACTGATAGAGTAACATTTGAAATATTTTATTGATGATTAAAAAATTAATGTGTAAGATAATGTGTGTAGGATATAAGTGTTGCACAAAAACACTGTTTTGATCTTTTTTATGCTCAGATTCTACTTCGGGAGGGACATATAAAATAATTGGTAAAGCAGTTGTCTCTGGAC
Source organism: Callospermophilus lateralis (assembly GCF_048772815.1). Taxonomy (NCBI): domain Eukaryota; kingdom Metazoa; phylum Chordata; class Mammalia; order Rodentia; family Sciuridae; genus Callospermophilus; species Callospermophilus lateralis. Next base: position 35,284,570 of record NC_135320.1, on the reverse strand, counting down.
AGGTTGACTAGTTGGTAACTCTTGAATATTGTACAATTTTATACCATTGTATGTATTGTATATTCAAAACAATACACTATTTAATAATAAAAAAAGGAATTAAGAAGCTTAGAAGGCAGGCAATACTATGCACAGGAACAATTTCATTAAAGCTTCATTTTAATAGGATGCTCATTACTTCTCTAGTTGAATGAAGTTTTTAAGAAATGGTTTCTGTCTTACTGTCTTACTGGCCTCCTAAGGCCACTTGTCATTACTTAGTCATCTAACTGAAGGAGAGGTCCATTAGAAGGAATGATAGTCTCATGTCTGGGCACAAGGGTTCAGATTCCAGCTTTGCCCAACTCAAATTCCATTGTTAAGTAGTTAACCCAACATGGTGGCTTCCAAACTGGGATGCATATTAGAATTGCCTCAGGAATATTTTTATAGCATTCAGATAATTGGGCTCCACTCCAGACTCATTGAGTCAGATTTTTTAAGGAAATATGGCCGATCACATTTTTTAAATCTCCAAAGTGATGTGCAGCCCAGGCTAAAAGAACCACTAACCCTTAACTTTTCTAGTTCACAGTGCAGGACAATAAGAATGTCAATACTTTAGTCACTTACTTCCTAGGCTGTTTTGCAAACATCCAAAATGAAACTATACATGCCTTAAAAGATTTGAAAGATTTTCTCATATCTAGTCCTTAAAAAATAGCTTTTGGGAATAAATCAATCCTCTTCTTGGTGAAAAGATATGAATCTTCCCCTTATTTCCTGAGCATATTCATGTGTATCTAGGAATGATCTAACAAATAATTCTTAACTTTTTGGAGGTGGTAGGAAGGATGGCTGATTGGGTGGGCAAGATGCTGGGCAGAGACCTCACTGAGAATCTGATACAAACCTATGCAACCTCTTTCAGTAAAAATATACAAATACACACAATAGAGGTGAGGCCCTGGCCTTTTCTTCCAAGTATCCACATATTCCTGAAGCCCAACTTTCTTGATGATCAAGAATCTCCACCTTGGCTTCCAGAAAGGAGACAGCAATTCTTGTTTTATTCATCTGATTCCTGGGAGCCTAAAGCCACTTCTTAAACCTTAAGAGAATTTTTTTTTATCTTGCTTATTTGATGGCTACTGAAATGTCACTCAAATTGAGCTATTCTTAGAATGCCTCCCTCTCTGGCAAACAAACTCACTCCTGATGAAAACAATTAACATAGCGTTCTTTCTCTTGGAGGAACAGGAAATGGTCTATGGAATGTACCCTTTGCTTCTAGGGGTTTCTTCAAACTCCTGGGCTATGAGATCTGAGCTCTGCTGTGGTAGAGCACTAATCAAAGGAGAGAGAGCAATCTCAGGGAAGTTACCCAGGTGCCCCTTCTCCAGTCTCAAGGTTAGTAAGAGCACCATGCAGGACAGTTTTTTCAGTCATTATTAGGAAGGAACAGCTAACAGTAGCTTATTCTCTCTCTCCCCAGACTAACGTGATGGGAACCATCTGTTGGCAGAGTTAAGGGCTTTTAGCACCAGCTCTTCACTGACTACAGTAACTACTGCTCTTTGCTCATGGATGCAATTTATCATACACACACGTCACTTAGTTAGTCTTCACTCATGTCAATCTAATCTCTTCTCCTTTTCCACCACAGAATTATTTAATTCAATAGAATATATTTTTATGGCTTTCATCTCCCTAACAAAATGCTTCTATTTCTGGCAAATTCAGTATACTTGACTCTTGCTGATGCTTAATTAATGATAACTTTTCTTTTCTAAAGTTGGTTCCCCGAAATAGTAAAACATCTGTCAAAACTCCATCATATTAATTTTAATAGAATGTGGCATTCCAGGCTCTTTATCACATGGACATAATGGTCCTCTGGTAAATGTTTAGCTGCTAGCTTTTCAGACACCACAAAAATAATAAAAATAAAATATAAAAATGCAGTCCCTGTATTTGTAGCATTTGCCAGTTTACGTAGTGTAAATATCAACACTCTGGCTAATGTCAAACTATTAAAATGATGTCATATATCTAACAAAATTCCTGAAAATTAAACAGCTTTACAAGGCAATACCAGCCAATTTTAGCATTCTATTACATTACTTGACTCAAACTTCCCACCTTATCTTCCCATATTTTCTCTCATTCTATTTTGTGCTCAAAGAACTAACTTTCTCTTGCAGAATCCCACCTCTTTGTTCATCCTACTTACTCATCTGAAAAGCTCTTGCCTTACACCACACCATCATCCTCACTACCTTTCAAAGATGAGCTTGTGGGAGAACCTGCCATCAGCACTTGTTATGCTTCCATGTGAACTAAAATCCTTCCTGCTCTGATAATCACCTAACATATTTACACCACATTTTAGTACCTACTTAGTGTTAATTCATTTATGCATGTCTTCATTTCCCTAAGATGTTGTGGACACTTTGAGGGTAGGAACTGTGGTTAATTCATCTTTATAGGTCTTAATGTACATATAAAATGAATCATACATAATAGATGCAATGCAAATATTAGTTAAAACTATAACCAAGCAAGATGGTGGACTTTCCAAGCTGTTCCATGGTGTGAGACCAGGAAAGCAGATAAACAGCTTCTCTTTGAGGTAGGTGAAAAGAGAAAACTTACAGAATTTTAACACCAGACTCTTAGAACTACATAGGGACCCAGGAGTTTGGATAGAAAAAATAAACTTTTTAAGAAAAAAAAAAAAAAAAACTACCAGCAATGGTGACCATCAATGTAGATCCACCACAGGCAAACTGAGAAGGGGGCTAAGAAAACCCGCATTTCAGGTGGCACCTTGGCATGTCTTAAAATGGAGAAATCAATGATCAAGGACATTGTTTCCAAAATTCATGATGAAAAGTGAAATATCACCACAGACACAACTGAATACAGAGGATAATCAGAAACTATTTTGAAGACTTATACTTCAATAAAATAGAAAATCTTGAAGACATCCACAAAGTTCAAGAGACATATGACCCACACAAAATAAGCCAGGAGGACATAGAAAATTTAAACAGATCAATTTCAAGCAATGAAATAGAAGATGCCATCAAAAGCCTACCAACAAGGAAAAGTCCAAGACGGGATGGATTCTCAGCCAAGTTCTATCAGACCTTCAAGGAAATAACATCAATCCTCCTCAATTTATTCCATGAAGTAGAAAAGAAGGGAACCCTATCAAACTCGTTCGATGACGCTGATATTACCCTGATCCCCAAACCAGAAAAAGACACATCAAGGAAAGACAACTTCACACCCATATGAACATAGATGGAAAATTTCTTAATAAAATACTGGCAAATTGCATACAAAAACACTTTAAAAAGATAATGCACCAGGATGAAGTGGGATTCATTCCAGGGATGCAAGATTAGTTCAACATACAGAAATCAATAAATGTAATTCACCACATCAGTGGATTTAAAGACAGCAGCCACATGATTATCTCAATAGATACTAAAAAGCATTTGACAAAATATGGCATCCATTCATGTCCAAAACACTAGAAAAACTAGGGATCATAGAATCATACTTAAACATTATAAAAGTTACAAATGTTAAACTAAAGCATGACATCATTCTAAATGGAAAAACAAACTGAAAGAATTGCCTCTAAAAACTGGAACAAGGCAGGGATGCCATCTTACACCATTGTTATTCAACACAGTTCTTGAAGCCATAGCCAAAGCAATTAGGCACAAGAAAGAAATATGAATAGGAAAAGAAGAGCTCAAACTATCCCTATTTGCTGATGACAAAATTCTATATTTAGAAGACCAAAAAGCTCCACCAGAAAACTTCCAAAACTCATAAATGAATTCTGCAAAGTAGTAGGATATAAAATTAAAACAAAAAAATTAATTGCATTCCTATACACCAATTACGAACCAACTGAAAGAGAAATTAGGAAAACTATCCTATCCACAATAGTCTCAAAAAAAACCATGCCTAAGAATCAATCTAACAAAAGCGGTAAAAGACCTCTACAAAGAAAACTGTAGAGCACTAAAGGAAGAAATTGAAGACCTTAGAAGATGGAAAGATCTCTCAAGTTCTTGGGTAGACAGATAATATTTTCTAACTGGCCATACTACCCAATGACATTCTTCACAGAAATAGAAAAAAGGAATCATAAAATTGATTTGGAAAAATAAGAGGCCCAGAATAGCCAAAGCAATCCTCAATGAGAATACCGAAGCAGGAGGCATTACAATACTAGAGCTTAAATTATACTATAGAGGTATAGTAACAAAAATGGCATGGTATTGGCACAGAAACAGACATGAAGACCAATGGTACAGAATACAAGACACAGAGACAAACCCACATAAATAAAGTTATCTCATACTAGAGAAAAGCACAATAAATATACCTTGGAATAAAAACTGCCTCTTCAACAGTGGTGCTGGAGAAGCTGAAAATCCAATGTGTAGCAGAATGAAATTGCACCCCTATTTTTCACCCTGCACAAAACTCAACTCAAAGAGGATCAAAGACCTAAGCCTTAGACCAGAAACCTTCACTTACCAGAAGAAAATGTAGGTCCAACATTACATCATGTCAGCTTAGGAACTGATTTCCTCAACAGGACTCTTAAAGCGCAAGAAGTAAAATCAAGAGCCAATAAATGGGATGGTATCAAACTAAAAAGCTTCTTGACAGCAAAGGAAACAATCAAGAACATGAAGAGAGAGCCTACAGAATGGGAGAAAATCTTTGCCATCTGCATTCCAGATAGAGCACTAATCCAGGATATATAGAAATCTCAAAAAACTTAATGCTGAAAAAAACCCCAAATAACCCAATCAATAAATGGACAAAAAGGAACTGAATAGACACTTCATTGAAGAAGAAATACAAATGGTCCACAAATATATAAAAAATGGGAATGGGACCACCATTTGACCCAGCTATCCCACTCCTGGGTTGATACCCAAAGGAATTGAGATTTCATCTCACTCCAGGCAGTATGGCAACAATCAAGAATACAAGTAAAAATAAATGTTGGTGAGGATATAGGGGAAAGGGTACACCCATATATTGCTGGTGGGACTGAAACCCCTCTGGAAAATGGTATGGAAACTCCAGAGAATCCCCAGAAAACTTGGAATGGAGTCAATCTTTTGGCACAGTTATCCCACTCCTCAGTATATACCCAAAGAACTTAAAATCATCATACTACAATGATGCAGTTGCATCAATGTTTACAGCAGCTCAATTCACAATAACTAAGCTGTGGAGCCAATCCAGGTGCCCTTCAACTGACGAATGGATAAAGAAAATGTGGTATATATACACAATAGAATATTACTCATTCATAACAAAGAATGACTGTATGACTTTCCCAGTGAATGAATAGATCTGGAGAATATCATGCTAAGTGAAAAAAGCCAATCCCAAAAAACCAAAGGCCAAATGTTTACTCTGATATGTGGACGATAATTTCACCATAAGAGGTCGGCATTAGGGGAAGAATAGAAGTACTTTGGATTAGAAATATAAGAGGGCTGACCTATAGTGGGGTAGGGAGGGGGAGCATGGGAGGAATAGATGGATTCTAGATAGGGAAGAGGGGTGGGAGGGAAAGGGAGGGGGCAGGGGATTAGCTAGGATGGTGTAATGTGATGGACATCATTATCCAAAGTACATGTATGAAGACACGAATTGGTGTGAACATACTTTATATACAAACAGGCATATGAAAAATCATCCTATATGTGTAATAAGAATTGTAATGCATTCTGCCATCATGTATTTAAAAAATAAAACCAATTTTTTAAAAAAGAGAGGGAATGAAGGAAAGAGAGGTGGAAGAGAATAGGAAAGATAATAGAATGAACCAGACATTACTATCCTATTAATCCCAGTTTCACACAAGAATCTCAGAGCCAAGAGGCAGGGCTCAGTGTCACAGAAATGAGTCAAGTATGAACACAGGACAACCAAGTTCTCTTTCTGACACACAGGCAGTTCTGATGTGGTAAACTCTCACCCACACTAACAAGGCATCTGCATTCTGGGAGGGGTGTGGTGAGAACCTACTTACGACAGTGTTGAAGAACCAAAGCTTTATATACTAACAAGCCAAGTTTGATTGTAATTCGTTGGTGTATAATTATCCCTCTAACACATAATTATACACAATGGCTAGTGAATTAGGAACAAACAAGAAACGGACATGAGACAAACTTTCCAGGTTTGAAGAGGCAGCCTCTGAAACACAGGAGCGCCTGTTCCACACCATTTGGAAGTCACTGGAAAAAATAAGCAGCATTCACATCTGATGCCCCCCCCCCCACAGACCAGCAGGCCACAATGTCAGTAAATATCAAATTTCCAACAAAATTTGATGTTGCTACTAAAATTTGAAGTGTGCAATTATTGTAATTTTATACATTTCTTTTTTTAAAAAAAAATATTCTGACATGGAATTGTCTTATTCTAATTAGGATCCCAGTCTTGAGGTTGTACATGATGTGGAGATTCACTGTAGTGTGTGAATATTGAATATATGTACAAAGGAAAGTTATGTCAGATTCATTCCACTGTTTTTCCAATTCTTCTCCTCCTCCCTTCCCTTCATTTCCCTATGTCAAATTCAATTAACTTCTGTGCTGCCCCTCCCCCATCTTCTTGTGTGTTCCCTTCCACATATCAGAGAGAACATTCAAACTTTTCTTTGTGGGGAATGGCTTATTTGCCACAATGTGGGGCATATCACATTTTCAGGCAGCCAACATTCTACAAAAGTAAACTAATAATCCTCATCTAAAGAAACTTCCTTTGAAATCTGCAGGATCAAATGCACTTATTTTAATTGGGGCATTGTGGAAATTTCTTAACCTTGCTTAGTGCCATTCCTCTACCTGTGAAATCAGAATACTAATATTCTCATTGGAAAAATAAAAATAACTTTACATTTTGGAAAAAAGCTATACCCAAGTATGCACAATTTTAACTGCTGTGAAGTATGTAAAAATATATAGTGATGCCAATTTTAAACTTCAAATGGAAGTTAAAAAGTTGAAACTGATTACACAGGGTGAATTCATTGAGTGTGATTTAGGCTAAATGAATTCAGAATAACATGAGAAGCATTTTGTTAATTTTTATAATCATATTGTTATACTGTCTAAATATGAATATATAAAGGTAACTCAAATCATTTAACAAAACAAAACATTGAAATAAAGGAACAATACATGTTGGCAAGGATGTCAGGGGAAAGGTACACTCATACATTACTGGTGGGACTGCAAATTGGTGCAACCACTATGGAAAGCAGCATGGAGATTCCTCAGAAAACTGGGAATGGAACCACCATGTGACCCAACTATCCCACTCCTGGGTTGATACCCAAAGAACTTAAAATCAGCATACTACAGTAATGCAGCCACGACAATGTTTACAGCAGCTCAATTCACAATAGCTAAACTATGGAACCAACCTAGGCGTCCTTCAATAGATGAATGGATAAAGAAAATGTGATATATATATATATATATATTCAATGGAATATTACTCAGCTTTAAAGAAAAGTGAGATTATGGCATCCTCCAGTAAATGGTTGGAGTTGGAGAGTATCATGCTAAATGAAATAAGCCAATCTCACAAACCAAAGGCCAAATGTTTTCTCTAATAGGCAGACGATAATTCACAATAAGGGGTGGGGGGGCACTAGGGAAGAATAGCATTACCTTAGATTAGATAGAGGGAAATAATGGGAGGAGAGTGGAGAGGATGTGGGGATAGGAAAGAGTGTAGAATGAAATAGACATTATTACTTTATATGTAATTGCATGACCAATATGATTCTACAACACGTGCACTCAGAAAAATGAAAAATTATATCCCACCTATGTATGAGATACCAAAGTGCATAAATGCATTCTACTGTCATGTATAACTAATTAAAACAAATTTAAAAATTAATTTAAAAAAATAATATTACCAATGTAAAAACAGGAAAACCAAGATGAAAGTAGTCAACATACACAAAATAAAATAAAAATAGATAAATCAGTAGGAACTCTCAAAGAATAGATCTTTTTAATTTGTTTTTCTTACATAAAAATAGTACTTGAAATAAGTAATACAAGAATATTGGTATAAGTCACATATTTCCTAAAAAAAAAAAATCTGCTTCAACAATTAAAATCTCGGATTTAATTGCATTTGGTGAAGAATATCTACAATTTGCTAAAAATTTCACATCAAAACAGCCAAATATTAGGAAATCAATTTACAGTGAAAACTCTTATTTTTAGGAATGGTTTGTTAGTACACAAATTAATGTTTTCTTGTTTTGGCTCTTTATTTCTTCTGTTCTACCTTTGCCAATTTACTTTTTACCATAGTAATTATAAGAGGTAATTAGAAGCTGCTTTGCCAAAGGCACTGATTCTTCCCTTGGGCCTACAGATACCAAATGGGCAACTACAAAGTTTCTGTCAGTTCTTTGGAGACAGATCTTTGGTCACTGAACCCCTACTTCTGTTCTTACCAACATGGCATCTCCATCTTCGTTCTGCATTGGTCTCCTTCATTACCTTCAACTTTGGGTCAGGTCCCTGCTCAGTTCTGCATATAAGGTCTTAATATAATACAAGGTTTCTATTGCCAGGTTTTCTTAACCTATCTCACCCCCTTTCAATACTGAAACACTGAGATAAGAGTAGCTGAGATATTTTCACACTGGCAGATACACTCAACTAACAGACCCCTGTAATGGCACCCAGTCATTGCCAGTCACCTTGGATTTCAGGAACATTGGAGCCTCTCAGATCTCCCTGATAAGAAAAGCCCCCTAAATGGGAGCAATTACCCCATGACAAGAACTGAGGCTGACCCCCTAAGCAGATGCAATCACCTCGTGGGAACCAAATTGTCCACTCAAACAAAAAGGACATCTCCTGAGCCACCTCCCAAAATCAGTCCTGAGATAATCATCACCCAGACCATGGTCTGAATAGGATAACTTATTCTACCAGCTATACAAACTCCCCAGCCATGCAAGTCCCCAACTACTATATTTTCCATAAAACCTCCAAGTTCTTATCAGTTCTTTGGAGACAGATCTTTGGTCACTGAACCCCTAATTCTGTTCTTCCCAGCATGCCAATATAATTAAAGTTTTTTTACTCCCTTTCACTACTTTTTTTCTCTTTGATTTTTCAGATGACTGAGCCTGGTTTGGGGACCTCTGGAGCCCATGTCTTCATCCAGAGACTCTGGAAACAGTATATTATACTTGCTAAGATAAAAGCAAAATTTGTCATCAAATCAAGTCTAACTAATTTTGCTTTTTTTGTGCTGACATTCCACTGATAACAGGAGATTAGATTAACAGTCCTGACTAAAATGGAAAACAATTTACTCCCATAACAAGCACCAATATTTTATTGAGGATGAAAAACAAAGGAAATTTACAAAGAAACAAATATTTTCAGCTAGAAACGATGTTGGTTTGGCCAATGGTGAAAAGTTCTTGAACTTAGACAAATGGCAATTGAGTTTCACGATGTTGCCATGATTAAAAAAAGACTCAATTCTAAGTTATAATTAGTTAGTTATAAAAGTGCAGTTCTTCTGTTAATAGTTGAAGTTTCGCAGTATGAATTATTTTACAATGTCTTATATATCTATGAAAAATATTTTATGTATATTTTTGGCATTTTCAAGGATCTTCTTTTATGGTTTATTTCAAAAACAATTTCAGTAGTCTAGTAGAAATTAGGTATCATAATGATTTTTTGGTATGCATTTATCTGGTGAAATATTTTAAATGATTGAATGGTTCATTAAGAACTGATAAAATGGGCTGGGGATATAGCTCAGTTGGTAGAGTGCTTGCTCACATGCACAAGGCCCTCGGTTCAATCCCAGCAACACACACACACACACACACACACACACACACACACGAAACTGATAAAATACCAGCATTTTAAGAGAACTCTCTACTCTCATTAAACTAGATTAGTGTCTCAAATCAGTTCATAACAGTTTGAGAGTGTGTCGTTTTCATAAACGTATAATTTGTCCGATATTATTACCACCTCCTATATGAGAAGATTTCCAGACTATTTTCAGTTATGCCCTCACTTGTAAAATTTTCTCTTCCAATCCTAAATTCTAAAATATCTACAAATATCACTCTTGGAATGAGTTCCCAAGCACTACGTTCAGCTTCTGTTGTACCCCTCTGGCATAAGAAATCTTAAAGGACTAGAGCAGACATTTTCTGCTATATGCACAGAAAGAGAATTCTAGTCTGAAGGAAAAAAGTAAACTGAGGCAAGGAAGGAAGGAAGGAAGGAAGGAAGGAAGGGTGAGAAAGCAGAGAAAAGCAGCCACAAAGAACCATGTCACACCAAGAGAAAATAACTTTGATTCCCAGCATCCTCCAGTCCCAGATTTAGGGACCTGTAAGATTTGGGTGATCTTTCTTAAGTTTGAAGAGCTAACTCCTCATGTATATATCTTGACCTTATCCCTGAATTAATTTTTAAAATCTTAAGCTAATCTGCATGAATTTGTGTGATTTACCAATGAAGAGGTTCAATGTGGCAAACATATAAAAATGGCATGATATTTATATGTAGATAAAATATTCCACAAAACTATTTGATTAATTTAGAAAAGAGAGTAGAAGTTGAACAATAGAAACATTAGAAGAACTGTAAAAAAAAAAGAATCCTCACTTTCGAGATTGTTCCTCTCCCCAGCTATATCCTCAAAGGCTAATTTTTATAGATTAATTTTCTTATTTTTAAGAAAAACTGAATCTGAAGAACTTTAAAATCTTAGTGGAGAGCTTGACCTTACCAGCTGAGAAAATAACACTCTTCTTTTTATTAATCTTTCCAGTGACAGTTCTTTTCAAAATGATATTTAAGGAAAGGAAGTAGCTTAGTGACTCAGCAGCAAGTAACCAAGTTCCAAGTTAGATGAACAGTGGACACATGGCACAGTGACCTGAACAAGTAAGGAGCCGTGGGAAAGTCTAGGGAGGCTGAGGGGAAAGGACTAGCAGTCACAGAATGGAAGGATAAGTAGGTGGGTGTGCCGTCAAAAGGAGAAGATGGAGAACTCTTGGAGAATTTTGAAAACTCGGGGGACAAATTAAATGAAAACTGTTCCTGGAAAAGAAGATCAGAAACACAGATGGTAGACAATATGGTTTTGCTTCTTTCAGAACTGCACTATGGTTTAATAGAATCCCCTGCAACCTGGGGAAAAAATTATTAGAATAGGAAATGTAATACTCAACACAGGAAGGGATTGCAAGTAAAAATGTCTGCCACCTGTTAGATAAGGGTGGCAGTGAGACAAGATTCCCTGAGCCTTTTCTTCAGAGACCAAATAAAGACAACCTATTGAGACTATCATGGGAGTAGCCATGAACAGCTGCACAAGAAGAGAAAATCTTCATTATAATAATTCAAATTTATTTCTTGGTGAATTGAGCATTTTTTTCTGAAAAAGCCAAAATTCTTCTGTTTTACTCACATTTTTATTTGTGCAAATGAATAGCCTCCAAAAATCACTTTAAATTGGTTAAAAATGCATGTTCTCTCTCATACGTACATAACATGTGATGTCTTTTATACACTATTGCATTCTTAAGAGACAACCCACACCCATCACTTCTTACCACACCATGAAATCTATTTCAAATCCATTCTTTGCACTATTACTTGCTGTTCATAATACATCCAGGAAAAGCTATTAAAAATTATATTCTCGGTACTCTCCTAGAGAATTCATCATCCCATGGTTTTATTAGTATTTGACTTAATATCATCACTGTATCTATTAATGCATTTGAAACAAATTATTTAAGAACATAAAAATGCACATGTGCATTTTCATAGTTCTAATGAGCCATGATATTTTATGCATTTACACCTTTGTTATTATTGGCCTCTGCCTGAAAGAACTCCTACCCACCAGATTCTCATTCCCTCTGTCAAGAAACACCTACTCAGTTCATCTGTGGAAATCCTTTTCTAACTCCTTCAGCTGAATACATCACTTAAAACCTTTACTGTGTCTTTTTTCCACAGACATGTGCAATGGGTTATATTTGTTTAGGTACAAGTCACCCCCCCACACACACACACTGGCCATATAAGATTATAAATCCTTACAGGGCAGATAATATACTATTTATCTTTGTTTACACTGAGCTTATGAATCTTAATGTAGTGATTAATATATGCTGTATAAATGTTAAAGGGTGAATGAGCATATAAAACTTCATAGTTTATTAAACACTTCATCACATTCTAATCTTTTTACATCACAAGTACCTAAGGAAGATGTCATTCATCCTGTTGATACTAAAGGAATGAAGGCTGGAGGTGACTCCTATCCAGGATCCTACAGTTAACATGGAACAGATTTTATAACAAACTGCTTCTCCTGTTCTAAACCATCTCTCATTGAACAGCTAAATATGTTTTTGAAATTGTATTTTTAAAAATCTGCAAATGGTTTTGGCACAGCTAACTATATATTATCTGCTACACATATTTGGATCTGGAAATATATTTTTAATTCCATATTTAAAATAAGCCTTGCCAGATCCAACCAGTTGCATAAACCTGAGTTAACATCAACATAGCACATTACCTTATTTTACATGTAGGATGGCTAGGCACTCCAACCCAAAATGCTTCAGCTAGTCTGTTTTGACTTTGGGATTGTTTAGAATTTTCAACAGATGGTTTAAGGCTTCCTTTTTCCTAACCTACGTTGAACTCTGTGTACCATGTAAGAGGAAGGTGATCTCGAGTTGGGGAGGCCAAGTCTACTGACAGACACAACACAAACCAACAAAGGGGGTCACATTCCTGAGTCAGAGCTTAAACCTTGACCAAAAGCCTTGTCTTAAAATAAGTTATACTCCAGAAAAGAAATATATCCACAAAAGAAAGCCATTTTGTTCTAGAGATAGAAGTAAAACCATGTTTTGATCAAGCAAACTCCTGTCTCAGTGATGGAAGGAGTTCAGAATATACTACCACAAAATAGGTACCTGTACATTGGCCATCTTGAGTTAAGGCACCTGAAATATGGCAGATGCAAGAAGAGCACACCGACCTTCCTGTTTTTTCTTAAGTCAGTAGGTATCGTTTTGTGTCAGTAGGAAAGTATTGTTTTTTGTTATTGTGTTGTTGTTGTTGTTATGGTTTTTGGTTTTGGTTTTTTTGTTTGTTTATTTGTTTATTTGGGTACTGGGTACTGACCCCAGGGGCATGAAAGCCACATTCCTGGCCCTTTTTTATTTTGAGGTAGATTCTCATTAAGTTGCTTAGGTTCTCTCTAAGATGCTGAGGCTGGCTTTGAACATGCAATCCTCCAGCACTGGGATTATAGATGTGCAACACCACACCCAGCAGAAAGTTATCATTTTTAAGCATCAAAGACAAGAAGTTGAGGACAAGGGTAATATGTTCAAACAAACCTTGCTAAACTAACTGAGATCTTCCCAGTTGCTTCCCCATGATTGACAACCCTAGCACAAACCCGGTTGTCTCATCACATTTTCAGAGTTTATTGCTCTGTGTAGAACTTGTATATAGTATAAGTATTATTTTTAATTTTTATCTGCTCTTTTTAGTTATACACGACAGTAGAATGTATCTTGACATATCACACCTACATGGAGTATAACTTCCCATTTTTGTGGTTGTACATGATGTGAAATTACTACACTTGTTGTGTATTCATATATGGGAAAGTTATAAGTATTTGACACTAACTGCTTCTTTGGGTCTTCATTGCCCTTCTTAGTCTCCCATGTACATGTAAACATCTGTATGCTTTTCTCCTATTCATCTGTAATATGTCCATTTAATTCTCTAGCCCAGTCATAGAACCTAAGTGAGTAGAGGTCAAGTTCTGCCTCTGTCATTGATTGTGCCAGGCATAGAAGTAAGAAAGCCATTAACAACAGTTCTCTAAAACTCTTCTTTCCTTGGAACTGATATTTGTTTGTCCCTTGAGAATGAACCAATACAGAAGGACAAATATCACATATCTTCTCTCAAATATGGAAGCTAAAAAATCAATCTGAGTATTGAATAGTAATTATTTGAGGCTAGAAAGGGTGGGATGATGGAGAATAGGAGGCTGAATAATGGGTACAAAACACAGAAGTGATATGTTCCAGTGTTTTACAGCACAGTGGGGTGATTATAGTTCCCAATAACCCATTATGTATTTTATTAGTAATTAGAAAGTGGGAGCTGAAAGGCTTCAAAAGAAAAGTAATGATAAAGAGATGGAAATGTCAGTTGCCCCAAAATAATCAGTGCCTAGTTAAATCCAATGCGCATCTCTGTTACCACTTGATAATAAAAGTTTGAAATAACTTTTCTGACTGTGGTTCCAGGAATATCTGTGCCTTTTTTCCCTCTGGTATGAAGCCTAAAAGCATACATCTAATTTTAAAAAATGAAATTACTTGACTGAAGATGTGGTTCAAGTTCTTTTCTCAACACTTAGGTATGCCACTGTGATACAGGCAGTGAGGTAGGTGCCTTTTCTTCTGGCCTTCACCCAGTGGAGCACCCGTGCTTGTCTGTATTGCCAAGAGGACAGAGCACACACCCTGTGCACAGCCAGCTGCACACCTCGAGTGAGCACTTTGCTCAAGAAGTGAGACCATTAGGCAAGTGAGACCATTATTGGTTTAAAAAAAAAAGGAATATTAAAGGCACAGGAACCTAAATCATCAAACAATAGAAGTAAATCAGTATGGGCATTCATTCAAAGCCTCAGATGCCCACTCTGTGCATAACCATACTTTGCCCAGTGAATTCAGAGAGTAGTAATGCTTTCAAAGATAATGGACTCTAAATGGCCATTTGACTCTAAGAAGATGCCAGTTCCATAGAAAACAACCCTGAATACATGAAAGCTAAGAATTTGGATAATCTGTCCTCAATATAAAATTTTAACATTTGGGTTCTTTTTCCATATACTCACATAGATAATTTTGAAGTATACGTTTTGTTGGGTTTTTTTTAATAGTGCAAAACAGTCTGTAATCTCAGCAACTCAGGAAACTGAGGCAGAAGATCATGAATTCAAAGCCAGCCTCTGGAACTTAGTGAGACCCTAAGCAACTTAGCAAGACCCTGTCTCAAAATAAAATATAAAAGGACTGCAGATGTGGTTCAGTGGTTAGGCACCCCTGGGTTCAAACCCTGATACCCAAAAAATAAGGAGCGGGGGAGACAATTACCATAAAAGTAAATATATAAAACAAGTTAAAATATGGTGATGGAAATTATTTATCTTAATATTTAGAAATAATGCATTCTCCTTGTTGTTATAGAAATGAAATAATAGATCCTATTCCTGGGTCTATTGTTTGTCAGTCCCATGATCCCATCAATAAAATAATCTTCATCTATTAACTGAAGGTGATGATAATGAGGTCATGGAAGTGAGAATACTTTCTTCTCTGTGAAATGCTTTACAGATGGCATCAATCCTATTGGTTGATCCAGAGGTGATGTAATTGGTGTACCTGTCAAAGCCAAGAGCTACAAAATCAAGAATGAGATAAGACTGAAGAGATCATGGCTGTGGGAGGTTGTATTTTTTACAATAATGAAAAACCGTGTCCTTTCCATTTCTCTAAAGTATGGCCAAGTTGAATAGCAATGTAGTAATTCCATTTCTAGTCCACGCATTATTTTTGAAATTGCTACCCAACTGAAATTGGTTGTAATAATACTCTTGAGTGTGACAAGTAAGAAATTGTGGTTTCTCCGTTGATGTCACCTACATACTGTCCTTTAACCTCTGTTCCTGTTCTCTACCCTGTTTTGTCATACAAACATCTCCTGCATTAGAAGGGACTGGGGTCAGAGGCATCTTCTACATTCATAACACCAGTCTGAAAGTAGATCCTTCTGGGACCTTCCTGATTTCAAGTCCATATGCATTTTTCTTTCACAGTTTCATCTCCTATCTAACCTGCAGCCTATCCTTAATATTGCAGAATCTTTCTTTCTTTCTCTTCTTTTCTTTTCTTCTTTCTTTTTCTTTCTCTTTTTCTTTCTTTCTTTCTTTCTCTCTTTCTTTCTTTCTTTTGTGTGTGGTGGGTGGTTTTGTTTGTTTGTTATACCTTACACTACCTACCCATCCAGCTCCTCTCTGGCATCAATAGACTTCAAAGTGAACCTGGGCATACAGGCCAAGTCATTTGGGCTGTGTGGCTGAGTGATATTCTGATGCTCATGGATACCACGAGACTACCTGTCCTATTCCGCCTTACCTACCCCAACTTCTGCTTTCCCGTGCTTTCCCCAGGCCTCTGTATGTACTTATTGCAAATATGCAGTTACAGCCAATGTACACAGGTGGTCACAGAGTTTCCCCTCTGTTGATGAGAGCTCGCTACATCCCATGGCCAATGTCTATCTGCCAAGGCACTGCAAAGCTCCAAGCTAAGGATGAGGTCATTAACTTTCTTCTGTTTCCCTTATGAGATAAACCACATCAAGCTTTCCTGACCCACCCTTTTGGCCCACGCTTGTAAGTTACAGCCATGCTTCCCACTGCCAAAGGTGTTGGTGTCAGACACTGGCTGGGGAAGAGTAGATCCTGTACACTTGCCTCATTAGTAGGCTCTGAGGAAAGACCCGAGGGAGCTAGATGAGTACCTGCTGCTAGCTTGTTTTTCACAGTTGTTGTCCTGAGAACATCCAGAATCTGAGCCTCAGCCCTAAAGCAACTTGTACTCTGTGTTGTTCATTCTAGGAAAAGCAGAGGACAGTATAGGTGCTTCTCCCTGCCCATTCCCAAGTGATAGCAAATGCCATAAATTCAAAGGTCTTGTCATCAGAAGCTGAACTCATCTGTTTTACTGAAATGAAGGATATCTTATTGTGATTTATAGCACAAGTTACTGTTTCAAACAATACTATCTAGTATAATAAATCATTTTTACATTTCCTTCCTTGTTACCCAGACTTACGTTCTTTACTGTAAGAATTGTTGGGGTCACACTCTTCCTCTGCATTGGTTGAATGAGTGTGTTCTCCCAGACTCACCTTGACCTGATGTGCTAAGTTCGTAACACAGAGTTTGAAAACTCTAAGGTGCTTAAGCTGTTTAATGGGTTCTTGCATCTCCAAACCGAGAGTCCATAATCCCTTCACAGATTAGATGTTGCCTCAGATGTTACTATTTAATAAGCTGTTTTCTTGAAAATAAGTCTCCTTATGGTCAGAGATTTATTTTCAGGAAAGCAGCTTATATTAAATAAGATATATTCCTTTCTTATATTCTGGGTTACAACAATTCATTTAGATGGATGGAATCCTAAAAGTGTTCTTGGTTAGTTAATGTACCATAATTAAGCCTGCAATGTTTGCCAGTTAGAAGAGAATAACAAGGGCCCCTCCATAAACCTGAACTCCCTTGTAAATGCATATAAAGGGTTTACAACTCCTTTGCATATTAGCTAGTGTATGTTCAATGTTAATCATGTGATAGACACTTTTCTACATGTTTTACTTGCATCACCATCTTTAATACTCACTAAAACCTCTTAAAGTAGGATAATAACTCCAATGGGTAAGTACTATCATTGAGCCATTTTAGAGATGGGCAAACTAATGCACAAAGGGGATAGAAAAGAGACCAAGTCACATACCTCACAACTAGGAAATAGAATTTGAATTATAAGCAGGATGGGTCCAACACCAACCCACTTCACTAAGCTGCAACTTTGCTCATAGCATCAACTTTCACATTATTTGCTTTGCTAACAGCCAGGACACTGAGAACATAAAGACAAAGGTAACTTGACAAAGGTAACCCAATGTATTTAGAATCAGGGGTAATAGTGAGAAGACAGATGGTTTCCAAAGTCCAATCAATGATTGCTGTGGGTCCCAAATGAGGAGGAAGAACCAGTAGCTATGGTTTTGTTTTTAGCAAACTTGTGGTGTTTATCACAGCACCTGTTCACGATGGCTAGTCTCTGAACATGACAGGACTCTAACATGACAAACACATATGACCTCTTTCATGTTACCCCCACAATAGTTAAACATCATAATCTCTATAACAAAATTGCAACTTTCAGGTTCAAAAATATTTCTTATTTCTATTTTGCTCATCAGGAGTACGATGACCAGATACGGTTGGATGGGGGGGGGGGGCTGGGTATGCTTTTCACACCTGCCCACAGGGGAACATTGAGCAGGATCCTCCATCAGGAACCTCCCCAAGGCTATCAAGCGATACTGATTTCCTTCAGGGTCTATCCTGAGTCCCTCTTGGAGTTGCCCTTCCTAAGCAAAAAGATGTCTCCCAGGAATGGTGGGAGAAGAAGACCCTAAGCAATCTCCCTCTCTGACCTGCTTTGTGAGATCACTCATAGGATTTTGTGAGGAAGAAGGTAGAGTGAGGTGCTCCATGTAGATGAAAGTGTAGAATTTGATTTTGCATGAACTCCAAGAACAGAACAGCTCTAGAAAAAAAAATTGACATATTATACAAACATTGGAAACTCTAAAGTAAAATACAATCCTGTTGTTTGAGGAAATGCTACATTATATTGTCACAGGGAAGGATGTCATATGTCTATACCTTGGAAATCTTAAAACAAAGTTTTAAAAAGTGCAGGGCATCAATATGGATTATCATGTGATACCTTGCAGAGAAAGCCACCTGCTCTAATGGGATTTGGAAATAAATCTAAAAGTCCAAAGATACAAATGGAGAAAAATATTTGTACATTATTTTTTTATAACTAAAATAGGATTGAAATAACAGGCACCTCAAGAAGTAATTTAGGTAGTACCCCATTCCTTATGTTTTCCTAACCCCCTGCACTTGGCCTGTCCTATACCTTCACTATTTCTTGTCTACTAAACTCTTCAGCAGGGGACCTCGCTCATCACTGAGCACTCAGTTCTAGCACAATGCTGAGCCTCTAATGAGTGCTCAGTAACCAAGTTGCTATGGCCTGAATGTTTGTCATATGTTGAAATGCTAACCCCCATGTGACGGCATGAAGAGGTAGGTCTTTGGGAAGTGAATGAGTTTAGATGAAGTCATAAGAGTAGGGTCTTCACAATAAAATTAGTGCCCCTCCAAGAAGAGACCAGATCTCTCTTTTCTCTCTCTCCCTCCCTCTCTTTTCTTCCCCTTCCCACTAACCTTATAAGGACACAGCAAGAAGGCAGCCACCTGAGAGCGAGAAAGCTGTCCCTCTCCAGGAACCAAATGGGCTAGCACCTTGATTTTGAGCTTTCTGGCCTCAAAAACTATGGAAAATAAATAAATGTTTATTGTTTAAGCAATTCCATTAATGTTCCTGTGTTTACAGCAGCTTGAGGAGACTAATACATACATATTAATTGACTGGCAATGAACAAATAAGCAAAGCTGGATATCAAATAACAAGTGAAAAAAACTACAATTATTTCCAAACAATGGGAAAGAATGCTTCAGCTGAACCCTTCAAAATAAAGAATTGTAGTGAAGGAAGGCTTCAATTGGACTTTACAAAAAAAAACTGGTTTTTCATCAAAATAGTTATCCATACGAACAACAAAAAATAGGGGTGGGTATGTAGGACAAGATGCCATGTAATGACAGTGACACTTATCTTCAGGTTTCCTTTAACAGAAAGGATTTTGTTGACTATACATTTTAAATAGCATTTGACAAGTTACTTGGAGCGTGCTGATACACTCAGTCTGTTTCTCATGACACAGTCTAGTAATTGTTGCACTTAGAGATCTATTAACAAGAATGATGCATCTAATGGTCAGGGAATAAGCAAATTGTTCTGCTCTTTATTGCTGATGACAAGCAGGTTTTGTTCACTTTGACTAATCTGTATATTAAAGCTCTCTATGGAGTCATCCAATACCGTCATGTCCAATGTATATACAGTGAACAAAAAGTATCTTTGCAACTTTGCATCTTCTGCCATGAAGCCTATATGCAGAAGTTTATTGCTACAAACATTTTTTCCCCTGAAGTTAACTGAAAACAGCTTGGAAAGAAGAACTCTACAGCAACTTTCTGGCTCATCAACACAAGGACAGCCTAGGACCTACTGACAGAAATGTCAGAAGAAGTTTATATTCATTCTTCTGCAGTTTGGATCAATTAAGTAGAACAACACAGGGGCCTTTTTCAATTACAGTAGAACGCAATCTACTGGCAATCTGTTAGGCGGAGAGTTTTAGGACTCATGTTTATCATGTTTAAAAGAGAATAATTTCCTTTCGGCGTAGAAAACGATGCAAACAATGTGATGTCCAGAGTGCAAAGAAGAAAAAGTCCTCTTTCACGGTTGTACCCTTTCCTGTCCTACAGAAAGATCTGCAACTTGCTTGGAAAATAAATAAATGAATGAAGAACAGACCTGAAGCCAGCAATTTCTGGGGGCCATTGGTAAAGAAGCATCTCTACCTCATTCTTAAATCAACCAAAGAAAACAGCCCAAAGGAAGTCTGTGGAATGGAGTGGGATGGAGCAGGCAGTGTAGGTGTTGGCACAGAAAGGGAAAAACAGGGAAGACACGTTGTCCCTTCCATCAGAATTTCTGCCTTTATCACCCTTGGCCATATATTTTTACTTGTTCTCATAACTCTGGGAAAGAATTTTTACCCCATTAAAATTTTTACTCCACCCTGTGCTTCAGGAAGTGTTCAAACTAAGCCAGATAAATTTTTGGTGATATGTTGCTTATCTCTATGATCATGTAACAATGAAAAATCTCATAGAAAAGTGGAAAATAAAATGTCTGTAAACAGGTTTAAATACATATGATGCAGCTGTTCAGTAAGTTTATGATTTAATATTTAACTGTCTAGAAGTAGCAAGCTGAGAGACTAGAGCCATAAGCAGACTGCAAAAGACCCAGGTCATGAACTAAACTCATAAAAAAAATGAAGCAAAAAAAAATCTGTTCACCAATACAAAGTAAGTTATAAATTTATGTTTTCATAATAGCAGGATCTCAAAAATTGTGGTGAAAGGTTGTCTGACATTTTGCAAAATCAGAGATGAGCCATTTAGGTCCACGTTGTCTCTTACTCTCGTATCTAGGTCCTGAAGGATTCACTATATTGTCTTCAATTCTTCAGGGACAAATACTCTTTCTTATGAATCTCCTCAGTTCCTTGCAGAATGCCTGCCAATTAGTAAGAGCTCACTGATAGAAAAAAAAATTTTTTTTTCATTTATTGGCCCGGGAACACATTCCAAGTGTCAGAACATGTGTGTCACCTAAAGCTCTCATGCCCTATGAGGTAGGTACAACTACCTTCACTCTCAAGTGAGCAAACTGGGACTTTGGAAAGTTTAATCAATTTTCCCATTATAGCAGAGCTAAATGGTGGTGAACCAATGTTAGAACCCAGGCCTGACACTGAAGGCCATGTCCTCAAGCCCCATGCCATACTGCCTCAAACCATAATAAATGTAAATTAAATTAATGAGCAAATAAATTTCAACTTGTAGAAATCTACACTCAAATCCAAGTATCACAACCTGTATAAATCCTCCAAGAATGCTTAAAACCATTTAATAAAGGGAAAAGTGACAAAAGATAAATACAGAGCTGAGAAAGTCTCAGAGAGTGTAAGTAATGACCAGAGCAAAGGGGAAATGGAAGAAATGATGGAAGATTAGAATAAAGAGATGCTTATACTCTAGGGCCATGAGGGCTATGAGGAATGTCAGACTAAGGAGGAAGGGAGTAAAGCAAAAGAAATAGAAGATGCAGATAATAGTTTTGTCATGATCAAGGAAATAGGAAATAAGAATTAAGAAAGCAAGGCATTGAGAATAAAGAATAAGGCTTCAGCATGGAAGATGTAGAGAAGTGAAATCAAGAAATGCAGCTGCTGGTTGGATGCGAGAAAGAAAGGAGAACAAAATCATAGTAAGGGTCACAGCCTGAACATCAGACAGAATGTTAGGGCCATGAACCAACATGACCAAGAGGAGAAAAGGAATCAAAAGGAAGGTGATGGTTTCAATTTTGAAAAATTTTTAATTGAAAAACATCCAAGTGGATTACAGAAGATGAAATTGTTTACTACTGCGCCATCATTTATTGACCAAATCACAAATATTTACTTAATGCCTACTCTATGTTAATCCTCTGACAAGTATTTACATTTTAAACAAGAATTTATGATAATTGCTAAAGACGATGAAAGTTAAGAGGAAAGAGCATTAAGTGACTCCCATCCTCCTTGGAATCACCATAAGGATATCTAAAGAACAAAAGCACTAGAGAGTGGAGAAGGGCTCAGTGTTCCTAGATGCTTCCGTCATCTCCTGGCATCAGAGGACCCTCCCTTTATTTTCCTCATTTACCTTGTTCTTGATGCATCGGGTAAAGATACAAATCCTGGTTCCTCCAATTTGGAACTATTCCTTAATCTGCCGGGTGAGGGGATGCAAAATCAAAATTCAAAACTCTCTCAAGCAATTAGAATAAAGGGAGTCTAAGAGATAAATGATTGGAAATTTGATTTGATAATATTTTATATGAAAAAAGATCTAATATTTCATTGAACCCCAAGGTCAAGAAAAGCCAAAGTGTAAACATGATTTACATTAATAAAAGTTAAATTTCAGGGGGAAAATCCATCATATTCTTTTACTGATAAGGATACCATTGGAGTAGTTTGTTGAATTTTTCATATTAGTTTTTACTTGGAAACTTACAAACTTGAGTGACATAGAGAGAATAGCAAGAAAGATAAAGAATGTGACATATTATATGACATTTCAAAAAGGAACTAGAGAGCTGAGGAGATGTAACCCAGAAAGCACTCAAAGGCATAAGGGATATAATATTTCCTTACATTATTTAAAGCATAGTAATGTGGAAGAAGAAGTAATTTTCACCTAAATTGGTCCAGAGAGTATAACTTGAAGCAGATAGCAGGCATTAGAGGTACTATTTACTCTGTTTAAGGAAGAACTTCCTAAGAACCATAGCTATTTAATAATAGAGTAGATATAAGTCAAATTAACTTGACAGAAATTGTCAAGTATGTGTCACTGTTGTGGAAGGGAGGTTGGAACTGGATGAAAGGTTTGTTTTTATAAGCATATCTCTAATATTTGATGACCCTATACTATGTAAAAGATCACAGGAAAAATCAGAGGGCTGTATTGAATCAGTAAAATGTATTGGACAAGCTAGAATACAGCATCTTGTATTTGAACTTTGGTTCTGCAATTGTAAGTTGTGTCATTTAACCAAAACTCAGTTTCCTCATGTAAGAATGGTAACAATAATGCCTGCCTATATTATCATTATGAGAAAATGTATAAAAGAAGACATGTATGTGATACACTTTATATTTAAAAAATACTATTTTGGTGTATTTTATTTGTTCATTTTAGGTATACATGAGAGTAGAGTGTGTTTTGACATATTATCATGCATGAAGTATGATATATTCACATGAAGTATAACTTTTTCTAATTAGGATCTCAGTCTTGTGGTTGTACATGATGTAGAGTTTCACTGTGGTGTATTCATATATGAATATAGGAATGTTATGTCCAATGGAGACTGTCATTCTAAGTGAAATAAGCCAATCCCCAAACAGCAAAGGTCAAATGTTCTAGTATGTGGATGCTAACACACAATAAGGAGGCGGGATTAGACAAAAGGGAATAAAGGGAAGGGAGGAAGTATAGGAATCAGAGAGATAGTAAAATGAATTGAAAAATGCTAGTATTTTATTTTATTTATAATTAACATATACTTTTGTATTGGGCACAATGTGATGTTTCAACACATGTTTATATTCTATAATTATCAAATCAGGGTGATTAACCAATCCATCAACTCAAATATTTATTATTTCTTTTTGGTGGTAACATTCAAGATCCTATTTCCTACATATTTTGAAATGTAGAATACATTATTACCATCTATATTCACCCTACTATGTTCAGAGTCAGGACATCAATACCTTAGTGGTTATTAATAGAAAGAACTTATTCATCCTAACTGTAATTTTGTACCCTTTGGCTAACCTCTCCCCATCTTTCCCTCCTCCTTACTTCCCCCAGCCTCTGATAATCAGTCTTCTACTCTCTACTTGTACAAGATTAGCATTTTTAGATTCCACATATGAGTGATGTCATGTAGTATGTGTTTCTGTGTCTAGCTTATTTCACTTAGCAGAATGTTCTCCAGGTTCATCCATGTTGTCACAAATGACAGGATTTCATTTTGTATAGCTGAATCCTATTTCATTGCATACATACACCATATTTTCTTTATTCATTCATCTATTCTTAGATATTAAGATTGATTTCAATCTCGTGGCTATTATAAATAGTGCTGCAATAAGCATAGAAGTATGGATATCTCTTTGACATATAGATAATATTTCCCTTGGATATATACACAATAGTGGGATTGCTGGATGATATGGTAGTTCAGTTTTTAATTTTCTGAAAAAAATCCCTACTATTCTCCACAAGGAATATATTAATTTACGTTTATATAAACAGCATTATAAGAATTTCCCTTTCTCCACATTCTTATCAACAGTTTTTTGTTGTTGATGTATTTTTTTTATAATACCCATTTACACTGGGGTGAGATAATATCTCATTGTGATTTTGATGTGCATTTCCCTAACCATTAGTAAAGCTGAGCATTTTTCATAGACCTGCTGGCCATTTATGTCTTCTTCTGAGATATGCCTATTCAGGTCTTTGCCCATTTTCCCATTCATTTTACTTGTTATACTATTGAGTTGCCTTACTTATATCAGATAAAATAGACTCTAAGTCAAAGATGGTAAGAAAAAATGACAAAGAATGTCATTATAAAATGATAATAGGGTCTCTATATCAAGAGTATATGACAATTATAAATATATGTGTACCAGCACCAGGGCACCTAAATATATAATGCAAATATTAGCAGTCCTAAAGAGACATATTAACTTCAACCTGACAATAGTAGAAAACTTTAACACCCCACTTTCAGCAATGACCACATCATCCAGACTGAAAATCAACAAAGAAACATTGGAGGTAGACTGAATTCTAGACCAAATGGACCTAACAGACATTTACAGAATGTCCCATATAACAGGAGAAACACATTTTTCTCACACTCACATGAAACATTCCTCAGAGCATATGTTAGGCCACAAAACAAGTCTTAACAAATTTTTAAAAATCAAAATCATATCATGTATTATTTCTGACAAAAAGATAATAAAATTCAAAATTTATATAACACAAGGAACTTAAGAAACTGTATAAATATTTGGAAATTAAACAACATGCTCCAAACAATAAATGGGTCAACGAAAAAAATTAATTCTGAAAATTCCTTGAGACAAAAAAATTAACACTAAAAAAAACAAATAATCTAATTAATAAATAGGCAAAGGAACTGAAAAGGCACTTCACAGAAGAAGAAATTTAATTGGTCAACTTGATATGAAAAAATGTTTAACATCTCTAGCAATTACAGAAATGCAAATTGAAACTACACTGAGATTTCATCTCACTCCAATCAGAATCACAATCATCAAGAATACAAGTAATGATAAACATTGGCAAAGGTGTTAGGGGAAAAGTACACCCATACATAGCTGTTGGGAATACAAATTGGTGCAACCACTATGGAAAACAGTATGGAGATTCCTCAGAAAACTTGGAATGGAACGACCAGTTAACTCAGTTATTCCACTCCTCAGTACCCAAACGATTTAAAATCAGAATACTCCAGTGACACAGCCACATCAGTGTTTATAGTAACTCAACTCACAATAGCTAATCTATGAAATCAACCTAAGTGCCCTTCAACAAGTGATAGATGTTAAAAATTGGGTGTATATATACACAATGGAATATTACTTAGCCATAAAGGAGAATAAAACTATGACATTTGCTGGCAAATGGATGGAACTGGAGACTATTATGCTAAGTCAAATAAGCAAATCCCCCAAAACCAAAGGTTGAATGTTCTCTCTGATGTGTGGATGCTAACACACAATGGAGAAGCAGTTATGAGTTCACTGGATTAGACAAAGGGCAATGATGGGAAGTGAGGGAGGATGGGAATAGGAGAGACAGTAGAATGAATCAGACATAACTTTCCTATGTTCATAGATGGATACGTGACCAGTGTCACTCCACATTATGTACAACCACAAGGAAGGGAAGTTATACTCCAAGTATGTACAATATATCAAAATACACTCTACTGTCATGTATATCTAAAAAGAACAAATTTAAAAATGAAAAAAAATAAGTCCTTGTGACAAATAAAACTGGAAATACAACATGCACAAACCTATGGTATACAGCCAAAGCAATACTAAGAGGGAAGTTTATAGCAATAAATGCCTACATCAAAAATATAGAAAGCTCTTTGGTAAATAACCTCAACATTATGCCTGAAGGAACTAGAAATACAAAGACAAACTAAATCCAAAATTAATAGAAGGAAAGAAATAATAAGGATGAGAGCATAAGTAACTCAATTAGAGATTTAAAAAAATACAAAACATCAATGAAACAAAATGTTGGTGTTTTGAAAGATAAAATCAACAAAACTTAGCTAGCCTAAGAAAAAAATAGAGAAGACTCAAATAAATAAAATCAGAAATGAAAAAGGAGACATTACAAATAATATCAAAGAAGTTAAAAGATAGTAAGAAACTAGTATGAATAACTAATTCAACTAATTGGAAAAACCTTGAAAAAAATAGGGAAATGGCTAAAAACGTATAACCTACCAAAACTAAATCATGATGTAATAAAAAAATCTGAACATGCCAGTAATTTGTAAGGACATTGAAGAGGTAATTAAAAGTCTCTCATGAAAAAAGAAGCCCAAGACCTGAACACTTTCCTGCTGAATTCTACCAAATATTTGAAGAATAACTAATACCAATTCTACTGAAAGCCCTGATACCAAAATCAGGCAAGAACTCATCAAGGGAAAAAAAAGATGAAGAAGGAAAAGGAAAAAACTAAATAAAACTATAGGTCAATATCCCTGATGAATGCAAATAACCTCCATAAGATTCTTGCAAACCAAATTCAACAGCACATTTAAAAAGATCATTAACCCAATCAAGAGGGATTTATCCCAGGAAGTCAAGGATGGTTCAACACATGTAAATCACTAAGTACACTATATCACATTAATAGAATCAAAGATAAAATTAATAAGATTACTTTAATAGATATAGAAAAATCATTTTATAAAACTCAAAATACCTTCATAATCAAAGTCAAAAAAATAGGCACAGATGGAATCAACTTTAACAAAATAAAGGCCACGAATAAGACAAAACCACAGCTAACATCACACTGAACAGGAAAACCTTGAAAACTTTTTCTCTAATATTTGGAATGAGATAGGATGCCCACTTTTATTATTCAATAATCTACTAGAAATCCAATCCAGAAATATTAGGCAAGAGAAAGAAAGAAATGGCATCTACATTGCAAAGGAAGAAGTCTAATTTCCCTATTTGGATATAACATGATTACAAATTTATAGAAGACTCTAAAGACTACACAAAAAACTGTTGCAATTAATAATAAATTCAGTAAGATTACAGAATACAAATCCAACATATAAAAAGAAGTAAGGTTTCTGTACACTAATGGAAAACTATCCAGAAAAGAAATTCCATTTGTAATAGCTACCCAAAAAGCTTAAAAACTGAGGAATTAATTTAATACTGAGGTAAAATATCTCTACAATGAGAACTATAAAAATTTATGAAAGAAATTTAAGAGAACACAAATAAATTAGGGGAAAAAACCTCATGTTTATGAATTGGAAGAGCTAATCTTATTAAAATTTCCAAACTTCCCAAAGCTGTCTACAAATTCAACACAATCCCTATTTTTTAAAAAAAAAAAAAGGCTTTCTTGACAGAAACAGAAAAAAAATCTTAAAATTTGTTAGAAATCACAAAAGAGACCAAATAACAAAAGTAATCTTAAGCAAAATGAATAAAGCTACAGATACCACTCCACTTGACTTCAAAATATACTGTAAGAATATAATGTAATCAAAACAGCATGGTACTGGCATAAGCACACACAGAAACCAACAGAATAAAGTAGAGAACCCAGAAATAATCCATTGATTTACAGCCAACTGATTTTGAACAAAGTCTCCAATAACACACACTGAAGAAAGGACAGTTTCTTCAATAAGTGATAATGGAAAACTAGATATCCATAGGCAGAAGAGTAAAACTAGAACCAGTCTCTCACTATATACAAAAATTGACTTGAAATGGATCAAAGACTTAAACATATGAGCCCAAACTATGAAACTATTAGACATTAGAAAAACATTTCATGACATGGGAGTGGACAAGGATTTGGGGGGAAAAGACTTCAAATTCACAGACAACAAGAGTATAAACTAGACAAGTGGGATTGTAATAAACTAAAATTGTTATGCACAACAAATGAAATAATCATGAGTGAAGAGGCAATCTACAGAATGGGAGAAAATATTTGAAAACTATGCATCCAAGAAGGGTGTAATAACTGGTAAAAGAAAGTAAATTACTTGGGTTTTTTCCTCTTTTTTTCCTACTAAATAACCATAAAAAGTTAGTCTTATACTCTTGATCAAGAAATTGGAATTCCTCAGTCCTTATTAAATGTATATTCCAAAGAAAATTTGTTTGTTTGTTTTTCAGTTTAGACCAGACCATGCATCTTAAAATATCAAGAAGTGTGATCTCAGGTAGTAACTAAAACCTTGTGTAAATGACCTTTTTCTGTAAATCTTTCAGGATCTATTTCTTAATTTTGCCTATTGCTAAAATATTTTGTTTCACAGTTTATCAGTTGCTACAAAAAAGGAATTGTTTTTGAAAATCATTATGTTCATGTAAAGAATTTAAATTCTAGAATTTATTTTTGTTTAACAAGTAAGTGCCACATTTTTTCCATTCTGTTTTATCTCTGATGTTTTATAATATGCTTATAAAGATCAGGTCTCAGTCACAGTACTAACTTGAAATTATTCAGCTTTTCCCTTTTTCTCTTAGAATTATCTAGCTTCTGTAATTTTTTCCAGACTAAAATAGCTTTTCAGGAAAAGAAGAAAGAGCCTTGATACCAATTTACTCAAAGCAGAGCCCACACTGATGGATTGTTGAGCCAGGACAGAGGTGAAAGTTCTTTGCATACAGATTCTCCAGCAAATGCAAACTCTTTTTTTTCTTTTCTTTTCTTTTCTTTTTTTTTTTTTTACTGCTGTTTCCACTGTCCAAACTGCTTGCCAACAATTTTTAACTCTGATATAGAGACAGAGTTGTATTGGGATATCTGAGACTTTGACCCCCAAGGTTGAATCAATGTTGCATTTATTTTTCCCCCCTTTTGATTGGTTCATTATAATTATACAGTGCAATTTGCTATGATATATTCATACATGCACACAATAAAACAGATTTGACCAATTTCATTCCCCAGTAATACCTCTTTCCTTCCCCTCCCTCCCCTGATCCCCTTCTTCTATTCTATTGGTCTCCATTCTATTGTTTTTAATTTGTTCTAATCAGCTATACATACATAATAATGCATTTTGATACACTGTACACAAATGGAGCACAACTTCTCATTCCTCTGGCTTTTCATGGTGTAGTCACACCAGTAGTATAATCATACATGTATATAGAGTAATAATATCTGTCTCATTCTACCATCCTTCCCATCCCCACAGCCCCAGCCCTCCCCTCACTCCCTCCCCTCTGTGCTATCCAAAGTTCTTTCATTCTGGTGGTTCCATTCCAAGTTTTCTGAAGAATCTCCCTACTGGTTTCCATGGTGGTTGCATCAATATGCAGTCCCACCACAAATGTATGAGTGTACCTTTTTCTCCACATCCTTGGTAACACTTATTATTGCTTGTATTCTTGACAATTGTCATTCTGACTGAAGTGAGATGAAATCTTACAATAGTATTAATTAGCAGTTCTTTACTTTATAGAGAAGATGAACATTTTTCCATATAAATACAGTTATCTCATACTAGATAAAGGTGCCAAAAACATGCATTGGAAAAAAGATAGTCTATCCAACAAATGGTGCTGGGAAAACTGGAAATCCAAATGTAGCAAAATGAAATTAAACCTCTGTCTCTCACCCTGCACAAAAATCAACCCCAAGTAGATCCAAAATTTAGGCACTAGAACAGAGACCCTGTGCCTAACAGAATAAAAAGTAAGCCCAAATCTTCATCATGTCAGCCTAGGACATGATTTCCTTAATAAGACTTCTAAAGCACAGGAAGTAAAATTAAGAACCAATAAATGGTATGGATACAAATTAAAAGGTTTCTTCTCAGCAAAGGAAACAATCAATAACATAAATAGAGAGCCTACAGAATGGGAAAAAAATCTTTAACACACACACATCAAATACAGCAATAATCTCCAGGATATATAAAGAATTCAAAAAACTTAACACCAAAAAATCAAATAACCCAATCAATAAATGAGCTAAGGAACTGAACAGACACTTCATAGAAGAAGAGATACAATTGATCAATATTGCATTTCTTAGTTGAAAGGTACAGAATAAAATGCAATCTGGGAGAATATTTTGTGTCATTTTATTAACCAAATAACCAATTACATAATTTTTACCCTCTCGAATATAAGGCATGAAACTTCAGACTTAGACTTAACCTAACAATTGGATATAGGATACAGGAAGAATAAAACTGTATTTATGATACAAACTCAAAGCAAGTTTAGTACATAATCTCTTTATAATTAGTCAGGGTTTTTTTGTTGTTGTTGTTGATTGGCAACAGGGATTGAACCCCGGGGTGCACTTAACAACTGAGCCACATCCCCAGACCTTTTAGGTTTTATTTTTGAGAAGGTTCTCCAAAAATTGCTTAGGTCCTCACTGCTAAGGCTGGCTTTGCACTTGTGATCCTCCTGCATCAGCCTCCCCAGCCACTGGAATTACAGACATGTACCAGCACACCTGACAATAAGCCAGTTTTTTTAAAAAATCCCATAGGTTCCATCATTCATCTTGAAATAAGAAAGTGATACATATGGTACTATCTTTCCTTCCAAATATCCAGCAAATATGTAATTATTTTCCCATGTGAGATTTCAAGGTTTCTATACTTTGGGGGATTTATTGGGTTTAATGAAAAACTAAATTAAGATTCATATATGCCAGACCCACACTGGAGCTCAGGCCCCAGCCCAGGACCACCCCAGCAGTCCTGCATGGGAGCCCATGGGAGCCCAGACTAATCCACCTCCATCTTGGGACACTGCAGCCATCACCATAGCCCTCCCCATGCAGTATCCTCCACCTTGGGTCTAGAAGCAGCTACATCTTGGAACAGGCAGCCCAACGTCATTGTAAGTTCCATCCTTTCAGCCCCATTTATAAAAGAGTTTGCATCCCCCACTGGTACCTCAAATTATCTCTGTTATTGCCACCACCACCTTTGGTTGCAGTAGCATCCATCCCAGATCACTGGCAGGGTCTGGAAGCCCAACACCAAGGTAAGGTACAGGTAATCTGCATGGATACTATGAGATTATAGGATAGAAACTGTAATATCTCAGATCCACACAAGAAAGGAACACGCATAGACAACATGAAAAAAAAAAAAAAAAACAAGGAAAAAAAGTGCCCCAAACAAACCAGGATACTACAATAACAGAATCCATTAACAGCACAGTTGACAAAATGTCAGAGAAGGAGTTCAGAATGTACATGATTAAAATGATCTGTGAATTGAAGAATGACCTAAATGAGCAAATATAAAAATTGATCACTCCAACAAAGAAAAATGAGAAATTATATCCCGTCTATGTACAATATATCGAAGTGCATAAATGCATTCTACTGTCATGTATAACTAATTAAAAAATAAAAAAATTAATTCAAAAAAGAGATAAGAGAGCAAATACAGGCAACCATTGATCACACCAACAAAGAAAAAGGTAGCAAACACAGGATTTGCTTCAAGAAAAAGTTTGAGATTCTGGAAAAAAAAAACAATCAGAAATACTTCAAATGAAGGAGACAATAAACCAAATAAAAAGCTCAACAGAAAGTATCACCAACAGACTAAATCAAGACTTAATAAATGAAATGGACTCAAACTAAAAGCTTCTTCTCAGCAAAAGAAACAATCATTGAGGTGAACAGAGAGCCTACATTTTGGGAGCAAATTTTTGCCACACACATGTCAGACAGAGTACTAATATGCAGGATATATAAAGAACTCAAAAAATTTAACATGAAAAAAAAATCAATTAATGTGCTAAGGAGTTGAACAGACACTTCTCAGAAGAAGCTATACATTTGATCAACAAATATATGAAAAAATGTTCAACATCTCTAGTAATTAGAGAAATACAAATCAAAACTACTCTAAGATTTCATTTCACGCCAGTCAGAATGGCAATTATCAGGAATACAGACAACAATAAATTTGGTAAGGATGCGGGGGGGAAGGTACACTCATACATTGCTGGTGGGACTGCAAGTTGGTGCAATCAATCTGGATAGCAGTGGGAGATTCCTTAGAAAACTTGGAATGGAACCACCATTTGACCCATCTATCCCTCTCCTCGGTCTATACCCAAAGGACTTAAAATCAGCATACTGTAGTAACACAGCCCCATCAATGTTTATAACAGCTCCATTCACAATAACTAAACTATGGAAGCAATCTAGCAATCTAGATGCCCTTCAATAGATTAATGGATAAAGAAACTGTGGTTTATATATACAATGGAATATTACTTAGCATTAAAAGAGAATAAAATTATGGCATGTGCAGGTAAATGAATGGTGTTGGAGAATATCATGCTAAGCAAAGTAAGTCAGTTACAAAACACCAAAGGCTGAATGTTTTGTCTGGTAAGTAGATGCTGATCCATAATGGGGAGGAGGGAGGTGTGGGGAAAATGGAGAAACTTGGATTTGGTAAAGGGGAGGGAGGGGGCAAGAAAGATGATGGAATGAGATGGACATCACTACCCCAGGTACATGTATGACTGCACATACGGTGTGACGCTACATCGTGTACAACCAAAGAAATGTAAAGTTGTGCTGCAATTGTGTGTAATGAATCAAAATGCATTCTGCTGTCATATATACCTAATTAGAATAAATTAATTAATTTTCAAAAAGAGTCTCATATGCTTTGACTGCCTTCCAAGTTCTATGAAGTAACTGTATGAATTCTTATAACTTGACCTCTCTGCCACTACTAGTCCCATGTGTACAGTGTGAGCTCCCTGTAATGGCTTAGATTATTGCAAACTCTCCACCAGCTCAAACTGTCTTTTGTTTGCTTCTTTGGGATTCTTTGATACTCCGTTGAGGAAAAAAATATGATTATCTAACTTTACATATTATCTAAATGTTAGATATGGAAATACGGGAAAAGATAGAATTGTTTGGAGTTGGCACAGGTAAAAAATACACTAAATAATTTAAATTGTAGGAACTGGTTAACAGGTTCAAATGTGCAGAAGAAGTTTGTTTGTCTG
This sequence comes from Callospermophilus lateralis, assembly GCF_048772815.1. Taxonomy (NCBI): domain Eukaryota; kingdom Metazoa; phylum Chordata; class Mammalia; order Rodentia; family Sciuridae; genus Callospermophilus; species Callospermophilus lateralis. Next base: position 35,250,974 of record NC_135320.1, on the reverse strand, counting down.
CTTAACTTTGCCTAAGTCGATGAAATAGTACACAAAGTATACCACTTCCTAAAACAACCAGATTCATAATGGATATGGTCTGACATAGTATGTATATTAAATGGTACTTTTGTAATAATTCTCCGCACCTCTCTTTTTCACGCACATTAGGAAAGGAATTATCATCAAGATTTTCCCACTTGTCATTACCTTGGTAGCACCTGAATATAATGTCTAATTTGCACTTTGTTCCACCCACCCCCACCATATATAAGTACAGTGCTTTACAAAGTGTTTTTCTGTTATCTCATTAACCCAGACCACTATCCTACAAAGTAGATCCTCCCTGTTTACTCCCTAAGAATCAAAGTGTTTAAAAGACTTACATCAAGTAGAGCAAAGACTTGAAGAATAGATTTCCAGCCTCTAAAGACTGTGTATTTGTTTGTATTCTTCTCTCTCTTTCCTTCTAATCTCCTCTTCTCCTTTATTTTCATAGTTCAACAAATATTTATTGAGTGCCTAGATGATGTTGCTTTTAAGGAAGGGAGGATGGAAAAGAGGGAGGAAGGAAAAAGACCTGGACCCCACTTTAGAGAGCACATACTTTAATACTTGCAATTATCATTAAAAAAAAAAGTATTCCAACCCCATTCTTGACACAGGGATAATAATGTTGCATCCTCCTGTCCCCCTAGCCCCATCATATGTAACTCAAACATTTTAGACAAGCATTTTGTTTACAAAACTAATCAGTACTTTTCAGTGAAAACCTCCAAGGTTTCTTTGACTCACTATTTCAGCCCAGAAGATAAAGGCAAAGAGGTCCCAGGAGATTCCATTGCCGATGGTCTTGACATACCCCAGCATCCTAACTGTGCACTTCTGTCCAATCTACACTCATGAATTAGTTGGTAAACAGATCAATCAGACTGTCTTTTAACCTATACTGGTATCAACAATTATCTCAGTCTGTTAATACATTCACAAATACTTCTCAAGGATGTGGAACTGATATTACAGGGGAAGTAGAGATGTTTATTTAACCCAGTTCCTGAAGTTTAAGCCCAAGATGTTTCCCTTGCCTCTTAAAACACATTCATGTTCATTGTTCATTATTAATCAAGTAATCAGTTAATTTTTGAACTGTTGAGTAATTTATACTATTTTAGTGGGGGAAATGGCAATGTTCAAAATTATTTATTTTAAAACATACAAAACATTTTTTAAAGTTAGTGATTAAGATTTTGTAAGAACTCTGACCTCTTCATCTTTGGGTGTACCTGAAGCTATGTTACAGACAAAATTATGCTTCGTTTTTACAATATGTTGACTCTTCAGATAAAATCTAACTCCTTGAAGGAAAAAAAATAGAAGATCAGGTTATTCTGTTAATATACCCAAAATAGGCCAAAAATGACCTAATTTCTCCATAAAAGAGTCCAGTGGTAATATCTTCCAAAGGATTTGCTTGTAAGAAAAAGAAAGCCCTCTTTTTGTGTTCTTCTTAATATTATCTTTTCTGGATATTTAAAATATAAACTGTCTTACAGCAAAAATGGAATCGTCTATGCTACATATAAAATTTTAGGGGCTGGAAAAGAGTCTTAAGTAAGAGTACTTTTTAATAAATATACATAATTTCAATAAATATACATACTTTTTAATAAATATACATATTTTCCTTCACTAATACTGCATGTTTATATACTAAGAGTGACATCAATATAACTTGCTGATTTAAGAGCTGAATTACTGAGGTCAAAAAAACAATAAAAATGTGTTTTATTCCAAATAAAACCATTGTATCCATAAAAGGAATTGTGACATGAATGATAAGCCATTACTCCATTTCTGTTTTCAGAATTTTGATGAAAGGGCTTATTGATACATGTAACTTCAGATCTATAGATTATTTCTAAAATAAGAAGTCATGATACTCTTTAAAGACTATCTTACAATATTTTTAAAATATGCACTAGTAGAATTTACCTGCTCCATAAATTTTTATTCTGATAAATAAGTTATTTTATTTGGGAAATATTTAAATCATCTTCTATATGCTTTATACTATTCACTTTAAACATTTAGATGTCTGGAAATGAGCTGATTTTCACTTAAAGGTAGAAAAGTAAGAAACTACTCCCACTCCTCTTTAATGAATAAAGTATTTAGTTCTAAAAAAAATGACTTAACCCACATGTTTGCATTTTATTTATCAGTCCAAAGCTAGTTCTGCCAAATATACAAATCATTTGGTCTGAAAAGGATCATTCAGTAAGCCTGGTTCATATAAAGACATTTTAACAGCACTTGAGCAGAGGGGTCAACTCCTGATTGCTGACATGTAATCCAGCAACAAAATGGAAAGTGAATATACACTTCAGCACCCAGGCTCTGTTGCTAAGAAGCAAACAGAATTTCAATTGGTTTCAAAAGTGCCTTGGTTTCCTTACCAATCATGACATGGGTCCAACTGAGTGGCCTTTTCCAGTTCAGCTATGACAGTTGTCGCAGTGGCTCTAGTTGGCACTTTTTTGGTAACTTCTAAATATAATTCCCAAACAAATAGACACTGACAATGTATTCACTTTCAAGCTACTCAAATATAGTACTCCAGTTAACCAATATTGACATTTTAACAATCTCCAAAGCTATCTTATATTTGGGTTCTGTGATCATCACAAAGGAAAACTACTCCCGATTATGATTCAGGCACCGACAATGAGAAAGTTTTCCAAATCATAAGTTTTAAATTTACAAGTAGAAATTTTCTCAAGATAATAATGTAGGGAAAATTCTCCCTTCAAGTTATAATAGTCATGTAGCAAGCTATTTGTTTTCAAAAAAGCCTCAAAACAGTCACTAAATCCTCATTTTCTTCCACCTCCACTCTTTATAAATATGAGAAGCAAGGGGATGGAGGACTCCAAAGTTGTGTACTCTGTGGGGAAAAAAAATCCTATAACATTTTGACAATTTATATCCTATGCATCACTAGAATTTTTAATGAAACTGCATATGAGATTTTAAAGCAAAAAAAAAAAAGTATATAACAGAGTCTTTTTTCTTTTCCCTTGCCTCAATAAAGAACATTTTCTCTGCCAAAAAGCTCCTTTAAGCAGACATTAGGTCAGAATTAACAAACGCTAAGCTTCTTGAATGGAAGACTGTGTCTTGTCTTTGTTTATCCATTACTCTTAGTAACAATAACTATTACTAGAATTGGGAACTTAAGTGCTTCCAATGGCCCATGCATTAAGGTCGGTGGAACTTTTAGGACGTGGGACCTAGAGAAAGGAATTTAGGTCTTTGGGGCCTGCCCTTGAAGGGAATATTGAGGGACTCTGGCCCTTTCCTCTGTATCTTTGCTTCCTAGCTACTGGGAAGTTAATGGGCCTGCTCTGCCATGTACTCCTGCCATGATCTGCTGGGCTGCCACTGGTCCAAAGGCCAAGCAACCAAGGACTGAAACCTCTGAAACTGAGTCAAAATAAACCTTTCCTCTTCATAAGTTGATTGTATGATTATCTCAAATATATATTGTGACAGTGATGGAAAACTGACACACCTGTCATCTTAGATAATACCTATTATATGAATGAACAGATAGAAAGAATATTATTGCACTTTAATTTCAGAAGATTAGGGAGGACAAATAGCCCACCATTGCCAACTTAGAGGAATAAAGCAATGCTCAGAACATGCTTGTGAAGTTCCTACGTATGGAGACCAATCTTCTACACTGAGAGAATGTGTCCTAGTGAGGAATACTAAACTTGAGTTTTTGCACGTTTTGCCACTTTCTCTGCTCATTTTGTGACCCTATTCAACATTTAAGCCCTCAGCCTTATTCGTCACCTATAAAATGGACCCTGAGCTATAGTACTGTGGTTCCCTCACAGCTTTTCCAGTTGAATGAGAAGCTTTGTATTTCTGGAGGGTGAAAACAGTCTCATGATTGTACAGTATAATAATATGCATGATCATCTTGTTCTTCAGAAAGATATCTATAGGGTCCTGAAGACTCTTAAAAGTCATCTACTTTATCTTTATTATAATAATGCTAGAAATTATAAATAATGCTTCAGTAAATAATTTACCATAAAATTTAGAACAAAAAAATGATTTGTGGAAATATGAAGATCAACCTAATGAAATACTCTTCTAACAGTATTTGCAAGGAAAATTTTTAATATGTCTTTTACTATTCATGTAGGAATCTAGCAAAATACTATGAGACACTAATGTGATATAGCCTAAATAAAAGAATACTTGACTGTCCTAGTATTTCAATAAAGGACATTTTATTCCAAGAACCCCCTTTGGGAGTGAAAAATTTACATCCTTGCTGGGAATACTGCTGGCTGGTGACCTTCAAAACTCAATCTACTTTAGGGATTACTCGGCTGAAAATGAAGACAGCCCCCTTTTTCAAGTTCATACCCCCTTTCATGGAAGTTCCAGCCAATGACTGACCCGGATCCAAGAGTCACCTCAGCTTCAGAGCTCCCCAGAGTATTAGCTGAGACCTCTGTTGAGGTTGCATCCTGGTTCAGCGCCTCTCAACCCACCCTTCCTTCCACAGTTGTTCCCAAGAACATCCCTAAATGAAGTTCCCCCATAATAACCTCTATCTCAAAATCAGCTTCACATGGAGCACAACCTGAAATAACTCTCAAGATAAATAGTCTACATTTCACAAATAAAAACTACTGTGTATTCTCTAGATTGCACAGTGGCAGCACTGTCTTTTGTTGTGTTTTGTTTTGCTTTAGTTTTTTGCTTTTGTGTTTTTTTTGTTGTTGGCTTATGTTTTGCTTGTGTTGTTGTTGTTGGTTTGTGTCTTACCTTTTGTGTAGCACTTTCACATCCACAAAGCATTTTTATATGCCAGTTTTACTATAGTCTCTAAAATACCCCTGGAAAAAAAGGTATATCAAGTAGTATCATTCCCATATTAAAAACAAAGTATTAACATTCACTTAAAAAACTTCATAACTTGACAAGGGCTACTTAGGTATATAAGTAGGTAGGTAGGTAGGAAGTTAGGTAGGTAAAAAGTCACTCTGCTGGTGGCAAACATGGATTATAATCTTAATCTTTTGACTTTTCATCAAGGTCTTAGTTAACGATACACTTCTTTTCCTCAAGAGAATTTAAAGTATGTTTGGGGCTCCTATCCTATGTAACTGGTATTTACTGATTTACTTATGAAAATTTCTAGGAGCTAATCTTAATATATCTTAAAACCTCTTGTGAAATCTGATAACATTATGAAATCTCAGGCTATGTGAATTGAGAATATATGACTGCAGATGAATTCTTTCTACACTTATTGCAAAGTCTCTGAATTGCTTTATTTCCTGACTTTACTCACAATAAAATATCTGGTACATATTGGATAAGTATCTAAACTGAAATATTGGGGAAAAGTGTATTTTCTTTATTTCATGAAAAGTTAAACCAAACTCTTAATTTATAAGTATGATGACTGGCCCCCCAGGTAATCTCACACTTAAATTTTCTTCACATACTAATTCTGTTCTTCTTTCTGTGTATGTGTCATGAGCAAAATACACACAAATACACTGCACACTCAAATTCACTTTTCTTAGAAGAAAATGATCAGTCATTTGTTTCCTGAAATTTCTTTAAATTTCTAATTCTCAATGATTTGGAAGTGTTCTGTTTTCTCTTTCTTTCCTTTAGCTTTTTGTTTTTGTATTTATTTTTTCTGTTTTATGTTTTGCTTTTGTCATTTTAGAGTATTTATTAGCAGGAGGTAGCTTTAAAAATAGTAGGTAAACAAGTAGACATTAACTCAACAATATAAGAAAATAGTCTGGGGCTTTCAATTCTTAGCTCAGTGATTGGGATAAAAAGTGAAATACCTTCTCCAGCAGGTATCCTGTGGCAAGCAATTTTTTAAAGACAGAATTATCTTGTTCTTGTGAGATTGCGAGGAGAGATGTTTTTCCAGAAATATTTTTCAGATATAAAACTCCAACTTGTTTTTAAAGTTCCGAAAGTCCCATCTCTCTGAGTAATTCAAACCACAGTAGAATATTGTATGCCTCCTTTTAAGAGCAAAGAATGGGAGAGCAAAGGAGAATGTAGAATGGATAAGGAAAGCCAGTCACTGTCCTCTAGCTCAGAAAACACAAGTTGGAGATGCCCAGGAAATATGAGGAGAACACTGGCCGAGGATACAAGAGAATCTAAGGTGTTTATAGAGACTGCTGTGATATGATCAGATCAGGATGTTCCATACCTTTTTCCAATAATGACACAAGCAAAACCATTATAAAATTAACACTGGTTTCCCAAGCAAAACCTAAATCTCCTAGACTGAAAAGGTCCATTTTCTCTCTAATGAGATATGGCCCTCAATCTACATAAGACATAGATTAAAAATAAAGTGCCTTCATTGTTTCAGTGCCTAAAAGTTTACTTCCAAGAAAAACAACTTATTTTAAATGATGTCATTAGTCTTACTTTTAGTATGGTGCTTTATAATCTTTTGCTGGAAATCCTGGTAGAGTGGATACCCATAATGATCTGAAGTTAAGCAAACATTTAGTGTTAAAGTCAGCCCCTTTCAAGTGACTATTGCCTGATAGCCAAGATATCCAGCAATGTTAAATAATTTGCCCTGTATCATTTAAATCAAAAAGACTGGTAGGACTAGAACACAGACTCCAAAAGCCCAGAGGCGTGGTTCAATGCAGAGGTTCCTTGCTATTCAAAGCACAGTTCATGAACCTCTAGTTAACTTGAGAGCTCATTAGAAATGCAGAACCCCAAGGACCAGCCCAGACTTAACTGAATGAGAATCTGCATTTACCAAACACTATGGAGATTTCCATGCAGACTCAAGTCATGAAGGTCTACAGTAGAACACTTATTTTATCATATCTATTGTCGATGATGTGTTAAGAGTCTGCAAGATCCTTGCGTCATAGATTGTTTTCTGCTCAAATCATATGACCAGCGTGTCATGGGTGCATCCTAATCACACTTGGTCCACAAAACCTGGGATCTCGGTTTGTAATCATTGTTTGAGATGATTAATTTCTACCACCTATATCTGCCTTCCAATTTCCACCTAAAAGAGCCATAAACACAATAGGATCTAACATACAAGGACTCAAGACTCTGGTCTAATATGCTCTGCCATGTTTATTTCCTGTCATTTCCTCCCAAACATTTTATAATATAACCTGATATATCTTTATGTACAAAATCATTTTCTTCAAAGCTTTGCATTATTATGCCACCATAACTTTGCTCATACACAAATTTGACAAAACCCAAATGACTTTTTAAAGCCCAAATTCTATGTCACCTGTAAAATGACCCTTGATTAGTTCAAGAGTGATTAATATCTCATTTTTACCCAACATAGTTCAGTTATAGTGGTTATTAGTATGTATTTCATTGCTCATAATTGTTCAGTTCCGTCTCCTTCATGAAACTGTTATTTCTGAAAGGCAAGGAATGTGTTTATAAATACAAAGTTTACCTTAACCACAGATGATACTCAATAAATATTTGTGGGAGTTACTTGAAATTTTATTACTATAAACTTAAAGAAACTGTCCAAATTCTATTATCATCTCAGCATCTGGTTGTAATAAGTTTTTCCCAAGATGAATATACAGCTTTTTATCTGGTGACTTTAGGATTATTAAATTTTTAGTATACAGGTTTGACAAGCATATAATAGAAGCCAAATTTCATATTGAAACAAAAGACTACACAGAGAAGGAGTAAGTCCTTCTAGTAACAACTTTACCTTCTCTATTGAATTACCTCTACAGTCCTCTGGAAGGACAGTAGCAGAACCATGACCTTTCATTTATTTAAAAAGCAGCAAGTTTTGATGAATAATTTAGCAAGCAATAGTTTCTACCTATGGAGAAAGCAAGGGGTTTGGGAAGGCATATGAGATTTTGAGTTAGGTCTGTGTCCCTATTCCTAAAGACCTGAGAACCATTAGTTGTTGTTGTTTGTTTATTTGTTTGTTTTTTAAAGAATACTTTTTGCCAGGAAATAGTGTAAGTCAGTCACTGAGCCTCCCACCTTCAGGAGCTAAAGATGATGAAAGTAATATCAATCTCTCCTATTCAAAGGGATTTTATCAAAATCCAACAAGATTGCCTAAAAAATATTACCTTGTAAAACAAACCAATGAGATAATAAAAGCAAGAAGCCCCAGAACTCACAATAAACTTTTTAACACTATCATGAGGATGATACAAAAAATGTTTCTCAGAAAGAATGTTGATCATTTTCATCATAATTATGAAAAATATTCTACTTAAGGATCCCTAGCCCCTCATTACCAACAATGCACTGCACATAATTTCCCAGATAACATGCAAATGTAGTTTTGTTCCCTTTGTAGAAGTCTGGGGATAAATTGAATCAATTTAAAATGTCTTAAAATACATGAGATTAAAAAAAAAAAACTATATAGCTACAAGTAGACCTACAAAGGGCAGTCTTTATCTTCAAGATACCCACTTACTTCTAGTGTTTTCCAAATGGCATGAGAGACCTGACTCTGTTTGGGGTTTTTTTCCTAGAATTTCTTTGCAGTTGACCTTTTTCTCCATAAAACCCACAGTGTATGCATCTTCTCTGATGGGAAGATGGCACTTGGTCCTTGGATGAGTCCCCTTACAGGCAAATCTTGAGAATGAAGACAAACAAGAAATCCCTTTCAGATTTTCTCCCAGACTCCCTCTCCACCACTGTGAGCACCACTTCTGTTTCTTTCACACTTTTCTTCTTGACCTCCTGATTTGGGGGAAATTCACCAGCTACTACTGGTTGTGACCTGCTCACAGATCACTGTAAAAGTCCCTGGCTTACTGGTATTTTTGGCATTCTCTTTGCTGAAAAGAGTGAAGCCACTTCTTGCCCCAGTGTGAATTGGGGTGTTGGGCTGAAAGTTGACCCTAAATAATGGACCACTTTTTGTAAAGAAGCAAGAGCTCTATACCTGGAAAGCCTTTAGAAACTGAAGCTGGCTTCAAGACCATAGAACACCACACACAAGAGGGTAGGACACAGCACCACCCAAGAGGCTTCAATCAAGCTATTGAAAAGAAGTTTTGAAATGGCTCAAATTATGTTATGTGCATATAAAAATATGCCACAATGAAACACCCTATTCTGTATAATTATTAGATGCCAATGAAAAATTACTTAATGAAGAACACAAAAATCATGAGATCATATTTTGAATGGGTCTCTTTGGCCCCAAATACTGTGTTCTGATATTCGTTCCCAAGGAAGTTGTGAAAACGACATGAGATCACCTATGCAAAAGTCCTCTGTGCACAAAAAAATTGTGATAAACATTAATTTGTCACATCTATAGCCTCATTTATTCTTCCTAGAAAAAAAGTCATTCAAAAGGCAAGCATGCATTTTCACTTTTTTCTTAATTTTTGTTCCCAAAGATCTATTGATTGCTTAAGGAATTGCTTCCAAAGGGCTTGAAGGGAGAGGAGGAGGCAGATTTGCATTTAGTTTTATGAGATTTCTCTGAGAAGAATACAAACAAAGTTTTGTGCATCCTGCTTTATTATTCCTTGGTTTGTAGCACAGTGTGAAGAAGGGGCTGCTTCTTTGCTAGTTTTTAGCATTGCTGATCAGCTCATTGTGCTCCAGTAGAGGGAGACGGTGCCAAACACCCCTCAAAAGCTCGTGGTTCTACATCAGGTTCTTCCAAGAACTTCCAAAGCACCCCAAACACCATCTGCTCAAGGGTGCGGCCAGGGCTGCAAACCAAACCGATGGCTTGGAGTGGCCACAGCACATGGCTCAACCGCATGTGAGTTAATAAGGAGCAGTGGGAGTAGCAAGAAGCGAGAGAGCTCAAAAGACCTTCCCTGTAAGTGAACCAGAAACCCGGCCTGTTTATGTGTATGCTATTCACTGGCTACTTAAAAACAACCCTTGCCCAGAGCAACAGTTTATAATTGTGGAAATGTGTCTAAAACGTGACAAAGACTATTTCCACTGTCTTTTGCTAAGTCCTTCTTGGGCCTGACTTTGACCATTCCATATCCCAATAATTCTATTGCCAGTTATAAATGCTATCCACCCTCTTCAATGTTCTGGCCCTGAAAACAGCTGAGGAAGAAGGAGCTAAATGAATTGAGGACAATCTCTCAGACCCACCTTCCATAATTTCAGTCTGACTACCTACATGAGATGGAGCCCAGAGCGGTCAGATGGATCACTCAATTAGTGCAAAAGCCACTTTGCTGCTGTACAGTGTGGCTTTGTGCCTCCAGAGGTCAGCTAGCTTATAGAAAAGGAGAAGTGGCAATTTTAGGGGGATTAAAGTTAATCACTGCTGATCATTATTAGAACAAGTTCCTGCTGTTACTTGTTAAAGACGGAATGATTTGGAGGCTTCCATTTGTTAATTTCATTCAAACATCTGCTATAGACATTCCACCAAATGGGCCGTGAGCCACAGAACAAAATTGTGAATGCTGGTAACTGTCAAAGGGGCTGATAAATTGCCCTGAGGAAATGTCCTGCCACAAACATTTATAGTTTTTCTTTAGTTCAAAGGTCAATATTTCTGGGATTATTGGGTCCCTCTAGGTCAATGGTTCACAGCCTCAGCTACACCCTGGAATCACCTGGGAACTCTAAAAACACTGACCTGTACCTAACCCCAGGGCTCCCAGGAACTTTTGTTTAATTTTTCTGGAGGGGGGGTGTGGAAAAAGAAAATGTCCTGGGCCCACAGGTGATTCTAATCTTCAGTCTGGTTTGTAAATGCCTGTTTAAAACTTGGTAGCTGGAAGATGTTGAGCACAGAGCCTCCCCATATAATTTAATTAGCAGAGCAAATTTGGGTTCATTTGTTCTGGTGGTTCTGGCCCTTCTCTGGGCCATGGAAAATTTCTCACCAATTCACCTTTTGCCTCGGGCCCTCTGTTACTTTCCAAGCATCTCATTCCCTTTTGTTATTTTCAGTAACTTTCTGTAAATGCAAAGTTTTCTTAATGTCTTTTGGGGGGGGGCATTTCATATTATATTTTGTTTCCTTTGTCTTTTGGTTTGGCTTCCTTGATATTTATTTACTGTGTTTATTCTTTGAAAAACTGCACGTTGGATGGATTTTATTTTCCTGCTATAGTCATCTCATTTGCAAACACCACGTACATCATCACGTTGGGTGAGAAGGAGAGCAGAGCACTCTTATTTCCCCCATGACCTCACACCCTGTAGGGTCATTGAGACTGCCTTTGTAAAATGCCAAGTGTGAACAGCATTAACCAGTTCCACTTGATCAGCTGACTGCACTGTGCAAGGAGGTGAGCCTTCTGGTCTCCTTGGAACATACACAGCATGTTCAACAGGAGGTAGTATTTAGATCTTTATGTGTTACTTGGCAATAAAAGAGGAAACAGACATAACTTGTTAGTAATGTGGCACAAATATGCATACAAAGTCAATTAGGAAATCGAAAATGCATATTCTACTGCCAGTTATAAATATACCCAATTCCCTGAATGAACATATACTCCATATTCACTTTGGCCAGCGCAGATGTGAGCTCCCTCTCCTGGCATGGTCCTTTTCTAAGGCACTGGTGTGCAAGGGTCAATTTCAAACCAAGAATTGTATGTAAGGCCCAGCAAGCTCAGGATCAGAGCCAGGGCAGGGAAATAACAGAGATTACACATTAGACACAGGAAGGGGCCCTTTTGCTGGGTTTTTTTTTTTTTTAACATCACTTATACTTGAACAAAAGCTGTTTATTGTTTTAATAAAACTAGACTCACAAACATGGACTCTGTCAGCATTTCCATTGTAACCTTTGCTTTCAGGGGGTTTTAACTCAGCCATAAAACTTCCTCTGGGTTAAAATCTGGCACCAAAAATAGCTTGGAATCTCTCAGGCTCAGTCATGAAGGAAATAGTTGTGTGTGAGTGTGTGTTTATGTACCTTTTTTTAAAAAAAAAAAATGTTCATTTGATAATTCTTAAAGAGACAATGTGAAATATTTTCCCTCTGAATTTTTTTGTTAGTATACATCCATTTATTAATGCATATGCCCAAGATTGCATCCTACTATATACATTTGGAAAAGACATCAACAAAGCAGACATCAATTTAATAAATTTAACAAGCTAGCCAATCTCACTGGTTCAGTTGTTTTCACACCCAGTAGCAGATGACACTACTCAATTCTGTTCTTCAACATATCAGGCCAGCTTGCTTACAAAACACAATCGCTGTAATAGTTTCTTTTTTCTGCATGTGTAGGAAAAAACTTATGATGACCATAAGTTACAATCACTGTTCTGTAACCAAGGAGTTAGGCTCAGACTCTAAAAAGGTAAATCATAAAACTCCAGTAAATGCAATATTCATAAGCTCTTTCATAATCAGTGTTGGGATATCTTAATGTACTGAGCTATTTTGTTTTCCTATTGTATCTGATGCATTTTGGACTTCCAAATTGAAGAATATGGCTTACAATTTTGCATTTTACATTTTTTCACTAAATAGATGAAAACACGAATTTGGGCTCCAGTGCAATAGATAGTAATGCAGCATTCAATATAAATCAATGAGTATTCTTTTTATAAAAGAAACATTGAACTGATTATAGTCATAACTGTCAGAGGGAAAATACTAACACTGCAATCACCAATCCCAGGTAATGAAACAAACCTTATATTCCATTTCTAAACCATTAAGGCTGACTCTCCAACCTGTGGATTATGGTAAATATGAGACATAATGCTATGTGGCGAACACATCAACTTACCTTTTTTACAAATGTAATGTCACTTTGGCAGTTTTAAAGAATATAGTTTTGTCAATATATTGAATATTAATAAACTACTTAGCATTTCTTTGTGTAAGTTTACTTTAATAGCATTTCTTCACAGTGATATTTCAGAAATGTTTGAAACTGGTCAGCATCAAATATTTCCCATCTTTTGTATTTTAATTGGTATACAAAAATCATCACAATGTATCTGCAACTATAAAATTACAAATATTTTTAGAAGTCACTGCATTTCTAGTTATGGCAGAAAAGAGTATTTACTAAGATGAGTGAAATAAGGCTAAATAAAACAGAAGCTGAGTAACAAATGCTTTTTGATAGAGGCAATATAAATTAATAACAATGATAACTAATGGACAAACTCAAAAAATCTTTTTCTTTTTCATTTGTTTCATGGCTAAGAAATTGGCAATGAGATGAAATAAACATTTTAAGACATATTCTTGATATCTTACTTTACCTTGTAATTTTGACACTTCATGGAACATTGATTTCCCAAAGACCAGAATTGGTATAAAAGTTCAGCAGATTTTCCACATACCTTGCAGACACTGTACTTAAGTACTGGCAAACAAGAAAATATATTGTTTTATAAAAACAATAAAATGTAGTGAAATAAGTATCCCCATGTATCTGAACATGCATGCAGTAGTCAAACAATGAGAGTTTATGGATTCTCAAAGATGATATCTTTCAGTATTTGTTTCAAGTTCTCTCTTCAGTAGATCTTGTTTCAGATTTAAGTCTTACAAATTCTTTTTCACCATCATTGCTGGTCCTCTGAGACAGTATTTGAAGGATAGTCAAACTAGTTTCACCCCATAGAGATATTTTTCAGAAGAGGACACCACATCCCATAGCTTCGTTTTTCTGCTATGTTCTATAGTTGAATTACTGTCATTCCAATAATTCGAACTTCTCAAGCAAAGCAGTAATCCATAAATGAGAGGAGAAGTTAGTAAACCCCTGGGTGGTTTTAATTACCCAGAATAAACTGAAATGTTTCATTGTATTTTGGTTACCATGTGTTGCTTTTGCCTTTGTACCTTGTGTTCTCTTCTTGTCTCCAAGGTTGGGACCCAGTAGGCAAACTTCCACAAAGGGGCAGAACATTGCTGAGCTTTGCCAGTTTAGATCATTAATAGCAATCACTTTTACAGTGACCTTATGCTCTCCAGTTCCCAGGGTGGCAGTGACATCCACCTGAACATATATAGGACCCACTGCATCTTTGAAGGAGCGACAGGTCCTGGAGAGGTTTGGGTGCTACAGAAAGCTTGAAGGTGGCAGGATGTTTTTGTTTTACATTTTTAACTCAAAATTTCATCAATACCCCATTAAAAGTGAATTCATTTCAAAAACTTTACCTCTTTGCTCTACACATTTTCCAGCCTCTTAATAAACATAAATAGATTGCTAATTTCTGTTGAATATATTTGGCTTCATTATTGTTTTGTCACAGCTTATCAATCTTTTTCTTTAACTAACTCTGTTTATCTACCAGTATCCACAACACAAAACAAGAAGTGACATTGACTTTTAAGACCTCCCATCTGATAATCTTTTCTCTTAAACATCTATCAAAGGATGAATAAAGTTGACAAAGGATAATTCCTCAAGGAATTTATTAGATAGATGGGATGTGAATTGGAAATATTTGGAAATTTCTAGTTTTACCTCTCCCCACTAACTTTTAATGAAAACATCTCATATCATCTCTGCATTCTTCATTTATCTAAAGGATGCACAGGGCCTGTATGTGTCTCATTGCTATTACCTCTCTAAGGTTTAAGGGTATAATATGTCTGGCATTTGGGGATGTCCAACACCTATATCCAAATATCCTTTCAATTTGCAGGGAGCTCCCAGACCAAAAAAAAAAAAAAAAAAAAGAGGCAGGATCAGAATGTGAAAGAAGTTCCAACAGTTGAGGGAGTGTTGTAAGGACAAACGAGGCACGCAAGGCACTGAAGATAGCAGGAAACAGTTTTATTTGACTGCAGTCAGGTTCAGAGGGCACAGCTTCTGCTGTAATCAATCCTCTGAACCCTGAGTTCAGACAGTTTCAGAATTTTGTACCCAGCAGGTAAGGGGAGGGGCTCAGAAGTTCACACTCTGTAGAAGTTTACATAAAAGCCCATTTTTTTCTTTCACTCTTCTGGGCAAGTTAACCCTTCAAGGACAACACCTTCTTTCCTCCCCCTGCCAGCTATTACCATGGCGCCCAATTGGTCACTTCATTTATCTTAGGAATGTAGACATCTCTGTGAAGCCCAGCTCAAGGCCAGAGGCCTGGTTTACACATTTCTACAAACTACTATACTGGAAACATGTTTGTGAAAAACTAGTAAGGGGTGTCCAGCACCTGGAGTGCTGATTTCTACCCAGCCAGTGGCCAAGTAAAAGAGGGCAACATGAACATTGGAAGTTTATCTACATTGAACTCTTTTGTAGAGACTCTTTTGCTGACAGTCCTAAAATCGGCTATGGTGAAGATTTCTGGAGAAGCCCAGTTAAGACATTTCTGGAGAAGCCCAGTTAAGACTTTTCTGTGGAGACAGGGGGTGCCACTACAGGAGGATTCTGATTTTAGCATAATGAATTCCTGTCTCTAACCTGGGTCTTCAAACTTCTTTGCAAAAGTTCAAGGCCAGTCAAGCATTATGTTCACATCTATGGCAGGCAAGGATGCAGCGTTTCTGTAGAAGGGTCTGGCAGCGCTGGGGCCAGTAGTACGGTCCTGAGCAGCCTTCCTGAGATGATCTTACCCATGCCTTTTCTCTCTGTTTTTATCCTGCTCACTTTCTTAAACATGGGTCACCAGTCCAACTTATCCTTCTAAACATCTTTTTTGTTTAACATTTCAAGGGTTAAGTTGCCATTGTTTATAACAAAGCAACCTACCCAGAATAAAAAGAACCCTTAACGGAACAAATTATTTTCTTTAGAAAGTATGTGGGATCTTATTGTTCAGAATATGATCCCTGGATCAGCAGCATTGGTATTACCTAGGCATTGTTAGAACCTCACGCCCCTCCCAGACCCACTAAATCAGAATCTACATCTTCACAAGATCCCTGATGATTCCTGCTTGAGAAGCCTTTACCTTAACCCTCTATTTGAAGCATAAACCTAAGTTTAGGGCACATAGTAATTCATATATCATTCCTTCAGATTTTATTGCCTCAAAAATTGTTTTAATTAAATATTATCCCTAGAGACATAGGAAAATGGGAACATTATAATAAGTTTCTTAAAGGCAGGGTCCAGATACTATTAATCTTGGTATCTCATAGCTTCTTTTAATAGCTAGACACTAAAGAGGAACTCAATAATTTTAATGCATCACTTTAGAATTCACAAATCTTTTTCATATACAGTGCCCTTTTAAATATTTAGTTCATGTTTTTAATTGTATATCCCTGCCCAAGGATTGGATACTTCCTACTTTTAGTTTTTAATACAAATTTTTTAAAGTACTAAGCAATAAAGAGTCTGACAAATTGCTGGAGTCATTCAGAACTGAAGACTCCCAGATTTTACAGAGCAAGTAAGGGGAAAACAGAGAAGTGTTGATCTGTGATGCTCTCCTTACCATTCCCTTGTATAAGCTGGGAAGCTTGTACTTTGTCTCCTAAGACTCTTAATAATACTATTTGAAGTAGGCAATACTCCCTCTCAGATAGCTGAGAATCAGAATTACATATGTGTCTTGACCAATACCAGCCAAGGAAATTTCAGACCCTGGTGTACAGATTCATTTTATCTTTGTTGCATTAAGCAGGAACCTCCAAGGAAAGCTATGGAACAAGTGCTCACCAAAGAGCAGCAGACCCTTACTAAACACTGAGGACTGCTAAATGTTTTCAATAAACTAACTGTTATACCTCTTATAAAGAATATTTGGAATAGTAAAACTTGGGTCTTAGCATTTGTGAAACTGATAGTAAATTAGACGATCTAAGCTGACATTCCTAATCTCTGGAAGGAAGATAACCATCAAGGATATGGCAATTTCATGAAAAGTACTTTATAAAAAAGACAAACAAAGAATTATTAAAATTCACCTATACCACCATAATTAGCTCTCAGGGCTGACAAGCATTGCCTCATGGTCACCTATGTCTCACATTTACAAATGAGAAACGCCCCATAAAAATACCATGTGGGAACATGGAAGATAGGAAAGAGATGACCCATCACAGATTCAAGATCTGTCTTTGCTGTTTAAATTTTCCAAGTCTTGCTATTTTTTTGTTTGTTCTATCAATTAATGAAAGACATGCTTCACTGGCTCCTCTAATTAAGGATCTGTCCATTTATCTTTTTAGTTCTTTGTCAGTTTTTGCTATGTGTATTTGAGGGCTACTGGGTGCAGACAAATTTAAATTGCTCTTTCGAGTGGAGTAAACATTTTCTAATTATTAAATGCTTTCTTTTCCGCTCAGTAACATTTTGGCTTGAAGTCCATTGGTATCCATGTCGCTCTGCCAGGTTTCTTTTAGATAACCTTTGCATGGTCAGTGGCTTTTCTATCCATTTACTTTTAAGCTTGCTGCTTTCTCCTCTTTAATGATTGACCTCCTATAAGCAACACATGGCTTTTATATCCAGACTGACCATCTTTACCTTTAACTTATTTATTTAGTATAATTCCTAGCATATCTTGTTTTATTTACTCCACCCTACTATTTGTTTCTATTTGTCCCTCTTCTTCTAAATTCCTTTGTCTTTTGCCTTATATTTTATTATTCATATATATATATACATATATTTGTATATATATAATCATATTGTTTCTTGGTTTATTTTTATTGTTATTTTGAATATATTTTCTTTATCCTTATTCTTAACACATATTAATTATGCACATTAATGGAACTCGCTGTGATATTTCCATACATGCACACATTGTGCCCTGATCATGATCAAGTCTATCCATCCTTCTTCTACCCTCATCCCTCCCCGCTGCACCTACATCATTCCAAATCTCCAGTGATACGGAAGATTTTCCTCCCTATGTGTCACTCTACACACTAGTTCAAACCCAGAGAATGCACAGCATCAGAGTCAAACGGTGGTATAGACTCAATGGGCGGAGACATTGACAGAATGCCCCACCCAACAGCTGGAGAGTCACATTGTTTTCATCAGCACATGGAACTTTCTCTGTACATTAGGTCACAAAACAAATCTTAACAATTTTTTTTAATGAAATCAAATCCTATATCTTTTTTGATGACAATGGAAATGAAACCAAGTCACAGGAGGAGGAAGAAGAGAAGGAAGAAGAGGAGGAGGAGGATGTGGAAACTCAACAATACACTTTTGAATGAGCAGATGGTCATTGAGGAAGTCAGACAAGAAATTTAAAAATTCCTTGATGCAAATGAAGATGGAAACACAATGTATCAAAATCTCTGGGAATTGGGAAAAGCAGTACTAAGAGGAAGTTTATTTATTTTCTTTTTTTAATTGACTTTTTTAACAAAGTTTATAGCAATGAGTGCCTACATCAAAAAAAGAACATATTTAAAATAAACAACCTAATGACTAAGTGAAATGGGCTAAAAGAAGAATACAAAATATCAATGAAACAAAGTGTTGGTTCTTTGAAAAGATAAATAAAATGGACAGACTAGCTAGACTGCAAGAGAGAGAAATCAAGTAAAATTCAAGATAAAAAGAGGAAACATTACAACTGATACACATGGAAATTTAAAGGTTCATTGTAGATTATTTATAACAAATTGATAACTGTGAAAGAAAAGGACAAAATTCTGGACACAGATGACCTACCAAAATTGAACAAATGGTATACAAAAAATCTGAATGAACTAATAACAAGTAATGAGACTAAATCCACAACAAAAGAATGTCTCCCAACAAAGAAAAGGTGTGAACCAGATGACTTCACTGCTAAATTCTAACTGAAAGACAGGGAGCCCTTCCAAACTCATTCTAAGCAGTCAGAATTATCTTGTAATTAAAACTTTACAAAGACACACAAACACACACACACACACACACACACACACACACACACACAGATCAATATCCCCAGTGAATGAATGTGGATGCAAAAATTCTCAACAAAATAATAGCAAATCAAATTCCACAGTATTTAAAAAAATCATACACCATAACCAAGTTGATTTTATTCCATGGATGCAAGGATGGTTCAACAAATGCAAATGAATAAACACAATACATGGCATAAATAGTATGAAGGATAAAAATCATATAATCATCTCAATAGATACAGAAAACCCATTTAATAAAATTCAACATCTAATCATCACAAAACCCTGAAAATATTAGGTATAGCAAGATCATACCTCAACATAAGAAAAGCTGTATATGACAAACCCATAGCAAACATCAAACTGAATGGGAGAAAACCAAAAACATTTCCTCTAATATCAGGAACAAGACAAGTCTGCCAATTCTCAATGTTCTTATTCAATATAGTACTAGAAACTGTGGCCAGAGCAATTAGAAAGGAGAAAGAAATAGAAGGGATATAAATAGGAAAGGAGGAAGTCAAATTATCCCTGCTTAGCAGCTGATATTATTCTATATAAATTAAAAACAAACCTAGATTCTACCAAAAGACTATTAGAACTGATAATATCCACATGTGACTTTTGACTAGCATTTTAGACAGCATATATGTAACTATTTTTTATCATGAAAGGAAATTCACTTACCAATATTGCAGATATTTAAACATCTATTTTTGCCTAAAATAAATTAGCAATTTTATCACATTATTCCACTTATTTTCTTCCTAAATTATTTAATAAGATTGCTGTTTACTTTATTTGAATATATATTTAATCCACACAAAACATTATTACAGTTCTTTTCAGCCAATACCCATTCAGATTTACCCAATATCCACCTTTGCCATTCTTATTCATTCTTTTTTAAATCTCTGAGCTTTCGTCTAAGACTATTTTCCTTCTGCCTAAATAATACACTTAAGTATTTCTTTTTGTGTGAATATATATATATATCAATCACTAAGAAAGCCTCTTAGATTTATTTGAAGATTCTTTTATTTTACTGGTCAAGGAATATTTTTCCCAGGTATAGAATTCTACTTTGGCAGTCATTTCCTGCACACTGAAAATACTTAGTTGTATTCTAGCTTCCATTATTTTCAGCTGAAGTTAACTCTGTCTTATTGTTGCTCCTTTTAAGATAGTCTGATTTTTCCTATGGTTACTTTTATTAAATATATTATATATTATCTATATTATATAATATAGATAATATTATATTATATATTATTATCTTCAACTATATATATATAGTTGAAGATAGACATAATACCTTTTTTTATTTGTTTATTTTTATGTGGTGCCAGGGATCGAACCCAGTGCCTGACACATGCTAGGCAAGCGCTCTACCACTGAGGCACAACCCTGGTCCTCTCCTGTGGTTCCTTCTAAGGAATTTTTTAAATTTTATATTTTTAGACACTTTAGCATATCATACCTAGATAGAGTTTGTTTAACTATGCTGGTAGAGCTTTTTAACTCTTCTTAAACCTGTGAATTGGTGTCTTTTTATTAATTTTAGAAAATTCTTACTACCTCTTCAAATACTAACATCTGCTCCATTTTTCCTCTCACTTGAGAAAATAAACTCCATGGAAAGAAAACTTCATTGTGTAAGAACTTCTTCAACAGTCTTTTTATCTCTAACACTCTTTTGTCTATATTCCATTTTTTTTCTATCTCTACTTAAATGTAACTATTTTATTGTTATCTACCTTTTAATACTCTAATTCTCCCTTTAACTCTCTAATATTCTGTTACATCCATATCACAAGATCCTAATTTCAATTTTTTAATATTATTCATTCTGGAATTTTCATTGTTTTATGGTTTTTATCTTTTGCTAAAATTCTTTATTTTAAAAGAGTAGATCTGTTAATCATCATCCATTTGTCCTATAAATATTTTTATTCAGGGTTTTTTTTTTAATTTGAGAATATTTTGTCTTTTCATGATTGCATAATTACTTAGCTAGTAATTAGATTTAGTAGCATCTGAAGTTAGATAAATTATCTTTAAGCTAATATGGATTAGAATTATATTCACAGCCAAATTAGTTATTGTTAGATGGCCTTAATCTCTCCTGTTTCAAACCATGCCCCACATAATTACTTTATCTGAATAGTCTGCCAAGACCTAGCAAAGTAAACAGAATTCATCTATTATATATATGATTTATGTACTCCATACCAGTAACTAGGAGGTACCAAAGCAAATGCTTTGCAAATAACACTATTCTCTATTCAAATGAACTTCACATTAGCATTAATTTCCACCAACTTATATGGGTTTCCAAGTTATCTCATCTTGTATTTTAGACTCTACAACAATTATTCTTTTCTAGCTGATGTAAATAGTTACTGTCTGAAGAACCTCAGCATTAGAGCAAGTAGAAAAAAAATCTACAGTTAGTGTGAAAGTAGTATTTCAGTTCTCAATAAGAAACTCCAATTGTCCTTAACAAGTTTCTTTTAGGTGAATTATTATGACAGAATTGAATTTGAAGTGTCCCCCAAAGGTTCATGTGTTAAAGGTTTGTTCACTGGCTGGTGTTACTACTGGGAGGTGGTGGAACCCTTAGGATCTGGAGCCTACTAGAAGGAAGCTCAGTCATTGGGAGCATGCCCTTTAAAGGGATATTGGGACCCTGGCACCGCTTTCTCTGCCTTTGCTTCCTAGCCCTAATGAGGTGAGCAGCTTTGCTCCACCACACTCTCCCTGCCATCCTGTTCAATGAGGCCCCAAACCAATGGAGCCATTCAACTGTGAACTGAAAATGTGAGCCAGAATGAGTCTTTATTCCTTGTATTATTGATTTCTCTCAGATATTTTGCCATGGCAATGGAAAGCAAACCGACATAATGAACTTTAAAAGGGGGAATCTCACTAACTTTTTTTATTATCTGAAAAATACAGAGATCTATATCAAGAACCTTTCCTTAGGGAAAAAGAGGAAGCTCTTCAATCCAATCCTTCTGCCCACAAAGTCTGCTTTGTAGTACCTAATTTGATTTCCTACGATTTCCTACCTTTACTTTTTCAACAGTCTACCTTTACTTTTTTTAAAACCCTTGGAGAAACTGAAGACTATAGATATAATTAGGGATATTACAGAACATCAAGATCAATAACCATGCCATATGAATCTGCAGTGAATAGTGAAGTTTCCTATAAGCTAATTCCATTCTTGTTCATTCGGTTTTTTTTTTTTTTTTTTTTTTTTTTTTGGCTTAATCTCTGTCACCAAACTTCTCTTGTTTTCTTCCAATTTTATTCCTCATCTGAAATTTTCTTTGGGAAAAGATAGGATTTGAAGTGTCCCCAAAGAGTCATATGTTAAAGATTTGCTCCCTGGTCTGCATTACTAGTGGGAAGTGGTCTGCACTCTAAAGGCAGAGAAAAATCAGCCACTTCCCTGGACTTTTGGCCTTTAGACAAATAAAATAGTCAAGATCAAAAAATTTTCACCTGGCTAGGTGTGGTGGCACACGCCTGTAATCCCAATGGCTCCAGACACTGAGACTCTTGAGTTAAAGTCAGCCTCAGCAAAAGGGAGGCACTAAGTAACTCAGTGAGACCTTGTCTCTAAATAAAATACAAATAGAGGTAGGAATGTGATTCAGTGGCTGAGTGCCTCTGAGTCCCCCAGTACCAGACAAAAACAAAAAAAAGCCTCCTAAACTCCTTACCAGCCATTTGATAGAGTAAGGGTCAGTCTGACCATTCTTGTATGTGCTTTCTTCTCTTCTTGCACTCAAACTTCTTTTTCTTCATTTTTACTGCTACCATTTTGAGTTGTTGCATGTTTTTTTCTTCTATTTCATACTGTCACCCCCTTTTTTTTAAGAGTGAGAGAGAGGAGAGAGAGGGAGAGAGAATTTCAATATTTGGCGGACACAACATCTTTGTTTGTATGTGGTGCTGAGGATCGAACCCAGGCCGCACACATGCCAGGCGAGTGCGCTACCACTTGAGCCACATCCCCAGCCCCTGTCACCCCTTTTAAATTCATGTTTTCATCCTTCACTTACGTGATGAGTCTTTTCTCCCATGTACATATAGCCTCTGAGCTATGTTTCCTTCAAAGGGTCTGTGTATATAACCAGGAACTATTTTGATCATTTATTTTCAAACATTCTTCTCTCCTACCTCCCTAGTTCTATGGACTAATTGAATTTTTGCCTTCCTTACAAAATTTCCCAACATAAGTAAATTCTGTACTTGCATACCTCATTAAATGGTCTCTAGAGACAACATAAAAACTTCAAGTCACTTAATGAATATGTTAAATAATTTTTTTTCATTCACAAAAGGTATATAGTTACCTCTACTGCTCATATAAAGTATTCTAGACAATAACAAGATATGGACCTAGTCCTTCTAAATTTTACACTCACATTCACACCCAAAATTTGTCAATTTATTGGACAACTAAATTGTAACCCTAAATTCTCTAGGCTAAACCATTTTGATCACACTATGAATTTCTGCATGAAGCACAGTTTTCCTCCGTGGCTTGCACAGAGGTATTCTTCCAAAGTAAGCTAGCTATTCTTAATTCTTTTCTATATATTTTTTCCATATGCAATGTTCATTGCCTCATTGGAAACAGATACATCATGCACTTTGCTCCTGACATCTGCATTGTTTGCTATGTCTTATCTCAGGTAAGGCCATCCTTGGAATTCTCATTTGAATTTAGAGCTGTCCCTTGTATGGTATGTAATTTTTTTTCACCAATAACTAATCTGTAGAATCTGTTCCTCTTTAGGAATCATTTTAGTTTTTTTTCTTTTCACATCACATAGAAAAATGAGCTGAATAACCAAATACTGAAATGCTTCTCCTCAACCTATGAGTTTCTTTTCAATGTCAGGGGAACCCATATGCTTTAAGTAAAACCCAATAAGAGAATATATGTAATAGTCTGCCGCGCGACCAGCTGGAGAGCTTCATGAAAGAAGGTTCGAAGCCTAGAATTGTACTAGTGAGTTTAAAGTTAAAGAGACAGACTCTCATTACCTTTAATTCCCAGCTCCAGAGATGGCTTCTCCTAGCTCCCACCTCCAGCCACCTAATGTGGTGGCAAGGTTTACAAAAGAGGCAAGAGAGAGAGAGAGAGAGAGAGAGAGAGAGAGAGAGAGAGAGAATGCCAGGGAGTGAGCTTTTATTGGGGAACAAAAAATTCAAGGGAAAATCCCATCCAATGAAGGTCGAGGGGGGCAGCATTCCAAGGTCAGGGTCAGTGATTTTTTGGTCTTCGGGTCAGTGGCCAGGCACACCTCCACATGGACAAGCCCTCATACCTGGACAGGGTGGGGAAGGCTATGACACAGTTGCATCTAAGCGCCTCTCACCCAGCCAGGGAGGTAACTCAAATCACAAAGATGGCCTCCCACATAATAGACCAATTAATTGTAACATGCTGCACAACACCAACTCATAATTATTACCTGATGAATCATAATTATTACCTGATGAAAATTCAGGACTTTGAGCCTTTCTTCAGTAACAATAGTAGGACTGCTATGTTTCTTTTTCATATATAAATATCTATAAGACTCATTATGATTACTTGTTACCTAATTAAGAACAAAAACTTATATAACATACCTTTCGTTGAGTGTTTATTAAATGCCAGAAACTTAATTCCTGACGTATATTATCTCTTTTATTCCTCACAAAAATACTAAGATGTATGTGTAATTTCCATCTTGTAGTTAAGATTTGAGAAGTTAATTAACTTGCCTGAAATCCTACAATTGTTAAGTGATTAGAATGAGAGTTAAACCCAAGTGTATCTCTAAATATGTTACTAATAAGACCATACACTTACTATTGTGCTATGATGCTTTAAGATAATAAATAATAGCCAGGCGCAGCAGCACATGCCTGTAATCCCAGTGGTTTGGGATTTGGAGGCAAGAAGATTGACAGTTCAAAGCCAGCCTCAGCAATTTAACGAGGTGCTAAACAACTCAGTTAAACCCTCTCTCTAAATAAAAATACAAAAATTGGGCTGGGGATGTGGCTCAGGGGTCAAGTGCCCCTGAGTTCAGTCCCTAGTACCAGGGAAAAAAAAGAAAATAAATAATATGTTACATTTTAGAAGACAGAAAAATAAAGAATTCCATTGGACTAGAAATATTGGGCTCCTAGAGTTGAATATATCACATTTCCATATATAAATCGAGGGCTCATTGATAGCCTGAATTTTGTTTGAATCTCTAAAAATAAAACATCATTTTCAATAACCATTGTTTTTAAGCACAGTGATTGGCAAACTGGTCTATTGCTTTATGCTTGCAGGCAACATATTTAAAGAACAAGAAAATAGGACATTTTGTTAAAAAGATAGAGTTCATCTAACAACTAAAAACTTTGCTAAACAAAATCCAGTCATGAGAAGCACAACAAACCGGTAGAATTATGTATTCAAAAGTTGGCTTGAGTATAAAATGTAGCTGGAAAAGGGAAAAACCTATAAAGGTTGTCTTTGAATGTCTAAAAGGATAGAATATTAGTGTTCTCGTTTTTATAATATTTTATTGTTCTACAATTTTTTTCTGAAATGAGATGCAATATCTGGATTTCCAAGTACAAACTCAAGCTGTGACTCAAAACACTTAATTGAGCCTTGCTTCTAGTAACTTGTGACTATGTAGCTATTTCATTGCAGTTCCAACCTAACGCATTCTGAACTCATCAGGCTCTAAAGACAGGGAAGGTATATTGCTTTAGGCTCAGCCCATACAATTCCTGATACAATGAATTTTCATCTAACAAATGTCACAAAGGCAGCATGGGTAACTTTTTAAATATAGACTGCAAGGAATACATTTTCATGTCAAGTATTAATATTATCTTTCTTATATTAAACCAGAAACCTTTTGCCTATTTGAAATTCCAATTCACAGCTAATTCATAAAGCAAAACCTCCGTTTAAAAAGTTATTGGAGAGTCATTAACTTTGCAAGCACAATCTCCAAAAGTAAGAAAAGTCTCCACTATTGTGGAAAGAGTAGTTCATTCTTTTAATAAAAATGACTCTACTCCGTCCTTTAGATTGTTAATTAATGAACCCTTCCAGTGATATTGAACCAGGGAACAGTCCTGTTTTTTCTAGTGACATTTTTAGTTTCTTTGTTTTGAAAAATGGAAGAAATAATTTGAAGGTTTGGGGGGTTTTGGCATGGATGGGTTGTTTTTGCTTGGGGACTTTGAGATTTTGTTGTTATATTTGTTTTGATGGGGGGCTATTTGTTTTTGTTTATGATTTTATAAAATTTCCAATTGTCAAGTAAAAATTGTATTTATGGTATACAGCACAATATTTTGAGGGGAGGTTTATTGTTTGTTTTGGGTACCAGGGATTGAACTTCAGGGGCACTCAACCACTGAGCCATTTCCCCAACGCTATTTTGTATTTTATTTAGGGTCTCACTGAGTTACTTAGCACCTCACCATCACTGAGGCTGGCTTTGAACTCCCAATCCTCCTGTCTCAGCCTCCTGAGCCACTAGGATTACAGGTGTGCGCCACCATACCTGGCTAGCACAATGTTTTTTTGTTTTGTTTTGTTTTGTGGTGCTGGGGAAGCACATGTTTTGCTATATAAATATATTATGAAATGATTTAATCAACTATAGATCCTTTAAACCTATAGATCCTTTACTTGTTTACTTTTGTTTTAAGGTTAAAACAAAATCTACTCTCCTAGCAATTTCCAACTATAAATTATAATGTTATTAGCTATAATAACCATGTTGTTCAATAGATCTTTTGAACTTATTCCATCCACCTATCCAAAATTTTATGTCTTCTGACCAACATCTCCCCAATCACCATTCTACTCCCTATTTCTATGACTTTTACTCTTTTAAAAAAATTCCCAGTAGGTGAGATCAGACACTATTTGCCTTTCTGCTCCTAATTTATTTCACCTAAAATGATATCCTCCAGGTTTACCTACAGGTGACAAAATTTCCTTCTTTAAGACTGGTTCATATTCCATTATGTATTACCACATGTTCTTTATCCATTCATCTGTTGATGGATACTTAGGTTGTGATGAGCATGGGTATAGCTATCTCTTTGGAATGCTGGCTTCATACCCAGAGCATACATACTCAGATTGTGAGATAATATGGTAGTTCTGTTTCTAATTTCTAGAGGACACTCCATACTGTTTTCCATATTGACTGTAATTTACATTCCCATCAGTAGTATACAAGAATTCCTTTTTATCCACACTTTTGCTAATGTTTATTTTTCATCTTTTTGATAACAGCAATTCTGACCAGTGTGTGATGTGATATTTCATCATGGTTTTAATTTGTGTTTCCTTAGTGTATAGTGATGCTCAGTATTTTTACATGTACTTTTAGGCTATCTGTATGTCTTATTTTGAGAAATGTTTATCCAGGACCTTTGCCCATTTAAACTGGCTATTTGTTTTCTTGCTATTAAGTTATTTGAGTTCCATATATATTTTGGGTATTAACTCCTTATCAGATATATGGTTTGCAAATATATTCTTCATTCCATAGGTTGTCTCTTTACTTTATTGACTTTTTCCTTTGCTATGCAGAATACATTAAACCTGACATAACCCCATTTGTCTGTTTTTCCTTTTGTTGCCTGTGTTTGGGGGACATATAAAAAATCATTGCCCAGACCAATTTCATGAGCATTTCCCCATGTTTTCTTCTAATTGTTTTGTAAGTCGTTTTGTAAGTATGAAACAGGTTTATATCTAAGTCTTTCATCCATTTGCAGTTGATTATTGAAAATGATGAGAAACACAAGTCCAATTTCATTTTTCTGCATATGGCTGTCCAGTTTTCCCAGGACCATTTGTTAAGAGACGATCCTTTCTCTATTGGGTGTTCTTGGCAGTTTTGTCAAAAATAAATTGACTTTAATGTGTAGATTTACACCTGGGCTTTCTATTCTGTTCCATTTGTCTGTGTTTGTTTTAAAGCCAGCACCATACTGTTTTGATTACTTTAGCTTTATGTAGATTTTGAAATCAAGTATTCTTCTGGCTTCTTTTATTTTTGCCCAAAATTTTTTTTGCAATTTGAGGTCTTTTGTAATTCCATACGAATTTAAGGATTGTTTTCTTTTTCTATTTCTTTGAAAAAATGTCACTGGACTTTCGATAGGGATTGCAATAAATCTGCAGATTATTTTGGAAAATATGGGCATTTTAATAATATTAATTCTTCCAATCCATAAGCATGAGATATCTTTCCATTTATGTCATCTTTTTTGGTTTCTTTCATCAATGTTTTAAGGTCTCCAAGCAAACAGATCTCTCATAATCAATTTATATTCAAGGTAGTTATTTAGAGGTAAGAAGTTAGTATTGCCATCTTGTTGACTGATTTCTGGTTGTTTTGTAATATTTTGCTCCTTTCTTCCCCTCTTGCTGTATTCTTTTATGATTAGATGATTACCTCTAATGGTATGCTATTATTCACTTTTTATCTTTTTTATCTACTATAAGTTTTTGCCTTGTAGTTATAATGATACGTACATAAAATATAATTATAACAAGCTATTTTAAGTTGATAACAACTTGACTTTGCCTAAAGTAACTCTACTTCTACTTTGCCTCCTCCTACATTTTGTATTTTTATGTCACAGTTTGCATCTTTTTATGTTGTATGTTACTTAACAAATTATTTTACCTGTTATTAATAGTTTGTCTTTTAACCCCCTAATTTACACATAACCATTACAGTATTAGAGTGTCCTAAATTTGTGTATTCACTTTTACCAATGAGTTTTATTCTTTCAGATATTTTTGTGTTACTAATTAGCATCTTTTTCTTTTAACTTGAACTTCCTTTAACATTTCTTGTAAAATAGATCTTGTGGTATTGAACTTCCTCAGATTTTGTTTGGAGAAGTTTTTATTTCTCCTTCATTTCTGAAGTACAACTTTGCTGAGCATAATATTCTTGGTTGGTAGGACTTTTTTTTTTTTTTTTTTTTTTTGAACACCCTGAATTTATGTTTCCATCCTTTCCTGGCCTGTAAGAGTTTGCTTATAGACTTATTGAAAATGCCCTATGTGTTCTTTGATTTTTCTGTCATTCTGCTTGTAGAATTCTCCACTTGTCTTTAATTTTTGACAGTTTGAGTCTTGATGTAGTCTTATTAGAACTGAATATGATTGGAGACCTTCATCCTCCCTAGATATTTATATCTTTCTCCATATTTGGAAAGTTTTCTACTATTATCAATTTAAATAAAACTTCTGTTTATAAATCTCTCTCTTCTTTGATGACTACACTTCAAAATTTATACTTTTTGATGTTATTGCCTAAAGTCCATAAGCTTTCTTCCTTCCTTTTTATCCTTTTTTCTCTGGCTACATATTCTTAAATAAACTATCTTCCAGTGCACAGATTATTTTTTTCCTTTTTTCCTTCAGTTTCATCAGTACTGTTACTGATGTTCCCTATTGCATTTCTTTTTTTTTTTTTAAGAGAGAGTGAGAGAGGAGAGAGAGAGAGAGAATTTTTTAATATTTATTTTTTAGTTCTCGGCGGACACAACATCTTTGTTTGTATGTGGTGCTGAGAATCGAACCCAGGCCGCACGCATGCCAGGCGAGCGCGCTACCGCTTGAACCACATCCCCAGCCCCCTATTGCATTTCTTATTTCATCATTGTAATTATCAACTCCAGAATCTATTTGATTTATAATAATTATTACATATATAGAATTATATAATATACAGAATTTTAATCTCTCTATTAAATTTCTAATTTTAGTCATTTATTGCTTTTCTGTTCCCACAAAATTTTCTCTTAAGTTTTGGGGGTCAGGGGGGTTGGGGGTTTTGGGAGTGGTGGTTTGGGATTTTTTTGGTTTTTTTTTTTCCTCTCTCTCTCAACATTTGCTGAGCTTCCTTAAAACAATTGTTTTGAATTCTTTGTCAGCTATTCTGTATCCATTTCTTTTGAGTTAGGAGCTAGAAGATGATTGTGTTCTTTTGGTGGTGTTATTTTTCTTTGGTATTTTTGTGTTTCTCTTGGCCTTATCTTGATGTCTGTGCACTCAGGGAAGCCGTCACCTCTTGCAGACTTTGTGGACTTTCATGTGAAAAGACCTTCCCCTATGGGGAATGGGAGGGCCCTGGCTCAGCGGAGTGCAGCTTTCTGGCACGAGCAAGGGGCCATCTGTGTAGTCTCTGTTCAGCTCTGCCAGCTGAGGTCACTGGCAACTGCAATTGCAGGGATCTTCTGCATCCAGTAGTGTAGATATCCAGAGTGGGACAAGGGTTTCTGGGGTCTTCAGTGGTGACGGCTGCTAAAGTGTTCCTAATAGCTTTTTATTCCATCAGGAAAATTGTGGCTGAGGGCTCCCTCTCGGCAGTGCGTTTGTTTTGCAAGCCTACTTGTGGCAGCGGTGGCACTAGTACCTGATACTAAGGAGCAGCCATGGAGCTGACGCCTGAAGCACAGGCACTCATGAAGGGACAATGGCTCTGGAATGTGAGGCAGTAACAGCACTGGTCCCTGGAGCATGGGCACCCTCACTTCTGCACTGGTAATAGACACGATGCTTAGGAAACAGCCGTCTAGAGAGTGTCAGAGTCTCTGATGTGTCAGTCTCACCACTGATACTTTCTAGATGGATATTTTCTGCTTTTTTGATCCACTGTGTTGCTTCAGATTTTCTAATAGACCCAAGAGCCCCCTCTACGTTATTTTAGTTTGTGAATAACTGTTTGTATTTGAATTTTTGTGAGAGAATGATGCTAGTATCTCCTATTCCACCATCTTGGTGATGTCACTCCCGGGGAAAAAAAAAAAAAAGAAATTTTAATCAAATGAAGAAATGTTTAAAGAAACTGCATTTTATTTATTATATCCTTGCTACATCTTAAATTGTTGCAGCCCAAATATAGAAGGGCTGGCTATGGAGACTGGGGTTGTGGCTCAGTGGTAGAGCACTTGCCTTGCATGTGTGAGACACTGGGTTCGATCCTTACCACCACATAAAAACAAATAAACAAATAAACAAAATAAAGGTATTGTGTCCATCCACAACATACATACACACACACACACATACACACACACACATACACACACACACACACACACACACACACACATGGACTGACTGTGGTACTCCCTGAACTATAAAGTGACATTTTCATTCTTTCATTTTAATTACTAAAATGTGAAATTTCTTTATTATATCTTCTCTCGCCTTCAAAGTTTCTGCAATTGCAATTGACAGCCTCTTAAAAAACTGTTGTAAAAAATAAATGTACTGTGTTAGTCATTATGCTATTGTAAACCTTTCTAGTTGGGGTGATAATTGTACATAATTAAACTTTACACCAAAATTAGCCTTGTTCATGCAGAAGGAACCACTGCAGTATGGTTGAAGCACATTTTTAATTTACTTTATGTTAACTTTCACCTGTATTTAGCTCAAAAAGTGGGATTTCCACATTTCCTACTGTATGGGATAAACAAAAGTATCTACCTATGGCCAAACTGCTGTTGCTTTTATTTTGCTCACACAGATTTACACACCTGAGTTAGGCTGTCATTGTCTCCTTAGATCCTTCTTTTTCTCTGGGCAGAAACCTATTCCCACCATGATATTTAGAGGCAAGGCCTTTTGGATGTGGATAGGACTAGATGAGGTCATTGGGTTGGAGACCCAAGATTGAATCCTTAATAAGAAGAAGTAAAGGAAGAAGCACCAACACCACAAGAAAATGAAAAAGAAAGGAAAGAAAAAGGAGAGAGATGTGAACACATATACACAGGTGTGCTCCCATTTTCTTGCCATTGATACTCTGCACTTCCTCAGGACTCTACTAGCAAGAAAATCATTTTCAGACATGGCCGCCCCTCAACCTTGGACCTGCAGAACCCCAAGCCAAGATAAACCTCTTTAAATGTTTCACAGTCTGTGGTATGGGGTTATTAGCAACACATAAAATGGACTAACACATGTTATCACCGCTGCCACTAAAGCAGAGAGTCAGTAAAATTGAAAAGGCTAACAACTACATCTTTATATTCAGGATCTGTATTACTCAGTTTTTCATCACTGTGACAGAATACCTGGCATAAATCAATGTAGAGGAGGAAATATTCATTTTGGCTCCCAGATTCAGAGGTTACAGTCATTGGATCCATTGGCTGCATTGCTATTACACCTGTGGGGAGGCAGAATAACATGTTGGGGAGTCCATGTGGAAACAGAGCTGCTTACCTCACAGTGGCTAGGAAAGAAAGGGATGGAGAGGGCCAGGGACAAGACAAACCATTCCAGGACACACACCCAGTGGCTTATTTCCTTCAACAAGGCTCTCACTTCCTAGAGTTTCCACCTCCCAATAATACCAGCTGGGGGAGGACCAAGCCCTTCAACACATGGGCCTGGGGAGGACATTCCTGATCCAAACTCTAATGGCTTATCAGACCCACTAATTCTATAATTCAATATGTGAAAAAAACATATAGTAATTAATATTTCACATTTTAAAAAAAACATTTTGATAGCTGCATTTCAATACAAACCATGGAAAGATTTTTTTAGGCTTTAACAACCAGCAAAAAGTGGGGGGGGGGGGGAATCACCTTAAATCATGACCTTTCTCACCATAACTGCTGACACATTATCATATCCAGCCTGAACCGGGAGGTAGCTGGGCTCTCTGACTCCACTTTTACTCCCATAACATCCATTTTCCACAGAGTAGCCACGTATTTAAAATAAATACATACATATATATACATATATATGTATATGTATGTGTATATATATGTAGAATGGCATTATTCCCCTGCCTAAAATTTCAATAGCTTCCCTTACAGTGATTTTCAGATCCTGTGATGTTCAGACCCCCACCTATGACTTCTGCTTAATTTTACCCTTTCTCTTCCATCCAGTATATTCTGGTAACAATGGCTTCTTGTCTTCATTACCTACTCTAAGCTCTATCCTGTCACAGGATGCTTTCTTCGTTGTCCCAGGTACTGAGATTTCAGTTGGTCTGACTGCTTCTCATTTGGGGTCCCAAGCAAAACACCACCTCCATATAAACAGAGATTTTTTTTCTTTCTTTCTTTTCTCAAGCTGTACCTAAAGATGGCATGAACTTGTGTGTGTTAAATGTATAAGTGGAATAAGGATATTCTGGCCATAAACCTTAAGAAGCGATTGAGAATTCTAGAACAACAAACTAAATCTTCTCTCCAAAATAGGACAATAGAAGGCGGGGATCTGACATAACTGACATGCGCTTATTTGCGTGCTTCCCTTCTAAGGATGACAGCTGTTACAATATCAGTGTGATCTTTTTGAGGTCTCCTTAGAACTTAAAAGTTGGTGCACCAAAGACATAAACCAGTAGAGGGTGTACTTGGACAGGCTGCAGTTCTGAAAATAAAATTCATTTGTATGAGCAGCAAAAGAAAAAGCAAAGTATATTTGAGACAAAGATCTATTGTACAAAGGCTTGTCTAAAATTAATTATAAATGGAATTGTTGAAATAAACCTATAAATTATATGTTCATATAACATATGACATGTTTAATCTTCTTTTAACTGGTATAAATTCTGTACTGAAATCTCTTTGAGTGTTTTTATAATGTATGACTGAATACACAAATTATCTTTGTACTTCAATTACATAAACTTGTAAAAGTGTTGCATACAGAAGAAATAGACATTTGTCAGTAGTCTACGTTAATGTAAGTGAAGAGTTGAGCCAACATTTAAACCTCGTGTATATTAGTCTTTAGAATGCATAAGTATTGTGTAACGGATTTATTTTTTAATAAAATTATATTTAAAACCAGTATCAAAATGTCATTATATTCCCCTGAGCACACACCAGAACTGGCAGGGGAAGAAGTCATCTAAATAACTGCAAATGGAGAGCTAGATTTTTACTTACGATTTTCTATCTTGTTCTCTCAAAACCACAGGTAGATTTGATTTTGCCTATTTTATAGGTAATTTAGCAGAGATTTGTGGAAAATTTTCAAGCTAATGTTAGTCCTGGTGGAAGCTGAGATTCAAAACCAATTTCCCTGCTCTTTCCCCTAGTACACATCACTAATATTGAACTCCACTGCATTTCATTCACACAGAAACAATGGTTAATTGTAGTAACATGAAAATTGAAGAGACAGGTAATAGAAATAATAGCCCATGATTGACGTAAGCCAGGGTTTGCAAGTAAATGTCACAAGAGCCACCATTTTCTCATTCTCTCTTTTCCATGTCCCTTGTAAACATTAGTAATTGTTCACAGTGTTTCCCCGCCACCACCCAACCTAGATACACACTCAAGATCTTCCTGAAAGTATCATGCAAAACAACTCATTACCAATCATTTGGGGATGACTCTGGAGGCTGAAATGTTGACCATCCTTCTTCTAGGTCTTTGTAATAACTGAATGAAACTGATTGCACATGATTGTTAAAAGTATATTTTCCAAAACAAAACTAGACATATATCAAACACAGTTATTTTACCATATTGACTCTTAGACTCTTTCTTACCAACAGCTTCCAATGCTTCACCTTGCTCAACATACAGAATAGTCTCAAACTTGTAATTTAACCAGTAAATACATATAAAGTTAAAGAAACAGGCTATGTTCTTTAAAATGTCAAAAGCACAACTTTTCAAGTCAAAAACGTAACTTGCATAGTTCATCTGTGTTTATCCACAACATTATTTAATCTCCTTTACCCATTATTAACTATGAAATCTTACTAGTACTTGCTCTTCTCTCTCTCTCTCTCTCTCTCTCTCTCTCTCTCTCTCTCTCTCTCTCTCTCTTCTAAATGATTAACTCTAACTGGTTAATATTAAAAATTACATGTAAAAAGGAAAGCAGGAAGTCTGAGAACCTAAGGGTCTCTTCGTGGGGAAAAAAGAAGTGCATGACTTTCATGTTGAGGTCTCGTAGCAAATATTTAAGACACAGAGTCTAGTTGCATTTGCTTTGGGGGTCCTACTTTATGTTTTGAGGAGATGAAAGAAATGACTATCTAATGCTCTGGATAAATGATCCAAAAAACTAATATATAGTTTTTAACTCAAAGGAAAAGAAAGCCAAGTATTTGAAGGGTTTTAATGGTTGATTTTTCCCTCCAAGGAGGCCAATAATGGAAAGAGATTATGAGAGGGCATCAGTAAGCAGGACCTGGTTCCTGGCTCCACAAATAACCAAGGGAGTTGCCTTGAGCAAGCCAGAATGCCTCTCTGGACTTTTAGCTTCTCATATCTAGAGAGAGAGAGACCACACATGTCCTCCGAGGCTCATTCTCATTTTAAACTTCTCAGGGTCTACAGAAAATAAACCTAAACTACATCTTTCTTCTTCCTGTCTATGGTCTCTTACCAAGTCTAAGTTTGATAAAACCTGGCTCTCTACACTACTACGCACCTAAAACTCTGAACATATAAAACTCTAAAACTCTATATATTCTAGAATATATCTAGAATAATGTGCTTATTCAGACACAAAAAATCTCTACTTTGTTCAGACTCTGATAAGGGAGCATGCGTTCTACAATGTCTAGTTTCTGCTCTTCCACCACTCAATCAGGTATATTTGGAAAAGATCAAAGGCAGGGAAAATTATAGGCTACGGATACTAGGTTAACTCTCCCTGGGTTTTTACCCCCAGGCAAAGTGAAATGACCCCATTGGTTCCACATACAAATATTTTCAATTCTTTTTTTAATATTTACTTTTTAGTTATAAGTGGATGCAATATCTTTATTTTACATTTATATGGTGCTGAGAATCAAACTCAGTGCCTCAAGCATGCCAGGCAAGCACTCTACCAATGAGTCACAACCCCAGCCCCAACATTTTCAATTCTTAAAGAAAATGTCATTAAAATTTCCCTGTACACGGGAATACATACATACAGCCATACTGCCAATTAATTCAGGATATTTGAAAATTTTACCTGAAGTCAACTGAAGCTTACCTCATATTAAATAAAAGACTAAGAATATTAATAATATAGTCAACAAAATTGCAAGGAAAATATTTAACCTACTTTTAAAAATATTCTCAAATATTCTTGTATATTAATTTAAGTATTAAAGAATTTTATCTGTTTCTTAAGATGGTCCTTTTTCATGACAATACTTTGAATGACTATTTTTCTTGTAACAGGCAATCCCAAATTTCTTTACAGTAGTTTAAATTTTTATTTCCAGCTAGTTTAATTTAATAAAATATAGGAAATTTAGAAATTGCATATGCAGATTTTATTGGACAGATGGTTTTCATCAGAGAATTTTCTGCTGGAGAAATTAGAAGCCAGCTAGTTTAATGTTTTATTTCTCAAATTTTCAGAATAAAAATCAGTGTCTAGTGCATTATAAGTCCCTAGTAAATATTCACTGACTGATTGATTAAGTGAGTAAACTTCCCTGTAATCATGTTAAAGTCTTTAGTAATAAATTAAAATTACAAATCCAGAGATTTGGTATGGTTGTATCATTTGTATCATATTCTAGTAAAGTAAAACTATTTTATTGAAGTTGATAAAAATGATATAATAGAGTTGGCAAATGCTAGTCAGATGGTATTATAAAAGAAATAAAATTATATGATATTTAAAATGGTATATACAGAAAGAACAGAGATTAAAGACTGATTCCACCAGTTTTCAGCTGTGTTGCTTAATCTAGAAAATTTGCCCTTCTATGCCTTTCTTCTGTAATAAATTGGTAGTAAAAATATTTTTACCCCATAGCATTATTATAAAAATCTTAAGATTAAGAAATTTATATAGACACCTTCAGTAAGTGCAAGAAAAAGTCTCCTGTGGCATGCAACAAATATTTATTAATATGATATGTAAGAGTATGTGGTAAAACTAGATTATATTAGTTTTATATTAGCATTTCTGTTAGCATTATAGGCAAATTAAAATTAATGGAGAAGAAATGATAATATATACTTGAGACACAAAAACATATACTCTGTACAAATGCAACTATCACAAATAAAATGAATTTTTTTCCAACTGCTTCTAAACTTTTTTAAAAAGTAATTAATGTACTTAATTAATGTAATTAATTATCACTGTACATGATGCTAGTTTGATGACTTCAGATGCAAGTAAATTATGATGAGACCAATCACATTCAGTTTCTCCTTTCTAGTTTTCATTCTTTTTAATTTAAAAAAAATCTGAATATCATATATAATTTTTCCTATTAGTAAATTATAAACATGTCTTTGACTGGTGTAAGATTCATGACAATTTTTGCTGATATCATCCCTGTACCAAGCAAAGTATCTGGTGTATCCCAAGTACATAAGAATGGTCAATTAAATGGGTGAGAGGGAATAAATTCTAAACATTCACTGGTAAGTCATTCATGAAAGCCCAGTAGTGTTTCCATCTATATGTATACATTAACTGTTAGTGTCTTGTTAGTGGATTCTGATGTTTTTAGGCACTACCTACACATATAACCAACTTAAGCAACTTTGACAAAAGAAAGCAATAAGCCCCAGTGGAATGCATTTTAATGGCCCTTTCCAAATGCTGCTATTTCATTCCTGAATGCACAGTATGTGCCCACGTGGAACCTCAGCTCTTTCTGGAGAATTCTTCCAGGCTATGGTTTCTTCATCTACTTTTGTCTGTCCAGACATTTTACATGACAGTCTGGTTTCTTACTGTTTTCCCTGGCTTTGATCTGTTGATATTTGGAGACATTTCCAGAATTTATCTTTTGGTTTCCAGTATCACAACTCAAGTAGAGTTGTCTCAACTAAATACCACAAACCCAGGAAATAAGGGTCACCACCCCATCCTATTTGTACTTCACTGTTAAAGGCATTATGAATCTATGCACTTTTATTTCCCTGAGCTTTATCTAAAATTAGGAAAAATAAAGGATCTCACCTAGTAACTCAAATTAGTATGGCACCAGCAAATAAGATGAGATTAAATAAGCCAGACACGGTGGCACAGATCTATAATCCCAACTACCTGGGAGGCTGAGGCAAAAAGACTGCAAGTTCAAGGCCTGCCTGGGTAATCTAGTGAGTCCATCTCAAACTAAAATAAAAAGATCTGGGGATGTAGCTCAATGGTAGAGCATTTGCCTAGCATTTTCGAGGTCCTGGATCTATCTCTAGTAACACACACACACACACACACACACACACACACACACACATACACGATGAGATACATGAAAATAATTATTAAAGCCATGAATTATCATACCAGTATAAACTTATAATAATTAAACAATTTAAAAAATCTTGTGTGTTTTAAGTTGTACGTAGGAGAAAAACAAAAGAAAAAACTTGCAGAGAACTGTTTACTATATACTTACTACTATGCAAACCATCTCATTTAATTTCCAAACATTGTATAGTCCTTCTTATTCTCATCACTTAATTGACTATGAAGGAACTGAGCCCAGAAAAGTTAAGTATCTTGTGTAAGGCCACATAGCTAATTATCAGTGTTCCACTGAAAATTGGGATTCTTGCAAGTCTCTTGATTGGAAGTAAAAAGAGATTGAGAAAAACCAGTCAATATTTGAGGTAAGAGAATTCCAAATAGATAGGGTTGTGGGAAGCACCCAAGAGAAGAAAGCCAGGTGATTCCTCTCAGAGCCTGCAGGAAGGAGAAAAGAGGTCATCATCATATGGACTTATTCAGGATCTGAAGAGGATGCACTTACCCAGGTTCATTCTAGGTGTTCACCAGTTGAAACTTCAGACATGCCCGTCTCTTAACACCCTGATCTTTCATATCAACGTTGGGAAGTATGATAGGAAAAGATGAATTTAGTAAGTCTTAGGAAATCATTGTGGCTATGCAGCTCAAACTGGGTTTGATCCCAATATTTAATGTAAATTTTCTGAATAGTTGCACTAATTTGTTACTGAATTCTGCTACTCACAGACAAAAGCCAGCCATGGAACAGTTTTCATGTGACTATGTCAAAAAACAAAAAGAGCATAGAGTGTTTAGTCTTATTGGGAGAGTGGAGTTTTGGAAAGCACGTCTTTTCCCCGCTTGAAATGACAAAGAAGCATGTTAAAGAAGAGTTGTATGGGGAAAACAATTGTTCCAATGTGAAAGCTGGACAAGGAAATGCATTTTACAAGGAGGAAATTTTTGACACAAACTTGAGTTCAATCAAAAGAAATAAAATTAATAAATGAAGAGCATACCTTTCTTTAGGGGGAATTTGGCAAAATAATTTATTCTCAACTCAGCCTTAACTGTAGTAAGAGAAAAGTTGATGTATTTTTGCAAACAAAACATTAACTTAAATTCTTAACAGAAAGCACGTTTATTGTTTTTGATCCAGCTAGTAAATTTCCCAATAGACATATTTAGATCATTAGCACGAGCTCAGAATCTGTCATCTGGAAACCATCCAAAGGCCAGGGGAGCACCAGAAGAAGCCTTTGGGAATCCAGGAATCCATAGACACACTTTAAATTCTATAGGGTGGTACCATGGAGTCAGCAACAGGCATAGGTTGATCAAATAATCATGCTGTCCACAGCCATATTGGGCAGGCAGGCAGGCTACTTAGCCAAATTTCTTTTTATAAAGCAAATCAAAGCAGAAACTGGATTTCCAATGAATAGACTGATTTATAGACTGCAACTGTTCCATTTGTTATTTTTGGCCTTATCCTGTGCTTTCCTATAAGGTATATTATTACCTTAATCTCTAACTTTACCCAGAACCAAGAAAAGGAAACAATTACTGACTCAAGAAGTGCATTCAAGTAAGAGTCCTTTCTAATTATTATATACATGCAAATATATATCCAGTGTCTCCCAGGATGTTGCCCCCTCCTCACATTGTACATCTCCAAGCTGGTGCCGTGCTTGCAGCAAATCATTCCAAAGCTCTGTAATTCTGGCAACCTCTGAATGGTGTCTGTGTGATTGTGACCAGGGAATCTCATAGTCAGCAGTCTGTAGCACCTGCTTTTTCCTAAAGTAGACCCCCTCTTAAATGGGTCCCATCCAGTGTTATATGGGACCCTGTGCTGATAAGTCAAGCTCTCCATAAGTCCTTGGTTAATAGTGTTGACAGAGGCTCAGTAAGCAGGAGAGATAACTCTACACCTGAATGTGTGTCCATTCCTATGAGGACAAACCTCTTACCCTTCCAAAATGGAAAGTTCTATCCATGCAATAGTGAACTTGACATTGATGGCCAGTAGATCTTCTCAAGAGATGCTCCACACTGGGGTTTGGTGAAGGTCAGGTATTCAGCAGTGGCAGAAGCTAGATCAACCGTAGGAAGGGGGAGTGCATGTTGTCAAGTGCAACCTTCATGTCATCCATCTCAGCCACCTCCTCTGGCCCTCATGCCAGCACAAGAGTGCCCAATGACAGAGGCTGGTGAGCATTGATTGGCCTCATGATTTTGTCAACTTGACTTTACTTCCAAGAAGGATGTTCTCTAATGGGTGTGACACATTCAAAGACCTCCACACTTAGTGCCCACACCCATATAGGTTAATTCCATATTACTCCAGACCTCCTTGGCCCAATCTTCCCTTCTTCCTTCATTCCAGATCTCTATCCAGAGAATGTGTGTGTGTGTGTGTGTGTGTGTGTGTGTTTCCAACCATTTACCATTCCCCACAAAGTAGTCCTCCAGGTATAGCACCCATTGGGAGTATTTTGCTTTGCTCTGTATCTCAAGAGAACCTACTGACTGAGGCTTTAGCCCTTCCAATGTGTGTCTTGTGTTAGTCAGTCTTTCATTACTATAATGAAATACCTGATATAATAAGCACATAAAGAGAAAAGTTGTTTTTTTTATTTTTCAGTTTTCGATGGACACAACATTTCGAATCCAGGCCGCACGCATGCCAGGCAAGCGCGCTACCGCTTGAGCCACATCCCCAGCCCAAGAGAAAAGTTTTATCTTGATTAATAGATCAGAAGATTCCAGACCCTGAACTAAGAAGTTGGCCCTTTGCTTTCAGCCTGTAGTGAGGCAACACATTATGTTAGGAAGACATGGTAGAGCAAAATCATTCACCTCACAGCCAGGAGGCAAAAGAAGAAAGAAAAAGAAAACAGAATCCCATAATCCCTTTCAAGGGCCTGCCCTGGAGACCTCCCACTAGATCCCACCCCTAGAGGTTCCATCGCCTCCCAATAGCGCCATCTTGGGGACCAAGCCTTTAACACATGGACCTTTTGATGGTGTGGGGGAGACATTCTAGATCCAAATTATAGCATGTCTCCTTGTTGCTCCTTCAGCAGGAGCAAAATGTGTTAATTTGTCTTTCATTTCAGATGGGCCATCTTGTCATGCTCCCTCACCACAAAT
Organism: Callospermophilus lateralis; assembly: GCF_048772815.1. NCBI lineage: Eukaryota > Metazoa > Chordata > Mammalia > Rodentia > Sciuridae > Callospermophilus > Callospermophilus lateralis. The sequence continues at coordinate 35,209,719 of NC_135320.1, read as the reverse complement.
CTCTAAACATTTTACAGATATGAATGGACCCTGAATCTTTGCAATGTTTATCTCTCACTTTCTGGAATTCATGTGTCTCATCAGGGTTGCCAGCATGTCTACTTCTGGTTCATGTCACTAATCCCCATAATGTTATTGACATCATGAATGGGATATGATGATCTGAAGGAAGCCAAGCTACTCCAAATGTGTTTGGACTATCTGATGACAGAGGGTTGGAGACAGTCCTGAGGCAAATGTATAATGTTGCCCTTTCTATATAAAGACAAACTATTTCCTGATCGATATTTTTTTAAAGCAAAATAATCCACATTTGCCAAATTAGTGGCTACATACACAGTTGTATCTGATGTCACATTAATCCATTCTGGCAGAGATAGCCGACATATGTACTGTGAGGGTTGTGATGGAGGCTATCATGTGGTTGAGATTTTCATAGTCTGCAGTCAACCTGTGGGATCCATTCAGTTTTTGCCAGGGCCAAAGAGGTGAGTTAAATAGATATAATGGGACCACCACTCCTGCATACTTTAAATAAAGGGCCAACTTTTTTTTTTTTTTCGTAAAAAGACAGATGGTAAAGATTTCAGACTTTTCAGACCACATATGGTCTCTGAAGCATATTTTTGTTTTTTAACAATCCTTAAAAAATGTAAAAACCATTCTTTGCTTGAAGGCTATGCAAAAAATTGGCTATGCACCAGATTTTGTCTATGGTCTGTAATTTTCCAAACTCCTGCTTTAGATCCTTAAGGTGGCACTCATCTTTGCCATTCCCCGCCCTGGGTTGTAATTTGATTATTGATTTACTACCTCATCTGTGATGAAGGATAGTTTCAGAGGCTTCCTCCTTGCCTTTTCCACTATGCTAGAACTTACCTCTTAAATTAAGACCCAATAAGGGGTTTGTGCCTATTGCCAAGCATGCCAATCTCAATTATACATTTAGAAACTGGGGAAATGATCATGGGTGGGTTGTCAGACCCAATGGACTTTGTCCAGGATTCCATTTATTATCTGTCCCTCATAATTTATTGTTAGTCTTGTATATAATTTAACTATGAATATTCATAACTTCACCAAAAAAAATTTTTAAAGTAATTAAGCAAAACTACAGTTGGGACTTTGAGTCAATACTGACAAACTGGAAGTTGATGAACAAAATTACCTTATTACTCCAATGACATGAAATTGCTGGGTAGGACATAGCAGACTTTTTTATTTATTTATTTTTTGTAAAATCACAGCAATTTTCAAAATCAAAAAAAAAAAAGAGACATGGAGAGAAAAAGAAATCTACAGATGCCAGAAATGAAGACATATCTCAATATGAAAGTAGCAAGTAAAAGCTTAAAATACGAGATCCAAAACGCAGGACCTAGACATAAATATCATGTGCTGGTTGATGGGATTTTAATGACCCTCTGGGCATAAGGAGGTAAAGCTTATGGCTGTTCATTTTAGAACAAAGCCTTCTTGGTTAAGGGGGGAGCCTCAAAGAGGTGTCCTATCATAAAACAGAAATAACAACAATGTATACTCCAACCTCTGCCTTCCTAAGCAGCCTTCCTAAGCAGGAAGCAGAACAGCACTTTGTCATCTGTCATCTGTCATCTCCATGGAAAAAGACTTACTGGAAAGAAGCTAGAAACCCAAGATGGCACCATGCTTGGATAATGGATCCAAATTTATACCAATCAGATGGAGCTAGAACCATTAAATTTGATTTTTTTAAGAAATGTAGTTTAGCACCAGTTAAGAACCCAAGAAAATGCAAAAATCACTCTGTGCTGATTCATCCCATGGCCCAGAGAACCCAAGATTCACAGAGAAAAAGGTCTCTCACATGTTAAGTTTACAACAAAAACAAAAATGAAACCATAAGGACAAATGAACCAGTGAGAGGGAGAATTATCAAACATAAACAAGAAAAATCTGGAAATAGCAAATCATCCCCAAATCTGGAAATAGCATATTCTAACCTCTGTAGAAAAAAAGGGATTTTATGCTGTTTTAAAAAGGAAAAGAGTATATTAAGCAAAAATAAGAATATAGAAGCTGATAATGTCATTAAAGATTCAAATTTTCATGTATCATTGCCTATTATGAACAGACAATGTCTGAAGTGAATATATATATATATATATATATATATATATATATATATGTGTGTGTGTGTGTGTGTGTGTGTGTGTGTGTGTATACACACATATATATACTTATTGTTCAGAACAACACAAAATGGAAACAGGAAAAAGGGAATTCCTATAAGAAGCATAGCAGGGAAAGGTCAAGAAGGGGTCAAGGAATGAGTTTTTAGTATAACCTCCTCTGTATTACATAACATTTATTATTTTCAAAAATAGTAATTAAGAAAATATGAAATAAAGAAAAATGTGAAGGATAGGCTCAGAAGCTGTGTGTGTGAGTGTGTGTGTGTGTGTAAAACACTATATTTAATGTAATCATGGCTTACCCCATATACCAATTTCATAATCTACTTGAATCAAATGTATAAAATATGATATGTCAAGAGCTTTGTAATGTTTTGAACAACTAATAATAAAAAAAATAATGTAATCATGGCTTGATATATGGTTCAAAAGGAAAAAAAATATTAAGAGCTATAATGAAAAGCAAAAGACCCCAATTCCTCATCAATGGAGGTAAAAATGTGACATGCCCTGAGAATCAGGTCTGCGTTTTCTCCCTATGTCCTCTATGGGCATAACTCAGAAACAATTGAAAATAGTAGAGACATTACTCCCAAATACTTTCTTGGAAGATAGTATATTAAAAAGGGTTAGAAGTATATTAAAAAGGGTTGTCACTGTGCTGAACATCTTACACTTATTTTATAGTTTTATTTTGTTTTTACTTTGAAATACATCTCAGAAAAAGCATCTAATCTTCTCAGGGCATCAAACCTCTAAAAGTCTTACTATAAGCCTACATCTATTGAGAATTTCACCAAAAAGCCATGAAATAGGATGTTGGCAACAATGAAGAAAAGGAAGATATTTATCCACAAAAGAGTGGAGGAAAGAGGATCAAAACTGCTTACTAGGTGAAGGAAAGCAAAAGGCAAAAATCATAGACAGGTGGAAAAGAAAGAAGTTCTCACATCAGATGATCTTAAAATCCAGGAGGAAAGGAAAAAGGAGAGGAAGACGCAAAGAAGGAGAAGCTGCTACTACGTTAAATAGAGACAAGAGCTGGAGGATCAATTTTAAAGAATCTAAACTGCTACAAGGAATAAAATGTGATAAGTATTTTACTACAGGGATTAAATATATTAGCCTTTTTTCCCTGGAGCACTTAAGGAACTTCATCTCTAGCATTACAGCTGAAAATGTAGTGTGAGCTTTAAAAGCTGCACCATCTGATGCAGTATATACTACAATGGTGTACTACCATATTTCCTGAAGAATACAGGATACATAAATCAGAACCTGGGTCCCCAGCGATATCCAGATGAGACTCTGAGGAACACAGCATTAATACAGCAGAGAAACATGATAGTAAAAATGCATTAAAGTATCTTCAGGAAAGGACTTAAAATCAGCATACTACAGTGACACAGTCACATCAATGTTTATAGCAGCTCAATCTACATTAGCCAAACTATGGAACCAACCTAGATGCCCTTCAACAAATAAATGGATAAAGAAAATGTGGTGTATATATATATACACAAGGGAAGAGGTACTTTGGGTTGACACAAGGAAGTGAAAGGAGGGGAAGGATATGGGGGTAGGAAAGATAGTAGAATGAATGGGTCATTACCCTATGTGCATATATGATTATAGGACCAGTGTGATTCTACATCATGTACAACTAGAAGAGTGAGAAGTTATATTCCATTTATGTAAGATGTGTCAAAACACACTCTACTGTCATATATAACTAATTAGCATAAATTTTTAAAAGGTTAAAAATGTATGAGGAAAAAACTCTATAGTGCTAAATTTGTAAGTGCCTTTAGGAGCAACAGTAGTATAACCAAAAATTCTTATAATTAAAAATTGGCATTTACCTAAGAAACTCAACTCAGACTGCATTGTATGCTAGGCATTGGGGTTAGAGGTAAGTAAATAGCATTATGATCTATTAGAACAGCAAGTATACAAATAAATGATTTGATTGACTATACTTCAGTGGAAATTATGGCTTGGAAGAAGGACCTTATTTTAAAATCAGACCAACCAGAGAGCATTTAGTGCTTCTGCTTATAAGACTCAAGAACCTTCAGAATGTTAAGGTCACTGAGATATTAGCTAATAAATACTCTGGTGACTTTATGTCTTCATATCTATGCTTTTCTTGAACTTCACAAATAATAATGAAAACACCTACTGAGGCAGCACAGTACAGTTTTAGATATGTCAGATTTTTAGGATATAAAATTAGATATCTGTGTTAGCTCATGTAAATAGGAAGCATTTTTTGCAAAATTATGTATCCAGATTACCTGTTATGGTTTGAATATGAATTGTCCCCCAAAAGTTCATGTGTTGAAGTCTTGGTCCCCAATGTAGCAATGTGCAGAGATAGGGCTTTTAGAAAGTGATCAGATAATGAGGGTTTAACCTCATCAGTGGATTAATCCATTGAGGGATTCATTAGTGAATAGACTATTAGGAGATGGTTGAAACTGTAGGAGAGGGGACCTAGTTGAAGGGGTTGGGCCCTTGAGGCCTGCCCCTAGGGACGATATCTTGTGCAGGGCATCTTCCTCCCTCTCCCCATCCCCACCCACCCCACCCCACCCCCATCCTCTTTCCTTGGTGCCAGTGGGTGAGTAGCTTTCTCTGCCATGATGTACTGCCTCACCTCAGGCCCCAGAAACAATGGAGCTAGCTGACAATGGGCTGAAACCTCTAAAACTATGAACAAAAATAAATCTTTTCCTCTTTTAAGTTTGTTTTCTCGAGTCTTTTTTGTTATAGCAACAACAACAACAAAAAAAGCTAACACATCACACCCAGTGTAGTCCTTTTTTTTGTTTTTTTAGTATCAGGGATTGAACCCAAGAGCACTTACCAACTGAGCCACCTCCCCAGACGTCTTTATTTTTTATTTTGAAAAAGGGTGTCACCAAGTTGCTTAGGGCCTCATTAAGTTGCTAAGTCTGGCTTTGAACTCATGATCCCACTGCCTCAGCCCCCTGAGCCGCTGGTGTTACAGGTATGTGCCACCATATCTAGCTAAAGTTGACTTTTCTTTATATGAAAATAAATATCAGTATTCCCTTCAAATGTCTTCTCACTGATCAGCTTCAACCCTCCAAGTGCAATGCAGGACACATCTCTTCTGCATTTCACAAGACAATCCTGGAGATATTTAAAACCAGTGGTTATGTCTTTCTTTAGTATTTCCATCTACAAACCAGCCATACTTTCTAAACCTCCCTCATCTAGACCCCATCCCTTAAATACACTCTGGTCTATCAGTATCCCACTTAACCTATGGTATCAGAAGTTTCAACAGATTCCAAGTGTGGTTTTAATAACATTTGATTATTATCATTTGCATTTTTCTGGACAAAAATCCTTTCATTAATCTCTTGAAGATTTCATTTCTCTAGGACAATCACATCATGTTGCTGACTCATGGAGTTTTCTTCAGTTAACTGGAAACTTCTTCACACATGTAGCTAAAAAGCCACACCTCCTCCAGCTAGACTTGTGCAATGGTTGTTTTGGAACATACATGTTTTTCCTTCCATAAAAGCATAGAAGGGTATAGATTTTCCTCTTAAATGTAATGACTCTAACGGCTTCACCTCATCATTCCATCTCTCAAGATCTGGCAGGATGCTGATGTTGGCATCAGTTGTAATACATTCCCAACTTCATGTCATCTGAAACTTTGTAAAAGATCTCTTCTGATACTGCACAATTCACTAATAAAAATGAGTGAATGTGATAAGCAAAACAAACCACAACCATGTTATTTTAAAATATAATAAACATGACTATACTTAGAAAAAGTCTATTAAAACCTTCCTCCTAGTTAGAAGTGAATCTAACAGCAGTTTTTCAGAGCAACTATTTGAAAGATATCAATAAGCTCACTACCCCATCCTCCAGGAGTTTTTCTCAGAAGAGGTCATGAGAGATGATGCCAGAATCTTGCAAAATCCAACCACTTTGACATTTCCTGATCTAATGGACTGGTACAACATGGGTTTCTATATTATAAAAGGTCACACCGTTCTTCATGAGGGCACAGAGAAAGCTAAAGTGCGATTTAGGAGTATCTTAAAATTATTATAAAAATGGTAAATGTGTTTCATTAAAATAAAACAAAGAGAGGACAAGTTTTTTAGGAAGCAGCTCAAAGTTCATTGAACCTGTGGTTTGGCAAGCAAGGCATGCCCTGGGGAAACTTGGAATCCGTCAGCTTTTCCTTTACTTGAAAGATATCATTGGCTTGGCTTTGGAGTTTTTGTGAGGCAAGGTAGAGAGCAGAGAAGGTGTCCCTTCTGAAAGAGGGCTTTGTGTTCCACAGAGGCAGGCATGGGGGGTGGCACCCAAACTATGATGTCATTCTATAATTCAAAGAGAGTCCTTTTATTCTCATATCCATGTCACACTAACTGTTAGCCAACTCCTACAGTTCCTATCTTCTTACAAAGAAATTCTAAGCCTTGGCATAGTCCTCTGTGAGACTTGATAATATTTAACCACAAAGAGTGATCTTCACTAGAGACAGAGAAAGCAGTAGGGAGAGGCTGCTATACGTTCCAGTTTTACTCCAGTACAAAACATATGAGAGAATAAGATAGCTTTAAGAGGTCACCAGGGATATCAAACCCAAAAGCAGGTGACATCAATGAGGGAGGCAGTAAGTTTGGAAAGTAGAGGATAAGAGCCCCATCTAAACAAGACAGTAGTTACGCAGTTCCAGCCAATTATTACCACACGAGGTCATAGAATCAGAGCTACTAAATCATCTGATTGTTTTCGGTGAATGCCAGAAATCTGTATCTTGATGGAACTGGTCCCATTTAAAGCCTAAAACAGCCAGATGGACCACCAGAGCATGGAAGTAGGCAGCTGGTGGCTGAGGATTTGCTCTCAGCTCTACCGTGTAGACAGAGGTGATAGGAAACAAGTTTCCCATACTGTCAACCTGGCTGTTTACTGAAGTCTTCCAGAGGGAGAGAAGGCAAAACCCTGACTAGGGCTTCAGAGTATGAGATTAGCAGAAGTACCTTGTTATGGTTTGAATAGGTAGTGGCCTGAAAAAACACATGTGTGAGACAATGGGAAAATGGTCAGAGGTGAAATGATTCAATTATAAGAGCAGTCACCTAATCAGTGCATTGATTCATTTGATGGATTCATAATTTGAATGGATTAGTTGGTGGTAAATGTAGGCAGGTGTGGTATGGCTAGAGGAAGTACATCACTAGAGCCATGGCTTTGGGGTTTCTATTTTGTCCCTGGTGAACAGAGCGCTCTTTATTCAGACTGAACAAAACTCTGCCCCCTCCCCTGCCCCAAGACGGTAAAGTTTAGAATAAAGCTTAGCCATCTGAGTCTTTGCATTTCAAAAAAATCTTTTTAATAGATAATAAGAAAAGTAATTTTATAAGTCAAAGCATACATTTGTCTTAAATTATGTTATCCAATCAATTAATTTGTGTTAGGGACTAAAATAGGCTCTTAGGATACATTACTGTCTTAACAAAGGTTCTTGTTTGAGTAGTTTATTTGGTTGAAAAGAGGAAAGTGAGAGAAGAAGGCAGGCAATAAAAGCAAGACAGCTACTAGAACAGGTAACTGGGACTTGGTCCCCCAGAGAACCCCTGGAAAATGTGCACCACATGGTTACACCATCTAAGGGTCAAAGGAGCTAGGAAATTCATACATCAACTATTGTTCTCATTGATTAAATGGTTCTGGGCAATATAGAGCGGTGTTAATTACCCCACATGAGCAAAGTGGTTTTCCTTAACTTAAATTTCTTATGCAAAGAGATCAAGGTCTGTTACAGTTTGGATATGAAATACCCCCCAAAGATTCATGCTTGGAAAGTTTATTCCCCATCAATGTCCTGAGGTGGGCTTTGGGGAAGTTTCTTGATCATGAGGGTTCTGACCCAGCTTTGATCCAGATTAATAATTTGATGGCATTATGAAGAAGTGGTGGAAAGTTGAGGAGGTTTGGTCTAGTTGAGGGAAGTAGTCACCGGGGGTGTAACCTGAAAGGGTATTTCTTGTCTCTGGCTCCTTGACTTCTCTCTCTCAACTTCCTGGAAGCCATGAGTTGAGCCGTTTTCCTCCACAATCCCCTCTGCCATGATGTCCTGCTCCACCTCAGGCCCAGAGCAATGGAGCTGGTTGACTATGGACTGAGACCTCTGAAACCAAAATAAACTTTTTTCACCTCCAAGTTGTTCATATCAAATATTTCGGTCACAGTGGTGGAAGGCTAACTCAAGGTCATCTAACGATCCCTGAAGTAGTAGACCTCCTGCGATGTCAACGGAACAGCAACATTCCTAAGCAGATCAAAGTCTGACACTACCACAGTCATGAGAAGGTAGAAAATACACACAACGCAATGTATAAAGTGATACATGTATATGTATACTTGGAACTTAAATTTTCTGAGATTTTTTTCAGTGTTGATGTTCTGTATTTATTTAAAAAGAATCACCCTAAAAACCACAGCTAGCTAGCATTGCTTGAGTGTTTACTGTTTATCGGGCAAGTAACTTGGTCCTAGAGATCTTCTCTGAAGTTCTTAATCCATAGGGTATTTTTCTTTCTTCCTATTATTAATATTTTTTATTCCTCACCTATTTCTAATTATATCACTTTAGTGTATTTTGTATACCATCAAAAATCCTCTTCTGGAACAAACAGAAGGAGATTGTACAAGTGAACACAGGAGACAGTGAGGAAAAGGCTGAACAAAGAGATGATGTGAAGAATATTTTTTATTTATTTTTGCAGTGACCCTTTGAGAAGCAAAATGGTTTTGATAAGATCTGAATTTTCTTTCCACTTTCATTATATGTGGCTTCCTGAATTAGTAAAGAGATACCAGAAGATTCTTCTTGCAGGGAACTATTTGCTCTCTCTCAGAGAGTGCCTCTTGATTAAGTGAAGAAAAGATAGATGGCCTTTCTGGGGAGCTGATAAGAAAGTTCATACTAGGTAGAAAATATTTAGAAAACTTTATAGAGCTGATCTAATGAGCAAGTATCCCAGGTCATTTATCTAAAATGCTCTGATTGGAGCATTATACAAAAATAAAAGTGCTTTGAGGAGTGTTGAAAAATGATCTCATGGATGCAGAAGGCATGATGACTGAAATAATAACAGACAAACTTTGGATGAAGAGCCATATTCTCTTCCCAGAATCATCCTGATATACTTGGACATCTGTGGGAGTTCTTAATGGTTCTGAGGTTTCTACATGTGAAAAAAAATGCAGGACTGATTCAAAGCATGTGCTATTTATCAACAGTGATATAATTTTTCACAACAGTTCATGGGGCTGTCAGACAACAGCAATTACAAAGAGGCAGAACTGTAGAGTGAAAACAGCATCCTACTTCAGTTACAACACAGGTTCAAATTCCAGCACTGCCACCTAGCACTGGCTGGACAACCTGGTACAAATCATTGAACCTTTCTAAGCTTCATTTACCAATCTAAAATTCATCTACCTATAACACATAGGAGTGGTAGGTGTTAATAACATAGGATGGCCACGGAAACCAAATGAGAGACAGAGTACAAACATAGTACAAATAATGGTTCTTAACATATTTCCCACGGAGAAATTAACCACTACAAAGATGCTGTGTTTTGTGTCCTAACATCATCGTTATCTGATAATGTAGGAAAATCTTGGGTTATAATCTGTCTCTTTTTAACATCCCTATCTCAATTCTATTCCTAGCAAAACTACATAGTTTTCATAAATGACAGTAGACTCAGTCGTAGTAGTCTCTTTCACTTCTGAAATGCCCTGTGTTCTAATATCCTGGTCTGAGTAATAAAGGATGGGCATCTGAAAAGCATCTTATGTGGGAAGAGATATTTTCTTTCCTGCTGGCCTCACATAAGAAGTAGAAGTGCACCTGGTTTGAGTCGACTTTCTAAATCAAACTTGTATGAGCTCTAACTCTACCTCACCCTGAGGTGTCATTCTAGTGCAAAGCAGATGTCTGGCATGGCACGGTGTGGCCTTACAAAGACCCAAAGCCCCTGTGATTGCCTGTGCTCTGCTGGGCTGTGTGTTCCCAGACGATGCATCACTGAGTATATGCAGGTTTCCGTTAGGAAGCAATTCATCCTATCATAAAGGCATAGGGAAGATCACTGGAGTAAAAGAGGGAAATCAAGAGGGAAGGAGGAGGGACAGGAAACAGGAGGGAATGCAGGATGAATTTAACAAAATCGCCCTGTGTACATACATAAATATACCACGGTGAATTCCATATATATATGTGTATGTGTATATGTATATGTATATATATATATATCACTAATTATTCATAAATAAATAAATGAAATGTCCATAGAGTAGAGGGTTGAGAGGAGGGAAAGCAAGGTTACTGGGGACTGAAATGGAGTAAATCAAATTCCCTGTATGTATGATCTTATCAAAATGAACTATTATGTATAGCTATCATGCTCTAATTTTAACAAAAAGCAATCCATCAAGTTAATAATATCCTTCTGGTTACATGCATGCCACCATTTCTCCAGGGCCAAGTAACTGCAGTCTAGATTCATCATATGTTAAGTCTATACTAATAATCAAGGTTTTGTGCTTATGTTTGTTGGCGTCCTACTTAACTTGTTAAAATTCATCCATAGCCCTCTATGTTTGGCCTGTAATCCTAGGGCACTTTGAGTTGATTATAAAAATGTATTGATTGCTTTACCTTGAAAACAGTAGTATGGGATCAGAAAAATGGTAAAATTTCCCACACCATGATGATTATATAAAATAAGATAGCAAGGGAAGAAGAAGGCTCCAAACCCATTCATTCATCATTGGCTAATAAAATTTTAATAATGGGTTTGCTGAAATAAATCCAACCATAAGGTGCCAGCTCAGTTCTGCTATTGATATACTGTGGAGACAGCCAGCTCTGCCGAGTCCTCTGTTATCTTTGGCACCAGGTGAGATATTCTTACATCAGTACACTGTGTAGAGGAAGCTAGAAATGAAAAGCAAATAAATCAATTCGGTAATTGTTGATCTTCAAACATATAGTTTGATAGTTTGTAAGAACATATTCACCACAATAAGTTCAACATATATGTAAAGAGAATACTTGGGTCAGTGGCAACAAACTCACTCTATCCATAACAACTGCCATTAGAAACCACAGCCATTGCTCTTTCTTTAAGTCCAAGAAATGTCATTCTTATGCCCAAGTATAATTAAAAAGTGACATTAAAAAATGAATGAATACAAGAAATTTCCCAAACTCACCCACAGTTGCCTGCCCGGACAGAGAATTCCTCATTCCCTTAAAAGAGGCAGTATATTCTGATTTTATAGAACATTGGAAATCAGAATGAAGGGGGAAAGGATTGAGAATTAAGATTTTAGGGGCTGGGATTGTGGCTCAGTGGTAGAGCGCTCACTTAGCATGGGCGGGACCCGGGTTTGATTCTCAGTACCACATAAAAATAAAGGCATTGTGTTGTGTCCATCTACAAAAAAGATATTCTCTCTCTTTCTTTCTCTCTCTCTCGCTCTCTCTCTCTCTCTTAAAAAAAAGATTTTAGGAAAATAAGAACTTATCTTAGTTTTTCTGTCTTCCCATCACACACTCTTGAGTATGCACTCATCTTCCTTAAGGTGTGTTTTAACTGGAAAGATTTCCTTCATTTTCATTGATACATATCAATATTGCTAATCTAGGTCAACTGACTGACATTTTAATTTCTGAGAATAGTCTGTTTTGATACATAATATTTACCATAGCCAATATTAATTGAGGTCTAACCATGTGCCAGACACTGTACAATGTTCTTTTAAATATATATCTCATTTGATAATCAAAATGACTCCTTGCAGTTATGTTCTATTATTACCTTCATTTTATAGACAGGATAGAGAAGAAATAAACTGTGAATGGTCACACAGTTTGTTAGTGAGATATAATAATCCAAATCAGGTCTATCTGATCCCAAAGCCCATTCAAGTTGACTGTATCCTTACTACTACAATTCACCATGAAAAACATCAAGAGAGTACAAATAAAGGATAGATTTTGTACCTAAATTTTAGGATTTATTGAGAGCCACTTAGGAAGATTAGAAACTGCAGGGGGAAAAAAAGGTAAAATACATTAATTCCAAACAGGGAACACCATGTGGTCTTCTTAGTTGTAAAGTACTATCTTGTGGTTATTACCCTTCAGGTAATAATTCTGCATACAGTCAATTTTATGACAAAACCACTACCGTCTGCATGAAGCAGAGAAGCCCTTCACACTTTCTGACTTTGCTTTAACTTGAAGAAGCACAACCAATTCCCTATACTGATTTTTCTGAGGACCTTTTGACCTCTTTGTATGAAAACTGAGTCATCAAAGCAGAAATTCTAGCATCATCTGACTATTCACTAATTTGTTCATAGAGTGAATTGTACAAAGCACTGAAAATAAAATATTATTTAAACAAGATTCTTCTAACTTAAATTTTCAGTATTGGAGGAGAGCTAGAATGTAAAGGAAATGCTTGTCTCAGTGTGTGATTAATGTGCAAAGAAAAACAAAAGCAAGAACATAGGGTGATCACCTGTAGTTGCGTGGTCAAACATGGCAATAGGTCATATGGAATACATCCCTGCATTTTCATTTATATTTTTTCCTTTCATTAAAAAAAGTAATAATAATAACTCCATAGGCTCAGTGGCCCAGAAAAGGGAAATATCATCTCATACCAAATGTTTTAATTCAGGCAGTGAATTCCTGTCCAATCAGTCCTGTAACAAGAGGAATGTCCTATGACAACACTGGGTTAGTCTACATAGTATAACTGAGTCAAATGGTCAACTGATTTCACTTTTTAGAATTTCCATATTTATACAAAATATGCAAATCTTTTGCTTATTTCTATATAAAATTTTCCATATCAAATTATAATTATAATTAGTAAGCCAAACATTAATCCATATTCTAAATATGAGTTAGTATATTTGTGTATTGACCTCAATTTTCTCTTTCCTTCAGTAAAGAGGGAAGGACATGGACATGCCTGAGCATTTGAAGGCAGTCATACACTCCTAAGTCACCTCAACCTATTGAAATTGTGCCCATAGGAAAGTCAAGAGACCTAGTATTCCTTAGTGTGGCCCCAGAGCAGGCACAAAGAGAAATCATAGCATTTCAAGAAAAACCTAGTTCAGCAAAAGGGAAAAGTGAGCACACCAACTTCCTCAAAGCAGAAGCTGTTCTTCCATTATGACTGGAGTTAAACAGGACCCTTGTAATCAGACAAAATATATAACCAATATGTAATATCATTCAAAAGTTCTGGGAATATCCTTCAAGTCAAAAATAATTTCCACCACTAACTTGGTAATGCCGTAAAAAGTGTAGAGTTTCTGGGCTGGGGTTGTGGCTCAGTGGCAGAGCACTCACCTAGCATATGCAAGGCCCTGGGTTTGATCCTCAGCACCACTTAAAAATACATAAATAAAATACAAGTATTGTGTCCAACTATAACTAAAAAAAATTTTTTTTACGTGTGCAGTTTATTATAACATAACTGAAGACGGTGTTTTAAATATATATAACCCTATAAAAGATGACTTCTAAAATTGCATGCCAATGCATAGATGACTTATGCAATAGTCTATCTTAAGAGCAGACTTTAACAAGGAAGAAAAAAGAATATTTTTCTATCCCAAGACTACCCATGTTTTAATACACAGCTCCAATTCTGGATTCCATGTAAAGTCTTCTGAAAAATTAGTTCAAATGTCTATCCACTCCCCCAACATATCCCCTCCTGTTATTATAATTTATTTTATTCACCCGGTAAAAATATGAACTCTGAGTGTTTGATAGGATATATTATTCTTTGTAATCCCTATGGCCTTAGCCCAGTGTTATAGACTTACTTAATGTCCAATAATAATTACTAATATTCATAGATTTATTGTGTGTTTATCAGAGTCCTAACTAATTTATTATTATTATTATTATTATTATTATTATTATTATTGACTTTTTAACTTTAAGATTAACATGCTAGGGCTTAGGGCAGAAGGTTAACAACTTTAGGTCACATAGCCACAGAATGGTATAACCAGAATTCACGACCAATTCATCTAACTCCAGAGCCCATGTTTGTAATCAGTACATTACACTAACCCTAGGAATGTTGGTTAAATCAGAAGCAAAAGCACAAAAAACAGTGGGAAGTTATGGTCACAGGAAAGAGAAGTTGATAGTTGTGAAAATCAGGCCTTTCCCTGACAAACTTCTACTAAGAACTGTCCCTATCTGGGACACAGTTTCAAAGACTTTAATCGGTTATCTTTCTCATTTAGGATAAGGAAAGGAAATAATCACATACAACTGTTTTAGAGAAGGAAGTCTTGAGACAGTGCTTCCAAATTAGAGAAGGCATAAAAAAACAATCCAAGTACCTTTTTTGAAAGTGTCCATATTAAAAGAATACCCAATCATCTAAATGATGATGTTTTTTTCATTTTTTTAACCATACCATGTATACAAGTGGTTGATATCCAGCCTATCTACAGGCACAGAACCTAGAAAACAATGTGGAAATTAAGTAATTGAAACAAATCCCTAGCAAGTCCTCAGGAAGAAAAAACAAGAAAAATGTCTCTGAAAAGCCTGATTATAATGTTGCATAGAGATTATTGAAGTATTTGATCACTTGGATATATAAATATTCATGGGGGCCAAAGATGGAGGAACTATTCCTCATGATATGAGACATACCACTTTTGACTAAAGAAATCCTGGACTCCACAAGTTTGATACTGCTGTTTAGCATATATTTAACTACACAAAAATATAAATAAGACAAACAGTATTAATATTACGTTATTTGATCCTGGAAGAAAAATCATCTCTAATAAACCTCCACTTAGATTGAGAAGCACTTTTCCCGCCATGGTATTCCCATCCCACCTCCTGCTACACAAAGTATAAGCTCCATGACCCCCCAATTCCATGTATAAATTCTCCTGTTGAAGACCAGCCTCTCATCCCTCATGTCTACATTTCCATTGTTTTATTTTTTTCCCCACTCTGTTTCAAACTAGTAATAATAAGTTATGTAATCATTTTCTATCACCAACCATAATAAACAAAAGATTGGGTATTTTCCCCCTAATTTTCCAAATTTTCCCCCTTCTGTCTATTATATGCTGATGTTTTGTAATATTGATAGGAAAATTATTCAAAAGAAGAAAGCTTATTTTATTTAATAATGCACTGAAGAGCCAATTCTTAGCTTTAGCCTCCAGAGTAATGAGCAAATCTGCACTGTGGCCTAGATCCAGTCAGAACAAAATAAAGCCACAGGGTGAACAACTTACTAGAAAAAGAGGCTTTATTGCCTGAAATGAATGTTTATTTGGAGAACAGAGATACCAAAAAAAAAAGGGGGGGGGGGAGATAAAATCAGACTTAAATGTATTTAACTGATGCAGGTAAATAATCCTATTTTTAGTTAAAAAGAGAAAATTATCTACAATGAGAAATGAACTTCATTAGATAAGTATGACATAATCAAAAAGTAGATTTAAGGACTAGAATTTCAGAAATGATATATCATTGATATAGTAGTAATAAAATTTTATAGTTTCCAACACTGCAGCTATTCCAAATGTAACCCTAGAGGGTAAGTAGGGCTTATTCAGCTTAGCCCCACCCACGCCTAGAGCACTGTCCAGAGATACCACCCCTAATTCAGCTTTATTTTCACTAGAGTTCCAAAGCACTAGGCACACCAAGAGAAAGGCAGCTATTCAGTGGTAGAGCTAAATTCAAAACCAGGCATTCTAATTCCAATCCTCACCTGCTCGGTAACTTTTCAGTAACTTAACTTCTTCAGTTGTTAGGTGACAATGATAATGTTAACACCTAACATGAATTATTATAAGGGCTAAACTATTTTAAAAAACATAAAGCATTGAGAATGCTGCTAGATACATTGTAAGTGCTTAACAAATATCAAATTACTCTCTCTCCAGAACAAAGCAAGACAAAATAATGCGCTATTGCAATCAGGGTATTCAGCTTTAGATTCCCAGTGGGTATACTGGATCAAGAATGAATCCTGTTACCTGGATGACTTAAAACAAATATAAGACAAAAGGCCTACTCTGGTTAACTTCCACCCTCACACCAAAATCTACTACTACAGTGTGAAGAATGACCACAGGTCCCAGCAAGAGGTAGAGCTCAAAAAGTCACAGCATAGTCATTTGGGATAGAATTATTTTATTTTTCACACTTCCCAATCAGGGTCAGCCACTAGAAATTGACTCAATAAATGATTTCAAATTTGTCCACTTCCTGTTCTGTAAGGATAGAACAGAGAGGAGGAGGTAAGAGCTTCTGCAGGCAACACATGCACTTTTATGAACTACAGTGGCATTTACCATTCACATATCAAGAAAGAAATCCAATATGGAGTCTTCTGTTCCTCTCTCTCCTTCACTTTCCACATGCAAATTATATGCAGTATATCTCTGCCCGGGCTGCTCTATTTCAGGCCTATAGAATCTATTTCCCAAATTTCTGACTAGTCTTTAGGAAGCAAGCTCTTCGCCCTCCAATCCAACATCTAGAGTGAAAGCACAGGTGATGTATTTGATTGCAAAAAGGATCACAATGCTAGGTAGCTCCATCCATCAAGGAACAGCCTATTTCTCTCTCTGGGATAGCCACGTCAATCTCAAATAGCCTAGTGAATTATTCTGCCCAACAGAGAGCAGCAGAAGTGACATTGGACGGGGGCCAAGCCTAGGCCTCAAGGGGCACTGCAGTCTCTGCCCTCATTGCTCTTAGAAATCTGAACCCACCATGTAAAGATGATAGGCAAGTCTGCTCCATAATGAAGGCTACAGAGCCCAGTCACCCTTACACTCTGAGTAGGAGCCAGTCATCCTGAATGCTTCAGCAGCCAACTCAACCTTCCAGCTGGCTGCAAACATTTGAGAGAACCTAACAGGACCAACTGAGCTGGTCCACAAATTGGCCATCTGACCCACAGAGTGGAGAAGAAAGTAAAGAGTGATTATTTTAAGCTATGAACTTTTGAGGTAGTTTGCTAAGCAGCAAAACAAAACAAATACAGATTCCATTCAATGCTTTGGACATTGCAGATACAAATACCAATTAACATAGAAACAACTTCCATAAAGAAGAAATTATAGGAGATATAATGATAATTAGAAACTCTTATAAGAGATTTTAACTTCACCTCCCAACCTATAAAACTAAAAGGGTAAAAATAAGCATCTAAAATATCAAATAACATAAGGTAACTTCATTAATATTTATTGACTTAGAGGCCTTAAAAATAAATGATACCCTTTTAAAATGCAATAAAAGTAGAAATCAAATACAAAATAACAGAAAGCTCCTCCATCTGAAATTTAAGACTCAAGCAGAATTTCTAGACAGCAACAATTATGAAAATACTACATATTAGTCTTTAACCGCACCTAAAATACTGCTTTTAGCATTAAAAATCTATGCTAATGAAGGGGAGGGGAAGGAAAGGGAAGGTACTAGGGAATAAAATTAACCAATTATTTTGTTACATTGTACAAATGTACAAGAATGTATCGAATCTCACTATTATGTATTATAATGAAATAATAAAAAATACATACATTTGGGCTGAGGTTGTGGCTCAGCGGTAGAGTACTTGCCTAGCACATGTGAGGCACTGGGTTCGACCCTCAGCACCACATAAAAATAAGTAAAATAAAGGTATTGTGTCCAACCACAACTAAAAATATAAATATTTTTTAAAAAATACATACATTTAAAAAATTTGTGCCATGAAAAATAAAAAATAAAGATGTGACTTAAAATTTTAGAAAAAGGATATCAAATTAAACCACTGAAAAACAAGTGAGAATTGATAAGAGGAGAATTTGCTCTGATTAAAAAGAAAATCTAGTAAAAAATAAATAATCTTTTAAATATAAAAAAAAACCACTGGCAAAACTAACGGGGGGGGGAGATGAATTGAGAATATTTTTAACTAAATTATAATGAGTAAATACCCATAAAACCAGAAGAATTTAAAAAGTCATAGGAAATTACTTTGCTTAACACCAAGCAAATAAATTTGAAAGTTTGAATAGGAAGAATAATTTCTTGGAAAACACAAATTACCAAAACTGAAGAAAAAGTATAAACAAAGTAATATCCATAGGACTTGGGCTGTAGCTCAGTGGTAGAGCACTTGCCTTGTATATGTGAGGCACTGGGTTCGATCCTCAGCACTGCATAAAAATAAATAAATATACTGTGTGTTCATCTACAACTAAAAAATATACATATTGAAAATTTTTTAAAAGTAATATCTATCGAAGAAACGAAGATAAGAACAATTTTCTACCCTCAACTAACACTCCAGGCTCAGATTCACAGAGTAATTCTAACAGACATTTAAAGACAAAATAACTTTAAAAAAATAGAAAATGTTTCAGATCTCTAAAATAAAGTTCTTATTTTTCATGAAGTAAATATAATATTGATACCAAATCAAGAAGACATGTGTTAAAAAACTACAGACCCACATTGTGTACAACCACAAAAATGTAATCCTAATTAGAATGTTATACTCCTTGTATGAAAAATGTCAAAATACACTCTATTGTCATAAAAAAAAAAATACAGAACAATCTTCCTTGTGTATATAATAAAAATACAAATGTGTAACACTAGTAGTACTTTTTAAAAAATGGTTTACTAAAAGCAAGTAGGTTAATTCCAATAATACAAAAATAGTTCACAATTAGGGAGTCTATTAAAATAATTCACTTAGTAGTTAGTTCATCCTATTCATATATCTGAGGAGAAAAAAAAATCATATGAGCATCTCCTTATATGCTAAAAATACAAAATTCAAAATTCAAATTTTTCTTTATATTTTGGCATTAGTAACATAACTATAGGTAAGAAGATTTTTTTACTTAAATCCAGCACTGTGGTACAACTGAAGAATTCCCATTGAGACAAGAGCAAAAGAAAAATGATCAGTATCTCTGCTATCATTTAACAGTGTACCGGAATTAGTAGCCAATTCACTTTAACAGAAGAATTTCACATGTACCAATTAAAAATTTATCATAGGAGAAAAGATCCCATTCACTGTAGCAACAAAAAGTAAATATAAGACTTAATAAATACAGCAGGAAATTCATTAGACCAATGGAATAAAACTATAACTTTAAGGGGTACAGATAGTTAGGCCTTGAAAGGCAAGATTCAAAATCACGAAGATGTCAATAATGTTTAATATATAAACTCCAATTTAAAATACTAGTAGTTTTTTAATAGGCATATTCCAAGGTATATGAAAAAATATACTTATAAGAATGGGTGAGAAACCATGAAAAGAAAAACGAGAGTGAATTAGCCCCAATAAATGTTAAAACATATTCTAATAGCTTAATAATTTAAAGAATATAGGACTGCTATAGAAATAGGCAGACCATAAAAAGCAGAACAGTAAGTTCAAAGGTAGGCCCAAGTACATATATAATTTTTATATAAAGATGTTATTTCAAATCAGTGACAAAAAGATAGACTACTAAGGTTGGGGCTGGGGCTTAGAGCTAGAGTGCTTGCCCAGCATGTGTGAGGCCCTGGGTTCAATCCTCAGCACCACATAAAGATAAATAAATAAAATAAAGGTTTTTTTTGGTGCGGGGAAAGGTGGACTATTCAACAAATGACCTTAACACAGGTATGCATCTGAAAAAATAAAGTTTATTGGTAACTCAAACTGTAATTTAAGAAAAATTCCTAAGAGATGAAATAAATAAATGCAAATATGAAACAATTAAAATAACTGAAGATAACACAGAAGAATTATTTTACAACACTGGAGAGCAAAATGTCTCCGAATAACTCAAAGAACCAGAAATTATAAAAGCCAATACTGATTAATTTGATCATTGTTCCAATATCCTGATTCCGCACCTTCCTCAACTCCTCCTCCAACTACCCTGTTTAATATCCTGTTTCAATCATTCACTCCAGGAAAACCTCCACCTTGTCATTTCCAATTATCTCAATCTCTCCATCATCTCAATTTCAAGAACCTTTCATCTGACCAACAATCCCTCTAGCACTTTTACTCCAACAATCCTACATTTGGCCATTATATAAATGAATAAAATGCAGAAAGGTTTTTGTATAAATGAATAAAATGCAGAAAGTTTTAATTATTATTACAACTACTGAGATGTTTTCTTATCATTGTGATAGTAACCATTTTAATGCTGCTTTTTCTATTTCTATGTTTACTTAGTCCTTCCCTCAGAGCTGCCTATTTCTTATACTTATTTATATTAAATTGGACAGCTTGAGGATGGAGAGAAACTTCTATTGCTTTATAAAAACTTTCTATAGCAGAATGTGTACATCACACGGCAGTTCTTTTTTAAAACACCCTTGGAGTCATGCTTACTGTACTGCATAGTTCACTGTAACCCACAACTGAAGACCAATTTTAGAAATCTTATTTACTACATTTGCTAGTTTATGTCCTTAATTACAAGTCTGTTGCGATAACCAAAAAAACAAGCTTCCACATGTTGTATGTTTTTTTCCTCCCAGTTGATCAGGACACATTGACACTTACAGATTTTTCCTTTTGAACTTTATCTTTTAATAATTTGATCTCTTCTGAATGAAACAATCCATCAGAGTCTGTTACTTATATTGATTAGCATTTATAATACTATTGGCACTTTATCACTCAAATGCTTGATGATTTACTAGAACTCTTGAAGGCTTGTTTTAATAACATTCTATACTTGAAATCATTCAAGTATATAAAAAAAAAAACACTGTAATTCTCATTCCCTAATTTTTTTGGCCATCTTTTCTCCTTAAAGTTTTCTATGTCAAACAGAAGCAGGAAGGATTTTTTTTAATAATTCCTAATTTCTATACCTTTTCCTAAAGAATATGTTAGTAATTGCTTTAAGTCTCAACATCTCAAAATATTGGTACCTATATTAAGTAGGTAACATTTCTCCCCTATGGTGCATTTTTATAAGATTGCTTGCTTCTGTCCAATATTCTCTAAGTTAGAATAAATGGGAAGGAAGGATTTTTACCCTATTCAACTCTCCACGTCCCAAGGCACTAACATGAGAGCTCTTCAAATGAAAACAACTCAGTCAATATTTGTCGAATTAAGTCATTAGACATATGGAAGAAAATGTTTATAGATCTGAGCCTTTTAAATTAATGTATCTCCTCTGTGGTAGCTCTCTCCTCTCCAAAGGAATCATTTTCCCAGTTTTCTATTAGAGCTCCACATACATTACACAATCAATTTAAAAAGAATAGCCTCGCCCTCCTGGGGAATACCTGTTAAAGTAATAAGGTGTGTCTAGATACCACCTAACAGAACTTTTGTCTTTCATCTCTTAGTTCTGCTTTAAAAGAAAACAGTCATCTCTTGATGTTTATTCTCAGACTTGATGATCTTATGATTTCATATATTTTTATTGTTCATTTGTTGGAATAAAAAGAGGAAAATTTTATTTCTTGGGATGAAACTCTTTCTGCTGGAACAGAATTATTTTTCTCATTCAAATATTTTAGGACTTTATGAGATTCAAAGGCAATAAAATATCTGCACCTGCATTTTTGTGGAACGAAAAATCACGAGTGAAACTGAACTGTGTCCATGGGGGTCAAATGGGCAAAATCCATTTGACACTATTAACTTTGAGTCCAAAGCGAACACACAAAACACATTGTACTTCCATATCTGAAAGCATGATCAAAATCTATCTATAATGCCAAACACGTGGAATAAGAGCAACCCAATCAATTAGTCATCTAACATTTAGTCTCCATGGTGCCAAACATCTGGAGACTTGGAAACAGCCAAATGAATGAGTGAATTTTTCACTTTTCTTCCGAATTTTTTTGGCAGCAGATGAACACAGCCAAATGTGGGCACTTCTGAGTATGTTGTTACGTTTAGTTTAGATATCAGGTTCCAAAATCTCTTAAAAGAAATAGACTTTCATTATCCAAAAAAATAACTATTTAGAGTACAGTTTTTGTGATTTATTTTGATAAAGAATTAATATGGAACACTTACAATGGTAAAAACCAAGGTCTGCAAATGAGTTTGAATCCATAGATTTTAGAGAGCAAAGCATTTATGTTCCAGTTCCTAGGAAGATACCTACATTAAGATACTCTGTCTTAAACTTCCTACGTGCCCCATTTTGTTTACTGGGCTTCTCTAATCCTTTCTTTACTATCTCATAGATTTCTCCAGAAGGATGTGGTCCAGGAAAACACCTTCTGTCTGGGAGCAGAAAAACCAAGAGGGTCAAGGTCCAGTGTCCAGAGAGCAAAGTGGGAAAATGTTGGCAGCAGACGCAAGTGAAGATACAAAGATGAATTCCTAGTCCTGGGAGATGCTCTTTAAAGAAAGTCCAAGAAAATGGCAGATACCTGGGTCAGCAGAGAAAGCCTTTAGGAATTTAGACCAACTTCAAGGAAAGGAAAAGAGAAAGGGCCAGAACCCTAAGGTCTGCAATGGGAGACTTCAAAGCTGCTACCCCAGTTCTGTTCCTTTTCCTCTTCTCCACTTTCACCTTCTGCCCTCCTCACTCTCCTCCTCACTCTACTCCTCATCCTCCTCCCCCCCCTGTATATTCATGTCCCCAAACACTAAAAAATTTTAAAAAATTTAAAAACCTCCACAAATAGAACCTTTCTCTTTAACCCAATCACTCTTTCTCACCACCATTCCAATCCTCCTTTTCTACTGACTAAACTGTTCCAAATTCCTCAGGTCCCTCTAAGCACTCCTCTGACTACCCACCAGATCTATGCACCTAACTCCCTATAACAGGTTCTTTCCTTATTATTCAATGTTAGATCTTTGCTCCAGCTTAAGCTTCAGGATTCCTCAAAGGACCCACAATCCAAAGCTCTGGGAGTGGCCCAGATTTGTGAACACATTGTAAAATTTGCACGATGGCATGAGGTTGTAGGGTCAGGGTTACGTCCCAATGTGGCATCTGAACACCAGAAGTAGGTTGACATTGAGGAGAACAAGATTTGGAATGTATGGATCCAGAAACTGATCTGTGGAAAGTTACAAATGGAACCACTGATGCTTAGTCAAAATAAATTTTTTCTCTTATCAAAAAATACTTGATCAGCTGGGTGTGGTGGTGCACATCTGTAATCCTAGTGGTTCAGAAGGCTGAGGCAGGAGGATCACCAGTTCAAAGCTAGCCTCGGCAAAATTGAGGAGCTAAACAACTCAGTGAGACCCTGTATCTAAATAAAATACAAAATAGGGCTGAGGAAGTGGCTCAGTGGTTGAGTGCCCCTAAATTCAATCCCCAGTACCAAAAAAAGTAGTTGATCAATAAGATATAGAGAGTTTAAAATGCACTATATATTTTCCTTCTTAATGGAGATAATAAAATAAATCAGAGTTCCCACCTGTAGGGCACATATCTATAGCATTTCTAAAAATCCTAATATGTCTGTGTTTGAATTAACATGTTTTATGCATCCCAAATTACTTGATGGTATCTTAGTGTATTTGACACATTTTTTCTTATGAAAGACTAGATATTCTACTCAAATGCCCACAAAATTGCCACCAATACAGAAAAATTTCCTGGAGAAAAAAGTATTCCTGTGACAAAATTCCTATACATGTTCTAGTGGAAATCAAGAGTAATTGAATCCAAATTGTGTAGCTGAATATAATGGAGTTGCATTTTTAAGTGAATTTGAATGGCTCACTAATTTTAATTTCAAATTAATTTTGTACAGTTTTCAAAATTATTATAATACATGTGTTCTCAAGTATCCAAGAAATGCAAATACGTAAACTGAAAGAAACAAACTAGTAGAAGCTTTAAGTTGTCTTTTAAGTTTGTGATAATTACACCACCTTTACCTTATAATTTGTTATTTCTTTTCTCACCTCCCTCACTTTATCTTAACTCTGAATTTGCAATTTTATATTCATAATTTTGTATTTTCCTAGAGAAACTTCACCCAAACTGTGTTAGCTTTGTGTTCCACAAACCCTGAATTCACCCCTATTGTTTTAGTCAATTTTCCAGCTGCTGTGAATTAAAGATCCAATCAGCACAATTATAGAGGAGGAAAAGTTTATTGGAGGGCTCACAGTTTCAGAGGTCTTAGTCCATAGAAGGCGGGCTCCATTCCTGGGGCTCGAGGTGAGGCTGAACATCATGGCGAGAGCGGGGCAGAGGGAAGCAGCTCCCATCAGAGAAACTCTACTCTCCAGAAACAAAATATATACCCCATAGCCACGCCTCAAATTAACCACCACCTCCAGCCACACCCCACATGCCTTCACTTACCACTCAATTAGTTCCATCAGGGATTAATTCACTGATGAGGTTAAGACTCTCACAACCCAATCATTTCTCTCCTCGGAACCTTCTTGCATTGTTTCACATGTGAGCTTCTTGGGGGCACGTCACATCCAAACCATAACACCCGACCCCACCCAGACAGTTGTGTTTCATATCTTGAAGTCCAAAGAGCTTCCATCACTTGGAATGCTTGTCACAATAGAGACCCAGCCCTGGATCTACAGAATCAGCCCCTCCAGAGGCAGCTTGAGACCTGCGCTGGCAAGGTCTGCCTGTGATTCTTAGGTACACTCAAGACTGAGAGATGGTGCTCCTTCAGAAATGTTTTCTTGAAAGTGTGTAATAATCCACATCTTGCCCATTTCTCCAGATCTCATCCTCATTATTCCATGACATTTAATGCTTGTTGGAGCGCCTTTCCTTGAAAAGTAGAGCTTGTTTGCATTATTTTCAGGTCTTCCCTGCTTTTTTTTTTTTTTCCTCTTTCTCCTTTTGGGTTTCCACCCAAAATGTTGTGGAATAGTTGCACAATGTTCTGATCTTTACCCTCCTCTTTTATCACTGTTTTATTGCCCCAGTAGTGAACTGATTCAGTCTCAAGACTCGGTTATCATTTGTACAGTTTCCTTGCACAGCCGTAACAAATTAGCACAAACTGGGTGGCTTAAGACAATCAAACCTCCTCCTCTCACAGTTCTGGAACAAAGGTGTCAGCAGATGTCTTGAGGTCCTGAGGAAAAATTCTCTCCTAGTTTCTGTGGTTACTAGCAATCCTTAGTGTTTCTTGGCTTATAGATATACCACTCAAATTTCTAAGTGTGTGCATATACAAGTGTGTGTGTGTGTGTGTAAATTTAACCAAAATTCATTTGGTAAAGATACCAGACATATTGGATTCAGAGCCACCCTAATCCAGTATGACCTCACGTATACTCAATTACATCTGCAAAGATCTTATTTCCAAATATGGTCATATTCACAGGTTCCACACAGGAATACTGTTCAACCCAGTATATATCATCTCTGTGCAAATGGTTCCTTACAACTTGAGATCTATATGTTGAAATGCCCCAATATTCCACTAAACTCATCAAAGTATCTTCTTTTTTCCATTTACTCTACAAAACAATCCTTGAATCATATATAGGCCTTGGGCCTCTTCATCACTTAGATCCTATCTATCCTGATATGGTCAGATCAAACCTGGATGCTTATCTTCTGCCACTAATGATGTTGTACATGTAACTGTGCTCCTGGGACCAGCCACTGTAAACACAGACCTCACTTTGCATATGTCATTTGTAATGGCCTCACAATTAGATTGGATGGTATAGTCCAGGAACAATTTGGTCATAATCATTTACTCCTAGCTTAAAGAACACTAATATTTCACTATTACAAAATAATTTAATCTGAATTTTGGATTAAACTGTTAAAGTATGGTTATTCATTTGAATTCCCTAAGTTAAGCTAAGTATCTTGCAGCTAAACACTACTTAAAATCAAAGTGATTCTGAGTGATTGTGGTCATTGTGCCAATTGCCAACCAGCCATAAATTTCTCAAGTCTATTTGGGAGAAAGGACACAATAAAAATCTCCATAAAATTCTTCAAATATTTTAAATCAATGTTTAACATGTTAAACAAGCAGAATATTATAACTACTTCCTTGACTATAACAGCCGTTGAAATCAATGTTTATTCTGCCTGAATGAATTGTTTAATGTGATAAATTGCTTGAAACAATCTGATAACATTCTGAAATCATTTTTTCCTTCTTTCTATATAAACAGGGAGAAAGAATTTAGAAGGAAAACTGGAATGGTCCAAGGTTGTAGGACTGAGTTTTAGTTCAAAATTTAAAATACTCTGACCCTTAATTCTGTAATTGAATACATGTCCCTCATAAAGCATTCTATATCTAAATAGCAATATTCCAAGCAATTCCACAGAGTTACAAGGCCATTCAAAATTAGAAACAGGATATTTGCACAGGTAATTAAAATTGATAATCAACCCTCAAAGGTTATTTCGAAATGGTCTGTGGGAAGGACACCATTTTCTGTCACTCACTTATAAATTATTCCCTCAATTCCCTCAGACACTTGCCAGTTGGGTTTTCTAAAAGGCAATTCAAGAGCCAGAAAGGGGTCCTGAATATAATTTTAAGACATAAAATAGAATTACAGCATGGGTTTTACAATGAACAAATTGTGCTGGGCTTCCAAATTGTGCTATTTGTAGTTTGAACACAGAAGCAGGGGGTAGCCATATGGCATGGGCCACCTTTCTCCAATACAAAAAGTTATTAAATCTCCTGGAGTTGGCTAAAGGAAACCATAATTATTTTCAAATGGAAAAAAGCCACAAATTTCCTTCCCCTCTCTTTACAGATCATTTTCTTATCCCAAGTTACATATTTTCGACTTCATCACACATCAGAATGTTAGGTCAAACCCTCATCCTAAGCATATTAACATTCTTTCCTACCCTCAAACCTGTGGCACAAACAAGACTGCTATTTCAGTACCTTGATTATTTTATAATTGTCTCATGGCTTTCCTATCAGTTGTTTTTCACTGTCAACATGCACAACTGAGAGCACATGTACTACTTTAACTGTCTTCCAGAAACAGTTAAGGCTCTATCTCTTGTTTATATCTATTAACATTTCCACAGAGCATCACGGGTGTTTCTCTACTAATTCCAAAGTGTCAGCACCATCAGAAGGAAGCATTTAGAAGTGAAGGGGCCAGAAAGATTTTTTTTTTTTTTTTTTTTTTTTGCAGTAAGGTGACCCAGTTTTCTCAACCCATCTCTTCAGTTCCCTCACCCTGAAGCTTATTGTTTCTCTATATCTATACCATGAATATTAAGCAGTGGAAAAATATAAAAACTGATTTAATAAATTAATCTTTTTCTGGGAGAGAAATTTTCCTAATTTCATGAAAATTTTGTATAACATAATTACTAAAATATGGGCTTTTCGGATACAAGGCAAACTTTATTTTTTTTTAATTCTAACATTACCTTTACATAGACCAGTCCCACCTACTCTCCCCCAATGACAGAATTATAAAGCACTTGACCTTAGTTAGTTTCTGTGTATTTTCAAATGCCAAAAACAAAATTGCAATTGAACTGACTAGGGAATTTGAGCATCAACATAAAACAAACAAAAAAAAATGTTTGTCACTAGGTTAATAGTGAAATACTCATGAGCCAGGTTGCCTAGGTGTCCTCAATAGATGAATGGATATTTTTTAAAATGTAGTGAATATACACAGTGGAGTTGTACTCAGCCATAAGAAAAATGGCATAACATCATCTTCTGGTAAATGGATGGAACTGGAGAACATCATGCTGAGTGAAATAAGTCAGAATCAGAATCAGAAAGTCAAGGATTGGATTTATTTTCTTCTATGTGGAAGATAAAGAGAATTGGGGAATTGAAAGTGGGGGAGATATCATGAAAACAGAAGGAAAAGCAGTGGAGGAGAAGAAGGGGGATGAGCAAGATGAAAAGATGATGGTGAAAGGAAGAAACTACAGAATTAAATTATCCAAACTATGCCGCATGCATGTATAACTATAATGCAATTAAAAAGAATTGATTTTTAAGAAGAGAATCAGCTTTAAAAAAAGAATGTGATGGAGTACTTTTAGCAATTCTCTTTGAGAAAAACTTGGGGGAATACTTAGTTTAGAGTAAGCACAGATTCAAATTCATCTTTCCTGCTTTAGCTTCCTCAATATATTCAATTATCCTTTAACTGATCAAGAGTAACACAAGCTTTATGAGTGTGTCTAGAAACACAAAGCACTCCCTTCTGCCCCAGAGAGGCACATCCTAAATATTACAGTATATGATTAATTTTGCTGTGCATCCACTGAGCAGAGGCTACAGAATGGTTTGCATAGCTATAGCATTTAGCACAGCCAAACAGTTATCAAGTGAGCAATGAGTGAAAACAACTTGGAAACTTTAAAATATAGGGAAATGGTTTGGGAATAGAATGTAGACTAGAGGACATGATTTAAGTATCACTCAAACTCTTCAAAGCAATGTCTGAGCAGAAACTCACATTTATCTTTCCTGTTTACAACCCCTAAACATATCCCCTGTCACCCTTTAGCTTATCAGGAACAGCAGGAGCCTTGAGAAAGCATGTAGCAGCCCTCAGCAGCCTCCCCTGCCATCTGACCTTTGGTTGAGGTCAGTCTCACACCTGATCTCTCTGTTCATATGTATCCTGAACTGGCAGAGGAGTGGGTTGGTTAATATAATCCTGTGGATCTCTCCATCTCCAATGTCTGTAATCTAAAATTAGCTTACTTCTGGCTTTAAATCCTCACTCTGTGGCTCCTTCCCCTTAACCTGGCCCCTCTCTTTTACAATAGAAGCCAAACCAATTATGTATGTTTTTGTTCTATAAATTATGCTTCCATTTCTGAGCCACCCACACCCGATCTTGCTTCCTTTTTCACTGCTCTAAACCCTGCCCAGGTGAGCACATTTGGAAATTGTACAGATTCATTTCTGTTGTTTTTATTTGAACAAACAATTTCCAAATCCAACTCTTATAAAAAGTTTAACCAACAGCCCAAATACCCACTAGATACTTGTTAAATAACAGGAAAAAAAGACCGAATTAGATGATTAGTAGTAGCTCCAATAATTCTTACTCACATACTGTATGTATAAATACTTTGACTCCCAAGTTTGGCTCTAGAAATTTCCCCTTGAGCCTTTAGAATAGTGTGTGTGTGTGTGTGTGTGTGTGTGTGTGTGTGTGTGTGTGTTTTCTTCAGATTAGTAGATAGTAAGTTAACAGAGTCTATCTACAGGAGAAAAAAATTACTAATCTTTTGATCTAATTTCTCAATTAACATCATAGTAGGACTAAAATTGTTCTAATTATGGGGCTTCCGTTAGCCTAGTGAAATAGTCTTGTTTTATAGATAGGAAATTGAGAGCTAAAGAAAGAAATCTTGGCTAGTCCAAAACCATATAAGGAGAGAGTAACAAACCTGGAACTAAGACACCTCTTGATTTCAATTTGGCTTGCTAAAGGACAGTAATATCAAATCTTGCCTAGTCATATGGAAAAGTCAATACAAATGTCCAAATTTTTCAGTGCAAAGGCTACTGCTTTCACAAATGAAACCTTTACATCCCTAGTGACTAGCATAGCCCGGGGCATATAGTCAATGCTTTAACAAATCTTCGGCAAGTGAATTAATTAATTATTAATTAACTTACTAATGGATAAGACCTAACATTTATTGGGCTCTTCCAATATGTTACATTCTATAAGTGCTTTATAAGTATTGTCTTTTAATTTCACATAGCCTGCGTGGTTATAATTTCTGTCCCCATTTTATTGATAATGGTAAATTTCTATCAAAACTGATGTTTGAGATTTCCCAATAATATATCCAGTAGAGCTGTTTTTTAATTTGCACACGTAAATCATTAATTTTTTCAAATTAAGTTTAAAGAATGAGTTACACAGTTAAAATCATCTTGGACTTTCTACTGAAACTGTAGACCCACTCCTTGTGAGTGAAGTCTATGTTCCAGAGCTAAGTGATTTACTATAACACTAACAACAAAACCAAAGCAGATGTGCCCTAATAAAGTGAAAACCCAAGCCACCACTAACCCAATATGATCAGCCAATAATTCAAATGCCTGCTAGAATGATATGAACTGTCAACCTAGAATATACTATGTTCAACAAATATAGAATTCATTGAAAGTATCTTTCAAAAAAAAGTGAAATAAGCATATATTTAACTTGAACTGAAAGAATGTGTTACCAATATGTCTTCATTAAAAGAAATGCAAAAGGAAATCTTCAAGTGGAAAATAAATGACACCATGTAGAAATTCAGATCTACAGAAAGAAGAGAACCAAAAATGACAAAGATGTATTTAAATAAAATAGCCCTCCTTTTTTCTTTTAATTTATTTAAAGGAAAACTAATAAATTCATGTAATGTACAACATTTAAAAGTGATATATAACATATGTAGATATAAAGTATATGCAAAAATAATAGATATAAATAGAATTATCCTATTAGAGGGGTGGGAGGGAAAGGGAGGGGGAAGGGGAATAGCAGGGATGGAGGAAGGTGATGGCCATCATTATACAAAATACATGTATGAAGATTTGAATTTGATGTCAACATACCTTGTATACAAACAGAGATATGATAAATTGTGGTATATATGTGTGTTAAGAATTGTAATGCAAAAAAAAGAGTACATGTATAATGGCATAATTTGGCATAAATATAGTTTATATACAGAGTTATGAAAATTGTGCTGTAAATGGGTAATAATGAGTGTAATGCATTCCACTATTGTCATGTATGTAACAAATAAATGAATAAGTAAATTTTTCAAAAAATTATCTTACATTTTACATGGGGTGGGACAATATTAATTTGAAATAACCCATGACAAGTAAAAAGTCATTTCTAATCTCTAAAGAAAGCAAAAAGTAATACAAATACTATGTATACTATATTTAATATATATATATATATATATATATATATATATTTAAAAATATATATATATATTTTAAAAAATTACTGAAAATAGTTAAGATAAGCTATTGATTAAGATAGAATGCTAAAAATAAATAAATAGATAGATAGATAAAAAACTTCGATTAGTCTAGAGATTTACAAGTTTGAAAATTTAATTTCCAGAAATAATGGAAAGATGAATTTTAAAAAAAATACATGACCCAAATAACAGATAGGAAGTAGTAATTTATTAAATGTAAATAAACATCTGGCTTTGTATTAGCCAGATGTGACCAAAATACCTGACGTGAACAACTTGGAGGAAGAAAGTTCTATCTCAGCTCACAGTTTCAGAGGTTTCAGTCCATAGGTGGCTGGCCCCATTGCTCCAGGCCCGAGCTGAGGCAGAACTTTATCCTGAAAATACAAGGAAGAAGAAAACTGCTCACCTCGTGGCAGCCAGAAAGCAGGGTGACAGAAAGGAAGGAAGGGTGTCTCCTGGTGACCTGCTTCCTCCAATCATGCCCCACCTGCCTAGAGTTCCCAGCTTCTCCCATTCAGATATTAGTCCATCAAATGAATTAAGTGACTGATGATATTAGATTCCTCATGATCCAGTCACTTTCCCAAAGCCCTGCCTCTGGACATTGCTGTCCTAGAGACCAAGTCTTCAAGAACATGAGCTTTCAGGGGACATACCAGATCCAAACCATAGTAGCCTGAAATTAAAAGATATTTTCCGACTAGATTATAAATAAAAAGTATTTTTCACTGAAAATTTTTGAAATGTTATCTTGAACTTCTTCAAAATTAAAATTTCTACTATCAAAAGATATAACTTAAATGTATGAAAAGAGAGACTGCATGCTGTGGTAAAAATTGGGGGAATACATAAAGAATTTTTATGAATAAATAACAGATAAGTTAATTATTAAAATAAGCAAGAGTCATGACAAGCATATTGTTGTACTTGTTATACTCAAGTGATTGATACCTTAGAAGACTCTCAGGTCATTAGCCATTAGGAAAGGCCAAGGAAAACCATGATTAATACCATGTCACATCTGCTAGATTGGCTCAAATAAGTAAAGCTAATGAAACAAAATGTTAGTGAGGATACAGAGCAACAAGAATACTCATTCACTGCTGGGGAGAATGTAAATTGATATAACAATTCCGAAAACTCTTGTTAGATAATTTTGTGAAAGCCAAGATACATGAAAATGTGTATTCACAACAAACACTTGTGTGAGAACAAGTAATCGAGGATTCCAAAATTACCAAACTAATGTCCAAATGTCCATCAACATAAGGCCACATTGGCAAATTGTGGCATATTACTATAGTAAAACACTCTTCAACAACAAAAAAGAAGAACTATCAATAAACATAACATTGGCAAATCTCAAAACTAGGTGGAGCAGAAGAAGTCAGAGAAGAGGACAAACCATGTTTTATTTTTTGTGAAATGTTCAAATAGGCAAAACAAATCAAAGTGACAAGAATCAGAACAGTGGCTTCATATGGGAGCCAAAGACTAGGAAATTTGTAAGGTGAAGGAATGGTCCCAGGGAGTGATTACGCTTATCAAAACTCATCAAATTATACTCTTTGATACTCATGTGTTACACAGATGCAGATTTTACCTCCATTACAAAAGTACAAAAGTAAATACTTCAGCTTACTTAAGAAAATCATGCTTTCCTCAACCATGCAATACTATCAATTTACTACTACAGAAATGTTCACCCAGACATAGAAATAGGTGAAATTCTTGTTGTATGGAATAATAAACTCCGTTGAGCCATTTTTCAGATTCAGTAATTATCAACTTTAAGATAATTTCATGGAATGATCTTATTAATGAGAAAATTATATTGGCATTGGCAACAAAATTATTAATTGATATTAATAATTAATTGAAAGACACAAGGCAAAAAAAAAAAAAGCTTGACAGAATTTTGGTGTGTTTCACCTTCATGCTACTTACTTCTTTCTACTTTGTATTTAAGGTATTAATTTATACCTAATCCACCTATATGGAATTATTATTTTCTCATTTCAGCTGATCTTTTATTTAATAAAGTGGAAAGACAGCCCATGCATAAAGGTTTCATTTTCAATATAGATGTGATGTTTTATGATGTTGATTGTTTGGGTTTTTTACATAATGGAGACGAACCCAGGACCTCATCCATGCTCACAAGAGCTGTATCACAGAGGATCCCACTTATGTTGCATTTTGCAAGTATATCATTCAGTACCTTTTGGTCTATTGATGAGGTTGTGCTACCATCACCATTGTTATGGTTTGGAAAGTCTCTCAAAAGCTTATGTGTTAAAAGCTTGGTTCCCAGTGCAGTAGTGCTCAAAAGTGGGACCTTTGGAAGGTGATTGGATCGTGAGGGCTCTGACCACATTGATGGATTAATCCGTTGATAGAATCATAGCATGATGGGTTATTGGGAGATGATAGGAACTTTAGAGTTGGGGCCTGTTTGGAGGAAGTAGTCATTAGGAACATTCCCCTGAATAGTATATCTAGTACCCAGCCCCTTCCTCTCATCTCCTCTCCTCTCCCTTCCTCTCCTCCCCTCTTTGTCTCTCTCTTTCCCGGCTTCCATGAAGCAAGCAGTTTTCCTCCACTAGGTACTTCCAACCTGAGGTAGTCCTTAGCACAGGACTAGAAGCAACCCAGCTAAATGACCACAGACTAAAACCTTGGAAACCATGAGCCAAAATAAACCTTTTCAGCTTTATATTGACTTTCCCAGGTATTTTGCCACAAGAGCAGAAAGCTGCCTAATGCCAGGACACAAGAACCTAGTAGCTATTAGTAGTCATTTTCCACTCCCTTGTAATTCCTACCTTATCCTCTGTCTCTATGGTTTCTATGACTTTACCTATCTTGAAATTTCAAACAAATGGAATCATAATATGTAGTCTTTTGTGCCTGACTTCTACCTTCAAGGTTCATCTATGTTGAAGCATGTATCAAAAGTATAATTCTTTATAAGACCAAATAACATTTCACCAAATGGATATACCACAATTTCTTTATATGAACCCAGCACACAGTAATTGCTAAATAAACATTTTTATCTTTTTTTTTAATAAACTAAAAGTGATTTTTTAAAAAAATCTTTCAAACTGTAACTTGAAAAAAATGCCAAATTTCACTTGGATTTGTAAAACAGGTTGCCATAGTGGCAATTTCAGGAGGTTCTGTATTACAAGATGAGTTGTTTCTAAAAGAAGATTCCTAACAATTTCAAGGTATCTTTTATGGTGTGAAAAAATAGCTACCTCATGTTCTCTGACTTAGTCTCCAGAACCCATCTTAAATGTAGTTCAGCATTTCTACAAATTCCAGATCTCTGGACTTTCTGAGCAGCCAAAAGAGACATCACAGCAGAGAAAGAAAGGACTGTTTTCCACTGTCTCATTATTCTCTGCTGATTACCCGAGGACATTATGACAGGGCTTTTTTCTGTGCTATTTACATGTTAAAGTATAAAGGCAAAAAATTACTTTCTTGAAAGACTGTGTGATATGGGTGTTGCAGTCATCTCTAATCCACAACTTGGATCACAATCCTGCCATAGTAACTCAGCCCTCTAGTACAGAGAGGTCACAGGTTTTATCCCAGTCAGCTGAGTCAAGAGAGTGTCTGCCATTCCGTTGCACAGGTTTATTTGAAATGTGAAGTTTTCTTGCACCTGAAGACAGCAACTTTATTTTAATGGATAACTGCTTTAAAATTCCCTTTAAAAGCTTTTTTTTAAAGAAAGAGTGAGAGAGAGAGGAAGAGAGAGAGAATTTTTTTTTAATATTTATTTTTTAGTACTTGGCGGACACAACATCTTTGTTTTTGTATGTGGTACTGAGGATCGAACCCGGGCCGCACACATGCCAGGCAAGCACGCTACCACTTGAGCCACATCCCCAGCCCTAAAAACTTTCTTAATAACCCTCCCTGACCATCCCTCTGTGCCAACTGTTGAGATAACCATACAATCCAAGACCATCTTCCATCATCATTATGTCTGATTTGATGGATTCTCAAACTAAAATCTGCAGTGACTACAAAGTATTTTAATCTGTTCATATAAGAGGTTTCTAGAAGTTATGTCAAATGGTATCTTTTCCTAGGACAGTTTTTCCCCCATTAATTTAAAAAAAAAAGTAAAGTAAAATAATCAAGAGAGTTTTGATAGTATTTTTTCAAATGGTAAAAAATTAGTGTGTGTGTATAGGATCAGTGCCTTAAAGAATGAAAATTAAATAAACTTGTATGTGTTAAAAAAAAAAAAGAATGTGGACTATTCAACCTCAGCAGTGATTGTATATTTCTATAGTTCTCTAGGACAGCCTTTGCCTTTTATAACATGATGACACTGTGGAAGGAGCTGCTAAAATTACTCAGGCTAAATATGCCAACTCTTAAATAGAATTATGCAGTTTTCAAAAGAAGCAAAACAAACAACCTGACCTATTTTTACTGATAGATCTTGATCCAGTAAAGAATACAACCTGCAAAAGCAGCAAAGGAAACAACTTTACCTAAATTCACTTATAGATCTCAGTCCAGCAAAAAAGGTGACAAGAAATAAACAGTTTCAATAGTTAACCTTATAAGTATTTAGTTCCTGTGTTCCAGAGTATTTCTATTTCCTGCTTTCAAATTTTGGAAAGAGGATGAAGCATGATTCTGATATCTTTGCCTGGAAGAAGAAGATAGAATTTTATTTTGGATTCCCCTCCAATTCGATTATCCTATGATTCATTGCAGCTTAGTATGGATCCCCAAAAGACTTGCTTGTTGACTAAGACATTGAACTTGACACCTCAAAGTACACAAAGGAAAATTTGTTATGACACCAAAGAGAAATTTGCCAAAGTATCTCAGAACCCCAGAATCAAACTAATAGATTTCATTTTCCTTGACTAGAAATAGCAAATTCTACTTTCTGACAAATGTGAGTAAGAGCAGCCCTTAAAATATAGAGACAATAAAACACATATGTAGCCTTTAGGATGTTTCTAAAGATATCCATTCCTTAGAACTAATCTAATTTGTAGTCTCATTTAAGTATTTTCTCATTTTGGGTCTTAAAGGAGAAATCCAACTCATTTAAAATAAAGTGCTTAACACTTTTAATTTTAAAATCTCTGGTGCAATACTATAAGCCAACATGTGTTTTGTTTCACATTCTTTTCTCCCTTCAATTTTGCCTGATTTTTTTCATATTGTGTGAAACTGAAAATTTTACAGATCTTTAATTAAAATAAATGTAACCAAAATTCAAGTCTGAAGTTATTTAGTTGTATAATCACCAGTTCCTAATTCCTTTGTTTATTTCTCACTCTGTTAACTGACCACAGCTGTTAGTGTAAGTTCACTAATACCTCCTTCTGAAATTGTAATTCCTAGCACTCAAGGAAGGAGATGGAGGA
The DNA here is from genome assembly GCF_048772815.1 of Callospermophilus lateralis. Taxonomy (NCBI): domain Eukaryota; kingdom Metazoa; phylum Chordata; class Mammalia; order Rodentia; family Sciuridae; genus Callospermophilus; species Callospermophilus lateralis. Next base: position 35,173,094 of record NC_135320.1, on the reverse strand, counting down.
GTACTGCAAACATGGGTTTCGTGTAGACTCATCCTTAACCTCAAGAAATGTTCTGGCAATTTATGCAAAGCCTGCACCACACTGAATGCCACAAGCTCTATCTATGCTTAAGGTATTTTCATCTGGGAGAAAATAGCCATGTGTCAGCAACATAAAAAAAGGTTGTGTGTGTGTGTGTGTGTGTGTGTGTGTGTGTGTGTCTGAGGCCAGCAGCTCAGGAGTACAGTGCTTACTTAGAATGCCTGAGGCACTGGGTTGAATTCCCAGTCTGGCGGGAGAGGGGAGGTAAATCTATTATTTCATTTAGTTAGACTGAGCACATTTTTTCCAGCTTTATTAAGGTATGATTGACAAATAAAAATTGCATATATTTAAGGTATGCAATATAAAGTTCTCACATATGTGTGTATTGTGAAATAATAACAACAGTAAAGATAATTAACATATCCATCATCTCACATAGTGACCTTTTCTTACATGACACAGTGACTTTTCTCATGTGTGATGAGAACACTTAAGATCTACTCCCTTGCTAGTCATGATAGTCCACTCATGTAATCCGAGCTACTGGGGAGGCTGAGGCAGGAGGATCACAAGTTTGAGACCAGCCATTGACTTAATGAGACCTTGTCTCAAAGTAAACAATAAAAAGGGATGGGGATGTATCTCAATGGTCGAGCATCCCTGGTTCAATCCCCAGTACCACAAAATAACAAACAATAACTGCCCTCTTAACAGATTTCAAGTACATAATACATTATTATGAAGTATAACAACCATGTTGCACATTAAGTCTCCAGAATTTATTCATCTTGAAGTTTGGGTTCTTTGACTAAACTTTCCCACTTCCCTCACTCCCAGTCCCTTCTTCTATGTCTTCATGGGTACAACTGTTTTAGAATCCACAAGTAAGTGAAATCATGCAGTATTTGTTTTTCTGTGCCTGTCTTATTTCACAGAGCATAATGTCCTCCATGTTCGTCTTGAGCATATGTTTTTAAAAAGGCATTTGACTTATGTCTAGGAAAGGCATAATATATGAAAAGGAACCAAGAAGGAGAAACACAGCCGTGAATATGACTATTTCACCTGTATTAGGAATCAAGAAAGAATTGGCAGAGAGGTAAGGGAAACATCCAATAAAGTGTAGAATCACAGAAATCAAGGGGAGAAAGCAGTTCAAATGGATTTTTTAAAAAAAATAGTTAATTGTTACAAATAATCCCTGAAGTTGAGACAAGCAGAGACAGATACCAGTGGTGACCCTGGAGGGCATACTGACTATGTTGGGAGGCAAGGTTAGGAGGCTTGTAACTGAAGACAAGAGAGAATGAGGTCTGAATGTGAGGCTGGGAAAGCAGAGCCGTTGAAGGGACCCTTGAAAGGCAGAAATGTGGGCATATTTAAATGTGCGCAGAGTGAGGAGATTGTGAGAGCAAGCACAAGACACAGAAGTGTCCAGAACAGTGAGAAGAGAATGCCCGAAGTAAGGTTCCTAACTGCAGGTGGACTCCTGGCTTGGAACCAGTCCTGCGGCTGGCCCCCTGGAACAGCAGGTCCTGGGTTATAAAAATCAGTCTTACATGTTTGGATTTTATAGACCAACCACATTATCAAAGATGATCCAAGACTTTTAAAATAGGAACTATTCTCGAGAAATAAGTCTTCCTTAATTTTGACAAAGTTTACTCTATGAAACCTTTTTGTACTAGAATAACAACAACAATAACAACAACAAAAAAATCTTGACTATCTGCTCTTGACCTAAAAACAGTGTTTAGAAACCAAGGTTCACATCAGACAGCCCTGCCTTCCCAGCAAGACACTCACAGTGCCTATTTCCTTCTTCTCTTGATGTAGCAGCACTCTGCCCCACTGTGCTCCTCCCTACAAGCCACCCTGTGAACTTCCTCCTGTGCCTCAGCCCACACAGGGAATAACCCAGTGTCTCTATAATTGTATCAATGTCAGCTTCCCAGTTTCTGAACTCTCATGGACTGACTTGCCTCAAATCTCTTCAAAAGCAAAAGTGGCCTTTCATTTTAGTGTCCAGCGGAGTTCTAATAGATAAATGGACCAAAAAAATGAATGAATAAATAAACAAAATATTGAAATTTTGATGAATTTATGCTACTTGGAATTCTCTGCAACCCTTCTTCTGTTTTACTTGAACATTTGGGAAATTTGCTTATTTTGTCACGTGGACTCCACATGTTTGCATACAACCTTTTGCGACTTCTTTACCCCTGCCCTCCTGTGTGGGCATACACACACACACACAACCCAACCATGAATATTTCCATTATCATCACCAGCAAACTCACTTGTTTCAAGGGAGTCTCTTTCAATATTTTCTCTAAATGAGTAATCATCTCCAAGTTTATTGAGGTCTGAAAATCTGGATTCCAGCATATTTGAAATTGTATAAATATATATTATTATGTTTAATTTCAGGTCTTAGACTTTAATCAAGTTATGGCCTCAGAAGTGGGACCCAAACACAAAATAAAGTGAACAATAAAAAATACAAAGTTCAATTTCATTCTATGCATTGGAGTTGATGTCACGAGAGAAATCTAAACCTAAAGCTCTATAAGTCAAAGAGCTCCTCAGCAGAGTGAATATAGAAGGAGAGCACAGATACCTTGGTGTAGGGCTCTCAGGGAAGCCTAGAAGTAGACATAAGGTGCTACAAGAAGAACCAAGGCCTTGAAAATCCAAAGTATCTCCCCACCTAGCTTCCAGTGTGTCTGAAACACCCCTTTCCCAGGTTCAGTCCCTGGGGATTAGAATGGGTTATTGTCAGGTGTTCTCTTGAAATGCAACTATCCTAGTCACAAAATACATTATTATGGAAAAAGTACTCATTTAACTAAGTCTACTTTAGTTTGAGAAATCTAGGACAAAAGTTTTAGAGGTAACAGGAATGCTCTGGACATGAGCATAAGAAAATTGAACAGAGAAAACCCAACTGAGGAATTTTCAATAAGAAAGTATACTTTCACCACTTCATATTTGGGTCTGATAAATTAAGATATGGAGTGTGTGTGTGTGTGTGTGTGTGTGTATGCACATGTGTGCATGTGTGTATGTGCATGTGTCGTGTATCTAAAAACAGTTAAGGCTTTGGAGATAGCACAAATAAAAGATTGTTAAGTAGAATATGTTAGCCAGCTTTTTGTGGCTATGGCCCTAATGCCTAACAAGGACAATTTAGAGGAGGAAAAGTTTATTTTGGCTCGTGGTTTTAGAGATTTAGTTCATGATCATCTAACTCCATTACTCTGGACCCAACGTGAGGCAGAACATCATAGCAGAGGAAAATTACTCACCACACAGCAGCCAGGAAGCAAGAAGACAAAGGAAAGAGACTTCAGGGAAGATGAACCTTTCCAGGGCATTCCCCCAGTGACCCATCCTCCAGCCATGCTCCATGTGCCTCAAGTTACCCCAGAGTTAGTCCTTTAGGATGGGCTGATTAGGTTACAGCTCTCATAAACTATCATTTCACCTCTGAATATTCCTGCATTAACAAAGGAGCTATTGGAGAATGCCTCATATCCAAACTATAACATCTGTCTTTGGACCCCAAAAGCTCATGCCCATCTCACAATGCAAAATACATTAGTTTATTTCTGAAAGTTCCCATAATCTTAATAGTTCCAGCATTACCCAAAGGTCCAAGTTCAAAGTTTCACTTAAGACTCAAGATAAACTCTTGGCTATGAACCCCTGCAAAAATCTAAAACTAATTATATATATATATATATATATATATACAATATAAAATGGCACAGAATAAACATTCCCACTCCAAAAGGGAGGATCGGGGGCATAGGAAGAAGAGATGGGACCAAAACAAGACCAAAACCCAGTCAGGCAAATAAATCCAATGCTGTATATACCATCTAGGACACATAATGGTAAGATGTGCTCTTAAAAGGGCTTGGGCATCAACCTAGATGCCCTTCAGTTGATGAATGAATTAAAAAACTGTGGCATATATACACAATGGAATATCACTCAGCAATAAAAGAGAATAAAATCATGGCATTTGCAGGTAAATGGATGGAGTTAGAGAAGATAATGCTCTGCCACTGAGCTATATCCCCAGCCCTTTTAAAATTGTATTTTATTTATTTATATATTTGAGGGGTACCGGGGATTGAATTCAGGGGCACTTGACCACTGAGCCACATCCCTAGCCCTATTTTGTATTTTATTTAGAGACAGGGTCTCACTGAGTTGCTTAGCACCTCACCGTTGCTGAGCCTCACCGTTAGGCTGGCTTTGAACTTGTGTCTCAGCCTCCCAAGCCTCTGGGATTACAAGTATGCAACCTGTCAATATGCTAAAGTTTTAATACTGATTTTTCTTCCAGAAATATGGCAAACATAATTAGCTCCCACTCCAAAACACCCAGAAATGCAACAAACATATTTTAACATGCAAATTTTAAATCAATAGCAGAGGAGGAGTGGGGAGAGGGGAAGGAGGGAATGAAGGGAGGGAGGGATGGAGGGAGGGAGAGAATCCCAAAGGGATAATGATGAGGCAAAAAAAGGAACTACATATTTCTGCCATAGCTCTGGGTATATGCTGGCTCAATAATATGAGAGTCTAAAATTTTATTACTACTAAAAGGATAAGAAACAAGAAGAAGGAAACAAGGAAAATGAAGGAATATGACTGACATTCTTAATGCAAATCAGGAACTGACAGGAAAAATGTATTGTCAGAGAAAATTTGAAAAAGAGAAAAAATATGAAATGGCACAGAAATACATGAGGATGATTTCTCTGTTTTGGTGTAGTTTGGGGCTTGGGAAAAAGGGAACATCTATTAAAATTTATAACCAAAGACTTGTCCCAGTGTGGATGGAGGTTTAAATTTACATACTCGTGTATGGTTAAAGAATCTTAAGCCTTAGTCACTAGTATAAAAATGGCTCCAAACCCACAATAGTACTGGAATGCCTGGTAGAAGCATAGACAAAAAATCTCTAGTAAAAATGTTCTCAGCCCAGGCCATAAAGAATTCCCATGAGAAAAGTTCACTGAAAAGGGGGTTACTGTGATGATTTTAAAATAGATAAGGGTTTAAGAAATTAATGATTATGAAAAGTCACCAGCTATTTATATATATAAACAAGGGAGTAGATACATTGCAATGTGTCAATACAATGAAAATGAATAACAGTTATATGCATCATTTGGTTTAATATTATATATATATATATATATATATATATATATATATATATATATATATATATATAAAATTATTCAGTAATGCCAAGTGGTAGAATTATTGAATAGATACTCAAAAGTAAATCTATTAAAAATAACATCACATACACAAGTGAACTGAAAATATAAAAGAAGAAATATTCCATAAATGTATTATAGAACATTTTAAAGAGTCAAACAGAATATCTAAATTTTTTAGTCATTATTATAATGCAAAATTCAATTCATGGTTTAAAGAAAGCAAGAATAGAAAGAATGAAGAAAAGTCAAAATTTGAAAATATACAGATATTATTTTTCATAATTAATGAAAGCTAAATCCTCAGAGAAAAAGTGAGAAAGCAAAAATCAAGATGGCATTAATGGAAACAATATTAGGTATGAAAAAAAAAAAACCTAATATCCCAAGATTCAACACAATTTGAAAGAAAGTATTGGAAGAATTTTTACTACCAGATATAAAGATCTATTACAAAACTACAGTAATTACCTTATTATAGTGTTGTCTCAAAGATAAGAAGTGGACCAATGGAATAGAATAGAGAACTTTCAAACAGATGGACACACATAGAAAGAACTGACATGACAGAGCTACCACTGAAAAATCAATGGGGAAAAAGAGGAATTATTTAATGGTACTTAAACAATTTGTCTCTTCATAGGGGGCATGCTCAAGGATGTTTATTGTTGCATTCTATTAATGGTTAAATCTAAATGTCCATCAACAAGGGAGTAGATACATTGCAATGTGTCAATACAATGAAAATGAATAACAGTTATATGCATCATTTGGTTAAACCTAAAATATGATGTTAAATTATGTTATAATTTATTTACATTTTTAAACATACAAGAATTAGACTACATATTTTATTGGCATACAGTGTGTGTGTGTGTGTGTGTGTGTGTGTGTGTAACACACACACACACACACGTATCAGAAATGATAAACAGGAAAACTCACCATGGGAAGAAGAGTTTAAATACATTTAAGAAGGAGCATACAGGGAGCATACAAGTATATCCATGATTCTATAATAAGTTATTTCTCTTTGAATTTTTTAAAATCATGAAAATAATAAATTAATATGAATTGAAAACAAAGTTCAATGTGAATACTAATTAAAATTAATCAAGGGCTGGGAATATAGCTCAGTTGGCAGAGTCCTCACCTTGCATGCACAAGGCCCTGGGTTCAATCCCCAGTACCACCAAAAGAAAAGAAAATTAAACAAATTAGTATGAAAATCATAACTCACAACTAAGTAATAGCTTTGCTACAATTGATAGCTAAAGATCTTCAACAAACAAGCCATTTAAATTCTTTGAACTTGCGTTATCTGTATAATGAGAGAATTGTACTAGATAATCTCCAAGGTCCCTTATAGCTAGAAAATTCAAATCAAAGCACTGTAAGCATCAGTGGCAACAAAAGCATTGGTAATAATTCGAATTTTAAAATGATTTGAAACTCAAGAAATGAATTTGACTTGGATGTTATTCCACAACTTCCTACATTGTTTACAGCCCTTATTGTTTGAAGTGTCCTGTTGCTCCTTCTTTCCACCTATATCCACTTCATAGTCTATGCTGGTTGGTAGCAGAAAATTAGCTCTCCTTCCACTGTAGCAGCAATTGTACCCAGCCTGAACAGACCCATCTTCCACTGTATTGAGGGATGTTTGGATAATCTCTTACTTTTCTTAAATATTTGGGTCCTAATGTAATCTTTGTTTAACTTTTAGTTTCTTTCAGTGCAAGAAACAAAAATTTATTCTGACTGGGGAAAAAAACAATTATTGGAAGGATTCTAAGTATCCATTGGAAGCAAAGGAAAAGATAATTTAGGAAGGGAAGGTTTAAGGATTTCTGTATCAAAATGTTATTGGTCTTCTCCCTAAGATTCCTGCCATTTACAAAACTCATCCCCAACTACCTTCAGTGTTCTGGTCACTTTTTACCAATTCTATAATTACTAGGATACCCCTTTGGTCCAGCTTGAGTCAGATATCTATGTTCAGTTCAACTGGCTATGTGGAAGGAGCCAGGGATTACAGATAAAATCCATGGGAGTCTACCTCTGAGACTAAGTTCAATTTCCAGAAAGGAGTGATCAGAAACAAGAAGGCAACCCCAGAAGTAGTTTTCTCTGGGCAATCTATGCACCAGATTCATGGGTCACATTAGGAGAATGTGTTTGCCTGCTTTTCATTAAATTTTAAAGAGTTTCACCGTGGAATCAGCACAATACAATGCATTTCAAAAATATTTCCAAATAGTTCTCTTATTTTTGACATCTTGGAGATGATTTGAACTCATTAATATTTATGTGTTAATACCGAGCCATAAATTGGACTACTTTCTCCCATTGGTCTCATAACCCACTGGCAACTTTCAAGGTCTTGAAACGTGTTTCAATCTACTTTTTTAAAGATCACAATAAACTTTTTTATGTTCTAACCTAACAAATTGGAAAAAAATAAGTGTAGAGAAATCAAAGAATTGATTTATGATATTTGGAAGATGCAAAGTAGAAGTATGTCAACATGTCTGTTTTGAGACTCATCATGAAAACCATAACAACCAAATTCAACATTTACATATATTGAAGATTCTTACTCTTAACTAATAAATTTGCTAATTCCTAGGGACCCATATCTGCAATACATAGCACTCTCCATGCAGCCATACACCCACTTCACTTTGATATAAAATTCATTTGTGTTCCAGGAATTTTTATAATCATGCAAATTATCTACTTTATGATTCAAATTTATCATTTGAATTGGATGGAGAAACAAAGACAGACACAAACTTTTGTTGAAATTATTTCAACCTATCCCTCTGTATATTGACACTGAATTGCCACTGAATACATGCACCTGTGGTTTCCAAGAGGCTATTTCTCTAAGCTTTTTGAAAATAGCAGGGTTGGCTCTTGATGTTAGCTTACTGGGACCATGATTCATATTCATAATAGTTTGTATCACTTCATTCTTATGCTTTTGAAGTATAAATTTAGGATTACAAACCGTCTTTTCATTACTAAATATTTCTCAATATCTTAGGCTCTGTGTTATAAAAATCTCTTAAAGGAGGAGATTTCTCTGATGTAATTTCCAATAAGCTATTTGCCTATTAATTTTATTTACAAGTAGCATTGGTACGAATTACTTTTACATTAGTAGAATACGAATAGTAGAGTGTAGTTTATGTGTGTGTGTGCCATTAAATATGTTTTAAAAGTCATCTAATTTTCATTAGTGTTTTAAAATCATCTAATTTTAGTGCAGGTTACCAAATGGAGGAGCAGAAATATAAAAACAGATCAAAAACAAAACAAACAAACAAAAAAAACTGAACAGAAATTTAGATCCATTATAGAAAGGATAAAAACTTGGAATATTATGTTTATTTCCAACTCTCTTGGAAGATAAGCACTTCACTTTTGTATGAAGTCATCTTAAACTTGAGTGTGGCCTGACTTAACCATCACTTGCTAACTCAAACAGCACCTAAAGAGTTATCAAGAGATGATGGCAATTCCTTGAGAACTAGGGATAACAGGGGTAATTTGTGAAATTTCATTTACTATCAAGAATGTTGAGAGGGAGAGCATGGTATGAGGCCTGATTCTATCCACAAAGTTGAATTTTAAAGTTTTAGCCATTTTTCCGTGTCTGATAAAGACCCTGCAGAGTGAAGATTCATGTCACATTCTGTCTATGCCTGAAGCCATTTCAACTCCCATATTCTTTGATGTTGATTTTGCATCTAGTAACAAGCCCTAGTCCTAACACAGAACTTTCTATCCAGTATATTTTGACATTTAGTGTCATTTAATTTAGTACTTCATTTTAAATGTTAAAGATATACCAACAAGGTCTAATTGCTTCCTGAAAGGGGTGAGCAGTCTACTCCAGTGAGCATTTATATAGATGAAAAGAGGAAGAAAGTCTCTAGAGTTTAATGGGCTGCTTCTGTGCTAGATATTGGGGAGGGATAAAAATGAGTACAATCTTCACTCTTGAGTAAATAAGTATTTAAACGAGCAAGGGTATTGGTGAACTGCACAGTCAGAGGGAACAGTCCCCACAAGACTGCTTGTTCTCCAGGTGCCAGCTGCAAACTCAAAGGTTCCTAGGCAGCCTCACCTCAGACCAAGTAGTTACAAATTTAGGGATCCTGACAACCATCCTAAAGTATGCTAAAATGACTCCCTAAAGCTACTATATTCATTGTCACATTTAGTATTGACAAAGGTGAAAATTAGAATAAACCTAAAGAAGAAATGCACAAGACAAAATCTGGTAAGTTTCTGAAAGTGTAGCTGCTGGTCATCTGCTTCCTGTGGAGGCATGGGTTATAATTTTCCATGTATCAAAGTATGACAGTACCCTCAGAGCACTCCAACCAAGAAGATCACCAAGCCTTTGGTACCCGAATTTTTATTAAAGCTCAATCACACAGTGTCTGTGTCACTGATACTTAGTGCATCTTCCCTAATGTTCGAGCTAATAATTTTACTCTTCAATTCCTCCAGAGTTCACAACTGATGGGGCATGTGCCAGCACTCCCAGGTAAACAAAGATACACCCATCAGGCAGGACATTCCAGAAACCCAGGGGATCACCTCCCAGTAACCAAAGGTAAAAAGTCCAGAATTCTCTCTAGGTAAGGTTAGTTCTTTGGAAAACAGCTTACTATTTTAGGTTGAACCATAGGAAATGGCCAATATTCAACCATTTTGAACAGGGGCTGTATTGGGGATTGAACTCAGGGACACTCGACCACTGAATCATATCCCCAGCCAGCCCTATTTTGTATTTTATTTAGAGACAGGGGTCTCACCGAGTTGCTTAGGGCCTTGCTAAGTTGTTGAGGCTGGCTTTGAACTTGTGATCCTCCTGTCTCAATCTCCTGAGCCGCTGGGATTACAGGCATGCTCCACCTCATAGTCAACCATTTTTGACATATAAAAGTGACAATTTCATATGGTGCAATGTAAAAGGAGGAAAACAGTCCACTCAGCAAATGTCTACTATGCACAAACTGGGCAAAAATTATGACATTTGATCATAATAACTGAGGTTAATAGGCTTCTTTTAGTACAGATAATCTCGTAAAGGGTGTAGGATATTTTCATTCAACAAATATCTACAAATACCAACTATGTGCTAGCTAGCCCCTGTTCTAGGTAATGGAAGTACAGTATTAATACCAAATAAAACTTTCAATGTGTTAAAGTTAGAAGGGGGAGGGGACAGAAACAGGCATTCAAGGAGTAAGCAAACAAATATGACAATTTATGACAGTTATAAGTTCTATAAAAATAATATAGGATAATGTGATAGGCCGAGGTAAAGAGATGTCTAGGTAGCATGACTAGAAGGATCTGAGAACTAAAGCATAAATGATGGGCAGGCACCAGCTTTGGGGAAAAAATAGAAGCCGAGACTTACAGACAATGGGGACAACTAATCAATGGCAGGAAAGACTGGTTCTTCTGAAGAATATGAAGAACCAGTGACCGGAAAAGAATATGTGACTGGAGCATATAGGACAAGGGGACAAGCATGTGATACAACAAGATCACAGAGTCTGGAAGGAGCCAGATCATGTGGGGCTTTATGCACAACAGTAATGGAATTTTATTCCAAGCACAAGGGAAGTGATGATAGTGTATGCATTCTTAAGTTTCATAATTCTTAAACTAATAATAATATTGACACTGAAATATCAGGGATGTATACTTTTTGAAGTTACCAAAATCTTACATGCTATAGATACATGCTATAGATTCTTACTCTGAGGTAACCTGGTCAAGAAAAAAGCCATTCATTCATCCAGGAGAAGGAAAAATGGGGATGTAGGCAAAGTAGAATAGTAGATTTGGACTAAGTCAAAAAGGATGCTGTATAACAGGCTTTCAAAGGGTTTGGCTTTTATTAAAAAACTGGGAGACCTTTATTCAGATTTTAAGTGACAAATATAGTGAGCAGAAATGTGCTTTAGGTAGAGGGTGGATGCTCTGTTTAGTGTATGTTAAAATGGGTGGGATGGCTGGCACAATTTGATTTGTTAGTATTGGAAATCCAGCGCAAATGAATTTATGGATTATTGACCCAGTAGGTGGGAAGAAGTTCCCATGGCATAACTACCTTCAAGAATGGCTAAATCCAGGAGCCCAAAGAACGCAGCTGCCCATACACAGCTCCTGATTTACTGTGAGTTGTGCCACCCTCTGATAGAACAATGGCCACCAGAAGTTCCAGGTTTCAGTTACTGTCACAGGTCAGGATCTCTGAGAGAGACACCACCTCTTGCCCAGCACTTATATATTAAAGCTTAAAGAAAACAATTATAGAGATGGTGATTATAGGAATTACTGCATGCTTAAATGCCTTCACAGCCTTATTTCCGTGCTTTATTGCACATGTTGGGATGTGCTCCAAGAACTTTACAGGTATTGGATTTAATTACTTCAAGAATACTGTGGAACAATAATACTGTCAACCCCACTTTTGAAATTATGAAACTGAAAAGTAAAATACTTCGAAATACTTCATCCCCAATCACTTATTTGCTAACTGGTGAAACCAGAATTCAAACCCAGGTGGGTAGACTCAAGAGAGCTCCATTTTAACCTTTTTATTATAAAGAATTCTTATGGTTTGGGTCTGGAATGTCTTCCAAGGTTCATGTGTTGAAGGCTTGGTGCCCAGTGTAGCAATGTTCAGAGCTGGGACTCGTGGGAGGTGACTGGATCATGAGGGATCTGACCTCATCAGCGGATTAATCCCTTGATGGGTTTGTAGCTGACGCCCATTATTGGGACATGGTGAAAACTGCAGGAGGTAAGGCCGAGTTGGAGAAAGTAGGTCACTGGAAGTGTGACCTGGAAGGGTAATCCCTGTTCCTGGCCCATCTTGAGCTTGATCTCTACCCCTCTCTCAATCTCTGTTTCCCAGATGCCAGGATTTAAGCTTTGTTCTGCCACACCCTTCCCCCAGGATTTGCTGCCTCACCTCAGGCCCTGAGGAATGGAGCCAACTGATCATGGATGGAAACCTCTGAAACTCTGAGTAAAATAAGTCTTTCCTTCTCTAACTTGATTTTCTCAGGTATTTTTTCACAACAAAAAAACCTAACATAAAATTTGAGCTTATTCAAAACAGTCAAGCCATTATAATGTCTGTCCATAATATCCCCAACTTAACTCTACTTAACACAATGCAAGTTATATTGAAGCATACCCCAGATATCATCACATCATTTGCCTTTGATCCACATATAGGTAAGTAGCTCCTTTTAACAAGACCATAATACACTGTCACCCTAAAAAATAAGCAATAATTACAATCAAACAACCAGTCCATGTTTACATATTCAATTGTCTTGTGAATTTCATAAACCATTTTTACTTTTACATTATGGGAATGCACAGGAAAATTCAGACTGACGAAAAATACCGGATAACAAAATTTTAAAACTTAAAGGAAAAATAAAATAAATGGTGGGAGAAATATGGATTCTAAGAAACTAAAAAGATACATAAAACAATGTTTGGATCCTGAACACTGAAAGTGATTTAAAATTTATTTTTGTACAACAGGAATGAACAAATTACTTTGTCTTAAAAACAATTTGGAAGAGTTCACTTCTGTAAAGTTATGCCTCCAATAGAATTTTTAATGATTATTTCTTTGTTTTGTTTTATAATTATGTAAAATATTTACACAGGTCAAAAGCCAAGATTACATGTCATATTCAAAAAGTCAAATTAAAAAAAATCTAGTTCCTATTTCTGTTCCCTTGAACTTATTGTCTCCCTCCATTTTTTAAATAAGTTTTTAAATTTGATGGTTTCTTCCCCATTGTTTATAAAGAGGAAACTGTATCAACTTTTTCTCTGATAAATGTTAAAATGTCCTTCACACTTTTCTCCATATTGCTTTTTTCCATTTAATGTACCTTAAAGATAGCCCTCATTCCTTTTAATAGCTGCACAGAACCACATAGTGTGGTCATACTCTAGGTAATTTCACTAATTCCCTACTGAGGGATTTATGGGTTATTTATAGTCTTATTTTATTCAAATAGTCCTCCAGTGAAGGCCTTGTCCATGTATCTTTTTGTATTGTGTGAATAGGATAAATTACTAGAAGACATATCATTAAGTTAAATTGAGGTCATATGGGTGGACCCTGGTCCAGTACTACTGGTGAACTTAGAAGAAGAGGCAGCTAAGACACAGCTAAAGGCAAGTTTGATGGCATATGCCTGTAATCCTAGAGGTTTAGGAGGCTAAGGCAGGAGACCATAAGTTTGAAGCCAGTATCAGCAACTTTTGTTGACCTTGTATCCAAGAAAAAAAAATTGTCACTCAATGGTAGAGTACCTTTGGGTTCAACCCCCAGTACAGGGGAAAAGACAAAAAGACAATGAAACTTGTAGGGGAGACCATGTGGGAACATTGAAAGATGGTCATCACAAACCAAGGCAAAGGCTCCCAGAAGAAACCTACCCTGCTAACACCTTGATCTTAGACTTTCAGCCTCCACGCTATGGAGAATATGCATCTTCTGTGTAAGAGTTTCTATCTGTGGTTTCTCTATGGCAGCCCTAGCAAACTAATACACCCCATGTAGTTTTAAAAGGTAAATTTTTGTTCTTCTTTATTTAAGCCACTGTAATTAGCAATTTCTCTTTTAGACTTTTAAGTGTTTTACCTCTGAGATCACATTTCACATAAAACATGGACACCCTTCTCACCTGCAGTTAGTGAAACCAGAGTTTAAGAGGAAACTCAGTGCTCCGCTTCTGTTGGTAGGTGGGCCTGTGCAAGCTGCAGGTTCTGCTGCTGAGAAAGGGCTGATTTAGTGTTAGCAGCTAACCACAGCAGGAAATGCCTGCCACCACCAAAACTGGATTCTCCTCCACCATCACTGAGTGGCATGTTACAGTTCTCAATGTTGCCACTCTGAATGGCGGTTGTGCTCTCCAGAGTTGCCACAGACTCCAGCAGCTCACTGCCAACTTCTTTCTGTGTTCCTATCTCACAAATCTAAAGAAATGATACTCACAGTGGACAACAGAAGGCAAGGGTGAGAGGAGTAGAATTTATTCAAGTATGAGGAATTGAAAAGGAAGGAGAAGGTCCTTAGGATTGCCATCTGAGTGTGCTAGTCTAGGAGTTTATATAGCACATAGGTCAACACTATTGGTCCAAATTTATCCTAATTAGGTTTTTTGGAAAAGTACTATGGGTCTTGGTTAGCCCTTGAGTCTGAACTTCCTTTAAGGTCTGTCCTACTTCCGTTTTCTCACTGCTTTTGGGGAAGCAGGAGGTTGAGGGCACTGGACCGTGGATGCTCAGGGGTTCCAAGCTGTGCTGTGGGGACCAGGTATCAGCACCAGGACTGGCCTGGGCTGCCACAGGTTAACAGATTGCTGCACCCTGGCTCGCCTCACTCAGCATGCAGACCCTGCTCTGCTCTGGGCAGCTCCAAGATGAAGACTTGGCTTCACTAGGAGTCATTCTGTTGCTCTTATGAATGTCAGAGAAGCCACCTTTGCATTTCACTAAGGTTTTAAATCAATATCTCTTTAAAGATGAGGATGAACTTTTCATTTTTCTTCCAAGATGACTGTTCTTTTTTTATTAGTTCATTTTATTTATGCATAATATTAGGGTTCATTTTGACATCATTATAAAAGCATGAAATATAATTTGCTCCAATTCAGTCCCCATAATTTCCCTTTTCCTCCCCTCCTCCCTTTCCTCTACTAATCTATCTTGTATTTACTTATAGTTTTTTTAATTAGTGCCTTATGGATATACTTACAGGTGACATTCACTGTTTTATGTTTATTTATGTACATAGGAAGTTTATTTCAGATTCATTCTACTGCTCCTCCCTTTTCCCATTCCTCCTTCCTCCCCCTTAATCCTCTTCCTCTACCCCACCAATCTCTTCTATTTCCTAGATGTCTATTCTTTAGGGAAACTAGAATATAATGCAACTGAAGCAGTGATATATGATGAACTAATCTTTAGGCAGTCTTGCCTCTGGAGATTTAGAATGCAGCTAGAATTCCATATCTCATTATTTCTTAAAAATAGTTTTGCCATTAGGTGTTGTCAAGGATAGAGAAGCTTGCACTGAAGTATGATGACTTTAGGATAAATACCAAGGAGTGGTATAGCTGGGTCACATGGTGGTTCCATGCCTGTTCTTTTAAGAACCCTCCATACTGATTTCCACAGTGGTTACTAATTTGTAATCCCACCAACAATGTAAAAGTTTTTCTTTTTCTCTACATCCTCTCCAACATTTTATTGTTTGTATCCTTGATGACTTCCATTCTGATTGATGTGAGATAAAATATCAGGGTACTTTTAATTTGCATTCTCTAATTTCTAATGATGTGAAATATTTTTCACATATTTTTTGGCCATTTGTGTTTCTTCTTTTGATAATATATGTTTAATTCATAATATGCTTAGTTTAAAATAATTATTTAAAACCTCTATCATGATTCTTCTTTGACTAATGTGTTACTTAAAATATGCTTACAAAATTACAAATATATTGCAATTTTTAAAACTTACTTTTTGTTTTTGATGTATGGTGTTTAATATGAGAGCATGATTAGTCTGATGCCATTTTTTTAAAATTGAAAATTATTTCATGGTCTACTACTTGGCCACTTGTTTTAAATATCCCATGTATAGTCAGTAGAATGTATGATAGAATTTGGAATACAAAATTTTATATATTCATAAAAACAAGCTTGTAAATTACATTATCCAACTTTTCAATGTCTATTTATTTTAGTATGCTTAATCTATTAATAACTAAGAAAGTTTCATTGAAAACTCACAACATATAATAAGTTGTTAATTTCCCCTGGAAATTTCCCCCCTTTAATATAATAATAGTATTAATATAACTAAAGATGAGAAAAAAGAGAGCAGGAATCAAAACAAGATATAGACAACCTTCTAAATATTCCTATCTACAACTTTCACAGATATCCTGAATCATTAACTAACATTTGGTCGATAAACCTAAGCAACTGTTAATGAGCAGGATAAATTTTACTGCATAATGTAGAACATCTTTCACATGGCTGAAGTCCTAGTTATGCCATTCATCACTCAAAGGCTCAAATGGATCTCTACTTCTAATCAAATAGAATAATTTCTTTATTCCTATGTATCTATCAAATCCCATTTTTCTCTCTCTACTTTGTTCTGTACAAAGCAATTAATTTTTTTTTACTGTCTGGTTTAAAAACAATGTTATTCTGTTAGTTATTACATGTTGCTATAGAATGTTTTTTGGTTAAATAAATGAGCCACAGTCACCACTGTGTGTCTTCACATTCAGATTGGAAGAAGGCTGAGTAGAATTAGAAGTAATTTATTGGCCATATTAGAGAGAAATAATATTATAAGAGACATTGCAAATGGTACTAAACAATAGCACCATTCATGAGACTTCAGTGACCAAAGCCCAAAGCCAGTAGGGAGATAGAGCAAGAAATGTGCTGTGTGGTTTTCTTTGGAGGCTAATGTGGAACATTTTCTGGGTGATCCATAAAGCACAGCATTCTTCTTGAAGCCCAAACCAAACAGGTATCTACACAATGCTTTTTTAACCTACTGATGGGGATACCACAGCCAGTGTGAGTGGAATGTAGTTTACTCCTCAGATAGAGAAGGGTATAAGGAGCCCGTATATGCTCACTCTCATCATACAAGATTAAAAATGCTTAGAAATATAAAGTATATTTACAGATCTTAAGTGCTAATTAGTGAACATGTGCTAACCCACAAATTCAGTATGTGCTAGCATGTGGTATGGTCCTGGACATGTGGAATAGATATGAATCAGTGTAATCCACAGACCTAATTTCTAATACTTAGACCAGAGACTTACAACTATTTTTTGTGCCTGGACACTGCTGGCAGTCTGACAAAGCCTAAGAACACCTTCTCAAAATACTCACTTAAATGTGCAAAATGAAAAGCTGTCAATTACAAAGGAAACTAGTTATATTGCAAAATGCAGTTGCAAAAATATTTTTTTAAATGTGGAAAATCAACAAGGAGAGAAATGAATTACAGTAGATGGGGTAGAGAGAGAAGATGGGAGGGGAGGGGAGAGGGGATAGTAGAGGATAGGAAAGGTAGCAGAATACAACAGTTACTAATAGGGAATTATGTAAAAATGTGGATGTGTAAACGATGTGATTCTGCAATCTGTATTTGGGGTAAAAATGGGAGTTCATAACTCACTTGAATCTAATGTATGAAATATGATATGTCAAGAGCTTTGTAATGTTTTGAACAACCAATAAAAAAAACAAAAAAAAATGTGATATAGCAATGCACATACTCCTCTATGAAACACTAAAAAGCAAAATCTAGTTTCAGAGTGAATAATCAAAAGAATGAAAAACATAAATGGCATTAGATATCTGCAGTTACTTGTCAGGAAGTTCATATTTTCATTTTTCTTCATGGTTAGGCCTGAGTAAATTTTCCTGGAACCTAAATTAAAGGACATATCTTGGAAGCTAAATATTGACTGAATGGATCACAGGCAAATTCAGGAAAATGACTTAGCTCCCTGAAGGTATGCATTTATATTTCACGAGGGAGGCAAAACCTGGAACCAATAAAATATTCCAGAAGTTGTAACCCAGAGGGGCTAATCTTACCACCACCCATCATCCCAGGAGGAAAAGATTTATATTCCAAAGGGTCAGAACCCAGAGAATTCCCCCTTCTCTACCCAAAAAGACTTTGTCTACATTAGGGAAATTTGGTTTGTATTACTCTCTCAGAAGGGGAAGAGACGATGTATGCATAAGCTCAAAATTGGAGGTGCCTCTCCTGTAGTGCAAGAAATCCCTTTTGCGCATAAAGAGAGACCATTCAAAAGAGTCATGCTTAATGACCATCTCATCAGTTTACACAAGGAGGACAATTGTACTATGGGAATCAATGTGGTTTTTGCTCTACGTAATAATAGTTAAATCTACTAATTGCAGAAAACCCATATCTGTACTTAGGAAAATTTAAATAATCATAACATGGAAACTTACTTACCTTATATTGGGCATATGAACACCAAAGGATTTGGAAAAATGGAGAGCACCTCTGTCACTACCAACGAAAACATCATCAATTCATTTGTCAAATATTTGTTGAGCATCCCATCTGTGTTAAACAGTCTATTCGGCACTAGGTATGTATCCCTGAATAAAACAAATCCAGTCCTGTCTTTTGTGACTCTCACAAGTTTAGAGTCCAGAAAATAAGAAGTGAGAAGAAAAAAAATAAACTGTTTTTAAAATTAGAAACCTGAAAGAGAAATGGTACTGATCTTTTTAATGAAATAGAGAATAACAGGGTCAGAGCAAAAGCCTGCCTAGCTGGGAGTAGGGAGGACCTCTTTCCTTCAGTGGGATGAGGTTGACTAGTCAATCATGCAGACCTGGAGGGAAAATGCTCCAGCAAAATATCTCAAAGATCCTAACACAGAGAAGATTTTGCCATACGTGAATTAATAAGTTGGGTTGTGAGGTCAAAAAACAAAAAGCTATCCATGTTCCCATTGCATCTATGCTGACCCTCTCTAATTGGATTCTAAGTTTTTCAACCTGTCTATTCTTTGCCTAAGCTGCAGCAAGATGCTGGAAGTTCACAAATGTCAAGGTGAGCCTTAGCAATCATAGTTTAAAAGCAAATATGATAAGAATACAAATTCTGCGTTCTATGTCACACGAGTCATACAGGATCCAAAAGAGTCATGCTTAATGAAAATCAGGCAATAGTGTGCCTTTTCTGGTTTTGAAAAAAAAAAAAAACAGCTTTTACAATTAGTTGCCAAACAGAATTTCAGTTGTCATATCTCATAGCTAAGCCAACTGGCAAAAGTGGAACCAGTGTCCCTGCTGTAATGTCCCAGCATAGAGCTAAGAGACAACGTCATTTCCCCTTGAGGAATGACACCACTCAGTGGACTTCACACAGTGACCTCTTGCAAACTGAGTCGCTGCAAGCTGAGGTTGATCTGTGCAGCTGGCTCTGGGAGAAGTTTGTTCATTGTGGTTAGCATCACTTTTACCTACTCACTACTGGCCAGGAATCTTAGCTCTTCAGGTCATGGGCTTTTTAAAAAACAGGAGAAAATATGACTTTCTTGGTATTCAGAACCAACAGTGACAAGTACTCCTTCATTATCCCAAATGCTTGTGTAGGAGCCAATACTAAATTCTATGATGGCTTTCTTTTTATTCTCCCTCCAGTTCACTTAATTTCAATTCAGAAAGAAATAGATGTGGTAAACTTCATAAGAAAAAAAAAATGAACCTATGAAGATATATAATGACTGCTGAATAACCTCAAGTTTTAAGTCAATTCAAATATTTCTAATCAATTAACTTGAATAATAAACTACAAGTTGTAGTAGAGGCAAGGTTTTTCATTGCCACTTTTCCTCTGCAAAGACAGTAGAATAAAGAAGAAGCTTACCAGAGTTTTTTTTGTCCCCATCAGAATTGTAATTTGGATTTGCTTCTCCTAATAGGATAGAAATTTATTTTTTATTTAAGTTCACAGTATGGTGGTTCCCTCTTATCTGAAAGTTCCTAGAACATCAGTTACTCGTCGTTAAACTCAATCCAAAAATATTAAATGGAAAATTCCAAAAATAAACAATTCATAAGTTTTAAATGGTATGCTGTTCTGAGTAGCATAATTAAATCTCTTGCCACCTTGCTCCAACCAGAACATGAATCATTCTTTGACCCAAGCCTTCTTGGTTATCCTATTGAGTATTGCAATATTGCAGTGTTGGTCCAAGCCTAAAACTATCTCACAATGCCTGTATCAGTCACCTCACCTCGTTGCATCTCATATCAGGTATTGAATCATCTCACATCATCACAAAAAGAAGATTGAGGACGGAACAATATTTGAAAGAAAGAGGAAGACCACATTTATATAACTTTCATTACAGTATAGTATTGCAATTGTTCTATTTTATTATTAGTTATTGTTGTTAATCTCTTATTTTGTCTAAATGATTTCTAAACTTTATCATGGGTATGTTTGTATAAGAAAAAAAAAAACCTAGTACATCAAAACCCAGTACTATCCACAGTTTCAGGAATCCACTGGGGTCTTGGAACATATGCATCAATGAAAAGAGGGACTACTGTAATTCCCTTGTAAGTAAATGGATTTTTCTCTCTTATTGTTTTTAAAATCTTAATCTCTCTTTGATTGAGATCTGTGCTGCCTGAATCTGAGAAACTGTTTATTTAGCTATTATCTAGAAATTCCAAGACAATATCTTTCAAGTACCGTCTATCCTCCACCTACTCAATACTCTCTTTTTGAAGCCCAATTTGTGGCAGATTTCCTTATCCCATATTTTACATCTCTTCAATAGTTCTCCTCTCTCTCTTTGTTACTTTTGCAAAATTTGTCAAACATAGTTACTTTGAATCATGTTCCGTTGGCTAAATATAGTGTTCTTTTTAATCCATCCAATGAGTCTGAATCTCACACCTAGGTGATTATTTTATTGTATGATAGATATTGTAAACTTATGTTCTATGGAGCTACAGTAATTATAAGTGATTTAAATAGGAAAATACATTCAATTTCATCTCAATTTTTTTTAATGGACACAATACTGTTGTGAGCCATCCATGGGCTGTTTGTGTGAGCTCTGCGCATTAGAGCCATATGAGGGGACAGGTCTGACATTGCACACTGATTGGGCTGTGCAACATAAGTGTGCCTCTCCTTTCACTCTGCTTGTGTTCCCACACAGCACCTGATATGGGTATGACTTTCCCAGATATCAATCAATCTGCTAACCGCAAGACATCGAAAAGCAAGACTTCATCTTTGAAACATTATCTGCTGCCTAATTTGGTGAAGAACATACCATTGAAACTCCTTTGTGTGTGTTCCCCCTATAAAGAGATTCCAGTGCTCTCTCTTTCCAGTGCTGTCCAGCGTGGAAGCTGACCCTTAAGGTCGCAGAGCAGTCCCACCCTGGACCTGAGAAACTCATGTCCACGTGTTGCGTGATTTCTTCACTGTTTTCTTAGTTTAGTGTTGCAGCCAGCTCCTTTGAACCCAGATGATGTCATCAGCACGGACAGCTGGTGAGGCAATACCTTTATTTTATTTTTTTATTTTTTATGTGGTGCTGAGGATTGAACCAAGTGGGCAAACACACTACCACTGAGCCACAACCCCAGCCTCTTATCTCAGTTTTTTAAAGATACTTTTTTTTTAAAGTAACACTTAATGTTTCCAAATTTCTGGTGGATATTTATGTTTGGAATTCAGGGATAAGAAGTTGAAATTCCCAGGAATTTTTCAGAATTCTCAACATTGTTTCATTCCTAAAATAATTCCAACATCCTTATACTACTTTGTATGATTACGTATATATGTATATATATGTGTACATATATATATATATATATATATATATATATTGCTTAATAAATAATGACTGCTGTAGTAATAGTGTTCACATGTATAGCAAGTATTTAAACCCTGGAAAATTTCAGTGAATACTACTAGAAATTCTAACACAACATTTGAATTGCCTGGCAAAGTTGACAGCCCTACACACAATTATGAATCAAAAATATTAATTTGAGGACTTATTTTGCTTCCAAAACTTGTTATTTCTTAGAAGTTATATAAAGCAAAATGTGTAAAAATGTAAAAATGTATTAGTATTTATTTTATTTATAAGAATAAGTCATCATTGCCAACCCAAGGCCACATGCACACACTCAGAACATGACAGAAGCAATCAGCAAGATGATGCACCAGATCCTGAAGCCTGAGCTACTGCTCTCGTGTGTGATCCTGTCCAGATGCCCAGAGTGTTCACCTTAACATATGTCTCCTCCTCTTACTTTGCAGTTGACCTAAGTCAAATCCTGCAGACCAGTAACATTGCTATGTTGATTGTGAACTTTCAATTCTTGCAAAGAATTAAAACAATTTTCCCAATTCTCCATTTCTCTATTGAGTTTTATCCGTATTTTTTTAGAAAAAGAGAGAGAGAGAGAGAGAGAATTTTAAAATCTTTTTTTCAGTTTTCGGCGGACACAACATCTTTGTTTATATGTGGTGCTGAGGATCGAAACCGGGCCACACGCATGCCAGGCGAGCATGCTACCACTTGAGCCATATCCCCAGTCCAATTTTATCAGTATTTTTAAAAATAAATATATCAAGAAATTCTGGGGGTTACCACACCAAAACGCTAATCTTCATTTATAAATAACTTCTTTTTATTGTGTCCAACTTAATATTTCATGATCATAGATGCCCGTTTTCTCTGTCACTGACTATAAGTTAGCATCCATGCCAACATTTCTGCTAATGTTAAAAAATGTAACATTGCCCATTCCCAGTCATGTCTGGTTGGGAATGTGGATAAGCTAGATCAATTCAAGCTTTTCTCCTGTTCCTCTTTTCTTCCTCCCTGTTGTGCTCTAATTTTTGGCATATTTCAGGTCTTGATGAATCAGCTGGCATCAGAGTTGGCATTAGACTGTCCCATGGATGACTTCATATAATTGACTCAGGAGGCAGGTATATCATGTTTCATATTTTCTTATTGACAATTCTCCCTTATGTCTCTCCTCACATCTTTGCCATGATGTGGATACACTTACAGAGAGCTGGGGATACTGCCAATTTACTAGGTACACCTAATCCTAGAAGACCAAATGACGAAGGCCAGAAGGAAAGAGAATTTTTTTTTTAACTAGCCAATCATATCTACTTCTAATTTTGACTTCTGTACCAATTTCAAAATTCCAGTTGTACTACAGAATCACCTGTGGGACATTTTTTTAACTTGTAATTTTAAACACCATCCCTAGAGATTAAGTAAGTCTATACTGAAAGCCAGAGAACTTTTAAATAAGCAGCCCAAATGACTCTGGTGCAGGTGGCTAGGACTACATTTTAAGAAACATGGCCCTCGAAGCTCTCCAAGGCTCCATCACAATTCATCTGGAAAGGTAATCAGAAAGGCAATAGTGATCAGGTTTCCTGTCCACAATAAAGGATGGTTAAAGCCTATGTGCTGCATATTCTTCAGGGTTCCAATGAGAATACCCATTACCACATTAGAAGGACTCAAGAATTTGGGGGTCTGAGCTGATTTTCATCTTAGTTACATTATCAATAAGTTCAGAAATCAATAGAGGGCTTCAAACAGGATCATGGAAATGGTGCCACAATCTACACTTGCACTCATGTCTTAGTCTGTTAGGACTGTGCTGTAGTTTGGACTTAGAATGTTTCTCAAAGTTCCATGTGTTGAAAGCTTGGCCCCCAAACTTTGGTGCTATTGGGAGGTAGAAACAGGAAGTTAGGTCATTGGGGTCATACCCTTAAAGGGGATATTGGAACTGAGGTCCCTTCCTGTCTCTCTCTGCTTCCTAGCTGCTATGAAGTACATAGCTTCCTCAACTACCCAATCCCATTATGATGTATTACCTTGCCATAGGCCCAGGAGCAATGGGCCGATCGATCATAGGAAACCTTCAAAACTGTGGATCAAAATAAATCTTTTTTTTTTAAGTTGATTATCTCAAGTATTTTGTTACAGTGATGGAGAGCTGACTAACACAAGCTGCTGCAAAAATACAATAGGCCCCATGGCTTCTAAACAACATAAACTTCTCAAAGTTGTGGAGGCTGGGAAGTCTAAGAACAAGTTGCAGCAGATCTAGTGCCTGGGAAAGGTGCATTTCCTGGTTCATAGATGATGACTTCTCACTGTATCTTCCTCTCCTGGTGGAAAAGAGCTTTTTGGGGTCCCTCTTATAAGGGCATTAATCTCATTCATAAGGGCTCCATTCTCATGACCTAATCACCTCCCAAAGGTCTTACTTTCTAATGCCATCACCTTGGGAGTTGGATTTCAGCTTGTGAATATTGGGAAGACATGAGTTCTAGGACCATGGCAACCGGCCCCTTCTAGGGACATCCTGGGAGAATTCAACCATCTGCAGAGGAAAGTGCATTACAGACCACCATGGAAATACAAAAGCGACATTGCTGAGCTGCAATTTTTAAGCCTGTCTTCAGAGAAGAGAAATAAAGAGGTGTACTTACAGGGTTTCTGGCCCTCTTCTCTTTGGAAACATCAGAGATGAGATTTTGACCTGAGAGATTTTAGTTGATCAGAAGGGGAAAAATTGTAAAATCTGAAGAATCAGGCCATGGGAGTCCAGAATTTTAAATTGGGAAATTTGAATTTTTTTGTTTAATTCTGAAAAGTTGAGAAAGGAATATGGTTCAGGTCCAGGAGAGAAGTAGAACATTTTTAAATTTGTGATCAGGCCTAATTTTAACAGACAAAGATCTGGGTCCTTTTCTGGTTGTCTAGGCCAATTTTAAAGTAGAAAAAGCAGGGAGTAGGGACAAAAGTCGGCAATTGTCAAGGGGATGGGCATAGCATTTGCTCGTAGAAACTGATATTTCTTTCTGAGAACCATGATTTATATAATTAATAGATCATACACTGTTATCTGGTACTTTCTGTTAATCAAAGCCTAAAAATTTCACAACACATGAGTGACTGATGTAGAAATTTTTTCAAGTATGCCAACTGCCTGAAACTTTATGTGAGCAAAGAAAATTATAGTATGATGGTTCTAAGAACAAAGCAGCTATAATGCTCCCAGGAGGCCTGATTGTTAGCTTTCCTCTGAGTTAATTGCACACAGCTACAACTAGGTATGCTGTGGAGGCTCTCTCCAGCTTTGGAAAACAAATTATCTCATGGTAAATTAGCTTCTGGGACTTTACTAGTATTAACTTGAATAATTATTTGTCAAAAAACACTATGGGAGCCAGGCACAATGGCTCACACCTGTAATCCCAGTGGCTTGGGAGGCTGAGACAGGAGGATCACAGGTTCAAAGCCAGCCTCAGCAAAAGCAAGGTGCTAAGCAACTCAATAAGACCCTGTCTCTAAATAAAAATACAAAATAGGACTGAGGATGTGGCTCAGTGGTTGAGTGCCCCTGAGTTCAATCCCCAGTACCCTCACCCCACAAAAAAAAACATACTATGGGAGTCTATAATAAAAGCAAAGGATGAAGTGGTATTGGATTATTATGCAAACTTCTTCACCATTGTGAAGTAGAGAAATAATTAGGAGAGGGATACAGGTTAAGCCCTTTATTCTTTGGTCTCAGATTAAGCACTAATAATTGCAGAAATTTCTACTAAGTGGCCTTAAAATTGTACTCAGTATAATTGCTCTTTAAATGTATATCTGCTCACTTTTCAAAAGAAGAAATACAAATGGTCAACAAATACATGAAAAAATGTTCAACATCATTAGCAATTAGGGAAATTCAAATCAAAATTATACTGAGATTTCATCTCATTCCAGTCAGAATGGCAATTATTGAGAACATTAACTATAATAAATGCTGGAGAGGATGTGGAGAAAAAGGAACACTTTTGCACTGTTGGTGGAATATTGTAGATTAGTACAATCACTATGGAAATCAGTGTGGAGGCTCCTCAAAAGACTAGGAAAGGAACCACCATATGACTCAGCTGTACCACTCCTAGGTATTTATCCTAAAGAATTAAAGTCATCATACTCTAGCAATTCCTGCATACCCATGATTACATCAACACAATTTGCAATAGCAAACTATGAACCCACCTAGGTGTCCATCAACGGATAAAGAAAATATTGTACATATACACAATGGAGTTTTATTCAGCCATAAAGAAAAATGAAATCGTGTCATTTGCAGGAAAATGGATGCAACTGGAAATCATCATGTTAAGCAAAATAAATCAAACTCAGACAATCAAGAATCATGTTTTCTTTCATATGTGGAAGCTAGAGAAGAAGAAAGGGAAAGAATGATGGGGGAGGGGATTTCATGAAAATTGTAGGGAGATCTGTATTGTAGGTGAAACGGATGGGGAAGGGAGGTAAAGGAAAGTGGAAACATTGGGGAATGATGTTGTCCAAATTATATTGGTATATTGTGTGCATGTATGTAACAAAAATCTCATTATTATATACAAATATAATGCACCCATAAAAATATGGAAAAATAAAAATAAAATAATGTACATCTGCTGCTGTAAATACAGTTTTCCATGGTTTCTTCACAGGGAGCTGTTCACTCAGGCAGAATCCATGTTTCAGACCATATTTTCTTGTTATCACAGAGTATTATGTTAATGCCAGCCCTGTGAGAAGTACATGGGTGTATATAGGGCTCACTCCAAAGTAAAGACTCAAGCCCAGAAAATAAACAGTGTTCTGAATCACTGTTTATTTATCATTGCTAACCTAGAATTCATTAAGTGGCACTGACTGCCAAAACTTTAACTTGAGCCACAAATATTCTCAACGTATTGCCATATTGCTGAAAAGACATGCACCACACATTTTTTGCCTCATCTGCCTTTCAGCATAAGAATCACAATCCCTCAGTGATTAAAAACAAGATTTAAACCAGGACTAGTCAGGTGAGTGTCTTGGATCGTCTAAGGCATGTGAATCTGGCTGAGCAGTCAGCTTTGTTTATGCCAAAGGCTTTATATTCCTACATTAAAATGGTTTAAAAGCCTACGCAAACTACTGACATTTATTGATTCCAATAGTTTTTGACTCCTTGGAAAATATCCCACTTGGAAACTTTCACAATTCAGAATGTCTCCTCGGACATGTACTCTTCACCAGAACACACCACCTCCTACCCAAACAGGTCCCTTAATACATCAATGTCATGTTAATGACTGGCCGCCAGCACTGAAATATTGAAATTCTACTCCTTTGGACAGGTTTTGCCCTCAAGACACTCACTCATGTTTTAGTCTCTGAATTTCTCCCCTTTGCTCTATATATCAGGACATACTATAATGATTCAACTTTGTTTTTTCAAGAATAGTTTAGCCATTTTGAAAATAATGTGATTACCTGTTCACTTATAAGGAATATTATTTTTAAATCCAAGAAAAAAATTAAGTCCACACACCACAACAGTAAACTTTCAGTAAGTGCAAAAATATAAACATGAAAAAAGGACCCTTTGCAGAGCACAAGCCATGGTAAACTTTAATTTAGTTCAGTTCAACAAATATTTACTCTATACTCTCAACATCCCAAGAAAATCTTCAAAGCATGAGGGAATGGAGAGGAGAGAGAACTCTGATTTAGATGCAAGTCATTGAGGATAGGGAAGTTCTCCCTAAAGATCAGTTGACAACGTCAGATTTCATGGATATCAAAGGATTGGTATACTTTGAGAGTTACTGCAGTCTAGTGGTTAAGAATGGAACCTCTAAAGTCAGCCAGACTCACTGTTGGAGTCTTCTCCCACCAAACTTAGTAACCACATGGTCTTTGGTGAATGGCCTAACCCTTCTACATCTCAGTATATTTATATTTTAAAATGAGAATAATCAAATCATGCATATTAATGATATAAATATGTAATAATATATATCTTGAAGAGTTTTTGTCATGACTGAAAGTTAATTCATACACACTGCCTAGCACATAATAATCATCTAGAAAATGATAGCTGCTATAATCATTAGAGTAAAGCTATTTCAATAAGTCTAAGGTAGGAATTTCTTTTTAGTTAATGCACAAAGTAAACAATTCTCACTAAATAACAAAAGGGGGAGAGAGAGAGAGAGAGAGAGAGAGAGAGAAAATATATCACTTATTTTCTGATATATTGTAAGCACTCAAAAAATAGTCATTATCCCATGGTTAAAATGTAATGGAATTACATTATCATTGTGATTTTTATTAGTCACAGTTTAATAAATCTCATGATCTTTATTATCATAGGTATTTCTAACATTCCAAGTTATTTGTACTGAATAAACTCAAAACACTATTCTCTTTCTTTTATATATATATACATATATATTGTTTTAACTTGTCCATTGAAATGTATTTATTTATATGTGGTGCTGAGAATCAAAGCCATTGCCGCACACATGCTAGGCAAGCGCTCTACCATTGAGCCACAACCCCAGCCCTCTCTTCCTTTTTTAAATGTTCATATTGAAAGATTGATTGCTGAAATGTTTCTCCACAGAGAATAAAAAACATTTTCCGTATAGCATATACTTGCAAAACCTCTTCCATAGCACCAAATATATTTAGAGGTTTGAGTTTTAAAATGTTCATTGAATCTAAACAAACAAAAAAAAAAAAGCAACTCCTTCAAGTTCAGGCTTAAACATAAGCTAAACCCTTTGGATGATCATGGTTCACCCTTGCTGTTCTATCAAGTGGTCTGTAAAGTTACTGAAGCATACACTACAGACACAGTGCAGCTTGAGAAATCTGCCCAAATCCTTACACAAATCTGTTGACCATACTCCATAGGCTTTTACTGAAACTACTAGTGAAATCCAGTAGAGTTGCTTAATCCACAAAAGCAAAAATACAAGCATGTAAAACTTACAAATGTTTGGCCAGTTTATTTAGAATGGCAAATTTCACCATCTCAGTTCCTTTTCAATTCTAGCTACCACTCAAGTAAAAATGAGTAGCCCAAGATAGATACCCAAGTAAATCAAGTAAATATGTTCTGCTCTTCTCTGACTGTATGGGAACACAATTAAGAACTAAACTTTTAAATATGTTTATAATTCATTCTTCTTGTCTTTCTTTCTTTTAAATTTTTATTCAAACAAAACAATAAAATATGGGCCATACTATGAAAGAGGTAGGATGAAGAATTCAATGCTAGTAAAACTTAAATAATTAAGCTAGGGTATCTATATCATTATGAATCATCTGAGTATAAATAAGTTTGAAACATTCAAATGTTTCCAATACAACAAACACACTTAGTGCATGACTCTTCTATCAAGTCTAGGTATAAGATTTGTTTATATTTTAACATCAAATTCCTTATCCACCCAAGTCTGAATTCACCATGTTGGCTTAGGAACAGGCTTCCTTAACAAGATTTCTAAAATGCAAGAAGTAAAATCAAGAATCAATAAATGGGATGGATTCAAACTAAGAAGCATCTTCTCAGCAAAGGAAACAATCAATAATGTGAAAAGAGAGCTTACAGAATGGGAGAAAATCTTTACCACATGCACCTCAGATAGAGCACTAATCTCCAGGATATATAAAGAACTCAAAAAACTTAACACCAAAAAAACCCCACAAATAACCCAATCAATAAATAGGCTAAGGAACGAACAGACACTTACTTCACAGAAGAAGAAATACAATCGATCAACAAATCATGAAAAAAAAAATGTTCAACATCTCTAACCAATTAAAGAAATGGAAATCAAAATTACTCTAAGGATCCAAGATGGTGAACTAGAGGGGAAGCTGCATTCTCTGTTGCTCCAAGACTTGGGATTCCAGCCGAGGAAATACTGTTTCTCTGTGAGGCAGCCCTCACTGGCCACCAATTCCCTGCTGTTTGCTCCCCATTTGTCCACTGGGATCACCCACGGTTTTTAAGTTTAACACCCACATTTTGCATGCAGATCACTGGCTGTCCACTGCCACTGCTGTCTGGAAGTTCAATGTCAAGGTACCCGCAGGTTTGGTTCCATGTCCCATCTTGGGACACTGGCCAGGGAGGACAGGACCAAGAGTCCTGCAGGTTTGCCACCACCACCGCTGCCATCACAGGGTATGGAGCTACTGGCAAGGTCTTGTAGATAGACTGGGTACTTGCAGGACTGGTTGCACCTGAGGTCTTCCTGCTGGGTGTGCCCGTGGTGGCCATCTGGCCCCTGGCCGCCTCTTTGCAGGGTGACTCCTTTGTGTGGGTGCATCCCTGGTGGTCTCTCTGCAAGTAAGAATAGCATTGAGATCTTGGGACTGCATCAAGGCAGAGCCTGGGGAATCTGAAGCCCAGTTCCATCAGATTGCAGCTGGGTCTGTGTGGGCCAGTCTGGGTCTGGCAAGCCTGTGGAAACAGAGACTGGGGGCAGTTCCCCGGGGTGTGGGGAGCACAGGTTGGAGAAAACCAGACTCTCTCCAGCTCAGTGAGTCCTGAAGTGTGCAGGGACGAAAGGGGCCCACAAAAACGCATGACAAGACTGGAGGAAGGTGTGAGGGCATCTTGCGATCAGCTCACCCAGCCAAGCAGTCTGGCACCCATCAAATTGAAGCTACCGTCACACTTCAGACAACCCCACCTGTCAGCAGAGAAGGGAAGCCGAGAAGGGAAGCCAAGAAACTTTTTGAAAACTAATGGAATCAATCATTCCATTTTCCATAGTTTCCTTTTTTTCCCCTCTCTCTCACATCTCTACCATCTTTGACTCCAAATATTTTTCATACATCAATTTATTGAGGAATGGGATGTCTTAATAGTATATTACAGGTATTGGTGTATATTCTTATATATTTACTTTTTTAAAAAATCTGTATATATTTTCTCTCTCACTTATCTGTCTCCTTGGATTCTTTTTCTCACTTCTCTCATGCTAACAGCCAACCTCTATTAATTCCTCCTTCGCTCTTACTATAAATTTTTACCTCTATCTTCTCTCTTTCTCCCTCCTAAACATCACATCCTACACTACTTCTGTTCCCTCTTTGTCCATCATTTGAAATGGTAAACCTTTTAGCAAACTTAGAGTATATATTGTAGACAATAATTGAACACAACCTTTCTCTTGGTTGTGACAAAACTGTAAATGCCTCAATAGGAGCTGTTTGGTTTAAAGCTGTATATTGTTTGCATTGGGTGCTGTTAATATTGGTCTCTCCCTCTAAAAGTGAGGTACTAGAAGCCTTCAGGGACACTATGAGACTACAGGATGGGAACTATACTACCTCAGATCCATAATGCTACATGGGAAGACATAAAAACAACGTGAAAAAAAAAAAAACAAGGGAACAAAGTGCCTCAAACAAACCAAGATGTTCCAACAATATAATCCATAGACAACACAATAGAAGAAATGTCAGAGAAGGAGTTTAGAAGGCACATAGTTAGATTGATCTTCAAAATAAAGGATGGTATCAGAGAGAAAATACAGGAAGAGAAAGATCACTTCATTAAAGAGGCAGAGATTATAAAAAGGAATCAAGCATAAATATTCAAAATAAAGGAAACAATAAACTAAATTAAAACTTCAATGGAAAGTATCACCAACAGACTAGAACACTTGGAAGACAGAACCTCAGGCAATGAAGACAAAATATATACTCTTGAAAATAAAGTCAACCATACAGAGAAGATGGTAAGAAACCATTAACAGAACTACCAAGAAATATGGGACAACATGAAAAGACCAAAGTTAAGATTTATTGGACTAGATGAAGGTGTGGAATACAAACCAAATGAATGCACAACTTTTTTCAATTAAATAATATCAGAAAAGTTCCCAAATCTAAAGAATAAAATGGAAAATCAACTACAAGAGGCTTATAGGACCCCAAATGTACAAAATTACAGCAGACCCACACCAAGGCATATTATAATGAGAATGACTAACATAAAGAATAAGGATAGATTTTTAAAGGCTGTGAGGGAAAAAAAGATCAAATTACAGATGAAGGAAACCAATTTGGATCTCAATTTATTTTTCAACCCAGACCCTCAATGCCAGGAGAAACTGGAATAACTTATATCAAGCTCTGAAAGAAAATGGATGTCAATTGAGAATTTTATATCCAGTAGAATTAATATTGTCAAAATACCAATAATATCAAAAGCATTATACAGAGTTAATGCAATTCCTATTAAAATCCAAATGACATTCTTCATAGAAGTAAAAAAAGCAATCATGAATTTTATTTGGAAAAAATATGAGACCCTGAATAGCCAAAGCAATCCTTAGCAAGAAGAGTAAAGCAGGGGGCATCACAATACCAGACCTTAAACTATACTACAGAGCAATAGTAACAAAAATGGCATGATATTGGCACCGAAATAGACATGTAGAACAATGGTAAAAAAATAGAAGACAAAAAGATAAATCCACAATAAATACAGTTATCTCATACTAGACAAAGGCACCAAACATACATTGGAGAAAAGATAGTTTATTCAACAAATGGTTCTGGAAAAACTGGAAATCCATATGTAGCAAATGTTAAACCCCAATCTCTCACCCTGCACAAAAATCAACTCAAAGTGGATCAAAGACTTAGGCACTAAAACAGAGAGAGACCCTGTGCCTAAGAGAAGAAAAAGTAGGTCCAAATCTTCACCACATAGGCTTAGGAACTGACTTAACAAGACTCTTAAATCACAATAAGTTAAATCAAGAATCAATAAATGGAGAGCAGGGTGTGGTGGCACACACCTATAATCCCAGTTACTTGGGAGGCGAGACAGGAGGATCATGAGTTCAAAGCCAGCCTCAGCAATGATGAGGTGCTAAACAACTTAGTGAGACCCTGTCTCTAAATAAAATACAAAATAGGGCTGGGGTGTGGCTCAGTGGTCAAGTGCCCCTGAGTTCAATTCTCAGTACCTGGCCCCCACCAAAAAAAGAATCAATAAATGGAATGAATTCAAACTAAAAAGCCTCTTCTCAGCAACAGAAACAATCAATTATGTGAAGAGAGAGCCTACAGAATGGGAGAAAATCTTTACCACATGCACTTCAGAGCACTAATCTCAGCATATAAAGAACTCAAAAAACTTAACACCAAAGAAATGAATAGCCCAGTCAGTAAATGGGCTAAGGAACTGAACAGACCCTTCACAGAAGAAGAATTACAAGCAATCAACAAACATATATTTAAAAAAAGTTGATCATCTCTAGCAATTAGAGAAATGTAAATTAATACTAAGATTTCATCTCACTTCAGTCAGAATGGCAACTATCAACAATACAAGCAATAATAAACATTGGCAAGGATGTGGAGGAAAAGGTACATTCACACTTTGCTGGTAGGACTCCGAATTAGTGCAACCACTATGGAAAGCAGTATGGAGATTCCTCAGAAAACTTGGAATGGAACCACCATTTGACCCATTCATTCCACTCCTCAGTTTATACCCAAAGGACTTAAAATCAGCATACTACAGTGACGCAGGGACATCAATGTTTATAGCAGCTCAATTCACAATAGCTAAACTATGAAACCAACCTAGGTGCCCTTCAACAGATGAATGGATAAAGAAAATATAGTATATACATGCAATTAAATATCACTAAGCCTTAAAGAAGAATGAAATTATGGCATTTGCCAGTAAATGGATGGAGCTGAAGAATATCATGCTAAGCAAAATAAGCCAATCCCAAAGAACCAAAGGCTGAATGTTTTCTCTAAAATGCAGATGCTAGTTCACAATAAGGGGAAGGGTGACTAGGGAAGAATCAATGTACTTTGGATTAGACAGAGAGAAGTGGAGGGGAGGAGGTATGTGTGTAAGTAGGATAATAGAATGAATCAGACATTATGACCCTATATGCATATATGATTACATGACCAGTGTAATTCTACATCATGTACAACCAGAAGAATGGAAAATTATACTTCATTTATGTATGATTTGTCAAAATGCACTCTATTGTCATGTATAGCTAGTTAAAACAAATTTTTTAAAAAGGTAAAAAAAATTCCTTGGCCACTTTTGCCATGTATGTGCTTGTCATAAAAATGTTCGTTGCTATATTATAGTGGTTGTTCTATTCATGGTATGCTTCTACATATCTGTCATCTTTATGACCCATTACCTTTTGAGGAATGTTATATATTGAAATGAAAATTGTCTTCACTGCACCATGCTCAACAACAACAACAGTGAGGAGAATCGGTGGTATATCTGTTCAGATGTATCTTGATAGGTAATTTTATGATTAATTAACTTCTACAGAATTAGAAGTTTTACATGTTAACTTCAAGACGTTGTGTATGTAAAAAGTCATTTGTTTATATTTAAAGAAAAGAATTTAGCTTTTAGTGCCAAAAATTAAGATTTTTATTCTGATGAAATAATATTACATTGAAATTTTGAAAAGCAGTAATTGCATAGGTTTTTGTTTTAATTTCTCTGATTTTCAAAAAAAAATCCTTTGTAAGAAATTTCAAAACTGAAAAGCTCTGTGAAGAGGGATTTCTAGGTCCCAAAAAATAGAATACACTAAATTCCCAAGTTTCTGTTACACAAGTTCTTGAGGTAGTGGCTTAATGTTTTTTAACTTGTCTTTCCATCTTATAGTAAAATCTAAAACAATGTATTACATACATTAGATACTAAATAAATGGGGAAAGTGTTCTAACTTCCATTAAGTCTAAGAATAAATGATTTAAAATATAGGTTCAGGTGTTATGATTTGCTTTGTTTAGATTTGACTGAAGATGCAACTAACACCACTCCATTGTTAGAGTTGGCAGCAACAATGCCCACTTGCAACAGGGCATTAGTGCTAGTATCAGTAATATGAAAGCAGGATTGCATGACCCTAAATTCAATCTCAAGTACACCACCCATACTCTCTGCAACATGGACTTAAGACTGCTAAACAGTGAAACTGTGTGCAATAGGAATTAATCCTTTTTCCTCATCCAGTTCATTCATTATTCTGCAAGAAGAGAGTTCATGAAATTAAGATGCCTATATTCTTGGCTGGGGATGTATCTCAGTAGTACAGCACAAGGCCCTGGGTTCCATTCCCAGGAGTTGGGAGTGGGGGTGGGGTGTAAAGGGGAAAGAGTTCTATTTTCTTGTGTGTTTGATCCACCTCTGATACATACTGAAGGCTTTGCATACAAATCAGATACAATGTGTGCTTACTAGACACAACAAAGTTCTTGAAGTTAACAGTAAGAGACACTAAATGGCACCACATTCTAACTCAACTACCCTTGAAGCTGTGTCTATACCCACTAACATGTTTATAATCTATAAAATAAGGAAAATATCTTCTG
Source organism: Callospermophilus lateralis (assembly GCF_048772815.1). Classification (NCBI taxonomy): domain Eukaryota; kingdom Metazoa; phylum Chordata; class Mammalia; order Rodentia; family Sciuridae; genus Callospermophilus; species Callospermophilus lateralis. The sequence continues at coordinate 35,137,892 of NC_135320.1, read as the reverse complement.
GAACTTGTTCATTCATTTACTTTCATTATTTAGGCACCAGAAATTGGACTAAGCACTGGGAATTTCAGAGGAATAAAATGCCAAAGATGCCCAAACACAGATGTGATAAAAGGACATTCCACAAGGGTGGAACACGCCAAAAGATGCGTGGAAGCAGAGTTATCTGGCCTGAGTTACGCATTTTATTTGCAATTGATGCAACTTCAGATATTCCCTCAACTTTGGGTTTGACAATTTTTCTTCCTGATCCCATTACCATGATAGCTCTCTCCAGGGTTGAACCCTATTTGGTTCCCATTTCCTGAACCCTCGGTCTTGGCTCCTTGCTCCTGCTGTCACCAGCAGCACCATTCCTAACCTCCAGATCTGCTTAACTCCCCCTTCTTCTCCATGTCCTCCAACTTCTAGCCCCAGGTTGCCTTTGTACTGAGTCTTCTGGTCAATGTGACATAGTGTGAGTGGGTGCGTAGAGCCCAGGAAGGAAGGACTTGCTCTACCTAGAGAAGCTGAAGAGTGCATTTCACCTGACCACTGAAGCTAGGAATAAGAGGAAGAGTGCTCCACATGGGGAGGTCAGCAAGTGCAAAAGCGTGGAGATGTGAACATGTGTCTCCTCCAGGGCTCTATTACAAGACATGTCTAGGAAGACAGCTTCTAGAAGGTTCTATCCTAAGTGGTGGAGGTATTTCATAAAATATCCAGTGTGACACCTCCTTCATGGTTCCATTTGGGGGCATATCTCTCAGAAGCCAAAGAGTTATCTAGCAGCTAAAAGCATTCACAAATATATTATCCTGTTGAAAGACATTGGCCCTCATTTAATTACACTTGAGTGTTAACTAAAATGTTTATAATAGCTTTGCTTTAACTGTTAGTTATCATAATATTCAATGATCGCATTGTTAGGAGGAGCTTAGCTACTTAGTCAAACATATGATATATTTTGTTATTCTCTTGGATCAACATGAGACACTTGATAGTCAAAGTCCATTGATACTTCTTGTTAAATTTCTACCCCTTATTTTTTTTCTTTCTTTGGTCACAATAAAATTGACCCAAAATAATCATTATCTTTCTAGGCTATTCAGAACATTTTGCTCCAGGACACTTTACATAGTTTATGCACGTTAAACAAAAATGAGGGTCCAGTTTTTTTGTATCTAAAGTTCCCTGAGTCCTTTTATTCATATTTATACTATTATCCTTTATCCCAAAGGAATTTACCCAGCAAAAGAAGAGGAAAACAGTGTGCCATATTTCAAAATTCAAGGAGGTGGTAATAGGGAACTGAGAAACACACTTTTCCTCTTTTTTTTTTTTTTTGTCCAAAGCAGAAATTATTGACTTCACTTTTGTGTTTCTGTAATTCTCTTTACTATAAATGAATAATTATGTCAATCATTTAAGTTAGCTTTGACAAGAAAGTCAAAAGGTATGGTATGTGCTATAATAAATTCTCACTGCTGTTAAAAAAATATTACCCCACATGACACAATTCCATGACATGGTTAAATATATTAAACTTAGGCACTTGAAGTTCTTTTTAATATGTGTATATTTTGATATTGATTTTAAAAACACCAAAAAATATGTAAAATACATTCTGTACATGCTGTAAGGACAGTGCTAGCTTCTGAATCAAATTTCCAAATGTCCATGTCTTAACCAGACTGATTTTTTTTCTTCAATATTGGTACTCCTGATTAGCAGCAAATTTCTTCCACACTACGGCTCCTTCTGTCTTTTGACCCTGCTGTTCCCTAAGCCTTGACATCAATATCAACTCTAGTAGAAGAAGAAAGAGCACATAGAAGATTTCTACCAGCCAGGTCTCTTAATGGCAAAGATCACTCTAATTTCATTGGCAAGAAGTTATCATAAGATCATGCTTGGTTACAAAGGAGGGTGGAAAATACAATTCCTAGACCCACATTGACTGAGAAACAGCTCTGTTCTATCAAAGATAAATCCTAACTCTCAGTGGATTACTGATATTCCCTAAAATGTAGTGATAAATTGTAAAAACAAATTCTACAAACTAAAATGTGAAACAATCTCATACCATGAATAAAACATTAAGCAGCAACAAGATAGAAAACCTTTTTCACTGAGATCTGTATTGACCTTAATGACAGCTAGATGTTTATAATTGTATGGAAACTGTCAGTTTAGATTTTATTTTTTTTCTCCCATTTTATTTAATTTGCTTTTTGCAACTATGGACATCAAAAATTGTTACTTTTCTTGCTAAAATCCAAAAGTAAGATGATATGGAATATTGTGAATATCACATTGATAAAGCTAGGTAGCGCTTTGGTGATCAATTAAATCCATATTTTTTTAAAAAATCCTTATTTCATAGATAAAGTTACAGAATAGTAAAAGATGAATCAAACAGACTAACAGAAACTAATTTATGGTACCCTGTATCTAAAATGAATTAAATAAATATAATAATTTTCTCATCCTTGTACTTGAAGTCAGTGTGAATGAAGTTAAAGTGACTTTGTACAAATACTTTAGTATTTATATTTTATTATATACAAATACTAAGCCTATATCACAGATAATACCAAAATTAACAAGTAATATTAATATTAGCCACAAATGATTAATATTCAACTCTGTCAGTAGAGACAGATGTACGTAACACCTAACCCTTTTTCCATAAAAATAAGAGACTTGGATTTACTAATATCTAATTTCTACTGCAATAGAAGCACCACAATAAAAAATTCCCAAAAGTTCCCTTCCAGTTTTGTGCTTGAGTCTTTGGGGAGTTAACCTAATAATGTTATCTAATATTATCTAATGTTCTCTAATAGCATCCATGTCATTTGTTTTGATAGCCTTAATATCACTCGCTTGTGGTTTAGAATTGTTCCATATCCATATGATATTATTCTTTAGAACACTATTTTGTGTGAATTCAATATGTTAAGTTGGTACTGTGTTGAAACCTTATACATTAAATGCTCATAGTTTTGCAGGCTGCAAAACATAGAATGGACTTCATTCAAGACCAGAAGATGCAGATTAGCACAGCTATGCAGTGAAACATAGGGATGGCATTTCACTGGCAGCAGAGATTGTCTTCTTTTGGGGTTACTTAGTACTTTTTAATGAAGTTATATTGAATTTTTGTAGTGAAACCTGAAACCAAATGAAACTTTCTTGATGTGGGGTTTATTTCTAGAAGCTTGAGGTTTCTCCATAAACTCCAAATCCATGTGTGGTTCATAGAAAATGTTGGTCAGACTCAGTCAACTTTTGGAAAACCTGGATAGAATTTCAAGCAATTAGGAACAGGAGAATAAATGTGTTTTGTTTACTTTAGACCAAATTCCGTGGGTTTTGAACGTAGAATTGAACTATTAGGGTTTAAGTTCCATTCACGGGAAAAACATGACTTCCTAGTAGAAAGAAAAGACCTGAAGAAAACAACTTTTCCTTTGGAAAAATACAAAAAATTGTTCACGCATGGGCTCTGGAACCAAAACATGGTGGTTGAAAAGAGGTCGCCTGAAAGGAATTTAAAGAAATTGTGTAATACAGTGTCGTTATTATCCCTATTGAAGCTAATTCCCGGAAGATAGGTGTGGAAACAAACTCAATCTTCTTGGGGGAAGAAAATGTTAACTTCAGTCACATGTTCATGGACAAATTCAACAAATTACTTTTAATACAAATAATGGAATGTTTTAAAAAGCAAACAGTTGGTTATCAGTGCATTGTCTGAATTCAGCTGACTATATTCCAAATAAGAAGTTCCTGTGAGGTAAATAATGAAGTCACTGTTCTCATCATTTCTGAGACAGGAAACCTGCAATCTGAAGTTAAGGGGCTGAATTCATGGGTGCTCTGTGACAAAAGTCTTATGGCCTGCATGCTCAGAACCTAGGACAACCAAGACATGGGCTGATTCACAAGGTTGAAGAAAAAATCTGACTGTTATATTTGTGACCTTATGGTTTTTTTCTTTTTGGCATATCCTAGATTTTTGATTGGAAGACTTTATGGAAGAAGTGAATCTGCAAGAAGTGGAGCTAAAAACCAAACAAAACAACTTGTTAACTGGCAAAATAAGAAAAAAATAACTTCTTCCATTCACAGGGAAAGAGTGTGGAAAGGTGTGGGTCATGAATGTCAGAGGATGTAGTTAAAAGGGTTATTAAGCACCAGACCACTGCAAGATGAACAGAAAGATTTGGAAATGTGAATATTTCTGTCAGCACTTATACACAGTGTTGGATTCTCTTTTTGCTAGAAAAAAAAAATGTATTTTAAAATTAAAGATGGAAATAGTTGTAGGAATTTAAAAGCAGATTTGTTAAATCTAAACTTTTTTGAAATCAGTTCTACTACTTAAAACACAGCCAGATTCTTCTCTCCCAAGAGGAGGGAAAAATGAAATTTCTAGAGATGAGCTTTGGACTACAGAGGGCTGCAATTCAGTGGGATGCATCTGGAACAAGCCCAGGTCAATTCTGAGGCCAATGCAGTCTGGTTTTCCAATAAGCCTGGATTGAGTTAAAGGTTGGGTGACAGCCATCAGAAACCTGCAAGCAGGTGAAATTTAGCAAAGTAAGCTCATTTGAATTGATTTTTTAAGATTTCCCCCAACATAATTTTGAAGGGGCCAACTAAGGTACTGAAAGGTTGTTCTTAATTTGGATATGTTTAGTGAATTTGTAAGCAAACACCCAGGGAAACAAAATGTCATGTTTCATGGAACTTGGGTTAACTTGAATTGCTATATCCTGAAAAGACCCAGACTTTACCCAGGTTGGAAAGTTTTACAAACATTGTGTAAGGTGATTGATTTCTAAGCAAAAAGAAGTCGGTTTTGTTTTTAGTTTAAATGTCATTCAGATTCCATGAATTCTAAATTGATAATTCAACAGGCGAGGGGGTAAAAAACTTAGACCTCCTGAAAAGAAGAGATTCCAAATGGAGAGTAGTTGAAATAAAGGGTAGACGGAATAATCCAAAAATTCTCCACCTGAATAATTCAGAGTTCCAAGCAAATACAAACTCAAGAGAAAAAAACAAAAGTAGAATTCTAAACAGGGAAAAATCTGTTACAAGTTTTCCAAGATTGTAGATCAGAACAAACACTCCAGTCTTCCAGTTTTCTCTTCATTGATTATTTATCTTAATAATATAATAAGACCTTATATAATTATTATTATAATAATATAATAATAATATCTAAACAGATTATTTTAAGACCTTATTTGCTTAGTATAGTTCCCTATACCCAATAATGATAAACGGAATTCATAAGTAATGTAGTTTTTGCCAATGGGGGGAGAGGGTAAAAAAAGAATGATAGCCTCAGGAATTAATTCAAAACATGTTACTGAGTATCATTTTATTCTTAGGTAAAATCAGTAAACTCCAATGAAACTGGAAACTTATTAGTGACAATATTTTCTAAATCCTTTTTTGTATTCAAGGTGTCTTAACAATATATTTGAAGGAAATAGAGACTTACAAAACCCTCAGGGCAAAACAGAGCTCAGGCATCTGACCTGTCACAATCTCCCTTATCTGCCCAAATCCCCCTGCCGGCCAAAAGTAAGTCCACCAAAAGTAATTGACCAACTCCTCCTATGACCTGGCCCTACTAAACCCTATAAAACTCAGATCCTTGTTGTGGCCCATCACCATTTGCCTTCTTGGAAATGTGCCCTTCTGATGCTTGATGAAGGATGGCTGATCCATTGAGGTCTTCTCCCTTTCTTTTTCTTTTTGTATTCTCTTGCATTTGCTTTCATTTGGTGCCAAAACCTGGGGCAGGGTCTGGGGCCCTCTACCCCTCCCATCCTAATGAACTTCTACTATCCCTTCTCATTTCCCTTCCAATTCTTTCCTTTTTTCCTCCCAATAGAAGGAGGCCCTCACACTGTAAGTCCACTGTAGCTCAATGGCAATCAGTATGTGACCCGAAATCAACCCCAATGTTGGGCTAGATTTTTGCTGCCTTACTGCCACTTGGACAGAGCAAGGGCCTATATCAGGTTCTTTACTGGTGTTGGAGGCATCCTCCTTCTAACCCTATCCTCTCCAATTTATTCCTTCTCTTATGTATTCAGACTTCTGGATCAGAGGCTACTTTCTGCCATTTTGTTTCTCCAAAAAACACAGGCCTTCTCATTCTTCAGAGAGGTAAGATCCCTTCCCATCTCTCACAGGGGCACCCTGCCTGAGACCCTCACCTTTTGGCTCATTCAGACCCAAAGGGATTGTAGGAGGGGTTACCCTCTCACTCTCCGGTGGAATTCTGGTGATGAGAGACATCAAAAAGGTTGCTTTGCTCTCACCCACCAGCCTGGTTGAATCTCTCCAACATAGGAGCCAATGAGTCTGTCCCATACGACTGCCCCTTAGGTTGTCTCATTAAAATTTTCAAAATCCTCCACCTCCAATCTGACCTCAAAAGCAAACACCTTATTAATCTTATAATACCAGATCTGGCTGCAATCTAAATTAGACAGCCTAAATCAAAAGCCCAAATTTGGAATTCAGTACCTTTCACCCAAAAATCCTCCAAGACTTAGATAATATTCTCCAATGAAACATCAAATGGCCCGAGGTTCCTTACCTCCAAGCTCAAGTCCCTCATGATGCCAACCTTGCTCTGCTCTAGGATTAATTCTCACTGACTCCATAAGCCCCCTAGATTAGGTCCTGACCCCCAGCCCTCTTCTTCATTTACTACCATTGAAATAGCAGATGAACCCCCACCAAAAGTAAGTAAAGCTGGAGGCTGTACTATAAAGTTTTATAGACAGGAGTGCCTGATAACTATCAAAAGAGACTATTAGAGTCACAGCTTTTTTCTGAGCCAATTTGAGACCTACAGATCTTCCTAATGCCCTACATTTCAGGCTTGATCTGTGTTTCTGTGTTTGCTGGTATGAATATCTAGCCCCAGTATTTATCCTTCATATTGGTCTAAAATATGTAATGTGGAACATAAAAGTTCTAACTAACTTTACCAAGGAAGCCCTGACACAGAAAACGGGATCTCTACTAACCACAGAGGTAATGCCGAAAGAAAGGCATTTGCAAAAATCAAATGGCACTAGACACCTTAACTACAGATCGAGAGGACATCTGAGACATTATAAAAGCTAAATGTTGCATATAATAATTCTATCAAATGGGCCCACTGTGCTGACCCCCAGATGCTTTCTTTTCCAAGAAGCAATTTACCTGCAACCCTGCCCAGCCTTTGTGGACAGGATGTATCACATTCCTTATCAAACTACCTGTTCACTACAGGAGAAAGAAAGGCCCAAAATAATGTCGATAAAAGGAGGCCAAGGTTCCCTGAAGGAGGAAGCTTTTGTGACTAGATCCTGAAACTCTGGGAGATAAGGATGGTTCCTCTTAGCCATAGAATCTGTAAGACTGTATGGTTAGGAATCCAATTAGAACCGGTCAGCATGAGCCATGGTGACCTAGAGTTGCCATAACAGTGGGGACTTGAAAGTCTGATATCACCCTACTATCCGTCAGAAGTCAACAGGTGGGTTGAATCCCCTTTCACCCAGGTGTTGGTAATGTTGGTCCTGACTTGCTTCAGTCTCTTTTCTGTGGAATAAATTTGGTGTGTAGGACAGAGGAAGGCTTGAGACAACTGGAGGCAGCTGGCTAGGCCCACTCCCTGGTGCTACATGAAGATCTCATGTCCCAAATCGGACCCCGACAGCCCTCAGGGTACCAAATATGACCACTATTTCTATTTCTGATTGACTTGGTCTGATGGTGGAGGGCACCCTCACCCAGTGATCCTGAGATGAAATCTCACTCTGATCTGAGGTCTTTGGAAAAGAAGTGACCCATTAATCCCCAGAGCATGAGCCAAGCAATATATCCCTCTTCAGAAATGCTTCTGTACCAATTCTGTTCATACTGGCTGCCTCTTAAACAGAGAACTGATATGAGAGATTCTTTTTTAAAAAAAATATTTATTTTTTAATTGTAGTTGGACACAATAACTTTATTTTATTTATTTATTTTTATGTGGTGCTGAGGATCAAAGCCAGGGCCTTACACGTGGTAGGCGAGTGCTCTACTACTGAGCCACAACCCCAGCCCCATGAAAGATTCTTAAGATAGAGCGACCCTAGCTTTAAAATTAGACTACCTTTTCTAGACTCTCATAAGACAAATTTTCTTCTGTACTCCCCTCATTTGGCAAGAAAAAGACCAGAAAGTCTATCTCAGTTAATTAGAGTAAAGCTACCCCTCATCTGTCCTATTTCAGGAATCCAATTTCTATTCTCTAGTGGAGATATCACCACAGCTTGCCTCCTACTTCAGAGTGTGGAGCATAATATAAAATCATGGTTCTGTGAGTATAAGGACCCATAAAGAAAAAATGGAAATGTAAGAAATTTTAACAGCACAACTAGCTGGCAAAGGTCCTCCTATAAATTAAAATAGTTATCAAGAAGTTAGTTAGTATCCTCCATTCTGAGTGAGGCCCCAGACAGAGGTCATGAAAAAAAAGGCAGAAATTGCTAACCTCTAGAGGCTCCAAGATTGAGGAAATGTCCCTATCCAAAGACGCCCATGATCACTTCTCTTTCATTTGTTTGTTTCTTTGTTTTTGTTCAGAGGGGAGCCTTATCCTCAAAAGTAATAGTAAGGAATGACTTAATCACAATTAGATAAAGGAGATGCCTAATAATTTTTTGCACCCAAACCTGGCCTGATTACCAACTGGATAATGAAAAATGGTTAAAATGCCCTATGCATGAAGTTCTGCTCAAAAAAGAAGCTTCCCTTACTTCTTAAACCTCTGCCAAATCAATCAATCTCTCTCTCTCTCTCTCTCTCTCTCTCTCTCTCTCTCTCTCTCTCTCTCTGTCTCTCCAAGGTTTACAGAGCCTGCAGAGCTTTCAAGATTTACAAAGTTTGCAAGAACTTTTGAGAACCAGTTGGGACCAAAGAAAAAAAAGTATCATTTTTAAATCCAAACCACTTGTGGGACCTAAATGGCTAGCTGCCTTATCTCCTCTTAGCAGTCTACCAGGCTGCTTTTTAAGGAGTTCCTCCCCAAACAGTACATCACAGGGAGAGAAGATGGAATTATCTCATATATACAAGTCTTCTTTATCTTGAGAATCTTTACTTAAGGATTTCAGGCTCTCCTATTCTTTCAATATCTGAACTGATTTCTAATCTGACATAAAACTTCACTATGATCTGATAAAGTTGTTCTGTATGTTCCTTTACTAATTACAGCTGTGTCGTTTTTGGGGGTTTTTTTATCATTTTAGAATTCCTGGTTTTTAGAATTCTGTATTTTTGAGCTCATGGTTTTATGGTGAATTCACATTTGATCCTGTGTTCCTAAATTAAAATATTTTTCTGATCAGTCTTATTTTATCTAACTAACGAGACTTTTACACTCTTTTTTTAGAGGCCAAATTTTCAAGGGTTAGCTCTCAAATACATTGGATACTCCTCTTTTACAAAATCCCCAAAAAAGACATAGACATGGTGATTTGGGGAATAAATCTAATAGCCATTGAGGAAAAATTGCCACCTGATCTCAGTGTCCACCATGGCTGTTAGACTTTACACCTAGCATTTCCAACTGCACAGCCCTCTGTATTTAAGTCATAATGTGAATGTCTAATAAGCTCTATTTTAATTTCTAACAGTTTAAATCTAATAAACATCTGTAGTGATGCCTCCTTCCTGTGGAGATCTACCTACAAATAGTTACAAGATCTCTGTTTTCTATCTGTTTTTTGAATGTATGTGTATCTGTCTATTGTGCTGTTGTGTCTACATATGTGCTGTGTCCATATGTACATGGTATCAAAATTGGCATAGATAAATGAGCACTCATATATTAAAATTTAAATGAAATGGATTGAAATACCTTTTAGTTCATGTGACTTAAAAAGTTTAATTTAAATTAGGTAAACAGATGAGAGTAAACATGTCCTTAGGGCTGGGGTTGTAGCTCAGTGGTAGAGCACTTACCTATCACATGTGAGGCATTGGGTTTGATCCTCAGCACCACATAAATATAGGTATGGTGTCCATCTACAACTAAAAAAACTTTAAATGTCTTTAAAATTACAAGTTTTTCTGTATGGTCAGACAATTAACAGAGAGTTGGTTGCTATAAAATGTCCAGAATGTAATATCAATTGTTTCTAGGACTTTTCTTCAACAGGGAAGAAATAGCTAGTACTGTTAATTACACTTGGATTTTATAGTTAACATGAGTAAGTTAGCTAAGTGCAGTAGCTGGGGAAGCTGAGGCACGAGGATAGTAAGTTCAAAGCCAGCCTCAGCAACAGCAAGGTGCTATGCAACTCACTGAGACCCTGTCTCTAAATAAAATACAAATAGGACTTGGGATGTGGCTCAGTAGTTGAGTGCACCCTGAGTTCAATCCCCAGTACCAAAAAAAGAAAAACAAAATGAGTAAAAATCTAATTTAACATCAACCTCAATAGGATTAATCATAAATGTGTTTCTTAGAGGAGACATCTGATTAGTTTACAAAGTTAAAGTGCTAAAATATCAACTGCTAAATATAAAATCAAGGATGCTTGACTTCTTAAATTCCATAAGGTAATATATTTAAACATGAAATGTGCTTTTATACATTGATAAATGAAAAAAGAGTTTAAGATTTTTTGTTTCTGGGTCTTCATTAAAGCAAGTTACAAAATGTTAAAGTTCTTTTTTTAATTTTAAAAATATATGTATTTATTTTTTAGGTGTAGTTGGACACAATATCTTTTTATTAGTTGTTCAAAATATTACATAGCTCTTGATATATCATATTTCATACATTTGATTCAAGTGAGTTATGAACTCCCATTTTCCCCACATATACAGATTGCAGAATCACATCGGTTACACATCCACGTTTTTACATACTGCCATACTAGTGTATGTTGTATTCTGCTACCTTTCCTATCCTCTACTATCCCCCCTCCCCTCCCCTCCCTTCCTATCTTCTCTCTCTACCCCATCTACTGTACTTCATTTCTCTCCCTTGTTTTTCCCCCCTTTTCCTTCACCTCCTCTTATATGTAATTTTGTATAACAATGAGGGTCTCCTTCCATTTCCATGCAATTTCCATTCTCTCTCCCTTTCCCTCCCACCTCTCATCCCTGTTCACTGTTAATCTTCTTCTCATGCTCTTCCTCCCTGCTCTGTTCTTAGTTGCTCTCCTTATATCAAAGATGACATTTGGCATTTGTTTTTTAGGGATTGGCTAGCTTCACTTAGCATAATCTGCTCTAGTGCCATCCATTTCCCTGCAAATGCCATGATTTTGTCACTTTTTAATGCTGAGTAGTACTCCATTGTGTATAAATGCCACATTTTTTTATCCAGTCATCTATTGAAGGGCATCTAGGTTGGTTCCACAGTCTAGCTATTGTGAATTGTGCTGCTATGAACATCGATGTAGCAGTATCTCTATAATACGCTATTTTAAGGTCTTTAAGGAATAGTCCAAGAAGGGGAATAGCTGGGTCAAATGGTGGTTCCATTCCCAGCTTTCCAAGGAATATCCATACTGCTTTCCAAATTGGCCGCACCAATTTGCAGTCCCACCAGCAATGTACAAGAGTACCCTTTTCCCCACATCCTCGCCAGCACTTGTTGTTGTTTGACTTCCTAATGGCTGCCAATCTTACTGGAGTGAGATGGTATCTTAGGGTGGTTTTGATTTGCATTTCTCTGACTGCTAGAGATGGTGAGCATTTTTTTCATGTACCTGTTGATTGATTGTATGTCCTCCTCTGAGAAGTGTCTGTTCAGGTCCTTGGCCCATTTGTTGATTGGGTTATTTGTTATCTTATTGTTTATTTTTTTTTGAGTTCTTTGTATACTCTGGATATTAGGGATCTATCTGAAGTGTGAGGAGTAAAAATTTGTTCCCAGGATGTAGGCTCCCTATTTACCTCTCTTATTGTTTCTCTTGCTGAGAAAAAAACTTTTTAGTTTAAGTAAGTACCATTTGTTTATTCTTGTTATTAACTCTTGTGCTATGGGTGTCCTATTAAGGAATTTGGAGCCCGACCCCACAATGTGTAGATCGGAGCCAACTTTTTCTTCTATCAGACGCAGAGTCTCTGATTTGATATCAAGCTCCTTGATCCATTTTGAGTTAACTTTTGTGCATGGCGAGAGAAAGGGATTCAGTTTCATTTTGTTGCATATGGATTTCCAGTTTTCCCAGCACCATTTGTTGAAGATGCTATCCTTCCTCCATTGCATGCTTTTAGCCCCTTTATCAAATATAAGATAGTTGTAATTTTGTAGATTGGTCTCTGTGTCCTCTATTCTGTACCATTGATCCACCCGCCTGTTTTGGTACCAGTACCATGCTGTTTTTGTTACTATTGCTCTGTAGTATAGTTTGAAATCTGGTATCGCTATACCACCTGATTCACACTTCCTGCTTAGAATTGCTTTTGCTATTCTGGGTCTTTTATTTTTCCAGATGAATTTCATGATTGCTTTATCTATTTCTACAAGAAATGTCGTTGGGATTTTGATTGGCATTGCATTAAACCTATAGAGAACTTTTGGTAATATCGCCATTTTGATGATGTTAGTTCTGCCTATCCATGAACAGGGTATATTTTTCCAACTTCTAAGGTCTTCTTCTATTTCTCTCTTTAGGGTTCTGTAGTTTTCATTGTACAAGTCTTTCACCCTTTTGTTAGGTTGATTCCCAAGTATTTAATTTTTTTGAGGATATTGTGAATGGGATGGTTGTCTTCATTTCCATTTCAGAAGATTTGTCCCTGATATACAGGAATGCCTTTGATTTATGCATGTTGATTTTATATCCTGCCACTTGGCTGAATTCATTAATAGCTCTAGTAGTTTCTTTGTAGACCCTTTTGGGTCTGCTAGGTATAGAATCATGTCATCTGCAAATAGTGATAATTTAAGTTCTTCTTTTCCTATTTTTATGCCTTTAATTTCTTTTGTCTAATTGCTCTGGCCAGCATTTTGAGAACTAAATTGAATAGAAGTGGTGAGAGAGGGCATCCCTGTCTTGTTCCAGATTTTAGAGGGAATGCCTTCAGTTTTTCTCCATTTAGAATGATGCTAGCCTGAGGCTTAGCATAGATAGCTTTTACAATGTTGAGGTAAGTTCCTGTTATCCCTAGTTTTTCTAACGTTTTGAACATAAAGGGATGCTGTACTTTGTCGAATGCTTTTTTTGCATCTATCGAGATGATCATGTGGTTCTTATCTTTAAGTCTATTGATGTGGTGAATAACGTTTATTGATTTCCGTATATTAAACCAGCCTTGCATCCCAGGAATGAATCCTACTTGATCATGGTGCACAAATTTTGATATGCTTTTGTATCCGATTCGCCAGGATTTTATTGAGGATTTTTGCATCTAGGTTCATTAGAGATATTGGTCTGTAGTTTTCTTTCTTTGAATTGTCTTTGTCTGGTTTCGGGATCAGGGTGATGTTGGCTTCATAGAATGAATTTGGAAGAGCTCCTTCGGTTTTCTATTTCCTGAAATAACTTGAAAAGTGTTGGTATTAATTCTTCTTTGAAGGTTTTGTAAAACTCCGCTGTATACCCATCCAGTCCAGGGCTTTTCTTGGTTGGTAGTCTTTTGATGGCTTCTTCTATTTCTTCCTTTGTTATTGGTCTGTTTAAATTGTGTGTATCTTCCTGACTCAATCTGGGCAAATCATGACTTAAGAAATTTATTGATATCTTCACTATCTTCTATTTTATTGGAATATAGGGTTTCAAAATAATTTCTAATTATTTTCTGTATTTCTGTAGTGTCTGTTGTGATATTGCCTTTTTCATCCCGTATGTTAGTAATTTGAGTTCTCTCTCTTCTTCTCTTCGTTAGCATGGCTAAGGGTCTGTCGATCTTATTTATTTTTTCGAAGAACCAACTTTTAGTTTTATCAATTTTTTCAATGGTTTATTTTGTTTCAATTTCGTTGATTTCCACTCTGATTTTAATTATTTCTTGCCTTCTGCTACATTTGCTATTGTTTTGCTCTTCCTTTTCTAGGGTTTTGAGATGAAGTGTGAGCTCATTTATTTGTTGGTTTGTTCTTTTTTTGAGGAATGAACTCCAGGCAATGAATTTCCCTCTTAAAACTGCTTTCATTTTGTTCCATAGATTCTGATATGTTGTGTCTGTGTTTTCATTTATCTCTAAGAATTTTTTGATTTCCTCCTTTATGTCTTCCATAACCCATTGATCATTCAGTAACATATTTTTCATTTTCCAGGTGATGCAGGGTTTTTCCTTCCTTTTTTATCATTGATTTCCAGTTTCATTCCATTATGATCAGATAAGATACATGGTATTATCTCCACACCTTTGTATTTACTAAGGGTTGCCCTATGGCATAATATATGGTCTATCTTTGAGAAGGATCCATGTGCTTCTGAGAAGAACGTATATCCACTTGATGATGGTTGATATCATCTATATATGTCAGTTAAGTCTAGGTTATTGATTGTGTTATTGAGTTCTATAATTTCTTCATTCAACTTTTGTCTAGCGGATCTGTCCACTGGTGAGAGCTGTGTGTTGAAGTCACCCATAATTATTGTGTTGTGGTCTATTTGATTCTTGAACTTCAGGAGAATTTGTTTTATGAATGTTGCAGCACCATTATTTGGTTCATACATACTGATAATTGTTATGTCTTATTGGTGAATGGTTCCTTTTAACAGTATATAGTGTCCTTCTTTATCCCTTTTGATTAACTTAGGTTTGAAGTTGATTTTATTCGATATGAGTATGGCCAGTCCTGCTTGCTTCCGAGGACCATATGAGTGGTATTATTTTTCCCAACCCTTCACCTTCAGCCTGTGTATGTCTTTTCCTATCATATGAGTCTCCTGAAGGCAGCATATTGTTGGATCTGTTTTTTTTAATCCAGGTTACTAGCCTATGTTGCTTGATTGGTGAGTGTAAGCCATTAACGTTTAGGGTTACTATTGATATATGGTTTGTACGTCCAGTCATGTTTATTTATTTATTTATTTATTTATTTTAATTTGGCTTGTTTTTCCTCTTTGGTTATTTCCCCCCCCCTTTACTGAGTTACCTCCCACTGTTAGTTTTGGGTGCTGTTTTTCATTTCCTCTTCTTGTAGTGTTTTGCTCAAAATGCTTTGCAGTGCTGGTTTTCTGGCTGTGAATTCTTTCAACTTTTGTTTATTGTGAAATATTTTAACTTCATCGTCAAACCTGAAGCTTAATTTTGCTGGATACAGTATTCTTGGTTGGAATCCATTATTTTTCAGCGTTTGAAATACATTTTTTCAGGATCTTCTCGCTTTCAATGTCTGTGATGAAAAATCAGCCGTTAACCTGATTGGTTTACCCCTGAATGTAATCTGCCTCCTTTCTCTTGTAGCGTTTAATATTCTCTCCTTGTTCTGTATGTTGGATATCTTCATAATAATGTGTCTTGGAGTTGGTCTATTACAGTTTTGTATGTTTGGGGTCCTGTAGGCTTCCAGGATTTGGCAATCCATTCCTTCTTTCATATCTGGAAAGTTTTCTAAGATTATTTCATTCAACAGATTGTTCATTCCTTTGGTTTGGACCTCTATACCTTCTTCTATCCCAAAGACTCTTATGTTTGGTTTTTTTATGACATCCCATATCTCTTGGATGTTTTGCTCATGGTTTCTTACCAGCCTTTCTGTCTTGACTATATTCTTTTCGAGTTGATAAACTTTGTCTTCATTATCTGATGTTCTGACTTCTATTTGATCTAGTCTATTTGTAATATTCTCATTTGAGTTTTTGATTAGATTTTTGGTTTCCTGCATTTCTAGGATTACTGTTTGATTTTTTAAAAATATCTATCTCCTGGTAGTGTTCATTTTTTCCTACTTGAATCTGCTTATGCAATTCATTTTCAAAGTATTCTTTCATTGTTTGGACTTGCTGTCTAATGACTTCTTTAAGATTCCATTCCATCTGAGTCAGGTATGCCTTGAGTTCTTTCTCTGTCCATTTTTCTGATGCCTCTAGGTTCTCCTGTAAAGTTAAGTTGTCCTGCATTGTTTGTAATCCTTTTTTCCCTTGTTTTTTCATGGTGTTCATGTTAATTTCCAACTCTGTTTAACTGCTGTGTTTCTGTTTTCTCCTATAAATTTGTTTTGGTTTTGTATATCTCTGGTTTTTTATAGTCTCCTTTGTGGTGGGAGACTATGCCTGGAGATGTTGGGCTTTATTGTAATTTAAAGCTGATTCATTCGATTCATAAAAGGCTTACAGATTCTGTATGCATATAGTGATCTGTTTTTTGGTCTTAGGACTTTATGTTTAGGTTGGGTGCTATGATGGTATGAAGGTAAGTATGTCTTGGCTACTTTGGAAGATTGCTTTACTGAAGGGGGATATTAACAGGCGAATGGATCAGGGTATTTGGTAATAGCGAGGTATTTAGAAGCCCTATAGACAGCCTCAAAACAATCACCTATTTGCATTTAAAAAATTACACATAATGAAAGACGTAATGCTTGGGATGAAAGTTAGGGGAAAGGGGAAGGAAGGAGTTCTTAAAGAGGGAGAGAAAGATAGGTAGAATAGAGGAGAATGGAAAGAACAATAAAAATTGAAAAGGGAAAAGAAAGAAAAAAGAAAAAAAAGATAAATGAAGTCTTAGAGATCTATTTTCTTCTATTCCAGTAGGCGAAGCTGTGCCCTCCAAGCCGAGCTTCTGCCCTCTATGTGCCAGCAGCAATCCCTGTAAGGGGACTCCTCTTCCCCTACTGGTTGTCTCTCTAATCTTGTTAGTCCAGAGCCATTTCTCTTCTCCAGCCCCTCCTCCCCTTCCTCCTGCCAGCCAGCCAGACTCCCGCTCACCGGAGGCGATCTCCAAGGATCTGGTTACACTTGCATCCCCACTGTGTCCCCTATTTCCCGAACGACTGAACACTCTCTCTTTCATTCATCCAAACCCCAGGGCTGTGGAGCGGTGATCTGGGAACTGACAGTTTAATTTTGACCCCTTTGGTGGCCATGCCCCCGGGAGGTGGCAGCTAAGGCCTTGGGTGTCTCCGCTGGTGGTAGGGGGAGTTGGGTATCTGGAGTCACCTCTGCTTCCCTTGGCCCCTACAGTCACACCCATGCCGCTGGCGGTAGTGGGAGTTGGGGGTCGGGAGTTCCCTCTGCTTCCCTCATCCCCTACAGTCAAACCCATGGAGCTCTGGGGTGAGATTTTTGAGGTTTCCCAGCTGTATGTGTCTGGTGGGGGTGGGAGTCACACACTTGCTAAAGCCGATTCCACTGGAAAGGGATCCCGTCTGCCAAACTCTGGTGACGTCAGCTCTCTGCTATGGCGGGCCCCAGACTCCTTGCCGGAGTGTCCAATGGGAGTGGTGGATCTGGCCTGTCTCTGATCTGTCCCAGTCTCGTTGGTTTCAGTTCTGGTTCGCTCTTTCATGAAGGCTTGGTTAGCAACCTCTTCATAGGGTCTCTATGCCGCGCAGTGCTGAACCGCCTCCTACTGTGCTGGTCGCCAGGCAATGGCAGTGGGCCCAGACCTCCGCACCTCATGGCAGAGATTCACCTGTCTGGGGCAAACTGTCACCTCCAATAATCCCAAAATTCCCCAGCAGGTCTCACTTCAGCGGAATTTTGCTCGGAGTTTCTCAGCAGGTAGAATCTGAACGTTCTAATGCGTCTCTCTGTCCCCGTGGTTGAGGAGGTACTGAAAGCACTGCCTCCCCACCCGCTGCCATGTTGAGTCTCTCAAAATGTTGAAATTCTAACAGGTGTAATTCTGTATGCAAAGAGTCCAAAAATTTCAGCTGTGTTTTAATTAAAATACTGTAAATAGCATAAAGTTTTTAATCTAATTAAGAAGAGCAATTGGAAACATTTAAAAATTTAATAAGGATTGTTTCAGAGTGTGAATTTAAAAATGCATCAAAAGCTAGGAAGGAGATATAAGAAGGTTCTAGGTAAGGAAATATGTTTTAGTATGAAAGTGGAAAGAAAAAGAAATATTTCTGGATAAGAAAGTCTTTTGTGTGGTAAAGTAAAAAGTTGTAGAATATCTAAGTAAGTTGCAGAAGGTTTGTGGAGGGTAAATTTCATAAAGTTTGTGTGTAACTAAATTGGTTATATAAAATTATCACAATCAGTTAGTTATTTAAGTCTTTTTCCTAAGATCAAATATTAATGTGCTGATATAAATCAAAGTTTAATCTAAACTTTGAAATATACTGAATATATATTGAAATAATATATATTTGTTGAAATAACTTGTTGAAATAACAAGGAATTCCTTAAAACATTAATCTTCTCTTATCTCTCAAGGTAATTTCTTGTATCTGTTAAATTTTATCATTTAGAGAAGATAGTCTCAAAGAAGTTAGAGTTTGTACAACTCTGGTGAAACAACTGTTATTTTAGAGTATTACACTACAGATTCTGAATTATCCTAAATGTATTCGTATCTTCCAAGTATATAAGTCTTTAAAGTATAAGGTTTAGAAGAACATTTTACCAAACTGGTGTTCTTCAAACTAAAGTTTAAATTAAGTTTTGGGTATGTTTCTTAGTTCACAGCTATTATACAAACTAATCATGTTTTTACTCTTGTTAATTTCATTTTGTATTTCTCTTATAAAATTTAACTATTATCTGTTAGTGCCTTACAAAAGTACAACTTACATATAACAACCTGAGTTAATCTGAGATAATAGGCCATCCTCTATGGGACAGACAGGATATAAGGCTAATGTCCAGCACTAATACTGACCCCCAAGTGAATAGAAGGGATAAACAACTGTAAAGTTATAGACATTAAATGTAAAGTCCAGTACTTTTACTTTAATACTGGTGAAACTGGCTTGCTGAATGTTTAAGACCAAAACTTAAAGACTAAAGCTAAGAAATAAAAGATAGGGAAGGTCTATTCTTATTTTTCCCATATAAAAGAAACTACTCTAGGGCATTTTTTTCTAATGTAGATTAAAAGTTAATAGTTGCATTTCAAATGACTGAAGAAGTTTGATAATGTTTCAAAGAAGATGCTATGGTTGATACAGCAACTATAATTAGTGCTGCCACTAGGTTGAATTTACCATAATAAGAGGCAACCACTATGTACCATTGGGTTTTGCAAGATCTCTAAAAGTGAAGTGAATTGGAAACAATCATGTCTGTATACTTTAAGTTTTGGGGCAACACTAATCTCTGAGAATATAACTTGGCTTCTGATTTATCATTTTGGCCTATGAAATTGGGGGACCCTGGTAATTTTGGTGGCTTTATTACTTGGCCCATCATATCACAATGGCTCGTATTATTCAAGTCAGGAGATAAATATCAGGATTCCACTTGTCCTCAAAAACTCTGATTAATTCTCTCTCACCAATGTACACTGTCACCCTGAGAAACAACTAACAACCCTGCCTAGAACCCCTCTGTGACTTGCATTTAATAAAAGACTACTCTGGCCTCCAACCACAACTCTCCTTGCATGTGTGCAGGGCCAAAAGGACATGCCCTTCAAAGCCCACATCGCCAATTCAAAACAATACTCAAGGTATCAGTAGTATGTGATTTCCCACTCCCTGGTCCCCAATTAGCCTGAGCCCACTGCCAAAACCTATATGCTACTCATTCCCTATTTCTTTCCAGTCAAGAGTATATCATGCTGCTGGTGTGATACCTGAAAACCCAAGAGGACTTTGGCTGTTTAGAGGTGTTGAGTTTGGACCTGCAGATTGGGGTGTATGTATATGAGTGAGTGAGGCCCCGGGCGGAAAAATAAGAGTGATAGCTTCAGGCCAACAATTTCTATTGTATGCTTGCCCCACATCTTGTAACCTAAGTGGTAGGTAAGATCACCAGTCATTTGTCACACACCTTAGTGTTGAAAGTGCAAGTCATTTTCTCCAAAGGATAGTTCCCCTTCAGGTAACAGACTCTGGGTCTCAGGACTTATTTAGATCTGGAGACTTACAGAAAGATAAGGATTTTTCACTACAACAACTGTTATCAGGCTTCTGCTCACAGGCTCTCAATGTTCTGGTCATACAAGTCCAATAATAATGCCCTACTAGACTACTCACATGTTGCTCCTCTGGGAATGCATGGTCTATTAGTTGTCATGCTGTGGCTCAAAGTCCCCTCACTGTGACTCCAGCGTTGCTCTTCATTTTGTTAATCATGTGCATCTCCCCTCTGTCAGTTAAGTGCTGCTACCTGGCCTCTGCTAGTTCGGAATCCTTTGGAACTGATAGTAATTTGATGACACTGATAAATAGTTTAATGACAGTATCTTTTACTGTCATCCCAGACCAAATAAGAATAACCACCACTGAATTTCTGAAACATTCCCCTACAGTATTGCCTTAGACTCAAGCAAACAATGTGGGTCCCAGAATGTAGGGGGCGGGATGTGCTTTAGAGTGTGTTTCTCAAGTTTTTCTAAGCCCACCTGTGATGCCTGGTACTTGCCAGAACCAACAGTGCCATCCGGACAGAAAACACTGAATTGAGACCAGGAGCTGCATGGGCTCTGGCCCTGTTTCTCACATTTTTGTATATTCTCTTTTATTTATTTAGGTACCAGGGATTGAACCCAGGGGGGTGATTAACCACTGAGCTACATACCCAGCCCTTTTTTATTTTGAGACAGGGTCTCACTAAATTACTTAGAGCCTCACTAAATTGCTGAGGCTGTCTTTGAATTTGCGATCCACATGCCTCAGTGACCTGACTCACTAGAATTACAGGCACACGCTACCATGCCTGGTGGATAATCTCTAATTATTAAACCTGCATGAGGAGTCACAAGAAATCCTGAAAAACTCAGTCCATGGTCAGATCTAGCTCCAGAAGAGTGGCCTGGTTGGTAGCCAATTCACTTCCATTAACTAGGACAGTTTCTTTCATATGATCATATAAGGTTAGTTTGCCAAAATGGTGTTGATACCCTGTTTTGAAACTATTCTCACTCATGTCAGACATAGGACAAATTCAGAATTCTGAGCCTGTGATAGTCATACTTGGGTTTGAGTTACAAGTGTGATCCATTGCCTCTTTCATACACCATGGTTTTGAAATTCATCAATATTAGGGTGCATATAAATATTTATTGCTGCTGAATTGTATTCCATTGTATAAACATGGCAGTTTTTTACTTATTCATCTATGATGTACATTTGAATGGTCTCCAAATATTGTTTATTATAAATAAAACTGCTATACACATTTATGTAAAAGCCTTGCACATAAATGTGGATACTGATTGTCATTTCTTTGAGATAAATAACTAGGAGTGGAATTGTTAAGACATACATTAAGTATATTTTTAATTTATAAGAAACTACCAAACTATTTTCAAAACAGATGTAAATTCTACCTTACCATCAATAATTTATAAGAGTCCCAGTTTTTCCACATCCTTGCCAACAATTAATATGTCAGTCTTTTTTATTGTAACCCTTTAGTGTCTGTGAAGTACTTATTGTAGTTTGTACTTTGACTTTGACTTAGACCATGCAGTATTAATAGTTTCTGTGTTGATATAATGATTAGTATATGCAATTTCCAATTGAATCCAATTGTCTCATTGGATTTGGTGTGTGATGATGTTGAGCATCTTTTCATAGGCTTACTAGTTTTATATATATATATATATATATATATATATATATATGTACACATATATGTATATATATATATATCTTTTTTAAAAATAGTTATATATATATATCTTTTTTAAAAATAGTTATATATATATATATATATATATATATATATATCCTCTTTTGTAAAATGTCAAAGTTTTATGCCTATTTTTTTAGTTGTTTGTTATCACTGAGCTGTAAGAATATTTTCTATATTTTGACTATAAGTCCTTTGTAGATACATATATTATGAATATTTTCTTCCATCCAGAAGTTTACATTTTCATTTTCTTAATGGTGTCCTTTAGAAAGCAAGAAGTGCAATTTTCATAAAATCTAATTTATCATTTTGGGGGTGAGTGCTTATGTCCTCTCTTTCCCCATCCAAAAGTAGCAAAAACTCTCCTTTATTTTCCTGTAGAAGTTTTGTAGTTTAGCTTTTATGTTTAATTTCATGACAAAATTCAAGATAATTTTTACATATAGTTTAAAATTAATGTTGAGGTATATGTTTTTAATATGGCTATCTGGTTATTTCAGTATCTCCAGTAAAATAAATTGGCTCCTGTTCTTAAGAGAGAGGAAACAGTAGATCATACATAGAAGGTCTGTTCTGGATTGTCTATGCTGTGCCATTAACCTTTATGCTAATACTATACTAAGTTGAAAGTTATAGATTTAAGTCTTGATTTAAAATAATGCAAATCCTCCAACTTTGTTCTATATCAAAATTGTTTTAGCTACTCTATGTCTATTTCATTAAAATGTAAGTCGTCAGTTCCTATTTAAAAGGGAAGAAAACAGCTGGGATGTTGGTTAGCACTTTATCAAATCTACAAATACATTTGGGGAGAATGGACTTCCTAACTATTGATCTTCCAATCCATTCATATTGTATATCTCTCTATGTAGGTCTTCTTTAAAACCTTTTATCAATTATTTCAGCTTTTCGCTTATACATCTGTTAAATCCTAAGTATTTTATGTTTTGTGATGCTCTGTGAAAGAAATTTTTGATTTTATATTGCAATTGTATATTTCTAGTATGTATAAATACAACTGAGTTGCATTCTGTGACTGTTGGGGTTTTTAGCCCCCGTTTCCTCCTGACCAACGTGAGAAGTGAGAAAAGCACTCCCTGACCAGGACGAGCCAAGAAAGGTAAAGGTCGGCTGGCGGCCCACACCCAGCCCTCCCTCGCCAGAGGACAATCAGATGTGCCAAGGAGACCAGTCAAAGCAGGATCTTGTTTAATGAGAAAACACACACAGCTAATATAATTTACGGGAGCCAATCAGGATAAAGGTCAGCAGGATGGGAAGAGTTTACGTGTACACCCATCCTATAGGCCATAATGGGAGACACCAGCTGTCCATGAGAGCGGAAGGGTTCTGAGCCCTAGAGGTGGTCTGATTTTTCGTCACCACCGACAGCACCCCTCCTGGCTGATAGCCAGGCGCCATCTAGCCACATGTGGCCCCAGGACCCGGAAGTGGGTAGCAAGTTAGCAAGTTAGGTTTCCTCTTTTCTGATACAACATGCCCCACATGTTACACCATGCCCAACATGTGACCTTGATAACTTCACTTGATATTACTAAGTGCTTTTTAGAAGAATCCTTAGGATTTTTTAATATAGACAATATGTCAGTTAAAAATAGAAATATTTTCTTCTTTCTTTTCAATTTGACGCCTTTTATTTCTCATAGTTGCATTATTTTCTGGTTATTATTCCAATAGAAAAATGAATAGAAGTGATAAAAGTAGATATATTTGTCCTATTCCCAAGCTGTAAGCTGGAAACCTCAGTCTTTCCCTCTAAGTATATTATCTTTGGATTTTTTAGGGATTTGTTTATCAGGTTAAAGAAGTACTTCTATTCCTACTATGTTGAACGTTTTTATCTTGAACATGTGTTGAATATTATAAAAATCTTTTTCTGCATTTAATGAGATGGTCATGTGTAAATCTTATTCACTTAATATGGTTAACTACATTATAATTTTCAAAGATTAAACCAAGCTTGCATTACTTAAATAAACTCTACTTGGCCATATGTATGATACATATTTTTGTAATTTAATGGACTCAATCTGATAATATTTTATTAAGAATTTCTGAATCTATGTTCATGAAGAATACTTGTCTCTAAATTCTTCTCTTGCAAATCTTTGTTAGATTTTGGCATCTGGGTTACACTGATCTCACTAGTTGTGGAAACACTTTTCTATTTTCTGAAAAGGTTTGTGTTATGATTGGTGTAATTTTTACATAATTTTTATAGAAATTACAGATGAAATTATGGAGGATTTGAGTGTCTTTTGTAGAAAAAAATTACAAATTATAGGTCTTTAATAGATCCATGGCTATTCCAATTTCCCACTTCTTGAGTTACTCTTGAGAAGTTGTGTTTCATTTAGTTGTTAATTGATACAATTTGTTTTTAACATTTTTAAATTTTTCCACTAATATCCATAGGCTATGCAATGACATTCCTTCTCTTATTTGTGATGTTGGTAGTGTACAGATCTCTGTTCCTGAATGATCCTGTTAGAGTTTATCAATTTTATCCTTCAAGGGATGAATTTTAAACTTTGCTAATTTTTCTGTTTCTATATTGTAAATTTCTGCACTGATAATTACTTTTTCTGTTTGTTTTGGGCTTAACTTACTCTTCTGTCAGTAGCTCTTTAAGTGGAAATTTACATCACAACTATCATTCATTAAATATCATATACATACTTCAAAATATCATACTGAGTCCCATAAGTTTGTAGAACTATTATACTAATTAAAAAATGTTTAAGCCTTACTTCTCTTCTTCTCATCTAATATAGGCATATAAGTTATAAATTTCCCTCTAACCATTGTCTTTGCTGTATCCCATAAATTTAAAAATTTTGCATTTTCACTAACATTAAAATCAAAATATTTCCTTATTCCTTCAGGATTTCTTCTTTCATGAGTTACTTAGGCCATTAGTTACTTAGGCCTTTGTTATTTAATTTCCAAATATTTGGAAATTTTCTAAATCTTTTGATTATTTTTTATTTTGTCCTGCCCTGGCTATAGAATATATTCTGCAATATGAAAATTTTTGGAAATTTACTGAGAATTGTTTTATGGTCTAGTACATATCTGCCTTAATAAACATTCCACATGCACTTGAAAAAAAAAATGTTTAGCCCAGTTACTGATAATGTTTTTAGTCAATTAGCTCAAGTTAGTTAATAGTATGCTCAGATCTTTAGACCGAAACTAAATATCTGTCTACTTCTTCTATTAATTACTGAATGAATGGTGATAACATCTACAACTACTTTTTCCATCATAGTTCTGTCTATTCTGGCTACATAAATTTTGAATGTTTGTTTTTAGATAAATATATATTTATGGTTGTTATGTTTTCCTAGTGAATTATTCCTTTTGTGATTTATAAATGTCCACCTTTCAGCTCCTTGTTACTTTATGAAATGTATATATCCACACAAGTTTTCTTGTGCTATTTGCCTGGTATGTCACTTTATATACACTGATATTCAATCTATGTCTTTAAAATGGAACTCCTATAGACAGAATATACTTGTGTGTTCCTATGGATCTGACGATCTCTGACCTGCAATTGGAACATTTTACATATAATGTTATTTAGTATAACGTAATTATGGGTATGTGTTTGCATCTACAGTCTTACTATTTGTTTTCCATTTGTCCCTTCTGTTTCTTGGTTGTGCTCTTTCACTGGTATTTTATTTCTATTTATTCTATTGTTTTCTTTGCTATTTTTAAATTAATTTTTAGTTTTCTTCCAGAGCTAACAATGCATCCTTAGCTTATCAGAATCTATCTAGAATCAAATTTTTATTACTTCAGGCTGTGGATATAGGTCAGTGGTAGAGGACTTGCCTAGAATGTTCAAAGTCCTGGGTTCAATCCCCAGAACCATAGGGGGAAAATTTGTACTACTTCACATTTGATATCACTTTCTTCTTCCCACTTGTTACTTTACACTGGGCATATCTCTCCTGACACTGATACTACACTTCACAAATCTAATAGCTGTGATGCCCATTTGGTGAATTTTTCATTTCAGGTATGGTACTTTTCTATTCTAGAACTTCCATTTGCTCTTTTTCAATGTTTATTTCTCTGCTAAGATTTTCTGTGTGTTGACTCAATCAGAGTACATTTTGTTTTAATTCTACAAGCAAAACTATTTGTTAGCCATTTTAAAGTCTTTGCTAAATCCAACATTTGTTCACATCTTTCTGTTTCTACTTACTAATACTTTTTTATTGACTATCACCCACTATTTTGCTTGTCTAGTAACCATCTACTGGATATTGTTAGTTATAGAGACTGGATTCTATTATCTTCCTTTTGAAGACTGTTGATTCTTGTTCTAGTAGGCAACTCACTTACTGGCTAGCCATCTTCAAATTGGCTAGGTTTGATTTTATGTTTTGTTGTGGAGAACATGTAGAACCCCAACATGTTTCCCATTTACCTATAACTTGGCAGGAATCAACATCCAAAATATGTTGCCTCTGCAGTCTTGTCATGGCTTAGTGTTAGGGTTTGTTGCAGTGGGTATAGAGTAATGGTGTTCAGTTACAGATGATTTTCTCCCCAGGTGACATCTGGCAATATGTTAAGACATTTGGGGTTGCACAACTAGGGTGGAGGACATTACTAGCACTCAGTGGGCAGAGGCCTAGAATGCTGGCCAAAACCCTACAACACACAGCACAGCTCCACACAAGGAATTATCAGGCCCACAATATCAACACTGTTGAGATTGAAAACCCTTGTAAACTGTACTCTAAGGCACAGTCCTTATTTCTACCAGGGGGAATTAATGAGGTTTTGAAGCCCTCTACTCTGCCTGGAATGGACCTCCAATGACCTTCAGCATTATATGGTGCCTAATGTCTTTAGTATGTGCTCTCTGGTAAGCCTCACATAGTCTTCTCTGTAGACGCTATTTCTTGATCAGAAGGTAACATTACAGCACAAGGGAATAAGTGAAATAATGAGATTTTGTGGCTATTTTTGCAATTTAGCCACTTCTTTTAGTACTAATAATTCTTGGCACCTAGCATTTTCTTATTGCAAACATTTTTTATGCACTAAACTTAGTACAGAATCTCTGAAAATGTGTCCTTTATATGATGTTCATTTATTTTATGGAATGTTATTGAATCTCAAAATACAGTTTAATATGGTAGAAAAAGTGATGCTTATACATGCCAACCATATGCCCCCAAATTTACTTATTTGATTAGGAATTATACATGTAAATATGAATTTTACTGCTACCTAACCCTTTGCATGTTTACCCCTACGAATGGCTTCTTATATTGAGGGAGTTTAATGACAGCATATTGTGATCAAGAACCCAAGATATAAGAGTGTCTAAAGTAAAAGTTTGAAGACAAAAAAAAAACTTATAATTTTCCCAAAAGAGTTTGATAAAGTACTGTGAATGAAATACACCACCCCACTTGAATCAAACAATGTATCAAGGCGCATCATAGGCACATTTTATCTCAAGCTCTCCATGGTGTTGTTTCTCTACCTGGAGGCCTGCACTATCTCATTACCTTCTCACCTGTCAATCCTTCCTCCCTCCTAAAACAAAAATCCACACCTCAATTCAGATGCCAGTAATAGGGATATTGCTTTCATCAATGCACCACTTTCCCAACCCATGAAACAGTTCTCTCCCTCTCACTTCCCTTTCCTAATTAAAATACAATCAAAACAAAATGATTATGCTCACACCAGAAATGACATTTTCTTACTTGGTTTGGAATCTACTACCCTACCTAGTAAAACACAACTGTGCTCGAGTATTAAAAAAGTGAGACATTCTGGAATAAATAGAAAGAACAAAATAAATGGATCAATATTCGACAAATAACAAAAAGGCTATGTCTAAATACTGACTTATTTATTGCATTAATTTGATTTTGTCTTTTAACATAGTACTTTCTTTTCTGAGCAGACTATCATATATTCACTTGACTTTTGTGGATATTAAGTATTCTTGCCTTTTGTTTTTGTTTGTAAACTCAGAAAAGACAAGCTTACACATATACTTAACTTGCTTAGTTCAAGGTAAAAGAAAAAAAACAGTATTCAATTTCTATTTGATAATAATAAGCAAAGCTTACCAAGGCTAGAAATATAGATGGTTATCTGTATAGTCATAATCCATACTTCATGAAAGAAAAAAAAACTATCAGAAGTACACATAAATATTCTAAGAGTAACATACAAAATCTACTAAAGATGTAACAAAACTCTTTTGCAAAGATAAATATTTGCTTAGAGTTCACCATGTGCATGCTCACACTGGCTGCAAAAGAGCTACTTTAATAACCAGGATCAATATGTTATTCTTTAGGCTGCCATTCACTTTTTAAATATTTTTTAGATATCTTTTAGTTGTTGATAGACCTTTATTTATTTATATGTGGTGCTAAGATTCGAACCCAGTCAGTGCTTCACACATGCTAGGCAAATGCTCTTCCACTAAGCTACAACCCCAGTCCAAGTTTGCCATTCATTTTAACCATAAAATTGCACCTATTTCAATAAACTGGGTAATTTTTATGCTTTAAGAAAAGTACGACATCCTATAACTAAAAATCTTGAATACTGAAATTATTATTTTACCCTTTCTAATTGCATGATGCAGTGATTTTAAATAATAAATAAATAAATAAATATATTTCCCAAAAAAGATTACAAAATGAGTACTTTGTCTTAAGGCTCCTATTTGTTTTCCAATTACTTTTATTGATCTTATAGGCAGAATAGCATCTTGATCTCTTTATAACATTCAACGACACCAAAGATTTAGAATTCTGCTGTCAATAACAATAATTACTAAAAATCCAGCAAGCAATTTATAAGTATTTGATATTCAAAAGGCGTGTAATTGTGATAACAATAAAATAGTCTGTGTGTTAAGACATAAATAGCCAACATAGCTTTAGTACCTCAGGCATTGTCTAATAATATTTATACAAATTTTGGAAAGTGAGAAGCACAGTGGCTATTAACCAATGATTATGAAAAATATGTAAAAGTGCCTATTTACCTAATATGTTCAACTCATCAGCTTGACATTATGTGCTGTTATCACTTACAAAGCATTAGAAATCAATATTAAACTTGCCTCAAGCTTTTTTGCAGATGAATAATCTTGATGAAGATACCCTCATTTCAAAAACTAAGGTCATTAGCGTTTTATCTTCCCTTGAAACATTTCAGAAGGCTGAACCTAATGAACTCCTGATCTTAGACTACTGGATGAACAGTGACATCTAGTGGCCATTATATCGCTAGACAAATGTTTTTAAACAGATCCATGAAACAAGTGAGAATACTAGATGTCTCACCTTTAATATTGACACACGTATCTCTGAAACTGTATAAGAAAACTGCAAACAATTCCTAGTAGATTCCTATGATTCAGTAATATATACTAAAAGAAAAGCCAATATTAGGCTTCCAATATTTATTCTTAATCAACAACCTTTTCACAGGAAAATGTTCCTTGCAGATTTTTATTAAACTCCATTTTTATGTATGTCTCAATTCTTGCTTCTAACAGAGTGACACACAAGAACTACTGAATAATCAATTCTATGGCTCTTTTGAACATAAGGATTAGAATGTCCCAGCAATAGACAGATTCAGACATCCCATGTGACATCACGGATGTGAAAAATTAAGACGTTACACAAGCTGCTTGTGCACTGTTGTTGGGCTGAATTCACTCTGGAGGTATTATTGACTTTTTGTAAACTGAAAATATCCAGTTTGTCAAGTTTTTATGATACAGCTAGATCATGGAATGGAATATAAGGTCAAAATGGAATTACAGAATAGCTTTACCATCAAAAGGTCACTGCTTCCCAGGTATGTCTACTTCCTACTCATAAAAGACAGTACATTCTCTGGCTACTTGCCCAGCCCCGCTGAGACAGTCCATACAAGCTTTTGTTATCACTTATGAGTAACATAATGATGAACCTTAGCTCATCATCTCTGTACAAGCTACCCACCAGGCACCCAAAACTGTTCCCAAGGCATTGATGGCCAGCTCCAGAGAAACTACCTTCCTGGGCATATCAATGCTGCAGGTTCTATGGTTGTTCTTGGGACACACTGGTACTGTCTCTTCTAAATGGACTAAGGTATCCCCCAAAGTGGCTATATATACATGGATGAACACAGGTGGGTATCACTCACTATATATTTCATGTCCCCTAAATCAACTACCAAGGATTAAGGCTTTACATTTCTCTTCCTCTTCAATTTCTTAAGGCTTTGTCAATGATCATAAAGAGATAAAAGGTCTAAACAACAGTTTGTATGTTAATGCACCAGCCTTCCCAAATGAAGAATGAGCATATCTGGCACTCATCAAAATGTCCACTACCCATCTGCATGTCATGCTGCTGATTACCTGGGACATTCATCTACATATCATTTATGTGCATAAAGATGGCCCAAGAGGCCAAGACCCTAGGTCTGGATACAATGGTCTCCAGGAATAATATCTCACAGGTGCCACGGAATTGGGGATCATAGGGAATCATTTTAACATCACTTAAAGACATGTAAATGCTAGACAGACATGTTCCAATGTATATAAACATGTTCATGTATATAAATAATCACTTAATCTTATTAAATCAATAAGCGTGTTCATAAGTATTCAAGGTCAAATGAGGTGCTATGTATGTAAAGTCTGGGGTTCTCTCCAACCCACAAGACCCACCAACTTCCCAGTTTTCTCTTCTCAAGAGTTCTTAATTACAAGAATGTGTGTGTGGGTGGTGGCCACAAAAAGTTAAATGTGATGTTTACCAAGGAGCCAGGCAGCTGCAAGTGACACTGGAAGCAATTGGAGATCAGAATCAACTGCTGTACACTACACAGATTTCATTCTCCTGTTTTTCCTTCTCCTTTGCCTCACTCATTTCTGCCTGAAGCTAGTAGGACAGGATGAAGCAGTGCTGTACTCTGTTGCTGTCTGGACCCATGAGTTAGTACAGAATTTCCCCAGTTTCTCCTGTAACAAGGATGACTTCTGAGTTCCAGGAGAAGATACTCTTAACAACTCAACACAGTATATTCAGAGAATCTCAGATTAAAAGCTATGTGTGGTCATGGGCTATTATTACTGTCTCTTCATAATAACCTTCTCCCAAAAAGAGAATTCAAAACTTGAATGGCATTTTGGTTTTAAGGTCTATGTCCTACCTGTCAGCATTTGATATATCTTAACCTTGCACTTGTCTTAAGAATGAATTAGTTTAGGTTTGCAAATAAGTCATCTCAATTACCAACCTACAAAAACATTTTCATAACCTCCTCTCCCCACATAAACTACTCAAAGAGTAAATTAAATTATGCTTTTCACTAATTTCCCAGGACAATTCCTCACTGGGTCTGTAAGAGTAGACAAGGGTCTAGCTGAATGGTTGGATGAGCTGCCACCTCCATATCCCAACAAACCTAGAAATAATTTGGTCTGGGTCTAAGCGCTAATATTACACTGCCAAGTCTCTTTCTGAAAAGCATAAAAGCAAAATATCCCACTCCTGCAAGCAAACCAACCACAAGGGTGGTGCCAAGAACTTTTGGGGCCCTTTTCTTGGCCACCCGGAATGCTGTTGGCAGCACTGCAGAGATTAATATATTGTTGACATGTCCCAAAACCTTGTTAAATGTTTTTCTCTTCAAGACACGCTCGTAATAGGTTTCCAAGTTCGGTCGCTTTCCATTTCCCCAATTCCTCCTTGCAAAACCCAGGAACTTCAATCGATGCAGTGTGACAGCAAGTGAGACATCTGCCAAGGTGAAGGCTTCTCCGCAGAGCCACGGCTGGTGGCCCTCTTCTAATCAGAGAAAAGGACATGGAGAATTAGAGGCAAGCACTGTATCAACAGACACTACATGGTACCTGTAGTCTCAGCCTTAAGGACAAATATGAGTGGAACAAAAAATGAAGGCTATGGGGCTGGGGTCGTGGCTCAGAGGAAGAGTGCTCGCCTAGCATGTGTGAGGCACTGGGTTCGATCCTCAGCACCACATAAAAAAATAATAATAAAATTTTTTTAAAAAATGAAGGCTATGGCAAATTTCCTTGATAATCACACTAAGTAATTTTATGCTTAAAAAAAAAAAGTCCATGAAAATGTATCCCAAGCTAAAGGAGACTTGTTTAGACATCTGTCAGCCACCTAAGTCCTTAGGTAACATTGGAATCACTTGAGCTCAAAGCCATTCTATCATTTTGTAAAGGCCTCAGAAGTTGAAAGCCTGTGAACCAAAGGATTTAACAGACACTTCCTCCTGGAAGGAAAACACAGGTGCGCCTTAGAAAAATCATCAAGTTAGCTTCAAACATCACTCAGGGACTATTGCTCTAGACATAGTAAGCCCTCATTATCCACAGGCTCCACCTCCATGGATCAAAAATATTTGAAAAAGAAAACTGCATTTGTACTGAACAAGTATGGACTTTTTTCTTGATATTATTCCTTAAACAATAGAGTATAACAACTATTTTCATGGCATTTACATTATTTTACATATTACAAGTAATCTAAATATACAGGAGAACGTGCTTCGGTAATGTGCAAATACTGTATTAGTTTATGTAAGGGACTTGGGAATCCAAGGATTTTAGTGTCCTAATGGGCCCTCACAGATACTGAGGGATGACTATACTTATTGAAAGCAGAAGAGAATTCCTATTATAAACAAGTTTCAGGAAACATGGTCTTCAACTCTGTCATCAGAGTAGCACAAATGGTCCATGTGTATACACCTGGGTGATAGCTTAGTCCTAAAGTTCACAGGTGCAACACATGGATGCTCACCGGTCATCCTACAGATACACACATGCTGGCTCCCACTTTACACTTTAGACTGAAAGATGTCTCCCTACCTAAGTAAAAAAATCAGAAGGGCATTCAAGTAATTACTCAGGT
Source organism: Callospermophilus lateralis (assembly GCF_048772815.1). Lineage (NCBI taxonomy): Eukaryota > Metazoa > Chordata > Mammalia > Rodentia > Sciuridae > Callospermophilus > Callospermophilus lateralis. The sequence goes on along the minus strand of NC_135320.1, from coordinate 35,105,203 downwards.
TATTCAAACAAACTAATTACAAATGTGTAAAACAGATTAGGGAGGAATCTCCCAACCAAAATACAAATGGTGCAGAAAAATACTTCACCCGTCAAATTTCATATAGACTGAGTTGCAATTAGGTACCTAAGTTCTTTTCAGAGCAACACCACTGTTGCTATCATAATTAAATCTGCTCATGAATAATAACAATAAAAGACAGATTATAAATATAACATGTTTGGTGAGATTTGTGATGTTCCTATAAGTACTCCTGATGTTGAAACAAGAAAAAGAATATAAAGGAGAACCTACCTGGGGTTTCTTCATTTCTTCTTTGCAACTCAGTTTCAACCTGATCCAAGACCTTCTCCAACTCATCAAGAATTTTCTTCAAGTATTTGACATTGTCATGATCAAGCAGCTTTGACTAATTAATAACCAAAGAAAGAAACTATATAGGTTATCTATGCCTACAAAAAGTATCCACATAGCCAAATTTAGATATAAATTCTTACAGAGTTGGAACCTGTTTATTTTAGATAATGGAAAAAAATATATAATAACTTTGTCAAAGCCAATGTGAAATTGCAGGGAAATACCCCAGCTGTGAAAACATCGAAAGACTAGAACCTGAGCCCACTGTCAAATGTGAGGCACATAGAGCCTCCTCTAGTCCACAGTGAAGAATCAGTTAGAGCAGCCTTGAGAGAATGAATGACCCAAAGGTTAGGAACAAAGCAGAAGTCTGAGTGCAGCAAGTGGATAGTAAGGGACAGCAGCTGTGTGCACAGGCATTTCTCCTGAGGAGCTCGTTTAGCAAAGAGAGGATAAAGGAAGGTGGAAATGGAGGGACAGTTGGGAGTGCTGCTGCTGTTACATCTACATTGTGGGAGAGTCTTCCATGTGTTGATGGGGGGAAAGAATCAACAGAAAGCAAAAGGAACTGCTGCTCCTCGTCAGGGGCCAGAGCAAGCAAATGTCACATGTGGAAGGACACAGGCCTAGAAATGGCTTATTGTATTAATTTGCTGTTGCATTTTATAATCTTCCATGGCAGCTAGCATGTTCAGTATCTGCTTCCTATACAATCATCTCTTGGTTTAACTATCAAATGTAGTAATGAAAATTTTTTCTAAAAGAAAGCATAAGCTACAGGTAATACACACTGGTGAACAGCAAGATTTAATAGAAGATGTTCTACAAATAGATGAATGTCAACTGCAGACAGCGTGGTCACTCACTTTGAGCCGCTTCTGTTTGGCGATATATGCCTCCTGTAAATCAGGGTTTTCTTCAGCAAGTTTCTTCAATTCGGACTCTGTGTTACCAATTTGGCCTGATAACAGAAGCATTTTTGAGATTAGAAAAGTATTCTCTCCTTTCCGTACAGACACAGGAGGAAGTGGGAAAACGCTATGGTAAAGGCATGAGCTCTGGGGCTGGTGCCCTGCCACTGCCTCAGACATGCCCTGTCTATGCCTAAGTCTCCTCACCTTTAGGATGAGATAATGAGTACCTACCACACAGGCTAAGAACTGAGCAGCTCCTACAGGCACTTAGAGCAAGGCCTGGCACATTCCAGGGCTCTGTGCACGGGAGTTGTTCTCCCTTCCCGCACTTCAAGTTTCCATATGAACTTCTTTGTGAAGAGGAAAAGCCTTATTTTTAAAATATTGTTAACTATAGGTGATAGAATGGTAGTCAGAATGTGTGTTCAAATCATATAATGAGTACTTATGAAGAGATAGACTGGGGACAAGAAGAAGAGGGAAAGCAAGAAGAATGGGAGAGGAGAAGAGGAAGGAAGTAGAGAGGAAAGAGAAGAAGTGTCAAAGGAGGAAAAATAACAGCATAAAGAGGAATGATAAAGGCAAGGTATGATGTGGTGGGAAAACATGGCTTCTGCATCTAGAAGACCTGGACTTGATTGTTCCTAGTCAAACACCCTTGAGTTTGACCATGGTCACCATCCCTGGGCCTCTGTCTCCAGTCACTGGCATTATAGAGCATACCTCCTTCGAAGGTTCCACCTCCTGTGCACTGACCCTCCTCTAGCCTCATGGCAGAAGGAAGGGAGAGAGCTGTATGACACAACTCAACCTCAATAAATCTCCACTCACTGACTGCAGAGGCAATGCCTAGACACCATCTAGTCCAGCTCCCTCACACCATGAGATGATAATTATAGACCAGACATGTAAACTTAGCTGTTCATAATCCAAGTGGATTCCAGTTTTTCTGACTCCTAGTCCACCTGTTTTATAAGAACATGTGATGTTCTCTACTGTCACACAGGTCACTCTTACAGAGTTTTACCCAAGCTTGGCCCTCAAAGTTAAGAGCTGACAAATTAGGGCCCACCGACAATAAACTTCCAGCTACCTTGCAAAAGAGCAGATAAGCCTGACTCGTTCTTGGATCAATTTAGAATATGCATGCCTACAAAGCACACTCAATAACCCTATTCCCTCTCAATTACCATGCTATGTCTCAAAAATGAATCAAAAGAAAACTTCAGCAGGGCACAGTGGCACACACCTATAATCCCAGAAGCTCAGGAGGCTGAGGCAGGAGGATCATGAGTTCAAAACCAGCCTCAGCAACAGCAAGGTGCTAAGCAACTCAGTGAAACCCGGTCTCTAAATAAAATACAAAATAGGGCTGGGAATATGGCTCGGGGGTCGAGGGCCCCTGAGTTCAATTCCTGGTAGCCCCCACCAAAAAAAAAAAAAAAAGAAAGAAAGAAAGAAAGAAAATTTCAGACTGAATTCCAGGTCTTTAAAATTTTTACATACTGCGAATCCTTGTGGTTGCATAAGCTGGGATCATGGAGTCCACGGTCAGCTCAGGGTGTAAAATGCAGCCATGTGTATAGGCGTCCATTGGCAAGGAGTCCAGAAGCTCTCGGTAATGCTGCACTCGTGGATAATACATGCTTCCTTTATCAGGCATTAACCTGGGTGTTCTTTCTAAAATACAAAAACATAAACACAAGTATTGAAGAAAAAGTTAAAATGTTACATCCAAAAGCAAAAACCCTCATCCCTCATCATTAACATGTCAACATTATATAATTACATTTAAAAGATTATGTCCCCAGTCCAGTCTGTTTGAAATAGCCTGATGCACTAGACCAGATTCCTAACCACAATCACACTGACATCCTTTCACTTCTCCACTTTGCAAACTGCTGCTGAACCCTCAAAGTCCAGTTCTTTACACCAATTGCTCCATGAAGCATGCCCAACCTCCTGCATCTATCACCCATCAATTACCTCAGGTGTGCCTTCCTCTGCATACCCATAATACAGGCACATACTCTTACACAGAAATTATCACTCTATAAAGAGTTGTATCTTTTTGCATCATGAACATCTTCCTGAGAAGAAACACATTTTAGGCCCTCCACAAGTGAAGGAATACTCACTATGGGAAAATAATCAACCAACACTAGGAGTGACCCTACTAATACTATATAAATATGAAATGACAATCTGAATAGAACAACAAAAGCCTTTGAACATATACCACAGCTGCACTTTCCCTAGGAACATCTAATATCTGGAAAGTGTGTTCCACTTGAATCTTCACTTGAGGGCAGGTTAAAATCTAGACTGCAGACTCTTTGCAGGCAGAAATCATATATTGTTCTCTACTAAATCCCTAGTGCCTAATATAATATCTGATATAGTAGGTGCTCACTAACTTATAATTAATACTTTCCCAACTTCCAGTTATTTTAGAATATTGGAGTTCAAGAAAGAAGCTCTGAAGTAGTTAGTGAAGGCAGACAGTGAGATATGGAGGCTGAGAAGTTCTCCCAGGATCCCACAGCTATTTAGAGGCAGAACAAGAACTGAAGGCATCTGGTTCCAGTGAGATGTAATGCTCTATTTTATGATATTATTATAATATCTTCAAAGGATTTAGAGACTATCCAGAAAGAATAATAGTGACACCCCAAATGTCAGGCATATGTCCCCTCAGAATCATTTCCCACTGTTTCTTAAACCATCCCTGAAAAACTACCAACCAGCTTATTCTGCCTAATGAAAGAAACAGTCTCAATGTTCTTCATATATTGATTTCTTAGTTTGCATTATCTATTTAATTTAGAATTTTCTGAGAATCTCTTACTCATTCATAGATGTCAATGATTCATAGTTGGTTTCCATCAACAGAGCATTTCAGGCAAGATCTCCTAATGTCTGACCAAGTAGAATAAGCTTTTTAAACTAGCAGGCTATTTCTGACTCTAAGAATAAAGAAGATGGATTTCTCTTCAAACCAGCAGACAAATGTCCAATTCCCTGCTGGAGAGTACAACGTTAAGGGCTGCATTAGAATAACCAAGAATGAAGTATCAGCTATATTCTGCTCCTCCAAAAGATTACCACACCAGAACATACTGCAATACTGACCCCACATGGAAAAAGGGCAGGTAAGTTACCTATGACACAGTCAGGCTCTCAACATGGAGGATCTTACAATTAATTCCTTGGGTTGACTTCTCAGGACCTCTACAGTGAACATGTGATGCACCAGGACCCAACTAATGCATGGTAGTCATTTCCATGCAGACCACAGATCCCAGGCCTTGAAATCTTAAGGATTTTTAGCCTCTCATTTACCACCAAACTCTTCTCAAAATAATAGTGTTCTTAAATGCATAGAATACAAGACATGGGACTGCAAAAGATATTATATTGAAAATAACTTTAAATGATAAAATACTAATATGCATGTCTCTTTAACACATTAATAAGATTTAGCAGCAGGTCTAATAACTATCCTAATTTAAAAAAATATTAAGATATCTATAATAATTTAATATGCCATGAATGGATCTGATTTTCATTGGTAACAAAGTCATAAGCATTCCTGATATTGTTATGAATTATACCTAATAGGTAATGAAAGGAAATGATAGATTCCTGTTAGAAATTAGTGAAAATAAAGAAAATTTTTTCTCAAATATTTCAACTCTCCTAAATTCTATTCCTAAACCCTTAAGGGCAACATTTTCAACATATAGACTAAGGGTCCTTGGGTTTCCCCCAAGATACTTTGCGGGGAATCCACAAAATCAAAGCTACTTTTTAATAGCAACACTAAGATGTTGTTTGCTTTTTCACTCTTGTTGTTTTTTAAGCATAGGGCAGAGCTTTCCAGAGGCCACAGGAAAGGTGATTACTACATCACTTTGAGAACTAGCAGGATGTGTGATTGAACATTTTAAAATTTTCTCAGTTTAAATTTCTAAATATAAGTATTGATGGAAATGACCCACATAAACAAAACTCTCGGGCATCCTCAATTATTTGTAAGACAAAGGGATCATGAGACCAAAAAAGTTTTAGAACCACTGCTTTAGGGAAGTCAAAGATTCTCAGGTTAATAACCATAAACAGCACAACATTTTCAAATGCTTCCCAAATGTCAAATTGATGACTGCTGGCTCTGGCTGCCTCTGGTGCCAGGGCCTGAAGCATTCTCCAGAACAGCATTCCACTTCCTTCCCAGGAAAGTAAAGGAGAGAAGGAAAAACAATGTCCAATTGCTTCCTGGGTTAGTTCCATCTGCCAAACCTGAATACTTCATAGGAGAACAAATGCTTAAATTCATGAAAATAAATTTCTTCTTCTCATGCCTTTGCCGCCTACTATCTCCTAAAGTACTCCACCAGACACAGCGTAAGATGCAGTGGGCTGCATCCACACTTTCTACCCATCTCGCTTTTCTCCCCATATGCTTCAAGGATGTCCTATCCAACATCACACAGGCAACCTCCTCCTCACCCCAGGGCACTGCAGCATCCACTGCCTCTGACAACATTTTTTCAAAAGACAGCTGGGAATTTCCTTTGAATTATACAAGATATCTTCCCTCCCAATCTCATTCTATTTTAGTTTCCAACTCCTTCATTGAGATTCTTGGTTATATACAGTACACAGAGGAAGGGCAGGGAATCAGGGGAGTTTTCAGAACCAAGTGATGAGAGGAGGTCCCAGCATTGGGGAGCGAGGTTGCACAGCAGGATCCAGGTTTGGTGACTGCAAGAATAAATCGGGGCTGGGGTGTAAGCTCAGTTGCAGGATATGTGCTCAGCATGCACAAGGCCCTGGGTTCAAAATCCAGGACCACTACTAACAACAAAAAGAATAAATAGATAAATTGACAGAAGACCAATTAAATAAGTGACAAGGCAGGTCTTGTATTGCACCTAAATTAGGTGGCAAATTAGAAAGATGCCAATAGAGATAAAGCAGAGTTCCTATTGCAGAAAGAAAGCTGTGATAACAGCAAGAGAAACCAAAAGGGGGGAGGGCAAAAACAACAATAGAAGCATTCAACAGCCATTTAGTGGAAACAAATGGCCTGTATGTGAGCCCCTGTGTTGCTGAGTAGAATAACAATAGCAATAATAGCTCTAGGCTATTTAAACAAAAAACAAAAATACAATGGGTTTTCTCAAGGGCAAAAATGAAAAGAGTTAGGAGTTTAAAAGTAAGTTTCCATTATTCTACTAAATTAACTGCTCTGGTTTCCTAACATCTCTAGTGACAGTAGATAAAGCCATTATTATGTCTTGTTTTCAAGGAAGACACACCCCTCAGGTCTATTTTAGTAACTTCCCTATCTTCCTTATTAGATTAATGAAAACACATTAAAATTCAAATCTAACTCTATTGCTTTTTTTATTGCATAGTGGGGGCATGAGTATATACATAAGTTACTGAACAATAGTGTACCCTTAAATTAGGCATCCATCAAGCTATTTAAAAATGTAATAATGGTAAACAAGTCATGACCTGAAGCAAAAGATATGGTTACAAGCTGACTAAAGACTCTCATAGCTTTGGTACTAGAAAGATTAAATCTAAACACAAAAGAGAAAAAAAACACTTGGTGTCAAATTATGTGAACTCAAGATATGCCTCCAGGGTTTTCTGAGACAGAGATAAATCTAGCATTTATTTTTCAAAATAAATTTATACATTACATAGTAAATGTTCAACTACTTTTATAGGTATTATATTTAAGACTTTTAACAGAAACATTTGCAATGAGAAGGACAAATATTACTTGTGCCAACTGTTGGATACACTTACAGAACTATGGCCTCTGCACTTCAATATCCCTATCTGTCTGCTAAAATTGGACAAATCACAAAGTAAAAAAATAACTTCTTTTCAAGTAACTTTTATTGACATAATCATTAATCTTAAAGACTCATTTTCTGTTCCTTACCATTTTCTCCAGTTTGTGTTAATATGAAGCTTTCAGTAAATGTGCTAAAAGGCATATGAAGTTATTCAATTATTTAATTATATATATGAGAATTATATAGGAAAACCATTCATTGATAAGCATAAAATCATTTTATAAACCTTAACAACTGGCCTTAAATATTTTAATGTAACAATTACTTCAAAATTAATGCTTTTTAAAATGTTATGCTTGAATTTTAATATATACTGTATTTATAAAATAAATTTATATTTCCTGGTCAGACTTATATGTTATTCTAATATCAGACCAGGATAGTTGATTATTTCCAAAGCAAATTCAATTTCTAAAAACTTTAAATGATATAAGGCACAGGATATAATTTTCAAATTATAACATATTAAATTACCAAAACTCAATATTCATCATATATCATTGATTCTAGCTTGCCATTCAGTTATTTGGCATAATAAATATCAGATGTTCTAATATTTTAGAGTAACTTCATACTCGTTTTTTAAATCTAGTAGCCAAATTAAATTTTATTTGAAGAAATTTTGAATAGGAAAAAAATAGCCGGATTTTAAAATTCATATTAGTGTGTCCTTGTCATATCCTGTTCCTGAGTTTGCCTAATTTGCTTACTGTCATACCTCATCTAACTTAATCAATGGCTTGCTTTAATAGAATTATTCATTACACACCTGCACTGAAAAAGATATCAAGTACATGAAAAACTGAATAGTAATAATAGCATATGCATATATTAAAAACAAATTAGGAAATTTTATTGAACTTATAGGAAAAAAATATTTGAAGATTAATAAGCTTCCAATGATTTGGGATCTCTGAAGTATGCTGGGACCTTGCACCCAATTAATACCCAATAAATGGCTACTGAAAGAATGAATGAAAGGGGAGCACTAGGCCAGCTCTTAATTGAGTCTGTCTAAATTCCTCCTTTGGCCCAAATCTTGCCTGGACAATATCAGTCATGTCTACATCCTTCCTCCATGTGTATGCTTTCCAAAAAAAAAAAAAAAAAAAAATCAAACATAGCCATTAACCAATTTATATATGCACGATTTTAGGCTAAGACTTGAAAAGGATTACCTTGACTCTCATATTTCTCCCCTAAAACTATCCATTATTTAATGGATCATCACAAAAGCACAAGGATATAGACATGAATAGTGGTACACAAAAAGGTCAAGCAAATCATCATTTTTAGTATAGACCCCAGTTGACAGAATAAAAAAGGACAGCAAAGGACAACAGGGATACTGGTTCATTATATGCCGTTGTTCTTTAGAAGAACGGCCACACCAGTGTCTCCTCATCACACCTCTTGAACCACATCCGCTTATTATATTCTGACATGTCAACATTCCTCAAAATCCTATCCATACCTAGACAAAATGCCAAATGTTCTGACCAACTTTGAATGCAGAGGATTACCACCTGTACAGTCCAGATAGAACCTGAGATCACACTAGCCTTTTGTTTCATAATCCTTCCTTAAGTCAGCTGATTTTTAAAAACAAAATTCATATATTACATTAGCCTCATTAAAGTTTATCTGAGCTTTTTTTTAATTCTTATTCCATTAGAAACATTTCATAAGATGGTCATCATTTTAATCATTTTAGATTTTCTGTCATTCACATATGTAATAGAATGTCTTCTATGTCTTTATTCAACTCATTTATACAATTTTCAGGTTCAAGTCAGAGAATAGAAGACTACAGAATACTAGGGTTGGGGGTTGAGGCTCAGTGGTATAGAGGTTACCAGGATGCACAAGACTCTGGATTAAATCCCCAGCACAGCCAAAAAGAAAAGAATGCCCTAGAGATCCCCAACCAGGCTGACACCTATTTCAATAATTCACTCATTTTAATCATTCAAAAGCATTTTAAAGCACCTATTAAAAAGCATTCACTTGTGCAAGGCATTGGAAATACAGTTTTTAATAAGATAGGCATTGTCTCTGACTTCATGGTGCTTACCATACTCTGTAAGTCATTCACATATTTAAAATAAAGTATGATAAAAATAATCATAAGTAAAATAAGAGTCCATAGCTAGAAGGGCAACCTGGTATAACAAATCTATAAATGAATATCCATCAACATGGTAATTTATTCATCTACAAATGGTGCATTACTATCATCTAGCTATATTTGTCCCTTTATCCCACAAGGGTATTGTATAAAGTGATCTGAAATGCTCTACTTACATCAAGATACAATGTATCTACAACCATGGCTGGTACATAATAGACACCTTTTTAAAATACGTTTGTCACATTCTCAAGCCATGTTGAGACTTAAGCTAGTTTCTTCTACTGAAAGACCCAAAACTTTTAAAACTATATTTTAAAAACCCTTGGCAATTTTATCAGTTGCAGAGATACAACAGATCCAACCAACTCTTATTTCACTCTTTTCTCTTTCCCAGGAGAGTAGTTATTTAATTGGAAAGGGGGGGAAAAAAAAAAAAAAAAAAAAAAAACATTGGCAGTCCATTCTAGAATTCTGCCAGACTTCAAGTCAGTAATTTACAGCAGTGCTTAAAGCTTCAACACAGAAATTTATAGCATTATTCTCAAACATTAATGTACATAAATCACGCAGGGTTCTTGTTAAAACAAAGGTTCTAATTCTGTAGATCTGCTGTGAGATTTACAGTGCTGCATTCTAACAAGCTCTTGGGTGATGTCAGTGCTGCTGGTGGATGCAACACAGTTTAAATGCCAGGATCATAGGATTCCACTCTCTCCTTTCTTTTAACTGCTGGGATTACGTTTATCACTTGTGGCTCTTTTCCTATTTCCCCATGAGTTCTTAAAGATAAAAATTAAGTATCCTAATTACAATAGTGATAACACTGATGTGTGTTTTGTTTTTTTTAATTCCAATACTCTGAGGTAAATTTCATCTTGACCTTTCAACTGGATTAGGCTTGATTTATATGACTATTGCTCTCTTTCTGTCTTTCTATCTACCATAAATTATAGATCTTAATCTTTTTTTTTTAATCCTTTCCAATTGGATACTTACCCTCCTGGGAAAGAGGAAAGAGTGAAATAAGAGTTCATTGGACTTGCTTTATCTCTACAACTGATAAACCTGAATCACCTAATCTAAAAGGCAAATAGAGAAATTTAATCACGAAAGGTATTCAGCAACTTAGTAGTTGCATCAGACTAAAAGCTGGAACTCTTGGTTGCTTTCTTATAAAAGCTCAACCAGAACAAAGTCTGCAATTCTATATTTCCATTCTATCATGTAGTTCAGAGTAACCGCTCCTCTATTTCAATAAGCAATCATAAAAAAAAAAAAAAACAGTATTTCCCTGGGTTAATTATCTAAATATAACTTAGCAAGACCCAGAATGCATTTCATTTTTGTCATTATTATATGGTAAAAGCAAAAGAGAAAGCCTAAGGAAACCTAATATCAGTAACATTACTATGTTATAAAATACCATTGCAGAATTTCTCAGGAGGAAAAACAGTATAAGGAGAAAAAGAAGGTGCAAGAGATGTGTAATATGACAGTAGTAGTATTAGTTCATCAACGCTAAGAAAAAGATTTAAATATGATTTTCCACTTAAAAATTTTTATCATATAAAATAGAATTCTTACACATTTTTTGTTCATTAGTATAATCATTTCTCCCAAGAAATACAAATTATATTAACAGACTTATCCATTTCCAAAAAGCTTAAGGTTGAGAAAAATTGTCAAATCAGTCACTATTTTCCATATGACTCGCAGCATATAAGCAACAACAAATAATGGTGAAGAATAAGTAGTTCATGAAAACATCTGATTTAGGCCAAGGTCACCTTTAGTCATCCAATCAGAATCCAGAATCTAAGAAATTAAATTTTAATAGTGGTATCTCCTTAGCGAGTGTGTGTGTGTATACACATGCGTGTGCAGGCGTACGCGCACACACACACAAGAATAGGGATTGCTCATCTAAGTTCTTGGGCTTTCTCATCCTCCTCATTTATGTCTCATACCCATTTTCCTTCTGGATACCTCAGATTATTCTTGGTCTGGTAATTTCCTTCCTCAGTTGCTTCTAATTCGGGCTTACATGCTGGTTTCATCCTATGAAATTAAACATTAGCATAACTAGTAGTAGATGAAAAGTAACAGGATCTCAGTTCTCTTAGAAGAAAACTCAGCCGAAAATTAGGAGCCCTATGCCCTGCCCTCAGCTCCACCATCGATCAGCAGTGTAATCTTGGGCAAATCACTGAAGCCACAGTTGAACTAAAAGGGTTGTCATTAGGAATAAGTGAGAACATGTAAGTGGCAAAGACTACGGGAAACAGCCCATTTGGTATGAAGGCAATGGTGGCCAAAGACCCTCCTATAAAATGGCTATATTGCCTTGGGTAGCCCTCTGTTCCTCTTTCTTCATGTACAAAATGGTAATAATTAGTCTAGATTCATTTGATGATTGGCTAGAATAGAAACTATAAAATGTTTGATATATAAGCTATTAATAAATGACTATTACTGGCAAACACTATACAAATTTAAGCCTTTTTCTATTTTTTAATAAAAAGATTTTAAAAATTCCAACTTATACAGAAGTACTTGGGGCATAGAAATCGAAGTACACTAATGTTCTATTCTACTTTTCCTGAGGTTTATTCCTCTTTTTCCTCTTAAGATGAAACCACTTGATAGATTGAATTGGTTTTCACAGTGTACATTTAGAATCAGTATTCTGAATTTGACCCTAAGGCAATTAAATCACAACCACAAGCCACACACCTGCGGGGTTTTCTGCAAATAGATTTAAAAGGAAAATTTTGACATTAACATTTGTACTTTAAATAAAATTCTTTTAAACAGAGTTTATGCATACTGGTTTATGCAAAATTTGTTATTGACCTATATTATATTCGTGTGCTTATGGAAATGGAAAAGGTTTTTAATAACTAATCCACCATAATGAAATGAGAAAGGGGAGAAAGAGAGGGAGAGAGAGAGGGAGAGGGATGGGGGAGAGAAAGAAGGTGCACATTTGTGTTGAGAGTAAATCCAAGAAATCACAAATAGCCTTAACATTACCATCCAGGAAAGTCTGTTCAAGATAATCAATGATCTGAGTGGCCTCACAAATTATGTTTTCCCCGTGGATAAGGACAGGCACTTCTCCAGTTGAGTTCAAACGCATAAACCAAGGCTCATTGTGCTCACTCAGGGGCAGACTTACATCATGTTCCTCGCACTTCAATGCCTTTTCAGCAATTACCAAACGCACCTGGAAGAGTTCACAAGGGTTACAGCAGTGCAGATAAGCTTTCCATTAAATGACTTCCTGGATACTACTAAGCAGCCTTGCTGGGCTTCCAGAGATATTAACATTTTAAATGTTCTTATAATGATAGCTATTCCTAGAACGAATAAATGAGATGTATTCCAGGGTCCTACTCTTAAAAAAAAAAAAAAATTAGAGAAGACAAAGTACTGAAAATGATTCTGTCTGTATTGATTATAGTCACCCTTCCCATCACCACCACTTTATGACCTAAACCTCATTATGGGTCCTCCCCCGACAAGAAGTTGAAGTATAGGTATCCTGGGCCTTGATGGAGAGAGTGAATTTTAGGAAGAGTGAAGAAGGGAGGGTTAAAAAAGAATGTAGATTATTAAGCGGTTGAATTAAGGCGCCTCCGTCTGCCTGACTCCACAGGGCCCGGCGCGCAAGGTCCAGAGAGGCCTTTCAGATTCTGAAAGTGACGCTTTCTCATTGCATGTCACGACTGGCAGTGTTGGGTCGCTCCCTTTCCATCCCAGACCGATTCTCCCGCCTTTTCCCAAAGCTCATCCCAGCCCCGGAGCGCGTGCCCGCCGGGTTAGGACTCTGGAGGCGGGTTTCTGGGTAGGCCGGCGTGGCCCGGCGACACCCAGCGGGAGCTGTCCCGGTGCTGAAACCCGATCCGCTCCGCGCGGCCCCGGGCAGCCGAGGCCTGTACCTTTTGAGAGCTGAAGGAATGCGTCCAGTGGTACAGAATGAGCTTAACCTCCGCGTCGGACTTGCCTTCCGCCATCAAGGGCGCTCCCGCCCTCTGCTCGTCCGGCCTCCGAGCCATTGCGGAGAGCACGAGCGCAGGGGGCCTCGCCCGTCCGCCAGTCGCTTCTCCCACCCACGCCGCCTGGCGGAGCTTCTCTAGGCTTGCCCCGAGGCCTGGCGGGGTGGGTGGGGGGACGATGAAGAGACCTCTGGGAAGTGTAGTTTTCACCCGCGAGAAGCTGCGGGGCCGAGGCCGCAGAGCAGCAGAGGTCTGCGCGCGCACGAGAGCCTGGAGCGCGCCAGTCAGCTGGGAGGTGCAACTGGGAGTATTTTAGGTTAAAAAAAAAAAAAAAAAAAGTCCCTGGTTATTACGGTGAGTAAGGGGAAGATGGAGATAGCAAATTACTCATTGGCTTTGGAGGTTGTTTAGGTAGAAGGGAGCAGTTTCCCAAGATACTTAGGGCTCTTTGGTGAAAAGGAAGTTCCGGTGACAGATTAATCAGGACCAATGAGTTTTCACTAGAAGATGCTCTCATGAAAAAGAAAAAAGAAAAAAACATAAACTGTGGCGATGTAAAACAGACTAGTTGTTAAACACAGAATTTTACAACAGAACTACCTTGAGTTATGTCCTAGTTTTTTTTCTTTTTCCCCATTTTTGAAGTGGAGGTAATTTTATTTTGCTCATGCAGAATTTGTTATTGACCCATATTATATTCGTTTTTGCAAGAACTTAATACATAAATAAAATGTTAAACACTCAGCTGGCACGTTGTAGACACACAATATTATTCACAAGCTCAGTTGCCTTATAAAATCTCTTTATAGTCATAGGCAGAATCATGCTTTCATACTAATTATCATTGTATACCTCTTAAAATTGGGCATCATAGTAAACTGATAACATTTTTAGTAAATACACATAAATAGGATCATGAAATAAATCCCTGTGCAATTTGTGCAGCAAACATTGAGTACCTATTATTTTCCAGGTATTTTACTAGATCTGGGGAATACAAAGTTGTGTGTGACCTGAAACCTAGCACCCAAAATATAATTCTGGTGGCAGAGACAACAAATAGGTAACCACAATAAAAATTAAAACTGTCTTAGGGCAAGCACAAGATACTGTGAGAAAGAAAGGGATGGTGCCCAGCCCAGATAGGAAGGGCCCCTAGGAGACACAAAAATCTCCTGAAGTTCTTCCAAAGAGTGCAATAAAGACAGTACTTCATTTGTTCCCTGTAATTTTTACAATTTTAAAAGATTTTATATTGTCTGCATATATTCTCATATTAATTGAAATGCTTCAGCAAAAGTGATCTCCTTGCAAAATTTGTTTTTTAGGTAGGTCAGTGCCCCCACTTCACCCCAGGCCAGGTGCTGGTATTGAGTCCAGGTCCTCAAGCATGCCAAGTACTTGCTCTACCATTGAGCATCAGTTCACTTTAAAGTAGAAGGGGAATGAACAAACTTTGAAATTAGACAGAATAGAGTTTAAAGTCTGCAGTCACCCTGGCTTGACTTCTCTCTTCAGCTTTTACTTCATCACATATAAAATATGGATGTGTAAAAATATGTGTCAACCCAGAATGCCGTGGCAATTCGAGGAGAGAAATGCACCAAGAAAAAAGCATCAAGACACTGCCTAGAATGTACCAGTTGATGTAAGTTTGCCTAAGAGTCCCTCCACTGACAGGAAAAGACTCATACTACACTGAATCCTCTTTTTAGGCCTCATAATTCTTACAACTACAGTACCTATATGATCCTCCCATTCTTCAGAAGAAGAACTGTATTTTTAATTTTCCAACTCCAAATTCTGAAATATATAGCTCCTTTTTCCTTGATTTACTAAATCACCTCAATATTTGAATAAATTCAACACTCATGTTGAGTCCTCTGATGCTTGAAGCTGAAAGAGGCCTGACAACAAAACCCTGGTTCATCAAACACTAAGAACTTCCTTCTCCATTATATCTTCCCAGTAGCAAAACCATATAGTGAACATTGAATGAACTGCCTGATTGCTGTGTTGTTGTTTAGTATCAAGTATTCATATTCATTGGCAGTGTAAACATGTGAAGGGCCTCTGAAGGGAAATTTATCAATATGCATCAAAAATCTTCAAAATGAACATAACTTATGTCAATTCCTGTATTTTCAGTTTAAGGAAAAACTAGCAAAGTCTCCAGTTGGCCCTAAAAACATCTATTTTCCCCTTTTTCTATGGTAATAGAAATTTTAGCAAAGCACGTGGCTGCTGAGAATAAAAACTGCATTTCCCAGGCTACGCTGCAGCTCAATGTGGCCCTATGACTGTATTCAAACAAACGGGCATGGATGTGCCACACACATGTTCTAAGAATCATCCTCACAGAGGCAGCCAGATGTTTGCCTCCTCATCCCCATCTCCATCCTGCCCCCCAGGAAAGTGGACACTGACTTAGATGAGGAGGAAGGGGGCCACACACTAGGAATGGCTAAGTCATGAGCTGGGAGGGAAATAACCTATGAAAACACTGGGGAACAGAACTACCGTAACATCTTCCATCTCCAAAGCTCCATGCTTAAAGAAAATGTAAGCCATCTGGATTAAGGCAGTGTTTTAGTGAGTTTTCCCATTGCTGCAACTAAAAGACCTGAAAAGAACAATTTTAGAAGAGGAGGAGTTCATTTGACACACAGTTTCAAAGCTCTCAGATCATAGTTCTACACCCATTGTGATTAAAAGAGAACATACCATCATCCCTTATCTCATCTGTTTAATGATATTCTTTTAGTGTTCACATCTTTAAGAGGTAAAAGCCCATTCCTCTGAGCTCAAGGTGAGGCAGAACATCATGATGGAAGAGTGTGGTGTGTGGTAGAGGAAAGCAGCTCAGGGCATGACGATCAGGAAGCAGAGTGTTTCAGTCAGCATTTTCGCTGCTGTGACTAAAAGGTCCCAACCAGAACAACTGTAGAGGAGGAAAGATTTATTTAGGGGCTCACAGTTTCAGAGGTCTCAATCCATAGACAACAGGCTCCATTCCTCAGGGCTTCCGGTGAGGCAAGACATCATGGTGGAAGAGTGTGGCAGAGGGAAGCAGCTCACATGATGATCAGAAAGCTGAGAGAAAGGTCTCCACTTGCCAGATAGAAATATATACCCCTAAGCCATGCCCCCAATTCCCACCTCCTCCAGCCACACCCTACCACTTCAGTTACCACTCAGTTAATCCCCATCAGAGGGTTAATTCACTGATTGGGTTAAGACTCTCACAACCCAAACATTTCTCCTCTGAACCTTCTTGCAATTGTCTCAGACGTGAGTTTTGGGGGGACACCTTACATCCAAACCATAACTACAAAGTTCAGCATTGCTCACCAGAGACAAAATATAAACTCCAAGGGCGTGCCCCCCAATGACCTACCACTCAGCCATACCCTATCTGCCTACAGATACCACCCAGTTAATCCTTATCAGTGGATGAATGCACTGATTAAGTTAAGGTTCTCATAATCAACCCAATCATTTCACCTCCAAACTTTCTTGCGTTGTCTCACACATGCACTTTTGGGGACAACACATATCTAAACCATAACAGGCAGTGTTATTTGGGGTTTTCCAGATGCTCGTGTCTTAACTTCTCCTCACTAATATATCAACTTTGTGAAATACAAGTGGTTTCTATTTCTTTATGCTTCTGTAGATTCTAATTTTTCTATAATTGGATATGTATTGTTTTTACCTCTTAAAGATGTGAACACTAAAAGAATATCATTTCCTTTTATTTTTGTATCCCAGTAAAAACCACTGGTAGGTAATACAAAAATCAAATTATCTATTCAGGTGTTAGTTCAGAGCTTCTATTAAATTGTCTTTATATTCTGTACTATGTCTTTGTATGTCCTAGCATTATTGTGGGCTCCCAGAGGATAGAAGCCAGATTCAGGAAAATTAATGTTTCAATATACATTTAGTGAACACCACATGTTTCAGGCATAGTACTGGATGCAGAAGAAATGGGGTTAAACCTCACAGTCACTGGCCCTATGTGGAAGGAGAAAAATAACATTTAAATGCAGTGTTGTAATTGCTTAAATATTTAAATTATGATAGCAAAGCTCCTAACGTGGAGAGGCTTCTCATAAGAGGCAATAATCTTTACCACAACTAGTATTATATTAGCGGGGCCGTGGCTGTAGCTCAGTAGTAGAGCGCCCAATTCCCTCATACCTGTGAGGCACTGGGTTCGATCCTCAGCACCACATCAAAATAAACAAATTAAATAAAGGCATTCTGTCCATCTACAACTACAAAAAAATTAAATGGTTTTGAAGTTTCCCTGTGCAAGTATTATATTAGGACAGTTGCCAATATACCCAGTGTTGTGCTGCCATTAGCTCATGATAGCTAAATGTTAAACTTTCAGGAATTTTGCAAGCTAGATTTCAATCCAGCCATTACTAAAAATTAATCAAATTGATTTTTTTACTTAATAAATTATTTTTAAAGAAAGCCAGCAAATACTCAAAATTCATCACTCCTGAATTATCTTATTATCTATGCTCTTGAGTTTATTTATGTATTATATCTACATGATGAAAATAGTATATAAGGGTATGTTATTGTGCATCTCTTACTAACTCTTTGTTCAATGATACCATGTTAGTAGTTTGAAATTTGCCCTAGTAGTATTTATACTACAAAATCAGTACATGGTATATTTCTTTTTCCCCAGAGAATTGGTTGTTAAACATTTACTGACATACTGTGGAATGTATCTCTTATTCAGTATTTAATAAATTGTTTTTTATGATGATAGCCAGGAAAATCCTGATTAAATCTGTGCATGAGGGGCTGGGGTTGTGGCTCAGCAGTAGAGCGCTTGCCTAGCACGGGTAAGGTCCTGGGTTCCATCCCCAGCACTGCATAAAAATTAATTAATTAATTAATTAAAGATATTATGTCCAACTACAACTAAAAAATAAATACTAAAAAAAATCTGTGAATGAGTACATTTGTGTACTAATCTGCTTTTGTCACTTCTTCCTGTCCCAACCAACTTTAGTTCTATTTCCTTCTCCATTTCTCAGAGACTGTCTTAGGTACCTTTCATTCTTCTCACTGTGCTTAGGAAGAAAGTGGATATGCACATAGCAATCTGTCTACTATGGAACACTGAGCACTTTCTCTAGCACATTTTCCCAGTAGAAATTTTAAAACCATGAAGTAGATACTGCATTAATACTTTATAAACAAATGGCATAAAACTTTTGCATCTAAAGAACACATATCACTTTCTTATAATTTAGTTTTATCTTTATGACAATCCATAATTGATAGTTGAGACACACTCCATTTTTTTTTTTTTTTTTGCAGTATTGAGGATCATGCAAGCTTGGCAAGTACTCTACCACCCTGGAAATGAGATTTAGTAGCTGAGAAATTAGTCCAAAATCCTAGAGTTAGTGACAAAACTATAACACAAAAATGAATTTCTTACTACTAGCCAGTATTATTTTCTACAATATTATAATAGCCCTAAACCAAGGAGTGTTGAACTTCCAAGCTATAGACCACTTGACCTGGGCTTTGGGGAAAATATAGCCACTTTCTTGGAAACTATTCCACATAGATATATACATTTCTATGAGAGCTCTTATCAACTATGATATCAAACCACTATTTATGTCTTTCATGTTCATTAGGCTAAGCCTTTTAAGGCTTAGGACAAGGATTCAATATTATTCATTTTATATCACCAGGAATCCAGAATAGTGCTTGGTACATAAAAGATGCATCCAAACTGCCTATTAATTGATGGAGAAAAAGAATAGGTAACCAACATCAATAAAACAGTGACAAATAATAATAAGTTGTATGCTGGTAGCCTACTGCTGTAGAAATGCTACGTGTGATGTGGTGATTTTCATTTGACAAATTTGATATTTACAAATTTGGATTGTGAATCATGACTCTGTAAATTGACAGTCTTTTATGTTAGTAGTTATTATAGCACCTTATCATTTAAATGTTTTTGAGTGAATGAAGTCCAAATGGATTTGATTTGCCATAGTAGTATAAATACTACTATGGCAAATTTCAAACTACTACCAAGATGTTTTAAAACAACATACATAACTTCTCTGCATCTGAGTCATCTTACCTATTAAATTATGATAAAATTATAATAAATATCTACTAGATATTTTGGCTACATAGACATTCCAAGTTTGGGAAAGTTCCTTGACCTTGACAATTATGATTTCTGCACTTTCCTCTTTCAATAAGGTTTTGATTTAATTATATACTATTGTTGTGACTCAAGGATATATATATTTATAACATTTACCATTATGTAAAGTCTTGTTACTGATCTTAAAGATTTTGAGGTAATCTTTATTTATTAGGTAATTCTTGTTTTTTTTTAATGAAGGTCATCTAAACCATGACAAATTAGAATATTCTTATGGTTTTTGATTTTTAACGCACTATTATGAATGACCACAAGAGGTCTCTATTTTTAAAGAAAAGAACATCCCATGGCTATATTTCTTGACAAATTAGAAAACAGACATGGCGATATTCTCCAAAGAATATATTTAACTAAGCAAATTCAAAAGCAGATGTTCCAAAATTTAAAAAAAATCTTTTAAACTTATAGAAAAATTGAATTGTCTCCACTTTCTCCTGACAGTAAAAGTGTTAATACTTAGCAAAAACTAGTTTACCTGTTTTGCCTTGACCCATGCCAGTAACCTAATCCATGTGAATTACATAGGATTTACATACAGAAAAAAAGGCAAGGTGTATTCACTCACATTAAATAGGCATGAAAAAGCAAGCACACTGAAAACTAGTCATACTGTGACCAAAAGCACACTGTGGACAAGAGCTCAGTGACCAAGATGTAGTGGCATGAAAAATCTGTATGTGTCAAAGGGGCTTTCCACCATGTGTGAAACCAAGGCATATGTAGACCAGGGAATGCATACTCCACCCCAAACAAAGGAGGGTTCCTCATTTAGAAATGATTCTCAAAAATTTTTTATCTTAAATGTGAACACAATTCCTGTTATCTGATATTTTCAAGCATCTACAAAACTCTAAGCATTATCTAGTTAAGAGAGATAAAAGATGGCTCATAGAGTTGATTTGGTACAAAAATTGCAATGGTTCTGTTTATTTTACCAGAACTCTAATCACCCTGGCTTCCATATTTAATTTATCACAGTAGTCCCCAAAGTGTGGTCCTCTGATGAGCAGTCCATCATTGCCTGGGAATGGGTTAAACATGCACATTCTACATAATCATTAGCTCTGGGGGTAGGGCCCAGCAATCTGTGTTTTAAAGTCATCCAGGTTTCGTTGGTGCACATAAGGTTTGACAACTATCAATTTAGTGTATTAACAGTTCTCAGCCTCTTGTTTCACCATCTGTAAAATTTGTAAAGCAGACTAGTGTGTGAAAGTGAAAAGGCTGACTTAATTGTGCCTGGAAGAAAAAGTTTAATAGTTTGGAACAACCTCTACAAAACAGGTAAAAGCCTATGATGCCAAGCCATCAGTTAGAGTTCCCAAGATCAAGATGTGAAAATTCACACTATTAGTAGTGTCAAAACTGACTCTTAAACCCAGAAGTCTGGTCTAGAGATCATTTTCTTACAAAACCCAGCCTTACTATATAAAGCACAACCATGGTCGGCAACTATGGCTTCCCTAGTTTCACAAATATTACCTAATCCTTAAGTCACTGAGTGTTTTACTGCAGGAGTAAAATTGTTTAGAGTGCATAGAAAATATTGGGGGAAGGAGGATGAAAAGAATATCTTCCTAAAAATAAGATAACACTTATTACAAATTTGTATCAACATTCCTATAATAAGACAGGAATTCCTTCTAAAATTTACAAAGTGCCTTTATAAATAGCACTCATTTCATGCCCCAACAACTCCCTTTTAGAGATAAGGAATGGGAATTGAGGTGTGGAGTTGTCCATCCACTAATAAATGGTAGAGCTGAAATTAAAACACAAGGCTCATAGCTCCAAATTCCACACATACTCTACTACATCTGCAGCCTCAGTGTTGCCCACTCCTTGCCTCAGTCTGTGCACGGGCCAGCTCCTCAGCCCCCTCTTTATACATTGGCATCAAAGTATAAAGACTTCTCTTCTTTTACTGACTTCTATTCAGTTACTTGAGTTACAGTGATGAATCTGGGCATTGTTGGCCCAGTACTGTGGGGTCTTCCCATTGTGAATATAGTGGCCAAGGTTATACTTCACTATGTCATTTCTCCATGTCAACTTAGCATTATTCTCCATGCTGGCATACTGAGAAGTAGTTAAGAGCTCAGACTTTACAGTCAGAACTAATTCCAGTCCTGGTTTCACCAGTCACCAGCTACATGATCGTGGGCACAGTAAAGAAATTATACCACCTTTATTGGCATATTGTGAGGATTGTGATTTTTTTTAAAGTTAAGTATTTAGCACAATGTTTACACATGATATAGAAAAATTAATAATGATAGGAAGGTAAAAATAATGGATTTTTAAATATTCTGAGTAAATGTTTTCTGCTGGAAGATCTATCCTGCTAGATTGTTTGCGCTTTTGAAGTTCATTTTTAAAAATTCTAATGATTTAACATGAATCCCCTAGCAATTTAGACTTCAATGACACATATGAAATAATCTCTCTGAGGTAGATAATAAACTTTCTAATGACAGAAATGACATGATAAAATCCTTAGAAACTACTCATACATCCGCGAGTGCATTTCATGCTGTGCCTGTTGAGTAGATCATTAAAAGAACACTTGATAGTTGTGTCACTATTCTGCAAACAGCACTGATTACATGAATGAAGGTAAGCAAAATCTAAAAAAAAAGGGTCACATCCCAGTGTGCTCTACTATTGGAATAAAACTAGTAACATCACTAACATTTCCTTCATTAATGCAACAAGAGTGAAGAGCTTTATTTAGAAATGTTTGCAACTATAAAATTCTCTAGATTTTTTTAGACATAATTTTGGGAAAAGCATATTCCACAGAGTATACTTCATGCTTAAGCTCGAAATTGCAGCTTTTAATTAGGTATATTTCCTAAAGCTAGTGCTTTCTTCCTAATTTAAAATGTGCTTGTATACATTTTAACTATTCTTTCATCACTACAGAATGCCCTTATCTCAGTGGAAGTTGCGTATTTCTAGCTATTTCCCAATAAATGATGCAGGGAGTCTTCCCAGACACTTAGTTTTCTCATTCTTTTTTTTAATGCTTAAAGGAATCTTTCTAGGAATGTAAGATCATTCAGTGCCTATCTTTGTAATTCAAATTAGAATATTTAATAATACATTGGAATTTATTTTTTCAAATGTCCTTCTGTGTGTGTGTTTGTGTGTGTGTGTGTGTGTGTGTGTGTGTGTGTGTGTGTGTTTGTTTTAGTCAATAAATAAAAAGTGATTAATTTATGTCTGCATTGTCTCTGGCCATATGAGAAAAAAAAATGGCACTAAAATTCAGACAGAAGCTTCAAAGAAGGAAATTGCTAATGTTGCAAAGGGTTGCTCTAAGTAAGATTTTACTTTGTGAAGGTAAAAATAGGACAAGATAAGATTCTGGGCAGCCGCAGATTCTGGGCACCAAATAGTCATCTATGATCCTTTGGCATCAACTTCGACACACTGGCATGATTTTTTTCTTAGCCATCCAACATCACCAAGGATATTGAGAGAACAAATACAGGAGCTAGTGCTATAAAAGCCTACTTCACTTATCTTGTTGGTCTTAAGATCCTAAAGAAGCTGAGATAACAGAAACAATAGAACACAGTGCTGGATTTCATGTTGCATCCAACTCTAAAGCACATTGGCTTTCATTTTTTTAAAATACTGTATTTTTCAAATAAAGTCAATACTGTGAGAAAAGGTGAATTTAAATCCTCAGCATGTAACTGAGACAAACGAAAGCATGGAATTGAGTCTGTGCCTATTAAAACTACTTGAAAGAAATAGGTGACGTGGTCAAAATGAGCCATCTCCCAGTGATTCCCTGTGGGGACAGACTGCAGAGATCAGTAGACCACAAAGACCACAGAGAGGAAGAGAATGGCTTTATAAGAAACTATCATTTCAGATCAGGGAAGTTTAACAGAGAAAGGGAAAAAAGTCAGATTCAGGTGATGCTTTGATTTCCAAAGCACTTGGGAAGAATCAGTTACACAGGCTAGCTTAAAAACTTTGCAACCTAAGAGGCTTCCAGATGCAGATTATGAAAATGGAAAAACCCAGTCCTGCCAATTCCAAGTGGCAAAAGAAGGTAAAGATGGTAAAACCACAATTACCTGGAGATAAGACTACACAATGTATAAAATCCGAATATAGTGAAAATGGACAGATGAAGGTGAAGTACCCAAAGTCCCAGAAGTGTCTAGAACACCATGGCCCAAGTCTGGAAAGGACACTTGAGTTTTGAAGGGAGGGAGATGCCCCTTCCTCTGAGATCTCCCAGAGCAAAGATGCTGATTCTGTACAATGAAGTGACTGAAATACGATGGGCCCTCTTTAAATAACTGATGACCAACGACAGCCCTCTTTTTCACCTTCCTCATTACGCGTGTGCCTTGATGGCTAGGGCAGCTGCAGATAGCAGCAAGTTCTCAGACATGCAGGGGACTTCTCGGCTCAGCTCTTAAGAGCCTTCTGCCAGCTGTCTTGAAAGCTGATTTAGGACGTCCTCCCCTGAGGCCTGGCTGGTGGCGAGTCTCTGTGGTGGGGTCTGTGGACTGTGCCCTCTTCCTGTGCTAAGTCACAGCTCTGAAATCAAGTCTCTAAGTGAGCATCAACTTTTGTACACAATTCCTCCAATCCCCTGAGCCACCCCTTGTAGCCAGTAGGCCTGTTGGGTGCCGTAAATGTGATCCCGTCTGTCGTTTCAGCCTCGGCTGAAGAGCGACATGGCCATATTTATTGCTGTTGCTATTCTAGGGACTGGATGACGTTGTTCTCCCCTTGTGGCTAAGCACTGCCTGTTCATCTTTCACCGCTCCCTCCAAGTCTACAAGGGCTGAAACCAGTGATACAAATAGATTCCATCAGGAGGAAAGTTCAAATGAGAAGTTCTAAGGCATTTCTAGATCCATCTGTGGTATGTTATTAAAAGTTTTCAATCCTGTTGTCCTCTATTCTAAATGTGTACTCTTAGCATCCCAATATTACCATATAAGCAGCTCTTGGTGGTAAGTTTGCTAAGGAATGGAAACAAGCATAAAGAGAGAAAACAACTTGACGGATAAGGACAGCTTAGAAATTTGGCAAATGTTGACTTTTTCACTGCTGAGTGTTGGGAGTGTCCAAATGTTACCAGAACACTTGAAGATTTTCCACTTGCCTGGGTGTGACCTAAGTCCCTCCAGCCTTCCCTACTAAGACACACTTCTTTTGTGACGTGAAAGGGACTAAATGACAAGCCACAGACGCTCCAATTAAGGTTACAATGATACAGGGCACAGGTGACAGATCCTGGGAAGTAACTATATACAGGTTTTCTAAATGAAGAACTTGGACACACGAATAACTAATTACAACATGCATTACCCACACCAAGGAAGGGTGATTCTGACTTGACCACTAACCCCTCCTCATTCCCAACTGGAATCTTCTGTCACAGCTCATATCTGCCCATGTCTGTCTCCACCTGGAAGATCACCGTAGCTAAGCCTCTCCAAACTTCTTGTGCCTTCCACAAATCCAATTTGAAGTTGGAGAATTTATAGTGTAGGTAATGGGGAGCAATGGTGATGCCCATGGGCTCTGGGTTTGAACACCTGCCCATAGCTCAGCTGTGCAACCATGGTAAGCCTCCATTTCCCTTATAAAGTGATAATAGTAACCACCTTATGGGCTTGTTGGGAGAATTCTATGAGGAAGATGTGTGCAAAAGCAATTAGAAAAACTAAAAGCCAGAGCCAGGAGGCTTGTTTTCATTTTAGAGCAGGGAGGTTTCATTCTGGCAAGTTTCCTTGGGAGCAGTCGTAGTACGTCTTCATCTATCTGTTCTTTTAAAGGACAATACAGAGTTGTGCTCCAGATTCAGTGTTTCTGGCTGCCTGCCGGGGAAATACCGCTCCAATATCCTGGGTATTATTTAAAGTGCACTATCAGCAGGCAGCCTGCTAATTTTTTCCTGAAAATTCCATAAACTATAGAATTACTCAAATGAAAGCTCTTACGACAGAGACAATCCTGAATGCTAAAGTGATAAATACATCAATGTAGAGCAGATTTGGTTTGCTTTTACTCATTATGTCTTTTGTTTGCCATCTCTTCTCAACTGCATATCTCTGCATTGTTACATCTCATATAT
The DNA here is from genome assembly GCF_048772815.1 of Callospermophilus lateralis. Taxonomy (NCBI): domain Eukaryota; kingdom Metazoa; phylum Chordata; class Mammalia; order Rodentia; family Sciuridae; genus Callospermophilus; species Callospermophilus lateralis. Next base: position 35,079,586 of record NC_135320.1, on the reverse strand, counting down.
GTAAAAATGGAACTGTTTTATGTCTCAAGGACCAAAATTCATCTCTCTAGAGTCCCATTTCCACTAATGATGAAAAAAAAAAAAATTTACCTTTTAGGGTAACTCAGCCATCTCCAGTACAATACAGATCTCCTAGGGGTAAATATTCAGTCACCCCTCTCCTCCCCTTTGGTGGTGGAGGGAGTGTGGGAATCAATCTCATCTTCTGGTGGTTTAGTGTTCTCCTGGCCTCAGAGGAGGGGCATCTGGTTTTAGAGCCATCCTCCGGTCCTAACTGACCTCCCTTGAGGTGTCTTGTCCAGCTGGATGTTTGGGATTTGACCTCTGGTCTTGCTACAGCTGCTGAAAGATTCATATCTAGGGTCACTCATGGTCAGTCTTCCCAACACGGTCAGGCATGGTCAGCGTGTAGCTGTCCACCCCTCCTCACCAAAGCTGACTCAAACTTGGCTCTAACTGATCTTCTAAATACAGCCATGACTCCCATCCAGTCCTTTGCCTCTATGATGTCCACCCACAGCCTTACCTCAATTGAGACAAGGTGGGGCAGATATTTATATGACCCACAATCAACAAGTGGTGGATGCAGGCTGCCCCCAAAAGTTCACATGACCTCCAGCTGCAAGGCCCTCTTTTGGCTGAGGAAAATTCTTGAGCAAGGAGCCAGCTGAGAGGCATTGGCCATGGACACTCACAGCAGCTAGGGAAACCAATGCCCTGTCCAGGGGGCCTATCCAGGGAGCCTGGCCAGTGCTTTCAGGTCCAATAGAGGGCTACCCATTCTCTATCTGCCCAAATATACCACACCATCTTCTCTGTCTTGGGGTAGCTATGCTGGGTGGTTGGCTCCGATTATTTTTTTTAATTTGTTCTAATTATATGTTGACAGTAGAATGCATTTTGATATATCATACATAAATTGAGTATAACTTCTCATTCTTCGGGTTGTACATGATGTAGAGTTACACAGGTCATGTAATCATATATGCACATAGGGTAATAATGTCCGATTCAGTTTACCATCATTCCTACCCCCATACCTCCTCCCCCTCCCTTCACTCCCCTCTATCTAGTCCCAAGTACCTCTATTCTCCCATCCCCGCTTATTGTGAATTAGCATCTGCATGTCAGAGAAAGCATTCAGCCTTTGGTTCTTTAGGATTGGTTTATTATTTGATAAATCTTATCACATCCCTCCCCAGGTATTCAGGAAGGAAGTATTGTTAGAGACATTTCCATTCTCAGATCCTCAGAATCTCTTGAAATTTCTCTCAAACTGTCCCCAAAGCTCTCCAAACTGTTCTGATACCATATCCTATAACTTTCCTCATCTGTGTTTCCCAGTAAAAAATGAACAATCACCTCCAATTGGTAACCTTCAGGAAAACTTTAAATTTTTTTTCTTTCTCAGTGATGCCTGAATCTGACAAATATTAGTTTTCATCTCTTGCATATCATTTCTCTTCATCTATTTTTGTTGTTGTTCTGGAGATTTAACCCAGAGGCCCTTTACCACTGAGCCACATCCCCCGCCCTTTTGGTTTTTTATTTAGAAACAGGGTCTCACTAAATTGCTTAGGGCCTCACTAAGTTGCTGAGGCTGATCTTGAACTTGGAATCCTCTTTCCTCAGCCTCCTGAGCCACTGGGATTACAGGTGTACACCACCACGCCTGGCATGCAAATCATTTCTTCTAAAGTTAAAAATCTGCTTTCAAGTAGAAAGCTTCAAATCTACTTCCTTTGAACCTTGCCCTGAAGAATGAACACTGTTGATGGACAGGAAGACTTGTGATCACTTGGAATAGTGAAAACTCAGCCTTAGTTGACATTTCAAGCATATTAATCTGATCATTCAAATATAGACTACTCCTTTATTTTTTATTATTTGCCTTGTCACAAAATGCACATTTCCTTTATGGCTGCTGTTTGTATTTGATAAAATATACAAACTATTGAAAACTCTCAACTTTGCAGAGCCCCTACTCTAACGTCCATGAGAGCTGTTCTTTGTGTGCCTGAGGGCAGGGTTCAGGTTTCCCAAAGCTCTTAAAACTTTCTTCCCACGCCCCAGTGGATGGGTTTGTACCTGCTACTACTCAAAGCCTTTTCAGTCACATGTCCCATGAAGGCAGCCCTCTCGGTGGCCTCTTTCTCATCTTGTCTGTCCTGGATATCATAAGAAGAATCCACAAGGACTGTGACCTCATCCAAACTGGCCTCTCCTTACACTCAGATCTTAATGATCCCTCCTGGCCTACCAAACTTTGAGTTCTAATGATCCCTTTTTAGAAAGTTAGAAGGAACAAGTTATTCTGCCCCATGGCTCTATGTGAGAAGAGACAGTTTCCCTTTTTACCTCTAGGAAGTCTCTGGGAATGATCTGTTCTTTATTTAGGATGTTTTCCAAACACAAGTTCACTTACCCATGGGAGTTCACCCATGTATTCTAAGGGGTCTGGAAAAACTCTCCAGATTTTTCATCTCGATGACTGTTATTTGATTTTCGGGTTGATTTTGTTTATGTTTAGGCTGACTTTGACACCGACTCCTTCTACTTTGATGGTTACTGACTAATGAGGAGAGAGGCAGGCCTACTATGTAACTCGTGCCTCTCCACCAAGCATAGCCAAATGGTGTGCCGATGCACTGTTCAGAGGCTTCCTAAGAGAGCAGAGTCCTCAGCAGCAGCCACAGGATGCTGTGCTGAACTCGGGGGAGCTGTACCTCCGTGGGCAGTACCCTAACATTTCAAAATGCAAAACATCATCTGTCACATTAAATTCAGGTTGTTAATTTCAATATGATTGCTTCAATTTGGGTTGGCTTTATGTTGTAAATAAACTATAAGCATACACAAATTTACTATTTTTTTCTTTGTGCTAAATAGTTATACATGACAGTAGAATGCATTTTGGCACATCATACCTAAATGGGGTATAACTTCTCATTCTTCTGGTTGTTCATGATGTAGAATCACAGGGTTCATATAATCATATATGAACTCACTGGTCTGCTCTACAGTTTCAGTTTCATGTCTGATTGATTCTACTATTCTTCCTGCCCCCAGACCCCCTCCCTTCACTTCACTCCCCTCTGTCTAATCCAAAGTACCTCTATTCTTCCCTAGCGCCCCCCCACACTTATTGTGAATCAGCAGTTTACCTTATTTTTTACTTATGGAAGTACATATAAACAACCATTATAAATCTATTTTTTATAATTAGAGTTTTATTGTTATACATAGTATTTGGGTTCATGCCAACAAACTCACACATGCCTGGAAATCAATTTCAGCTCATGATCCCCACCTTATTCCTCTCCCTTTTCCTTCCCTTCCTCCCACCCCTCTCCCATTCTCCTTCCTCTTCTCTACTAGACTTCCTTTCGCTCCTCTATTAATTTCTATTTGATTGGTTTTTATGTTACTCATCCTTCGACTTTTGAGTTTCTGAGCTTGGCAAACTTCACTTAGCATGACAGTCTCCATTTCCATCCATTTACCAGCAAGTGCCATAATTTCATTCTTTTTAATGGCTGAGGTAAATCTAAATTTAAAAAAAAAAAGAAATTATTAAAGTTACCATAGGAGAGAGGTCTAGGTGCATTTTTATTTTCCTCCCCAAGTTATCTGTCAATCTCTCCAGTTTGTAAGACACTGGTTCATAGAAGAGGGACCCCATCTTGCCTCAGGGTATGCATTAGGATCAGTAGGGAGAGGCTGACATTAATGAGACCCTTCCCATATTCTCCAGTACTACCCTTTTTCCTCTTCACTTCTCTCTGCTCCATCCCCAGCTATGGGGAAGGCAATTAAACAGCTTTTTACTGAGCTCTCAAACAGATCACAAACAGACCCTGGTCCCTACTTTCTGCCTAGCATCACCTCTCACCAAGACCCTGTCTTTGGCTCAATGAGCCACAACACAAGGTCCTTTTCTTGGACCCGCCAATGCACCAAGCTCTTTTCTACATCAGGGTTGTTTCCTCTCCTTCAGTTGATCTACTTCCTTTCCTGGCCATCCCTACTCATCCCTCAGAGCTTAGCTAGACTGTCATCTCCTTACAGAAAAATTGGAGCATTATCTGTTGGAAGGATGGATGGTAGATGATGGATGAATGGAAGGAGAGAAGAATGGATTGGTGGATGGAGATGCCTTCCCTGACTTTTTAATCTAAATGAAAACGTCCCTTTCTATTCTTCCTTATAGCACTATTTTTCCTTCTGTAGCACAGCATTTGCAATGTGTATTGATTCAGTATCCATCTCCTCAGAGGACTACACATTCCATGAAGGCAGAGAATTAATGACTTTATACCTATTACTGGAGATCCCATTTAAAAGGCACCTTAAGTCTACCAAAGTATTAAGTAAATGAACAAAAAGAATACCTGAAGATTAGATTCACATCACTGAAACAGTTGCAAGGAGAGGGAACGATCTTTTATAACATTTTAAAATCTTTTAATTAATGGATTATATTAACATGAAACAATCCAAAAGAATGATAAATTTTGAGGAAAAGTAATGCGTTTCCTTTGGAAAAAAGTCACAAACTAAAACATCACTTGCAGATGGCCACCACGGACACAAATCATAGATAAAATATACACCATAATCAGTATGAAAATGATTTCAAAGGCTATAGATTTTTTCAAGCAAAATTTAATTACTGCTTCATAGAATAGGTCTTAGGCTATATATAATTCAACAGTCACCAAACTACTTACTCATAATTGTAGAAACGATTTTTTCCTCTAACAGGAATAAATTTATCTATCTATCTATCTATCTATCTATCTATCTATCTATTTATTTCAGGAATTAAACCCAGGACGCTTAACCACTGAGCCACATCCTCAGCCTTCTACTGTTTATTTTAAAACAGGGTCTCGATAAATTGCTTAGGGCCTCACTAAGTTGCTGAGGCTGGCCTTGAACTTGTGATCCTCTTGGCTCAGCCTCGCCTCGAAAGTCACTGGGATTATAGGTATACACCACCACTCCTGGCTCTAACAGAAAAATTTTAAAGAGTAACTTGAAAAAATTTTGAAGAGTTATCCCAAGATCATTTGGACACATTCACTTCTTGTGTGTGCAGTCCTCTGTCCCAACACTGCTCCAACCCCCAGGAGTGATGGAGGAAAAACAGGTCCTAGAGATGCTGGCACTCAGGAGCAGGGGAGGCCAATGTGCCTGGCAGAAACAATACCCAGAAATGGCAATGTCATGGGAAACTTGCCAGTCAGATCAGTGCTTTGATTGTAAAGGTACTGGAAACCCAAGAGCTGGGGCAGTGGGAACTCTCACCCATGGGCAGAGTTCTTCTGGGCTTAGTCCCTGTGTCCTGCCACTTCTCCAAGGTGGGTAAAGGAGACAGACTTCTCAAGACCAGTGGTCTCAAGAGACATCATATCTCCCTGAGGTCAGGCTCCAGGCACTGGACAAGAGATAAAGACCTTGCAAGTCCACTCACTGGTCTGCTCTACAGTTTTCAGTTTCATTGTTTTCTCAGTTTCAAGGCTGCCTCATTAGCAGTTTGTTTTATTCTATACATATTTACCATCCAGTGTACATTTATCCATTTCGGAGACACACTTTTACTTTGTACTTTTGAATTTTGCTTTTAAAATGATAAGTAGGAAGATATTGTTTGTAATTTGCAAGAAACACTTGCAGAAAAAAAAATTCATGCAAAAAAGATGAAGTCATACTAGGATCATGAGTACTGGGCAACTTTAAATGTATTGGATTAGTGTATAGAATCAAAGGAAGTCCACATGAGAGAATTTCCCTAAAGCAAAATTTCCCTGAAGAACAGAGTATTTAATGAAAACACAGATTCCTGGTCCCCATTAGAAACCCAGAGAATCAGAATACATCTAGAGAGAAACCTTGGCATGTATATATTTAACAAGTGCTAGCTGGTGATTGTCAGCAGGGTAGTTTTTGAAATGTTCCTTCAGTAATAATTTCATCAGAGAAATACATCATGATCACTAGGAAATTCTCAGAATGTATGTAATGGGACCATGCTCACAGATTTTACTAGGTGTAAAGGGTGTAACTTGCACAAGGAGCTTTTGAAAAAGTTCACCATAGGATTATTACTTTCACTTCCATGAAATATTCCTTCCAATCCTAAAGGAATATTTCATATGGATCTAAGGTGTAGAAATGGGGTAGAATTTATCATGGGCTGTTACATGGATGGAAATGGTAGTACACACTTCTCTCTAGAAATAACAAAACTTTCAAACCAGCAAATACAGCAAGACTAGCACACCAGCATACAGGTGGAAGTTTCTAAATGTCCACTTCTGTCACAGCTGGCAGACAGTCTTTGAATTATTCAATGGATGAGTCAGAAATCACTCATACCATCTGGATTACCCAGGCAGTCTTTTTTCATTTGGGACAGTAAGTTTTGGAGGGTCCTAAAATTCACTGGGTCTGTCTCTGCATTGCTTCACACCTGTTATTGTGTCATCAGCCAACTGACAGTGCTAATCAATCACATATACAGGATCATTTTTAAATCATGAAATATAATAAAATGCTCAGAAGCTAAAGATTTATATTTCAATTTATTTTTTCGGATTTCAATTTAATTAGCAAGACGCGGTCTAATTTCAAGGTGCAAAATAAAAGCAAAGCAAATTGCTCTTTAGTGAAGTTTTCCACTCCCATCCCCATTTTCTTTGTATCTTTACAGGTTTAAACACCACATACCAATACAGCAAAATATTGCATGCCACATACCTTGTTTTGTACCTTGCTTTTTAACACCCAGTAGATCTTGGGGATTTTTCCATATTGGTACATAGAAAATTTCCTCATTCTTCTTCAAAGACCATGAAATCTAAATTTCAATTCAAATTCTATGAAGTCCTGGATTAGACTTTTCATCTCTCCCTGACTAGGACCCTTATGTGTTTCTGTTTCTTAAACATCAGTTAAGATCTTTAATTGGCATATCAATTCAGACCTCCAAGAAACAAATACCAGGACAGAATTAGGAAGATAAGAGATTTACCAGGGGGAACACATGTGAAGGGCAGAACCCATAGGAAACATGGACAGATAGGGAAAGCCTCTGGGTTATAATGCAGGTCTGAAACTGGTGAAAGGGAAAGAGAGAAGGAAGAATTGGGCCAATGAGCCTCAGACTGCAATAGCCCTAAGAAAGTTTCAGCTAGGTCAGTAGGGAGAACAGAAAGTATTACCCATCAGAGGAGGCATGAGCTGAGAAGGAGTGACCCAACTTTTGTTATCCCACTGTGCTCAGTTATTGGCTGGAAACAGCTTGGGTAGCCTGTGCCATTGCCAAGAACACTGTGGGGGATCCAAACCTGCAGCAGCTTGAAGCTGTTCATCAACCTCACTCCTTGCAGCAAATTCTCTTGGAGGAGGATCTCTAAATGGTGCATATCCATGACCACCACATGGTCCCCAAACCATTGCAAAGATCATCTCCACATGTTTGGAAGCAGCTCCCGTGAGCCTCTCTTCCTGAAAAGAAGCTTTGAAAAGAGGAATTAACAGGCCAATAGCAGCCCCGTTGCTGTAGTTGATTTTGAGGCTACAAATGGTTCTCATCTTCTTCCTCATCTCCATTCTAAATTCCTCTCACCCCCAAGTATGACATCAGCAGGTTCTCTGGTGGTGTGACCCAAACCTTCATTTCAGGAAAGAGTGAACCCTTTGTACGTCATACCCTTCTCACACGTGTATCCATAGTAACAAGGCACCAGCAGAGTGCCAAGAAGCACTCTAGTGCATCAGCTGGGTTCTGCACATACTCCCTTCTGTCCCCATCATATAAAAAAATCATCCTTGTCAGTATGGTGATTATTCTTTTCATCTGATGGTCTCTGGGCATAAGTCACTGAAGTCTGCCAGGCAGCAGACATAGGTTGTAGTTCAAAACAATTCCTGATTTTTACTCTAGATTCTCCTCTAGGGACCCAGAAGAGCCCAGTTGCCTCTGCTTGGCTGCAGGCAGGGTTTTGTGAGGCTTCTTCTGGGGCCCTGGCCCTGCGTGAGCACTATGGGTTATCAGAAGCCTAGGTGGCCAGGTGGAGACGGGACTCTTGAAGATGTTGCCTTTTCGGGCACAGAAAAGATAAAAAAGCCTGAGTAAGTCACTGGATAAGACCAACTAGGTACTGATGCTTCCATCTCTTAGTTCCCTAGTGTACATATTCTTCCTATTAGAGATAATGCCATAGAGCAGTCTTATTTAGTGCATATATTGCACCCCAAAAGACGCAACTGCATCTTTGCAGATTATACCAGAAAACTGCAACTTTGCTGTACCTTTAAGGAGATCATTCTACCATTCCATGAGGTTGGCTCTTCATAGATAATACACGTATGGGTAATGTGGTATGTGATAGGATAAGCGGGGGGTCCTGTGACCAGGGCCCACTCCAGCACCTTCTTCACTATGAAGTGGGCCCCCTGGTCAGACACTTGTTGTATGATATTCCATGCCTGCAGATCTGGCACTCCATTAGCTCCTGGATTGTGGTGGCAGAGGCTGAGGCTCCGGACAGAAAGGCCAATCTATACCCAGAGTAGTTGTCTATCCCTAGTAAGGATGAACCACTTGCTCCTCCAGGCTGGAATGAGCCCAATACAGTCAACCTGCCACCAAGTAGGTAGCTAGTATCCTCACAAAATAGTCTCTGCTGCTGGCAGGTTAGAGAGTCAGAGGCAGCAGCCACTAAAGTGGCCTTGATAGGCCTTGTTGTTGAACCCATGTTCAACCGGAACCTTTGCCACTGAGGCTGCTAAATTTATGTGTCCCTGGTTCCAGATGTGGGATGGCCAATGAGGAAGGCTGACTAAAATCAAGTAGCCCAACCCTGTAGTCTACTTGGGTTTTCAGTGCCTCCTCCCTGGAGGCCTTTAGCCTTCAGTACAGAACCCTTCACACTCTGTCTACCTCTATACTTTCATCCACATGCCTCTACCTAGACCTTTATGTCTCCATTCTTCCAGTTCTCTTCCTTAGAGGTCCCTGGCATAATGACCAGGCTGTTGGTCATTGCTCAGAAATATACATATATTCAGACACTGGGCCATTTTTCCTTTCACATAAAATATATGTCGTGGTTCACGGCTCACAGCTGTACCCATTGGAAAGATTTTCCCTGTCCACAGGCTTTCCCTGAGTGGGGGTGTAATGTAATCTCAACTCATTTCCAGCTAATTCATACCACAAGCTTCTATCCAGAAACTATATATGATCTTTCCTCTTCCTTTAGCTGGTTGTATGGAATCCAAATCTGCCCAGAGAGCTGGAGTGCAACTCTGGTGGAGGACACAGAGGACTAGGCAACCTATTCTTGGAATTCTTGTGCCCTCTGGTCCTGCCCAGTCTGGTCCTGGATGTACCATGTCTAACTTAGATTGCTTCAGGTCTGTCCAGCTTTGTCTTGGCAGGTTCAACAGACCCAGCTTATAATGGGAAATATTGGACAAATGGCACTTGGTCTCATTGTCAAATATTTCTTTTCTCCCAAAGCCAAGTAACTTACCAAGAAGTATTTTTTTTTCCCCCCCTCGGGGCTGGGGATATAGCTCAGTTTGTAGAGTGCTTGCCTCACAGGTGTGAGGCCCTGGGTTCAATCCTCAACACCACAAAAAAAAAAAAAAAAAACAAGAAAGAAAGACACCTAATTCTCTATTGCAGTTAATACTGTCTTGCTTTAGGTTCTCATAGACCTATGTTGTGATTCTTCTACTGGGGCTTGCCATAATCTTCACATGTCTTTCTCACCACTCAAAACCACCAACACCATAGTACCTGCTTGATCATACAGGACCTTGCATCACAGCTTGAATCTCTAGCAAACCCTGTCCTTCGCTAAGCCTTCTCAAAGCTGGTAGCTTTCCTTCTATCACCCAGCATAAAGGCTGGAGCTGTTTTGAAGGGTGCCACATGTTGCTTCCAGAACCCAAGAGCTTTACCAAGGTGTTCTGCTTTCTTTTTTTGCACTTACGAGACACAGGATGCAGTATTTGCCTCTTTTTTTTTTTTTAATTTTAATATTTATTTATTTATTTTAGTTTTCGGCGGACACAACATCTTTGTTTGTATGTGGTGCTGAGGATCGAACCCGGGCCACACGCATGCCAGGAGAGCGTGCTACCACTTGAGCCACATCCCCAGCCCAGTATTTGGCTCTTAAACTTGGGAGGGTATGTCCTGGGCAGAGCATGACCTCACATGAGCACTGCTGCAGAGCTAAAGTTGCAGCAGCTGGGCGCTGTTTGTCAGGCTCCCTCCTCACTCCAGGTTCTCTGGAAGGGAGATCTGAGCACCTCCATGACCTCCCCATGGAAGGTTCTAATGTCTCAGTAGGCTTTAAAAAGTGCTTGCCATGTGCAAGTAATAAGTGAAATGCAAGCGGTGACAAAAATGCTAGAGCATGATGAAGGAAAGGAAGAGGAATGTAGGCTGAACATGAAATGCAATCAGTATCCGAAGAATCCCACAAGGGTTTTGAGATGTGCGTACTGAGGTGCTATGCAGACTGAGCCTGCAACACTTGGCACGAACAGAACACCCCCCCCACCCCATCATGTAGTTAGAAGAAAGCCTTCACTACTGTTGGCTATTGTTTCAAATCAAGTTCCAGAGCTCTTAGAACCCCATTTATTCCTCAATTATAATTTACATTTCTTTAACTGCCTAATAGTTAATTTTTTCCCATTCCTTCAGATATGAGTCACTTAGCTGATTTACTCCATAGCCATACTTTCAACAATATTATGTGTCTTCCCTCTTTATTCAGCTGCCTTATGAAAAGGTTATCACATTAATTTTCACAACTTTTAATATCTTAATACTGACATTCCCAAATATGCTTTCTATTCCCTTGCCATCCCCCATTTGCACTATTTCAAATACCGACTTGCCTTTCAGCCATATCTTCAGAACAAAGCACTGTGATTTTTAAATGCAGCATGAGAGAGATGAACTCATCGTATTGTCCCTCAGATACCAGGCACACCTTTTCCAGAGGGTCTCTTCTAGTCTCACACTTATATATGGAGTCCCGTCATTCCTTCCCTCCCTCGGGTGGCTCAGCTCAAGATCATTACATAATGATGTCTGGAAGTATATCCAAAGGCTAAGCAATATGCCCACAATTCCACCAAAATCATTCAACCACAGCAGTCCCTTGTACTTCTATTATTTTTCTTTTTTATCTTCTGTCCCTGTAGAGATAGAAAGGCCTTAAGAGCAAGATCTAAGCCTTACTTCCGTGTACCCAAACCTAAAATATGTATCATATATACACACATGTGTACACATACATACCATACATGTACATATAAGTTTTATGATTTTTTTCAGGTACTAGGTCTTCAATATAGATTTGAAATCCAAACTGTATCCTCAAGTTTACTACACTTTATTAAGTATCACTTTAATCTGTCAATACTTTTTTAATTATTGGAACTTTCCTGAAACCCTCTGTAAATTTCATCATTGGACACGGATGCTATGTAGGTCCACGTGGAGCTTTCCCCATTAGGAAGAATAGGCAGAGAGCCACAGGGGACTAGTCATGGGAAGAAACCAAAGTACTGCCCTTGAGATTTAAGTAAGGCTCAGCTGGTGTTTTATATAGGAATCAGACCATTTCTAAATTAGACTCTTGGCCTCTAAGGCAGGATTGCCTTGTTGTACCAGCCAACAAGTATCCAGCAATCACATAAAATTCTGGTACCATGAACCATCCTGGCTGGAACACAGTATGTAGCCTAGAATTAAGGAAGCTAGAAAGGGATACAAAGAAGAAAAATAGGAACGAAACAGCTGAAGTGGTGGGAGAGGAAGAGGGAGAGAAGCAAGAGACAAAGATTTCACAGAAGCCTGAGAGATAAGCGCTCTCAAGTATGAAATTCATAGCTGCCACCAGCAGGATGGGAACGGATGAGATGCCACCGCATCTGTCAAATAGGAGGTCCCCAAAGGCTAGAGAATCTATCTTCACTAGACTAGTGATAACAGAATGCAAATCAAGTGGTGGAAGAATCTGGGGGGGGGGGGAGTAAAGACTGGAATGTAAAGAAGGTCTGCAGCTTCAAGACTAGACAAAGGACGCAAGACCAAGTAGGACCAAGAAATTAGGGCCATTTTAATATGGAGGACACAAAAGCACGCTTGCTGGCTAGAAGGGAAGAAAAACAACAGGGCCAAGTAATCATGTACTAAAACCTGTGAAACTGTGAGCCCCAAACATAGAAGATTTTCTCAGGTAATCTGTCACACAGTGATGAAAAGTTGATCACCATAGACATTAAGTTTTGAAAAGAAAGCAAGCAAGGGTGTTCCCTATATGTTTCCTCCTCTATAAGGAAAAGACAAGGTCTCATGCTCAGTAAGAGGCCTGGGGCTGAGGGGGTCTCCAGGATAGTGATAAACATCTGTAAGTTTAGGAAACTAAACATCTAGGAAAAGATCTCCCATGGAGGATGGAGGTGCTCAATGCTTGCAACCACAGTTTGCAGTGGCAACTGGTAAATGATGTGCTTACCTCCAAAGGGCTTCCAAGGAGCAGGGGATGGAAAATGAATCTAACATGACTTACGTATGTACATATATGAATACACCACAGTGAACCTCCACATCATGTACATCCACAAGACTGGGATCCTAATTAGAATAAGACATACTTCATGTTTTTACAAATTTGTCAAAATTACTCTTCTATCATGTGAGGCAAGAGCTCTGTCACTGAGCTACAGCCTCAGTCCTACTCTACTGTCCTGTATAACTAAAAAGGAAAAAAAATAAATAAAGGTTGGGGACTGTGCAGACAGATGCACCAGAAGGCCACTATGAAAAGGAAACTGAGTGCCAGGGATGATGTGGCAGAAGTGACTCATAAGAGCCTCCAAGCAGAGTAAGGAAGGGAAGAGCCAGGAGAGGAGGAAGGACATAAAAACAGTGGAGGCTTTGATAAGAGTCGGTGGTGTTTGTTCAGTGGGAAAGACAAGAGAAGGCTGTCAAAAGGTGGAGTTATAACCTTCCAGTTCTCAGAACTGCCCTATGTCTGGGTCAAAGTAAGATCCAGGCTGGGTCTGGGAAGTGAACTTTAAAGCTGAAGGTCATAAAGCTGCAAAAGGCAGTGGTTCTGAAGTCAGGATGAAGCTGTCCAGGACAAGGCAAGGCACAGTGGACAGAGGATGAGTCTTGGAAGAACATGGGGGAATGGCCTAAAGAAGATGCTGATCAGAGTAGGGCACCAATGGCATGAATGAATAGTTCAAGTGGTAAAAGGAGGTGCTACTGAGAAGGGAAAACATGAGAGTTATTTATTCAGTATCTTATTATTATTTAGTTTTTGATCTTAGTATCCAGTTGCCTACCTAACATCTCTTCAAGTGTATATTTCTGGGTTTTCTTTCTTCTTCTTCTTTTTTTTTTTTTTTTCCTTCAATATGGGGGAATCAAACCCAGGGCTTACATACGCTAGGCAAGCGCTCTACCACTGAGCTATAACCCCAGCCCTGGTGAATATTTTGCAATCATCCTCTACTAAAAATATACATCTTCTCCAACCCCTGTAATTCCTCTTCTCTCTTCATTTTGTTTTTTTAAATTCTAGACAGTAGTATTGCCATTTGCCCAGTCAGCTAGGAAAAACCTAAGAAATAAAAGTCATCCTTACCACCCCTTCTCACTTCCCACCTGGCTCCTCCTCCCTGCTCTTAAGGCTTGCAACATGCTCTCAGCCTCTATCCAATAGAATAAAAGACTAACAAAGAACCACCTGCAGGGTACACAGGCTCCCGGTTCAGGTTCAATCATTTAAACCTTGAATAATCCAAGGCACACAAATGTCCTAACTGCCTTTTTTTTTTTCCCTCAAGGTGGCTGTAATACTATTACTAATATCATTTAGTTATTATGAGATTTTTTTTTTGGGGGGAGTGGAGATTGAACCCAAGTGTGCTCTACCACTGAGCTACATCATCTTCAGCCCCTTTTTATTATTTATTTATTTATTTATTTTGGTACCGAGAATTGAACAGCGGGGTACTCAACCACCAAGTCACACCCCCAGCCCTACTTTGTATTTTATTTAGAGAGAGGGTCTCACTGAGTTGCTTAGCACCTCACTGTTGCTGCCAGTGGCTTTGAACTCAAGATTCTCCTAAGCTGCTGGGATTATAGGCATGTTACACCACACCTGGCTTATTTTTTATTTTTGAGACAGGGTTTCCCAGAGTTGCTGAAGATGGCCTTGAACCTCTGATCCTCCTGCCTCAGCTTCCCAAAATGCTGGGATAACAGGTGTGAACCACTGCACCCAATATGAGACTTACATAAATTAATACATGTGAAGAACTTAGTATAATATCTGACAAACAGTTACCTTTAAGAAGGGATTAAAGATCTAAAGCTGGACCTGGGGATATAGCTCAGTTGGTAGTAGTGCTTGCCTCATATGCATAAGGCCCTGGGTTCAAACCCCAACACCACAAAAAAAAAAGAAAAAAAAATCTGAAGATCACTAATTTTAGAATACTGTTTGTTCTTCTGATCTCATTCTGCCTGCAAAGCTTATGGCCATATTTCTTAATTATTGTATTTATTAAATATTAAATTTGAAATTTATTAAAAATTTCTTGAATTTTTATAAATGCTTAGATGATTACAAATAATCAACATATTTTTATTTGATTTTATAAATCAAGCTAGTAGTATTAATTTTGAATACATCAAGTGATTTCAACTGTATGTGTTTTACACTTTAATTCATTTCCTTAAGATAATAAACACCTACACATTAGCTGTTTTATAATTTTTTATTAAAAATTATCAATAATTAGTTCTAATGTATAAATAAAATAATCAAATTTTTCAATGTGCCTTCATTTAAAAAATAAAACATCATTAAATTCTAAGCAAAACACCTTTCCCAACATTTTGTTAACTGCACGTATTTATACTCTAAGTGGCTCACCATTTGTTATAAAAGTTTTTAGAATAAAAACATCACAGCTAGGTTTTAAGCATGGAGGAAAACAAACTGTTAGAGTGGTTGTTGGCCCCTGGACTTTAATGACCTCCCCCATCCCACCTGTCACACCAACATTCACATTCTCTTCTTACTAATCCCTCCTTAAAGCTAAATTCAACTCCCCCTCATCCAGGGCAAAGGTTCAGCATGAGAGGGAAAATAAGGACATTACTAACCCTGAGTACTGAACTGCAGCGTTATTCCACCGCCTTCTCTCTGCTACGCAGTCATTCTCAATGCTTCCTCTTCCTAGTTCTCATTGCCAATCTTCCACAAGCAATGACATGGAACCTGAACGCTAGGGTTAACGAATGCATTTGCGTGACAGGGGAAACTTCACCTGTAGTGGTAGTAGGTGAATGGAAGCATGGCTTATATGATTACTTTGCCAAAAATTGTTCAGGATACCAAAACTTTCTTTCATGAAGAAAGTCAATGGCAGAGTCAGGTGAGAACTGAAATTTAATAGCACATATGCAGTGGAAAGTTCTCATTTTTAATTAAGGTTCCTTTCATGGGAAGAAACCAATGAATGACCAGGTCCATTATCCTACTGAAATCTCCGTGCTCTACCCAGATGTGTATGCAATGCCATCCTTTGCCCTTCTACCACAAATGGACAAGTTATCCATTTCAGAAGCCAGAAACCTGCTCTATGCCATGTGTGCCAGAAGAACTCTCATTTCTGTGAGAACTAAAGAGAACCTACTAACACACATGAGTAGGGCCAAAAGCAAAGAGGCAAAAAAGCAAAAGGGCAAAAGCTACTGTGAAGAAAGCCCCTTCAAAAAGGGGAGGAAAAAGATATATTAGCTTGAGCAACCACACTGTTTCTCCTATCAAACAGAACCTCAGAATAGATGGGAATGTGTCCACCTCCCAATTCTGGTGTATCCCATAACAGAGAAATAAAATTATGGCTCAGCTGCAAAGCTTTGGGCCCTCTTTTTCCCAGTGGCCTAAATCAATCCCCAGTCCAGGACAAGATGCTGAGCGAGATGCCTAATTATTTCAGGCCACTAGGGTAAGCACTATTCCTGGCAACTCTGCGGCAGCGCCATGGATGAGGGTTTCTAATTCTCTTTGGTGATTTGGCTCAGTGTAAACTGAGATTTTTCTTTCAGTCTTTCAGACAGATAAGCAGGGAAGATCAGCTCCAGTCCTAAGAGAGACACAATCAAGGTCAATTTCAGTTCCTTTTCTGTGCAGGAAAGTCTACTTTTGCCCTGCTGCCTTCTCAACACCTGTCCTTACATTTTTTTTATCTGCTTATCAAATACCTAGTGAGAGGTATTTGGCAGACTGTGTTCTGGTCCTCCGCCAAAGGCCTCTCAGTCTAAGGAATAACAAGAGTTGCCTGCAAGGCAGTTTTCTTGAGAGGCCAACCTAAGACCCTTGGCTGTGAATCTGAGTATTTTAAGGGTGAGATTGAACCAGTGTCTCCTTAAAAGAGGCAATACTGACTGCTTTAACTTGTCCAGTACCAAATCCCTAATTCTTGGCTGGGCACTGCTCTCACAGTATACCCAGTTATTACCTAACATAAAAAAAGCAAATCTAGTTATTTCTATTCAGAAAATAATGAAACCATTTTAAAAGTTTAGGGGCTGGAGGGACAGCTCATTGGTAAAGCATTGCCTCATATACATGAGGCCCTGGAGTTCCAGCCCTACCCCCTACACACACTCACACCTCAAACACACACACACACACACACACAAAGTTTAGAAGAGGTATCTAAAGTGAATTCAACAAGGCAGTGTTGTAGCTGGAAAGTGGATCAGCTGACACCTGTCCCTGGTTTTGTAGGTCACAGCCTCTTTGTTAGTTTAGAGCACTGTTTTACTTACCGTTCATCCTTGAAAACTTCTATTTACTTTCTTAAATCGAGCATACCAGTGGAGATGTGTCAAGTGTACATTTCAGGCACATATACAATACATACAGACTGAGTCTTCTGCCTGTTGGGTACACAGCTCCAGGATCAAGGATTTCTAAGGTTGTGAAGAACAACAAATGAGGCATTAAGGTAAGCAGGTTCTAATGGAAAAGAAAGCATCCTATGCCCCTCCAGAGACAGCTTTAAAATCTCTTCTTCGTTATCACAAATAAAAACTAACCAATTTATCCTGTGGTTTTTCAAACTGCACTGCTCTCCCTCAGTATCTTCATTAAAGAAACGCAAACACATGTGCTTTGAAATGGGTAGGTGTAAAAGAACATTCTGCACAATTATATCTAGGCTGCCTCAGATTTATATCACATGCATACATATATTTGGAGGACATTAATTCACAATGACAGCTGAGCATGACAAATGCAACAGTACACAAGTTGGAATGCTGGAAAAAATGCAACTACAAACCCCATGCAGACAAACACATACAATGAGTTTTCCCTCATCACACACGTGGCCGCACTTACAAGGAGCTTAAGCACAATTGAAAAACCCCAAACACGGGAGGCTCCGGCGCCGCGAGCTGCCCCCACACATGGAGCCGCGCCTTCATCTACAGGCGTGACTGTCGCGCGTCCCCGGGTACACTTGCCCTCCCACCCGCATCCCACTGCGCGAACACTCGCGCGCGCCTGCCCGCCAGGGAAGCGGCGGCTCCCGGGGGCTGGGGGCAGGGCCCGTGGGGCGGGATCGCCGCGGGGCCGGGCCTCGGCGCCTGGGGAGGGGACGGGGGGCGGGCGCGGGGCGGCGCCCGGCTCACGTGGGCGGGCGGGAGCAGCTGAAGGTCCGCTCGGGAGCCTAGGCTGTCCTCTCGCGCGCGGCGCTGGCCGGGGCGGCGGCGGCGGAGGAGGAGGAGGAGGAGAAAGGCGGCGGTGGCGGCGGCGAAAGAGGAGGGGAGGACGGGGGCGGCATCGGACTGGAGCCGAGCGGCGGCGCGAGCTGCCCGGGGCGCAGTCGTGAGCTCGCCCGCCGGGCCCCCACCCCCGAGCTACACCCTGCCGTGCCTAGCTCTGCCCGCGTCCGTGCCCCCGCGGGGAGCGCGCCGGGGCTGCCCCCCGAATGACGGGCGGAAGGTTCGACTTCGACGATGGCGGCACCTACTGCGGCGGCTGGGAGGAGGGCAAGGCGCACGGGCATGGCATCTGCACGGGGCCCAAGGGCCAGGGCGAGTACTCGGGCTCCTGGTCGCACGGCTTCGAGGTGGTCGGAGGCTACACCTGGCCCAGCGGCAACACCTACCAGGGCTACTGGGCTCAGGGCAAGCGGCACGGGCTGGGGGTGGAAACGAAGGGCAAGTGGATGTACCGGGGGGAGTGGTCACATGGTTTCAAGGGGCGCTACGGGGTCCGGCAGAGCCTGTGCACCCCCGCTCGCTACGAGGGTACCTGGAGTAACGGGCTGCAGGACGGGTACGGCGTGGAGACCTACGGGGACGGAGGTGAGCGGCGTCGCGGGCGGCTCAGCTGCTCCGCGAGACGGTGCGGTGGGCATTGCCCAGGCTTCGGGGAAGCGGGGAGGACGCGAAGCGCACATGTCCAGAAACCCGCCAAAACACCTGGGGAAGCTTCCCACCCACTTCCCGCGCCCTCCCTCTCCCAGGAGGGTGCTTTGGGATGGGACTGGTGCGTGAGGGTTTGGTCTGACCCCGTTCTTGTAGCGGGCGATGTGTCCACACCCGGGGGAGTGAGGCGTGAATATACCTGGCCGGCGCCAGCGCTGCACTGCCACCAGGAGGGAGCGCCGCCCGGGAGGGTTGGGCTGGAGAGAGGACGCTGTCACTTGAGCCCGTCTCATTACGTTCCTGATCCCTCCCTCTCCCGGCCGGGTTTGAAATCACCACTCCCGTGGAGTTAGAGCGAACGCCCTGAGCTTGTGAGGCTGCCGGTCTGTGCTGACGGCTCCTCGGATTGGTTTCACGTGGAGTTTCGTATTTCGCATTTGGTCCTCTAGTAGCCTAAAGATAGAAGCCAGAACCCCATAACTAGGATGTTGGGGAATTGAACCTTATTTAGGGTGCATTTGGAAACGTCCTGATCAAGGGAGCAGAGAGGCCACCTGATGCAGGTGGGATTCAAGTGGTGTATGTTTTTCTTTCTAGTTTTCTTTTGCTTCCTTAAAGTACTGGTTTTCCATCAAAAGAATAGTGATCTTTGCAGACCATTGAACAAATTAATGGGAAAATATTTTAGAAATGGGCAGTGAAGTTTCCATTTTTAAAAAATTGAAAGATGTGTTCCTATAGCTGCAAAGTTAGCAACAATTTTGCTTCTGAGAATGTCATTACTGAAAACTGATTTGCATTAAGGTGTTGACCTAAACAGTATTCCTGACTGTGAACCAAAATCACCTTATTTTAATATTTAACAATATTTGGGAAAGAAATTTTGTATACAGTAGGACAGAAGTTCCTTTTTTAAATTGGGAAAAGTATACATTATTGGAACAGGTGTCAAAAGTTGAATTTGTATGCAAAACTGAGAAAGATGAATGTCATGCATTGGCAAGGTACACTTTCTGATAATAAACATGATCATATTTAATTGAAAAGGATTGTGTGGAGGCGATCACTTTTTGAAATTAAGCCTCTCAGAGTTAAAGGATATTAAAGGGATCCAATTAAAAGTTTCTCCAGCCCACTGCAACCCCAGTTATGCCATTGCTTATATAAAAGCTTATACAATTTGTACACTTCACTTACTCAGAATACTTGGGCCGTGTTTCAAATGCAAAACAGCAGAATGGTAGGATTGGCTAAAAAGGACATCTTTTCATCCTACAGTATAAATAAAAGATATGGTTCTCATGGATTTAAAAAAAAAAAAACTTTAATACTTTTCTATGGACTGTATGAGTCCTGAATTCCATAGTAGTTAATCAGGGGCCCTTAAATGTTCTCAATGGACATAACATGCCTTGGTTGACAGCCCTATATTTGTTAATTTGTGACTAGATTTTTATTGGAAGCCCTAGCTCTACTACATAACTAAATTCCATGCTCAAAAGTGGGATGCCAAATTTACTTTTTAAAAGTGGACATTATTTTATAACCCTTTTAGAAGACTGTGAATAGTTCTCTCACTTCAGTTTTAGGTTAAAAATAGTCTCCTTTTTAAGTTACTAGTCATTAAACAAAATCTCTTGGTTTAGAGTATTCATTATACCTGGTACTCAAAATATATATAGCACAGTAAAATCTATCTATGTACTTGTTGTAGAAACCCAAATGAGTCTTCAGAATGACTTTATGAATAATCTGTCTTCTGTTTATTAACTCAGCCTTAAAATTTGGTATTGCCACAGTACTGTAGTTTTCTACCAAAACCCCCCAAATCCTAATGTGCTACAAATAGAAATTTAAAAAATAAACTTAAAAAATCACTTTTGAATGTCAACACTCTGCTGTTGACTGTTTTTTCCCTCAGATGTCACTTCATTAGAAAAATCCTTTAATAATAAAATGGTCTAAATGGAAGTATATTGCTATAACTTATTTTTGGTCAAAATAGGAATTATCACTTTCCCTATTCTTCTAAAGATAAGAGTTATTTTTGTCTCCAGTATCTGTACCACCACATATTCATTCCTGTACACCTTCTTATAGATTTAGGGAAAATTTAATTCCATGTATTTTGTGGTAACATTGCACTAAAGGTTAAGAAGGAAGTAGTGATTCCATCTGAAAGTTATCAATTTATTAGTGATTTGTGTGTGAAGTATTGCTGAACTAGAAACCCCTTGAGTGTTAATTAAGAATAAATTAGCAGCATACTCCAGAAATCCAAATCTAAGGTACATGGAATTTTTTGTGCATATTCTGATCTACTGTACTGTTTTTTCACCTGTCATAAAACTATTGAAAATATTTAGGAATACCCGTTATTTTGTTAACTATCTTTGTAGCATATAAACTTAAGTTTGGCACAGAGCAGTCCAAATTTGACTGAATTTCATTCTGAACTGGATGCTTTCCACTACAAGAGTGTGCAGTTAAAACAGCTAGATCTAAAATATCAGTTCCAAAGTGAACACAATTTAAAACAAAACCTATAAAAATAATTTTTATGCCTGTGAAATTTGCATCTCTATTTTAGGAATCAAGAGAAACTAATTACAACTTTATTTGAGCAGCAGGAAGAAATTGGAACCCACCTGCTTTATAAAGAAATAGGCCCTTTTTTTTGTAGGTTCATTGACTAAACTAAACCTATTTTAAATTTCAGATGAACTACTTGCAATTTGACTGTAAAATGGTTTCTAGCAATGCCATGGAGGAATTCTTTCATACTGTGATTTTACAAAATAGGGGGGGATTGTGGCCAATGCTACTATTCCTGCCCCCTCCCTATTAGACAGTTAAGCAGAGATTTAAACTTTCTAATTATTGCTCTTGCTTTAAACAGCCTGGATTTTCAAGCAATACTTCTTTAGAAATTCCATATACTGATCTTATTTTGGAGATACTAACTTGAGGAAACTAGCTATTAATTTTCCATCAATGTTAAACATTTACCAAGATGATTATGTTTTAAGAAGTGTAAATATGTATTGATATCAAACAATATTTTTATAAACTGTCCTGGCTAAACAAACATCATGTAGAAAAGTTAAAAGAACATTATTATAGCAATTTTAAATATTAAAATAAGGTGGTTTGTTTTCTGTACATGTATCAGATTATATAACTTTTATCCTAGAATTTAGATTTTATCTATATAGGCAAAGTCAAAGTTGAACTTTCCTAATAATTCAGTTCCCTTTCCTGTTGTGGCAGTGTTTGGCGATTGCAAATATTCAGTAGGAAGCTTCTTACCCTAAAATGTTATTATACAACTATTCTTTTGGGTTTATCCTTTTGAGAAAGCTATGGCTCACCCATCCCTTTAGAAGTTCATAGATGTCAGGTTAAGAGCACATCTATGAAGAATATAATATTCACAGTACCAGACCCACTTAGTATTCTATTGTTGCTCTACTGTTATCTGTTTATATGATGGAAGTATGTCAGAATGGTCAGAAAGTGAAGGTAGTCTTGGAATTGCCATCATTACAGTTTTAGCTTTTACGTGCAATGAAATAATCAGCCTTTGTTTACACAAACCAATATCATTATTGCTCAGTATATTAAAAATAAATGTATCCCATCTATTAGAAACCTGTGCATGGTAATATAAAATGCAAAGGGCAAGATAAAAATCTCCATACTCAAATAGAATAAGGTGCAGACCGACCATAACCAGGATTTATTTTCTGACATCATACAATGTCATGATTAACATAGAAGTAATTACATTTAAAAATTCCAGATAGCTGCTTTTGGGGATACTATAGTGTGAAATTTTGCTTTGTTTAAAGAAACGGGGCTTGACATTGAAAAGGGAATTCTAAATTCCTTAATTTAACCTTTATTTCCTCAAAAAATTATTTAAAGACCTGTACCAAGTTATTTAGACAAAAAGCAAATACTATTCATTGAAAAACTGATCTGGTACTAACAATTTTAATGGATACTCTCAAGTACATCTTTTCTCAAGATAGGTTTCCTCTGGCCTTATCTCAGTTTTTCCAATGCTAATGAGAGTATTCTTTTCAGCCACCATAGCTGTACAGTCATCAAACATCCAGCTTCCACAGGACACATAAGCCAAGAATTTGGGGATTTCGTGATCCTTTTTGAAGTAATTTCTTCCCTCAGGGTGCTTCCAGTCTGTAATGTGATTTACACTGCACTGGTAAAGGCTGGGTAAATCTATAAAGAGAAAGGCCAGGAGAAACGGGTTTAGCAGCAAGTAATATGGTACAAAACTTCATCTTTTCACTTGAAGGGCAAAATGTTAAGCAAATTGCTCATTTTTTTTTCCCATGATGGTTTGCTATATTCAGGATGGATATTGTATTTGTCAAGTCACTCAGCTCAGAAAGGTTCACCCAAATCCAAATGTTAATTTTATATATTAAATGGTTTTCCCTACCCTAAAAATAAGATGCTGAGTGTGACAGAAAATCTTAAGACCATTCATTTGACAACCCATGTCCCAAGCATTCAGATCTCTGCTAGTCATTTTAAGCCTTTGTGCTTGTTGGAATATTATACTAACATAGACCTAAGTCATTTTTTAGAAAATTTCATCTAAATTAATAAATTAGAATAAGATTTACAAATAGTTCATTTCATCTTCTGTTGCACTGCCTTCCTAAGGAATTTTTGATATAGTAATTTCAAAGAGGAAAAGTTGTTTCCTACTGTTTGCTCTGTTTGTATTAGAAGGGAATGGTTTTCACTCAGAAAAATTTAATGAAATTTAGAAGCAAAAATTATCTGACTTTTAGAAATCCTATACAGTTGAAGTCGAAAGGCCAACATTGCAGGGCTGAAATTCATAAGTGGATGAAAAGTATCCCCTACGGTGGACTTGGAAGTGTGTCCTATTTGACCTTGGGCCTACCTGCCCTGTGCTCTGAGTTATCCCTGTAGTCCCTGTGCTCACAGGCGTCCCACCCATGTACCCCTGACTCATGCTGTGCTTTCTTGCGATCTCTCCAAGGTACCTACCAGGGCCAGTGGGCTGGAGGCATGCGGCACGGCTACGGTGTGCGCCAGAGCGTGCCCTATGGCATGGCCACGGTGATCCGCTCGCCCCTGCGCACCTCGCTGGCCTCCCTGCGCAGCGAGCAGAGCAACGGCAGCGTGCTCCACGATGCTGCAGCTGCACCTGACACCCCGGCAGGCACCCGCGGAGGCTTCGTGCTCAACTTCCACGCTGATGCGGAGCTGGGAGGCAAGAAAAAGGGTGGCCTTTTCCGCAGGGGCTCCCTTCTAGGAAGCATGAAACTTCGCAAGTCCGAATCCAAGTCTTCCATCTCCAGCAAGCGGAGCTCCGTCCGCAGCGATGCAGCCATGAGCAGAATTAGTTCCAGTGATGCCAACTCCACCATCAGCTTTGGCGACGTCGATTGTGATTTTTGCCCCGTGGAAGACCACGTGGACGCCACCACCACTGAAACCTACATGGGCGAGTGGAAGAACGACAAGCGCAATGGTTTTGGCATCAGCGAGCGCTCCAACGGCATGAAGTATGAAGGAGAGTGGGCAAATAACAAGAGGCATGGATATGGCTGTACCGTGTTCCCTGATGGCTCTAAAGAAGAGGGAAAATACAAAAATAATATTCTGGTCCGTGGAATAAGGAAGCAGCTTATACCAATAAGAAATACAAAAACTAGGGAGAAGGTGGACAGAGCAATAGAAGGCGCGCAAAGGGCAGCCGCCATGGCGAGAACCAAAGTGGAAATTGCGAATTCAAGGTATGTAAATGCAAGGTGGGTGGTTTTGCTGAGTCGGGTCATTCAAAATATTTTGTCTGTCTGCTGGTGACATCACAAATAGGTTTCTTCACTTGCCAAAAATGAACCCAGTAGAATAAAAGTCAGAGATGATGTACTAGCGCTCTTCTGAAAATTTACAACACCAAAAAATGTTGAAGATTCATCATACTCCCTTTCCTGTTCTAACTTATTTAACAGCATGATGGTGTTCACTCCGACCCTATGCACCTCTTCCTGAGTGCAGGAAGTTACCTTTTTAAAGAACAAACCTCTGAAATACTGCTACAGAGAGCTCTGTTTTGTGTGCCATAGAGACAATCTCTCTCTCCGCATAGAAATATACCCAGTATTAATGTGAACCTTTATTCTAATGTTTGAGTTGAACAGATGTACAGCTCCCTCTGTAAAATTATCATAAATTCAAACTTTATTGAAGTCTTATAGGTGAAATTGGTTTTAAGAAAGCCACAAAGATCTAGATGTGGCAAAAGTAGAAAGTTAAGATAAGATCTAGTGTGTGTAGTTTTAAACAACAGAGCTCCTCTGTATGAGAAAGTCAAAGAGACTGAGGCTTGTAAGAATGTCCACATTCTGTGCAGGAAAGATTAGATCATTGGTATATTAAAAGGAAAGGGGTCTGGGGAACTTGACATGGACAGATGGGACACTCACTGTGCCAAGGTTGGAAGAAAAAGCAGTAGAGAAGGGCTGGAGTGGGAGAATAAGGGTGAATAATAGATTGATGATGGGGCGGTAGGATCAGGAGGACTTTGTACTCGAAGTTTACCATTAATATCTAGATTTGGGGATTCAGCAAGAGGGCTGGAAGAATATGTTGGAAATAAAATTTTATTAGGTATGAGTATCATAGGTTAGACAAAAAGAAAGGAAAAAGGTTGGTTATATGTGGAGATTTTGATGCATATTTAGATAGATACCTACTGGCTGTAGTTTTGTGTGACTTGAAGCATCAGTTTGGCATAGAATGTTAAAAATTCTGTTTCTGCCTCAGTAGTAACTCTTCTACCTCTTTTTGAAACTGCAAAGTATTAGCATGTCTTCAACTTTTTATTCTTAGCATTGAGTTAATGGACACCTCCCCCTTTTCAATTGAACCTTATGAAATTTCTGATATCTTAACTTTTTGATGTACAAAAAATGGGCAGTTTTATATGATTCAACTTAATACTTCTGGACTTATAGAGAGTTTGTTGTTGCTGCTGCTATTTTATTTTTAATGCTATCTTAGGGTCACTATTTACTTCTGAGCATCCCAAACACTAATTGGAAAGTGAAAGAGGCCATTTTTTTTTGCACTATTTTTAGATAAATATTATGTTGAAACTCCTCAAGGTTTTCCTCTTCATACCAAACTGAATCCTATTTTAAAGCGAATGTTTCCTGTTCACCAACACAAACTTTCATGAAGGATTTTTTTCCATCTTCTCCACAGAGCATCTTTTTATAAAAACTACTTTTTTTATTTGTAGATGGACACAATATCTTTATTTTTTATCTGTTTTTATGTGGTGCTGAGGATCGAACCCAGGGCCTCCTGCATGAAAGGCAACTGCTCTACCACTGAGCCAGAATCCCAGCCCGAACATCTTTTATTGTAGATCATGGTTCTCTCTGGTCAGCAAGTCTACTTTCAGTTCACTTGTCAGCTGGGCTACTTGGCACATCTAATCTTGCTGGTTTCCCTGGCCCTCAGCTAATTTTCAGAGCAACTTTATACCTTTTGCTAGGCCCAAGCCTCTAATTTTAAATGCATTCCTGGATTCTTCCATTTTTTTTCCACATTACAACCTAGTGTATACTAAAGGCAAGTTCATTCTTGACAGATGATAAACCGGTACAGACAATCTAGCAAATGACTTATTATTGGCTTTTATGACTAGTTTAAATTGGAGGAAACTACATGATACAAGGGGGCTACTTGTGATGCAGAGATGATCTCTGATTATGTTAGTCTCATGAAAACCCATTTACCCAAGTCCTATTCACATTCTCTCTTTTGAAAGACTTTTAAGGGTAGCATATACTTTGAGAGTACTATATTTTATAGTTATAACTTGGAGAACTTTAGCCTAAAAATCTTATACTTTCAGACAGCTAACTACTACAGAGTTTACTTAACTATTTAAAAAACACTCAACTCATCATGCTAAATGCAATAAACCAGCCATGGAAGGACAAATACTGCATGATCCCACTTATATGAGGTATCCAAAATGGTCAAACTCAGAAACTGAATACAGCAGTAGTTGTCAGGGAGTAGAGTGGGGGAAATGGGGAATTATTGCTGATGAATAGAAAGTTAGTTATGCAAGTTGAATAATTCTAGAGATCTGCCATACATCACTGTGCCCATAGTTAACAGTACCAGATTGTACATTTAAAATTTGGTGAGGGCAGGTCTCATGTTAAGTGTTACCCCATTTTAAAAAAATACTGCTATTTGGGTGACATAATAGACAGAAAGATTAAAAATAGAAACATTCAACTAAACTTTTATATTTTGTTTATTTCAGTTTTTTAGTCCTTTTCAGATTTCTTGCTATAATTACTACTTCAGATATAAAGTTTTGCAACTTTTTTGGAGAGGTTGGCTGAAGGACTAATAATCCCCATGTATTAGCTCTTGAGTTTAGAGTTTACTGTCTTTTAAAAAAATTTTTTTTAATGGAAGATTTTCTTAAGGTTTTAGAGACTGCTGCCTGGAAGGAGGAACTTCTAGCGTTATTAAGAACTGTGGCTCTTTATAATGCCAAAGTATTTGTACAGTCCTTCCTGGTCCTTCTGCTGTTGCTGTTACTGCTAAGTTTTGGGTCCCCGCCGCTCCCCCCCTTGTGCTGGGATGGAATCCAGTGCCTCGTTCATGCTAGGAACACACTTTATCATTGAATTCCACTGCCAGTCCAATATTTTTGCTTTTAAAAACATTGAAAAATTAAGAACATAAAATGATGGGTTGTCCTGTCCCCAGCCCAGCCCAATCATGTCAGAATAAGAACTAGAAACTAAGACTTCTGGAGCTTACTGCTATGGAAATCACTAGTTCACCAGTAGCAATACAGGAAGATGACCACTTAATAGTTAACAGCCATTCCGTTTGTCTACCCAGATGGTATTGATCTTGATTCTGTTATATCTTATGTGTTAGAGGCTTTTGTTTGTTTCTTATATCCCAGAAAATATGTCTGCCTTTGTACCTTTACCCCATGTTATCTCACCCCATTTTATCTTAAGCAGAAGATAAAAGTTGACTTTTAGGGACAATAATTGTAGCCTTTAACAGTGTTCCCTAAGGGAGATAGGAGAGATAGAACCAACCACCTTTGGGATCTATAGACTTTGCTTTGTTTCTGTGAAGGGAGAGGGAGTGCTGTTTGTCCCAGTCAACACTTAGGAGGTAGGAGGCTTGTTTCTGCAGTATTGTTGTGTACCCTGCATAATTCTCATGATCACGGAATATGGGCATAACATAATGGTGGGTAGAAGACATCACACAGTAGATGTAGACTCTAGGTACTTTACTAGCAAGTCAGAAATGGAGTAATGTTCATTACTTGCTGAGTCCTAGAAATTTTCTTTAGGTTTCTGCTACAATGCAAAAAGTACTGTGTTGATGAGATTTAACCAAAAAATTTTCCCCTTTTGTCTTGGTTGAGAGTAAAAATCACTACCCTTAACTAAGAAAAATCTCAACATTGTTTTTAAAGAAATGTTCAAGAGATGGTAGAGCAACTTGGAATATATTGAGAATTAAGCATGCCTGGCTTTTACTGAGGCTGCTCCATGCCAGTAGCTGACACGCCAACTCTCCGCCTGTAATGCCACCTGTCCTGCTTTGTAGAAGCACACACTACCCTGGGAGACTTTAGGACAGGGAGAGCCAGCACCCACACCCACCCCTCTCAGTCTTTCCTTCGTCCACATTTATCCAAACTGTTTAGTTGGACCCTTTTGAATCACTGGAATTCTGTTTAGAGCATTGTAACTAAAATGAGTCCCCTGATACTTTCTAGAAAATGTAATGGGCAGACTGTGTTTTGGTAGAGAAGACTGAAGCCCCTAATCTCCAATCTGGAAGAGTCATGAAATCTTGACTGGTCCAAGGACCTTATTTTCCAAGGCAGAGACTGATCACTCCAGTTTCGTGTGGTTCCTTAGGTGTTTAGTGGCTGTTTCCTCAGCTCTTACCTGCGGTAATTCCTTGCCGCCCCTGTCATTTCAGTCCCATTTTTCATCTGGTTATTGTTGACTCCCATCAACTTTTTTTAAAAAGATATTTTAAAGAAGTTACTGCTGCTTGAGTAAGATGATTAAAGGAAGAACTTTAAGGGAAGGCATTTGATTAAGAGAGCAAGTGAGAAGTGACCCTTGGGAAACTGCACTTCTGTGGAAATGAGTATGGACTGGAGTATAGCTCCGTGGTAGGGCACTTGCCCAATATGTGCAGGGCCCTGGGTTTCATCCCCAGCACCGTGAACAAACAGGGAAAAAAATGAGATGATCTGATCATTTAGGAAGGGGTATAGCCAGAAGCAGTG
The DNA here is from genome assembly GCF_048772815.1 of Callospermophilus lateralis. NCBI lineage: Eukaryota > Metazoa > Chordata > Mammalia > Rodentia > Sciuridae > Callospermophilus > Callospermophilus lateralis. The sequence continues at coordinate 35,050,700 of NC_135320.1, read as the reverse complement.
CTTTGTGTGATCCGAGCCTTGGGGGAAGTAATTGCCATGCTAGAGGATAGAAGATACACAGGGAGAGTAATGGGAGACAGCTGTCTAAAGCAATCAAGAACCCCAAGTGTTGGCTTATGCTAGCGGGCCATATCAGACCTGTGAGAAGAAACCAGAAGGCGGGAGGTTAGAAAGGTAGTTAGAACTACTCCATTCTGCCCACCTCACCTGACAGCTTCACTCAAGCTAGTGGAGCTCACTGGTGCATAGCTGGCTGATCTCCCAGCATTCCCCTGAAGGGTCAGTAAGTGGGACAGGCCCACCAATCATGTGGGACTGTGCTGCTGCTGTCACCAACCTCTCTTCGACCATTAGTGCCACTTCAGGTGATAACAGTGGCACCTAGACAGGTCATGTTAAGAAGGAGCCCTGTTCTCCCTGCTGCCCAGCCTCAGCCCCAACCATGGGACGTTGTCACAGGTGTGGCTGGAGGAGGCATGGAAGCAGCTGGATAGAATGTGAAGGGTCTCCAGCCTGGGTGAGCTTGCTACTCCATCTGTCCTCAGAAGTAGAGGTTGGATTCCATGTTTGCCAGTTTTAGACTTAAAAATAAAAATGATACATGCTCTTCCTGTAGGATTAAAAAAAAACAAAAAACAACTCTTTCCCACACTCTCTATTTAAAAGATACAGTTCCATGCCACACTCCCCTCAAAGTGATTCAGCTGTGCCAGCTTTCTTTACCCGGGGAGGAGAGTTGATGCTCAGCCCTTCCCTCTACATGGTCAACTCCACAGTCCTCATTCAGATTTAGATATAAGGTCTTTTCCTCACAGGTTCCTGGACCCCACATCCTCCCATTCTACTTCCATTCTCTAGATTTAAATCCCCCCCAGTTACTCTAAATTACTGTTGCACATCAGTGCATTTGTTGAATATCTCTTGCCACAACTGGATTGGGAAAGATGGACTAATCCCAAAGGAGAGTTTACTCCCTTTTGTGTCTTCATCATGAGCTTAGATCAGGGACATAGGTAAGTGCTCTAGTAAATATTTGATGAATGAAGAATTAAATTCTTACCGCTTAGGGTATGAGTGCTCCTTCTAATTTGATTTTGCTGGGCATTTATGAACTACAGCTGGAAGTAAGGAAACTTAGCCCCCAATAATTCATACTATACTAATAGTCCAGAAAGTGCAGAAATTGCAAAAGTGTGGGTCTTAAGTACCCTTTCAACTTCATTATTATCATTATAAGGCATGGCCAGGGAATAGAGCTTCAAGTTAAGCCAAACTTTTCTGCATTCTTCACAGGTATTGAGCTGATCGGTGGTACATATGAATGTTTCTCTTAAGACATGGCAACTCCAGGAAGTCAACTTATCCTAACTCTAATAATATCGTTTCATCCCATATACATTTGACATCATGACAGTATATACTAAGTCAGGAAATGGGAGTTTATTGTCTTCTAAAACTCAAAAGTCTGCTGAATATTCAGCTGTCCTTATTACTTTTGAAAATTTTCTTGTCCTGCCATTTGGGGTCGGGGAGGGGAACATTGTTCTTAAGTTCAAATAATATGATATCAGTTGAATACATCAGGTTGGGTGGGGTAGATAGAACAGTCCTGTGCAAGATTGCTTGACTTGATTCACACCTCACTCAGGAGTAATTTAAACCCAAAATCAGCCATGAGTCAGTATACGTTATGGATCCAAATTAAACTGAATACTATTGATTTTTAGGGAAAGATTCATTCTTTGCCAAGTTATTGTGAAAGGACAGGACTTTAAAATTTTTAATTTCTATTGCACAGAAGGATAACCTTTCTCTTTCACAAATCAAAATTAATCATTTACTTGATTAATCATTTCTCTTGTGTAATATTAGTGGTCATATTTCTAAAAATCAACCTTAAATTACCTTTTCCTTGGCTTTTTTGTTTTTCTTTTGTTTTTGACTGGGGATCTGATTAATTTCTAGTTAACACAATGATTTTCGTAGAAAGATGAATTCTTTCTAATGCCTTGTAACTTATTTCATGAGGAGACTGTTTGACAGGTCAAGTTACAGGAATTTACAGCTAAAAAGAACATTACTTGGAGCTGGGGTTGTAGCTCAGTGGTAGAGAGCTTGCCTGGCACATGTGAGGCATTGGGTTGATCCTCAGCACCACATAAAAATAAATAAATAAAATGAAGGTACTGTGTCCATCTACAACCCCCCCCCCAAATATTCAAAATAATAAAGATCATTACGTAATTATTTTCTGTAGTGGTGATGCCTGTCTTATTCCATATCTGCACCTTGGCTGCCCAACCCCATTCCCACCTATTATAACCAGCACTTCTCTGAATAAGTTCCAGAGGTTTGATTAAAACCCTCATCTGAGGCTCACAAAAGTTACTGGAAGCAGAGGCTAATATTCACCTTGCCTTCACAGTAAGATGGTTTTGAAGACTGAATGAGAGAGAATGTCACAGGGTTTTGTAAATGATCGATTAGTGAATTCAGTTAATATCCAGGGAAGTATTTCAATCCTAATAGTACCATTTTCAAAAGTAAAAGTTGGTAGAAGACCAAGAAGCCAGAGTGGGACGGAGGTAAAATGGAGTGAGGAAGAAAAGGGAAGGAAGAGAAGACTTGGGAGGCAGCGGTAAGCAAAAGGAAAGGGATGAAACCCATCAAGCCCACCACCTGAGCATAGATGTGAGTACATATCAAGATTTGCTGGGGAGGGCTGAAGGGTGATTGCACAGAGTGTACTTAGCATGCACATGACTCTGGGTTCCATCTCTAGCACCGAGTTCTGTGTGGAGTCAATGTAATTTTTTTTTTTTTTTTTTTTTTTTTTGCCAACAGGCAATCGTCCATCTATCTATATATGTTTACATATAATGGTTTTCTGGGTTTTTTAAATTGATATCAGGAATTAAACCCAGGGATGCTTAACCACTGAGCCATATTTCAAGCCCTTTTTTATATTTTATTTAAAGAAAGGGTCTCACTGAGTTGCTTAGGGCCTTGCTAAATTGCTGAAACTGTCTTTGAACTTGTGATCCTCCTGTTACAGCCTCCTGAGCCACTGGGATTATAGGCATATGCCACTGAACCCAGCCAGTTACATATTTTTAAAGACTGAAAAGAAATGGCATATGTATTTCTATTGAATTATGCTGGGCTACTATTCTGAAGACAATATAGGATAATAAGAAAATATTTTTACCTTCATATTGTTTAAGTATGTTTCTGTAGGTCATTATGGTCCTTTTATGCATATTATAATTTTTTATTATACAGTAAGGATTTAAATGCATGTTTCTCCTCTTTACCAAAGAATTCCTGTCTCCAAGGGAAGAAAGCAAGGAGCCTGATCTAACTTCCTCACATTTGTCTCCATGCTGTTTAAAGAAACAAATGCTTCTCTGTCCAGGACACAGGAGTAGGCACCAAGGATTCTCTGTGGATGTTCAGAGAGAGCAGCTGGAACCTAAAAGATGACCTCCCAGGGGGCATCTCTGTCCTGCCCCCAAGGAAGGTCTAGGATTGGATGCAGTAGTACTAGGAGGTGTAAAGGAGACAGGGAGCTCCAGTGGGTGCACCCCTCCTTCAGCTCTGCAGTTACATCACCTGGAGTTTAACAGGCCATTATGCACAACATGGGAACACATTGTGTTAGGAGAACTTGGTAAAACCTTCTTCGGGTATTTTGCTTCTGAAGATCTTTCTTTTAAAACCTCTTCCCCCAGCCCTCCACCCCCACAAGTCCAGGCTCATTCACAAACTCGGAGGCATTGAGGTGGGCATGCATTTCCATGACTAATAAGTAGGTTCAATTGAATACAAATTTAATGAGAATTAGTTGCAGGCCATAATGAATGGAAAGATCACACAGTAATCCAGACTTTTAGGTTATTAAAAACATGCATTTTAAAACTCAAGTCTTGTAGGCATGTCTCTCTATTTTTATTACTGAACAAGGAAGGCCAGGCAGGAGAAGATGCTTTTCTGTGCCATGAATGGGATATGAGATAATATTTAATTATGCAGGAATCTACTTCGTGAAAACTGGTTGAGAAGACTAGAGAGAAAAAAAAACCCAGGATGATGGCAAGCAAGGTTTGGGGGACACATGTTGACCTTATTTTAACTCTAGAGTTTGCTTAGATCGTTCAAATTTAAACAGATTCCATCTCATTTAGCTCTGAAGTATAACACTGTCGACAGTGGTATAAGTTTGAAGAATTAAAGCAGCAGATTCTTTTTAGTATAGCTTCATCTGTAACAGAAAACACCCTACTATTATGTTTTCTGGAAAGTCCTCCCCCCCCCCAAATTGTGACAGCATTCATATTCTGGATTTCAGCTTTGACTGGAGAATTCTGTTTGGGGCAAGTGGTAGAGTTGGTGTACAAGCTCACAGAGCTGGGAGGCTGCTCCTAGCAGCAGCTGCCAGGCAGCCAAAGCACCCTGCTCACAACTTTCCATTATGGATTAAGCTGACTTTGCCAATCTCACTTTACTCAAGACACCAGACTGGACGCTTGCAAGACTAGTGCCTTGCAAATCTTTGAGATGCTTTTCTTATTATAGATGAAATATGAACATTGTGTTTAGAAACAGGGTCCAGCAAATGCCAAAGGTATTTATGTAAGTCATTCAGCTTTAGTACAAGAGCCTCCTGAGAATAAAATCAAATCAGCTTTTCATAATTTTGCCCTTCTATTTTAATTGGTGTTTCACATTTATTTGTATAATATGCTAAATGAAAAATAAGCTGCTTTCTCAGAAATTTAATATGTAAGGAATCAAAATTGCCTTCAAAACAGTGTAACACTTTGAAGTCAATCTTCTTAGACTTTCCATGTGGCCAAAAGAAACTTATTTAAACCAACTAAAATATATTTATTCACTTTCTAGCAAAACAATAGATTTTATGCCAGCGATCAACAAATAACTTCTGTTGTACTTTTTTGCTAATTTTTTAAAAATTCTAAAGAAGGTTAAACCTTTTGGCAGATGTTACTCTGTCAAGTTTTGGTCTCAGTTGCTTGGGTCTGGAAGTTCCTATCTGTTTAACTTTTTACATGGATGTGAGATATTTTCAAATTTGATTTTTGAATTGCAAGATTTAATGTATTTCATGCATTAGGGGAATGGTTAGTCAGAACATGTTGAGGAGATACACCACAGAAACCAGAAATCTAGGGTTCGGGGGTAAGAATGGAGACACATCAGGTGATGGAGTGTTACCTACCCTCCCACCAACCCTGGTGACTCGTTTCCATCCTCACTCCTGCTTGGCCCAGTGATTTGAAAATCATTTGAGCTGTGGATGGATTTTCTTGTTGTATTAATAGGTTGTCATGTAAATGTAAAATTATGATTAAGACCTAGTTCTTTCCCTTCATGGAGTCTGGTTAGGCAGATTTTAAAAAGCAGTTACCTATCAGATAATTGGCATGTTGCTGTGAGCTTAGGTAGCACATAGCAGGGGCTTAATCATAGTCTGGGGCTGGAGGCAGGATTCTGCAGGCAGCATCCAGCCTGGCAACCACAGGATGTTTTTTTCCAGAAGACACAGGAGGGTGCAAAGGACAATAGCCCTTATATATTTGAGGGCATGGCAAAATATGGAATGTCGTTGGAAAAGGGAATGGTAGCTCTGGGGGATGGGGAGGTCTGAGAGATGAATAATAATAGAAAGACCACTGTGGCTGCAGGTAGCACAGGGATTGGAGAAGGTAAGGGGCAGTAAGACTGGAGACAATCTTAAGTAGTCACCTGGTAACTAGTAATCTGGGTAAAAGCCCACAGGTTGAGCTAAGCAGTGGTAGTGGGGATGGAAAGAAGCAAATGCATGGACGAGAGCCCCCCACCCCTACAGACCCACTAGGACTCACCAGGTACTTGAGTAGGTGTGGGAAGAGTCAGAGTGACTCCTGAGCTCCTGGCTTAGCCAGCTGGATGGATGGTGGCCCTGTTTACTCAGACAGGAAACTTGGGGAGAAAGATGAATTTGGATTTTTCACTTCTTAAATTTTGAAATGCAGTCCCAAATGATAACAGACAACATGGGCCTGGGACTGTGAGAAATTAGCACTGGACTTGTGATCTGCCACAGGGTTCAGTTCAGATCCCAACTCTAAGGAACAAAGATGTTTAGAGGACTTACAGAGGAAGGGGAATCCTGTGTGTGTGATACTAGACACAACTCTTTTTAAGAGGTACAGGTCAGCAGCTCTCGCCTTAAATGAGTAGGAATCCATTGCCTGATGACAGTGCAATTCAGGTATCAAAATTTCTGTTCCTGAATTTAAAAAATGATGCTTTCTAAGATTTCTGACCAGGAAAACTACCCAGTGAGCAAGATCTGTTGGATTATTTTTTTCCCCCTTGGCAACATCCTGGAACAAAATACCACTCTCAAAAATTATTATACTAAAGAAACATCATTTGGCAAACATTTATTTAGTGCCAGCTCTGTCCAGACATGGCACCAGGCCCCGGGAATACAGTGATTAATAAGAAACCTGTCATTAAAAGGAAATACCCAGCTCAGTTTGTGGTGGTCTTACACAGCTGGCAGATGCTGCAGGGCTACAGGTTGGAGGGACCTCCAACCCCAGGAGGCAGCCTGGGCAAGCTCATCACAGACACTTCTCTAGGATCTCTGAACAAGCAGCACTCTCTGTCAACAATGTCCTCACTCCAGGCCAGCTCACTTTGTCTAACTTCTCTTAGTAGTGATTATGTTTAAGGTCCATAGCAGGCTCAATGACACAATCTCAGAAAATGTCTCTTCAAATAAGCAATCTTGCCCCTCCCTGATAATAGGAACACTTTGAACAGGAAATACATAAAATGTCTACAAATTTCATAATGCAAAAGGGAAAGTGACTAGTGGTTTCTTTTTAAAAGTTTAGAGAATCAAATGATTCCTGCATAGAGTCTGTAGAAATATGATTAGGTGTGATAGAGGAATCCTGTTAGCAGTATTTCGATCCAGAGACATCAAAGTTGTTTGGTAGTGAATTAATTTTTTTTGGCAGTGTTTCCAGATAAGGAAGTCATGTAGACATTGCTCAACATTTTCCCAAGGGCATTATATGCTAGTACCTGTGCCCTTCCCATTTTGGCCTGAGGATACTGACTTGGGTTATTCCTTTGGGCCACGTAGACAGCCAACAGCTCTTGAGTGGTTATCTGGTGCCTGGATTTGTGGTGTGACCTTGACATCTATTATCTCCTCTAATCTCCATCATGACCCTGTGAGTCTGTAGGAAATTGATGACTCTAGTCTGGGTCTCAGGCAGCATAACAGGCTTTTCATCTCTGGGTTTAGAGAATTGGGTTAGGAAAGTTTTCTTGAATCCATGTACTTTTCTTCAGTTCATAAAGGTCAAGCTGTCAGGGAATGGTATTATTTAGTCACAAACTTCGATTTACCACTGTATCATTGAAAAGATGTTATTCTTCAACTGCCACAAAATTTGCAGGCCAAGCGTGAACAGATAATGTCAGTATAATAGAGTAAATTCTAAGAAAAAATGCTATGCAAATGCAAAAGAAGAAGGACCCTGAAGGCACATGGGGCTTAATGGAATGAGGCTGAGCTTGAGCTGTGAAGAGGAGGGGAGATTAGGCCGGAAGCAAATGGCAGGGATGTTACAGAAGGAAGGAAGCATCAGAGCAGAGACACAATGAAATGGAAGTGTATGTACAGCCTAAGTTCCTGCAAGCAGATGGGCCTGGAAGAACAACTGTTTCTCTAGGGCAAGCGGTGCCCTCTAGGATGGACACCATTTATCCACCCATGGTGATCACAAGGAGTGCTCAAAAGTTCCTGCTGTTGGGGCTGGAGCTGTAGCTCAGTGGCAGAGCGCTTGCCTAGCATGTGGGAGGCACTGGGTTCAATTCTCAGTACTGCACATAAAAATAAATAAAATGAAGGTCCATCAACAACTAAAAAATTTAAAAAAAAAAGTTTCTGCTTTTCTATCCAGTATCGAATTTAACATTTCTTAGGATGAGGCCCAGAAATTTGCATTTTACAAGCTTCCCAGAGTGTATTCTCAGCCACACTGAGGTTTGGTAGGTAGAGACTGGGACATGATAGGCAACAAGATCTAGATTTGGAAGCTGCGTTTTTGACTGTTGGCTTTAGGAAGTCTTCAAAGGGATTTGAACAAGGAGCCATCTGCCTTTGAGATGGGTGGTCTGATGTCTTCATGGAGAAGGCATTCAGGGGGCCCAACACTGGAGGCCTGGTCTGGGGAGGAGATTTTGTTAAAGATTCCAGTCAAGGGCAGGAGCCATGGGATAAAATTAGCCGGACTTGGTGTACCGGAAATAGTGGGTGAGAAGCAGAAGCAAGTGTAAGATGTTGTGTGTTGCCCATGAGGTTAACGGAAAGGTTCATTCATTCCCAGAATATGGATGACTTATTTCAAACATATAAAGCAACCCTTCTTTGTGAGTCTCAATCAATAAAATGGATGCAAGAAGTGGGAAACTTGTCCAGATTATTACAGAAAACCCTGAGCCTGGAATCTCACTACTGCCTGTTTTTGGACCTGACTTTACATACCAATACCAACCATGTCTCTTATAGAAATTACTCAGGAAACAGTGATTTATCACTGACATTTTCACTTTTCCAACTCCACATTTGTCCTCGGTCAGAGGATTGGTGGATTGAAAGGGAAACATTCCTACGGTGTAAACCATTAGGAATGAAAGTATAATTAGGAAGATCAAAATTTAAAACTTTTTAGAAGTACCCAGGATCATTACATGAATGCTGATCATTCTTTTGTTCATCTCAGAAGTATTATCAAATACACACTTCATACCATGCTGGATCCAAAGAACAAAGAGGAGTGTGGGCCTGACCCCATCACTGGCTTAGAGTCGGACTGAGGTAACACGTACAGACAGGAAGTAGTTAAAAAATAGTGCAAAAACAATTCAGCCAGCAGTGTTGAATACTGCCCTGCTCATTCCATGAAGGTTTCAGGACAGTTTATGTAAATGTCATAATGGTTGGGCTTAGAGGAATTAAAAATGATTAATTGGCTTATTCGTAAAGCAGTTCCAATGACTGTTTTTAATTTGGCCTCATATCCTGGTAATGTTTTCTTTTCCCCTCATATTACCGTATGAATTAGACATTAAAAGAATTTTAAAAGTTATCCTTCTTACTCTTCACTAGTTCACAATAACTTTCAGCCCATTGGAATTCTTGAAATCTGATTAGCAAACAGACAGTTGCTAATGTTTAATTCCACAAATTAAAACAAGGGTAAGAAAAGCATATGTAAGTAGGGTTTTTCTTTTTCTTTATTTTGCCCTAGAATCTTCAGTGATGTGTTATTTTTGCGGTGTCAAAGTTACTAAACGTTTTTGTGTTTGAAAGTTTAAATTGCAGTTGCCATATTGGTCATAGTTACAGAGCCGCCACTGCATTCAGTGCCCAATAATAAGATCTTTAAAGATGCTTCAAGGGAAACAGAAGGCATAAGCCAACAAAGAAAAGAAAATGGGCCTCCCACTTCCCACAGTGTTCACGTAAACACGTGAGTGTATGTGTGAGCACATGCTGGCCTTTAAGAAGCAATGAGTTACAACCAAAGGCAGGAAAATTAGATGGCATGAATAAAGGAGATCTGATATAATCTGCACATTGGGTGCCAGGTAGAGTTGGTCTGGAGTGACTTGAATTTGATCAGTGAGCAATATTTTCAAAGGAGGCTGAGACATGATTGGCAGAAGTGAGTGGAGGTATTGCCAGGTGGGAGAGAATAGTGTGTCTCATGACTAAACAGCTTGAGGAGATGGAAGCCCATTCTGGCAGTAAAGACCACCAGTGCCCCTTGTCTGTGTGCAGTGCCATTCCAGAGTCTGCTGGAGTAGGTCTGATCTGGGCCTCATTGACCTCTTGACATTCTGTGTTGATGTTCCTGCATGACTCTTGTGGTCACTAGAACTACAAGACAAGGATTTTTCCCTATGTAGACAACTTCCTCTTGTCTTCATCCTACCACTAGGAAAAATGCAATCCAGAAAGTTCATAAACTTATGGAGAGCAGTAGTGGTGCTACTCCCAAAATTCCTGAAAATTAGTGTTTCTGGTAGCAAAGAATTTAAAAGAAGAAGAAAGAAAAAAAAAAAAACTGAAAGTAGGAGGCTGGAGACGCTGAATACAACCCTGCTGTCATATTTAGACTCTGGAGCTTCATCCTCTGAGGAGTCTTAGTCACAAATGTGAGTACAAAAAATGTACTCAAAAACCCTTCTGAATTCTGCACCACCCTATCGGGTGAATAATCCAAGAGGCCCAGTGTTTCGCATTGCTGAGGTATAGAGCACAGCCGGGTCATGGCAAGAGCAGAGGACAATTAGATATGAGGTGCCTGACTATGAAAGACTCTTAGCAGCACTAATCAGGTATTATGCAACATACAAATGGAAACCATCTCTGAGTTCCGAGGAAGTTAGTAACATGAGCAAAACAACATCTGAGGAGGGTGATCTTAGCTGCTGTGCACACAGCAGATTGCAAGCCACAGAAGTTGGGGACAGGAAAGAAGACATCAAGGACATGAATAAATCAATCCAGGCAAAGAAAACTAGACCCTTGAACTTTATAAAGGGAAAATCATCTCAGATGCAGCTGGTTGTGTATGAGGCAGCTAGAACTCTAAAGATACCAGTACAGTTAGCTAAAAGCACCTGTGGAACTGTGAGTATTGTCGAGACACTTGGGGGAAGACAAGAAGGAATCTTGCAGTGCTTGGGCATTCAAGGTGGAATAAGATACATGAGTCTCGTGTTTGGAGCTATAGATCCTTGAATGTTTAAGGACTTCCTGAGGAAATGAAAAAAATCAAAGATTGATTGACATTTATCATAAACAGTTGTTAAGAAGGGGCCTAGGGAGAGATCTCTAAGGAGAAAGCAGAGATCATTTTATAGTAAGATACCAAACAAGGTTTGATTGTGGTTTGAAATGTAATGTAGCAGCATAATTCCATCATCTAAAATCTAATCAAATCAATGAAGACATAATCCATATAGTAGTTTTCACACTAACTAGTCCACCGCGATGTTATCATGAGCTTTAGCTAACTCTTCACGCTGCTAGTTGTCTTTGACTCAGTCTGTATAAAAGGATGAAATTAATACCTGTGACTGACTTTGCCTCACAAAAAGCATTTTTCATTTTTTATTAGTTCTTTGTGTGCAAAACACAACAAAAGGATAAGCACCGTGTCTTGTGTAAAGATATTTGTCTTACCAGTTAGAGTGTGAAAACTTGCAGCGGCTAATGTAGCTCCAAACCCTCTCCTCCAGGGCTGTGCCCTGGGAGGACCTTGGCAGACAGTTTAACTACATGAAGGAGGTAGGATGAAGAGTGAGTGAGGAGTTTGCAAAGAACACTGTGAGTTCAGAGTAGGAACAAAACCAAGGGGAGCCAAGGGCCTGTTCTTTGTTCATGACCTAGTACCATCTATATCTTTTCTTTCCCTGGTCCCTACTCTGCCTTCTGGTAGGGTTGCTTGGTTTGACCTTCCTCTCTGGATCAGGATGGAGAATCCATGGAGGGCCTGAGAGCTATCCTGGAGCACAGTCCAGCCTTCCTGGTGGTGGTCAGGTCCTTACTTGAGCAAGCCCCCCCAGCTCATCTCAGTCTGCTACCTGTCTGAAGGGGAAGCAGGCAGGTGTAGGGGGGTCAGCAAGGTGAAGGGGTCCCCGTCAGGCAGTCTCATTTCTCTTATTAGGAAAATGCCAGTTACAGAAATATTCTACTCTAGTTCACTAACAGTATTCCTTAAAGCTTATAAAACAGGAAACTATGAAAAAAATATTTTACTCTTATTAATAAATGAGTCAAAATATAATTGTTTGCATCACAAACATTTCATAAATTCTTCCAGCTTCAAGAAGTAGACAGGGGAAGAAGAACTTTCCAAGTAGAGGTGCCAACATGGCTAAAAAAGCCTGGAGGAATGAGAGATTTGTTTGTTTTTTTTCCCTGTTAAAATGAAAATGCCGTTGTCATTCATACTCCTGGTGTCCCAGGGCACACACTGCAGCCAGAGCCGTGCTCGTTGCTCTTGCACAATCATGGATTGCATTGAGTGGTTCTTTATACTCCTGGTCTGTGTGAGGACTTTGAGTTAGCAAGAAACATAAAATGTTTGTTTTCAGTCCACAGAGGTGAAGAAGTGATTGCTTGGATATGTTAATTAGCTCAATTTAATCATTCCAGAATTTATTCATATATGAAAACATATTATATGCTATAAACATATGTGATTTTTACTAATTAATTATACTTTAATAAGGCTGTAAGGGTGGGTAGGAAAGGCATTTTCTGATGGGTTAAAAGGAATTTTTAGGCAAGTTGCTATCTTTGTAGGAGATGTATCAAATAGGTATAAAGAACTTTGGGAATTGAAAATAGGCTCTCCGGGCTGGGGATGTGGCTCAAGTGGTAACGCGCTCGCCTGGCATGTGTGGGGTGCTGGGTTCGATCCTCAGCACCACATAAAAAATAAAAATAAAGATATTGTGTCCACCGAAAATTGAAAAATAAATATTAAAAAAAGAAGAAGAAGAAAATAGGCTCTCTCTTACTGGATTTTCTCATGACATTTTCAGGAATTTCCCCCCCACCATACTTTGCATCTTTATTAGTATGAAATTCTCACTTGAATTCTAAATAACTTTTATAAGTCTTAATTAATAAATAATAACTAATGAGCTATAAAGTCAGAATTACTAAAAGATTCTCCTAATAATCAAACATAAATCTAAAGCAAGTTATGATGGCTTTTAATAAGAACTAACTCTGGGGTCTGTACCAGAATAAAATGTTTACTCATACAATACTGGGAAGGAAAGTGATAATCGTGAATAGGTTATTTTTAGACTTTAGGGGCCTACTTCACGCTTATTAATCTATACCATATAGATAATAAAAATTCAGTTTTTATACTTTGCATGGAACCTAACACAGATAGCAAGACACTATAGGCACTCTAGTAGGTTGCGATTGGTTTATCTTCTTTGAATTAGAAGTGTTCTTTAGAGATTTAGAATATGCAGTACAGGCTAAGATTTAATCGGGTTTCTGACAGTTCATATTTCAACTCGACACTGCTGTATTACATATGCATTTTTTAAGCCTTACTGAGGTTGTTGCATACATGTTGTTCAGTTAAGTGGACATGAAGTTCTTTTGTGGCTAGTGACACCGATTTTCTTGGGCTCAGCTGAAGTACACATAAATGAGATGAGCAAATGAAGGAGTTGCAGCTTTAGAGGTCCCACTGGCCCATGACCTGGGGACTGTACCTACTCTTTTCACAGGTCTCAGATCAGGTCCCAGGAACAAGAACCCGAGAGATCCACCTGCAGGCAAATTTCATGAGAACATCCTGCTCTGCCCAGGGTACTGGCTCCAACCTGTGTTTTGGGACAGGGATGCCAGAAAGATTCTGGGACCTTAGACTGAGCTGAGGTAGGATATTTTATTCGGGTAGAATCTGAGGCCTATGACACCTTAGCTTTCTTATCCAAAAAATAGCATAATTTGGCACCTAGTTGTAGGAGATTGGAAGAATTAAATGAGATCAGGTGAATATTTAATAGGTGCTTAATAAATCCTTACAACCAACAATTATTAAATGTTTCCATGCCAAGTATCATGAAAGGCAGCTCTTGCCCTCAGAGATCTCATAGTCTGAGGCAAGAGATTGAGAAGAAAACTCTCACAGGTCATCTAAGATCATGTAAGCAGTGACAGAGCAAAGGACAATATATGTAAGAGCCCAGCAGAGGGTCCCTAACCACCTGGAGGAAACTAAGAGACTTTCAAGAGTTCATCTTGAGCAGGGTCTTGAGGGAACATGGAATTTCCTAAGGTAGAAAGGGCAGGAAGAACTTTCCAAGCACAGGGATCTGCATGGGCAAAATCCTGGAGGATTAAGAGATTTCATTATTTCTTCCCTGAAAAAATGAACATGCTGTTGTCATTCATACCCATGTGGTTCTAGGGCTCAGAGAGATGGTGTGTGTGGATACTGGTTAACAAGACTCACTTTGCAGCTGGAGAGTCGGCTCAGACTCTGTGCTGCTGGCGATGGGAGTGGGACACCTGGCTTAACCTTGGCATATCTCACAGTCCCTTCATCTGCAGAGTAGAGTGGTAGCTGCTCGGCAGACCGTTGTGCACGTTAAACTTGATTTAGGAGGTAGACACCAAATATCTATGTTAGAGTGAATTTGTAACCATTTTAACCAACACGTCTCAAATGCCTACTCCATGTAAACCAGCACAGTTGGTACCTTGGGAGAAACCAGGTTGAAAAAGATGTCCCTGTCATCCAGGAAAGTGTATGACCAAGTGATAGAGGTGGATATGGAAACAACTAGCAGTACAACCTGAAATTAAGTAAGAGCTACATGGAAGTCAGGCAACATGTGGGAGCATCACCCAAAACAGTTGTTGGAAGGAAGAGAAGGAATTCCTAGGAGAAGAGAATTGGGAATGGAATTGGTACCCGGTGCTTGTTTTAGCCTATTGTGCCTTGGCCTGTGTGGCTCAGGGCAAGTCCATGCCAGCCTGCCATTTGTTGGCCTGTTTGAGTTGAGGTAACTGACATTGCCTTGGCTTTTCTCTGTCTTCGTTACAGTGTTCACAGGCCTCTATTAGAACTGAGGCTGGAGACATGATTGAGGTAGGTCTGTGGTCAGGTTAATCCCTCAGCAGGCTGAGAGAGGTGCAGAGAGAGCAGGAGCTGGGGAAGTTGATCTTCAGCAGGGAGAAGTCAAGTTACAGAGAAGTCCCTAGGCCCTGGGCGCGGGAGCTCATTCACAGGAGTCCCCTTCCAGCCCCTTGGGCCACTTGTATTTAGTGGCTGCAGGTTGCATGGCTCCACCAGCTCCCCCCTTCAAAGGAGCTCACTCAGATTTGCAGGGTTGTCACCCATCCCCCAAGACAGACCAGAATGAGCCCTGTGCTATATTTTGGAAGCTGGTCTTCGTGCACTAGGGTAGTCCTTCCTCTCCAGGAACTGCATGCAGGTGAGAGATGGGCGTCTTGGTCCCCAGGTCTTCTAACACTGGGCCCCTACCTATCCCGGCACTGCTCTGTAGTTTCACCTCTGATAAAGGACCCTCCCTCATTTTAGTCAGTGTGGTCCTGGGAAGGAGAGGCAGTTAGCCAGCTCAAGCCGGCTCTCATTTTGCTTGTGGTTCCTGAAATCAGAAACGAAGTGAGCGTGAGCTATATCACCAAGAAATTCAGAGGGAAGAAAAGCGAAATGGTTCATCTTTAACATGAGAACCTGATTTTCTTTTTTCCTCAGAGAGTTTTAGGGAATTATTTTGAAATATTTCTGCAGTATGGGGTAGTGGTCAAGAACACAGACTTGAGAACCAGAAAAAAACTGGCTCTGTTGCTTTGAGTGGCCTTACTCAAGCAACTGACTTTGCATCTCCATGCCTTGTTCCCTCATCTGTAAAGTGAGAGTGATTGTTAATAGAACCCACAGGGTTAGTGTGCTCGCTTGATGAGTTGCTAGGCCATAAGCATTTGAAATGCTGCCCAGCATCTGTGAGCTCTTACCCCTTAATGGGGCACATCAGGAGTTGTTCTGCTGTCACACTGGACATAGGATACTACTTCTGAGGCACTGTACCATTTGAATTCTCATCCAAATTCCAGTTTAGGGTAAATAGTTTTAAGTACATTGCATACACATCTGAAAAAAAAAAGAAGAAGAAGAAAGCCCAGGCCACACCTCTGTTTAAGTTCCTGAAGCTGATCCAGGGTGTATGCAAACCGTGGCTATAGAGACAGATACTTGTACTGCAGGTTTCCCTTCTCAAACTCAATCTGGCCTGATTCTCCACTGGGTGCATCTGCTACAAAAGTTTAAACAGCTGTGGGCTGAACACGGGCTGCTTTGTCCTGGGTCTCACCTTGCTGAGCAGGACTTGATTGGACTTCTCAACACAACTACCAACCTACCCACCTGCGTTTCTGTATTGCCACCTGCATTACTTTAGTCAGCCTGTTCAGAAGAAACAGCCAGATTTTAAAATATGAGGAAATTCTTAGACTGTTCTGCATTTCACAGTGTGAAATCTCTGTCTTAAGCTTATTAGAACATCTTCATTTTATCCTTATCTAAGTGTGTCTGTGTAGGCTTTGGGGAAATAATTGAAAAGCAGTTTCTCTCTGTATATACAGTAGGGGTAGATTTATAGTCTATAAAAATGACACTGGAAGAATTAATTTAAAATGGGAGCCTATAAGTCAGTCCTCCAGACCTGGTCACCCAGGGTATTGTGGCATGAAAACCTAAACCACTCCCCTTTATTAACACACGCTTGTCAACGCGACTGTGAGCAAACACTGCAGGGTGTAGAAGGTGTTCCAGAGGGAGCAAGATGGAACCCCAATTGTGAGTTCCCTCACTGTGACACAAGAATAAGAATAGGGGACATGACAGAATCCACTGTGTTTTTCAGAATCTTTTAAGTGCTAGATAAAGCTTAGAGTAGCAGAGGGATTTATCCATGTGGAAGCTTCAGAAAAGGCCTCATAGGAGGAAAGAGGGTTAGAGTTGGATCTTGAACCATGAGAAGGGCTTGTTCTACACAGAGTGTGAAAAAAGGGTTCCAAGTGGCTGTGGGTGGCAAGGGCAGCACAGTGGGTATCTGGGGGCCTTCTTGGAACATACCCAGCTCCTGGTGTGCTGTGGATGGGTTATGATTATTGTGCATTTTTCAATTAAATATCCTTGGGATTGTCGCTCTCTTTTTTAGCATCTAAAGCTTTAATTACCATTATTAATCTGTTAGACCATCCTGCTGTTCTTGCTAAGCAGATTTGCATTATCATCTTTCTCAGCAGCTAGTGGCATGTCTGTGATGGATATCGTCATTGCAGCTTCTGCAGTTAGGTTAGGCCACCTTGGTCATTTCCTTTCAATCCTATGTAAAGAAATGAAAATCAGCCCCAAGTGAACTATTGCTCCATTTTCTCAGTATGATTTCTATAGAAAAAGTTTTTTTCCCATTATTAAAGTTTGTTAGGTTTAGTGGGTCCTGAGTTTTTAGGGTAGATGTATTTCTTTGGACTAGTTTGCTGGTGTCCCTCAGTTTACACAGCAGCTCTTCCACGCCTCTCACTTCACATGTGGGTGAGCCTGTGGTTGCTGAGCCGTAAACTCTCTGGTAAGATCTTCATTCCATGCACAAAAGGAGGGTGTAGTTTGAGAGTTACCATAAACCGAGTCAGCTCTACACAGTTCAGTTACTGACTAGCTTTTGTCTGAAATATGTGAACAAAAGATTCTCCAAATCACTTAAGGCTATCATTAAAATTATGTGACTCTATGGTTTGTGTCCTCTAAAGATGGTGCACCCATTCATCTCTGGAGAGACTAAGAGCTTAACCTTCTTTTGGTTTTACCTTTGTAGTGCAGTGTGTCCTTGGCTTTTTGTGTGCTCCCTAATGATCCTCTTGTTTTATTTGCTCTCTACTTATATCTGCCTCCCAGTTCCCCATTTTTCTTTTCCCACTTCCTCCTTTAGAACACCATTCTCTAGTCCTTCAGGGATGTCCCAGCTCTGCTGTGACCATTTTACCCTAAAGTAATGCATCCATTAGGCTCATTTGATGGCTGTTCATTGAAAGCCTTCTTATGCATGTTGTTCAAGAAATGGGTGGAGCAAATTATATTCCTTGCTTTTGCAATTATGTCATAATGAACCCCAATATTATGTATAACAAAAAAGCACCAATAAAAAATGTTTTTAAATATTGCTGATAGGAAAACTAGTTTAACAAAATGACAAAGTAGTAAGGAAAAAAAATGGGTTTTCAAAGGCATCCCTTAAGTGAGACAAACGTATAAACAACCAATTGCATCTATATTCACTTATTACTGGTGCAGCTGAAATTCTACAATGGGCGGCAGGAAGCTTAGCCACCCAAGGAGGATGGGAAGATGAAACCTGACCCTGCCCAAGCCCCCCCTGGGGTGTCTTCTCCAGCTACTTCATCTTCCTTCTTCTCCACCATACCATTCTGCACAGACCTGGGTTTGGGTGCTTATTGGGCAATAATATACTTGTTTATTTAAATAAATCTAGCCAGTTCTTTAATAATTGTACACCTGGCCAATAGAACAATCCAATAAATGGTGACTACTCTGAACTTAGTTTTCTCATCTGAAAAATGAGAGTGTTGACAGTAGTGACTTCAAAATATTGCCAAGGTTTTTCTGGCATTAAAAAAAAACACTGATTATCAGCTAGAACAAGTACATAGTTGTATTGAAAACTACATGGGTGTTTGGCTTCAGTTTGTACTTAAAAGTATACTTCTTTAGTAGGATTAATTTCCAAGACAAAATGTACTTGGTTTGGTTTTGAATGCCAACACCAAAACAGTGGATTTTAATGAAATGTATAGTCAGAGGGAAATTTTATCTTGCAGGATGGAATTTACCCTTCTTCAAAAGTCTCTGATGTTTGCCTTTAAAAAAGAAAGGAAAAAAAATAAAAAGAAACTGACTCAATAGTTTGTTGTTCAATTAGTATACTAGGCAAAAATTGTTAACTGATTGTTAAATTACATGTGAATACCATGTTAACTAATTGTTAAGCTGCCGATGTATACCAGTACAATTTAGTGACCTTTACAAAGATCGTTTTGAAGTGATTTCAAGGATTCTAAGAAAGATAAGCATTTGAGTTGTCTCTAAATTTAGTAGCCCATGATTTTTAAGTATTTTTGACTTTTAGATTCCTGGGGACTATTAATAACATCTGTACATAATTTTTTTCCTTTAACATTATGGGGAACAAATATAGTTTTTAACCCTCAGTATTTCTTAGTAGGTCATTTCACATATATGTAAGTAAGCACTCCGGAATGTAACTGGGGTCTCTCCACTGTAAGTGCATGTATCAATAGTCAGGTGGTAAATTCAGAGCAGCATTCTGTCCACCCAGGGCTCTGTACCACACACGTGTACTTGTTATTCCAGGAGCTTTTTGAGTCTTTTATCTTGATTATGTTTTCCATTTGATTTTCATTATAAAGACTTAATGGGAAAGTATTGTTTTATAAGCATAATTCAGTTTGGCAAATATTTATCACTTAGTCTTTGGGCAATCCCTGGAAGGCTTATTAGGAAGACCAAATATGCACACAGTGTAAATTAACCATCAATGTAAGAAAAACTGCCCAGTAAAAATTTTAAAAGCAAATTATTTCATCGCAGTTTCCATGAATTTCTAGTGTTAATGGAGAAGACAGAACAAAATAAGTACGTTTGTTTTATAGGGTTACATAGTTGAAGTAAGCACAGGTGGATTAGAGAGAAGTTTCATTTAAGAAATGGATTGTAAACAGTGTTTTAGAGGAAGAGGAGGCTGCCTTGGAAAGACTTGGCATGCTTAAAACAAGAGTCAAGAGAAACTGGAACTTATGACCAGGAAGGGTTGGTCAAAGGTACCCACCCACCAACTGTGGGAGTGCAGCATTGCCTTCTGAAAACTTGTTAACAGGATGCATTTTAAATAGATTGGGCTCTGGCCATATGTTTACAAGTTGTAATTTTTTAATTTTAATTTTATTTCTTGATGATTCATGTTCAGTGGTACAAAATTTGAAAATTACAAGATGGTTTAGACCAAGTTTAAATCTCTCCCCCATTCCTAACTCCAGCTGATCAGAAACCTTTCCTGAAGGCAGCAAATGTTATTAGTATCGTTATAAATTTTTTCCTGATATTTATATATCCAAATGTAAGTTTATCCCCTTTGATGCAGATGTTCACATACCACATATTTAGTTACTATCCAAAACCTTTTGGGTTCAGATATGTTTTAGAATTCAGAACTTACTGGATTTTAGAAAAGGAATATAGAGCATATAGCATAAATTACATGATATCCTCAGGGGGTCTGAGCAGCACCTGGTAATCAAACATATTATTTCTCCAGGGATACTGAATACTCACACTAAGAATTAAAAAAAAAAAAAAAAAAAGAACCGTAAATGCCTGTCAGTTGCATCCAGGTGTTACTGTCAAGTTTTGGCACTAAACTTATAAAAAAAGAGTTTTGGGTATTTTTAAAGCTTTTTATATTTTGAAATTAAATGCAGATAAAGGATCATAGTTTGTAATATGTACCATCTACACCCTAGATTTTTGTTACTTTTTTTTTTGCAGGATTTTTTGCTTGGTTTTTGTTGTCTTTGTTTAACAATATATATTGGAATTCATTCCATGTTCTCACACAAAGAGCTTCCCTATTCTATAAGCAGTTAAAACTAACTTACATGCTAGACTTGTTAAATCACCATATGTATTTCAACTATTTTTTTATGTGTCTGTATGACTCATATTGGTTCTGTTAATAGCGTCACATATCTAGATCAAGTCACTGATTTCTAATATAAGGCTCATTAATACCATAATGGGTGCTGGAAAAAAATATTTTCAGGTATAATTTCTCTACTAACTATGGGGGAAATTGTGCAATTTACCTGAGCCAGTAGTAATACTATGCAATATTAATTTGTTCATTGTTATGGGGGGAGCCTTTAACTTAATTTTTATTCCTTATGAGAAGCCCTTTGCTAAAAGAACATATTCAGGTTTATTTGTAATATATTATCATTATTCTCTGCAGGCAAATCACTAGTAGGCAAGGCAATAGGCTGCTTCAATAGTGGTGACACTTTATTTAATTGGTGTGTCAGCAGATGACTGAAAGGAGAAAGACTTGTAATAGCATGCGCAGTTGTCACCATGCACCGGTGTTTGGACAGAGAAGTCTGACTAAATAAGGCAATGCCCAAGTGAGCCTTATCAGCGTTTGACCGGAATCCGGGCTAGCAGCTGATACACAGTGCCTGTCCACTGGCTCTGCCATTCCTTCGCTTCTTGGCAGATGTGTACTTATCACATCAAAAGTAACTGCCTGTAATGCTCAGAGTTGTTGCACCTGCATTTATTTCGTATAAAGTTGAATAAGAATGGCACATCAGTCTCTAGAGAGGATAAAGGAGAGAGTTCGGTTTACTGTTCCAAAAATGTGTTATGCATGTAAGCATACTTATTTTTAGTGATGTGTCAGTGGAGAGTTTGTTTAGGAGTTCGTTCACCAGCCCTGGCTCCTGAAGGTCTTTTCCCCAAGCACCACAGTGCCTCCCCAGCTGGCCTGAGGCTCAGGGACAGAGGTGGGGGTCCAAGGGAGGGAAGTTTGCAATCACTGCCACCCCTTGGACTCAGTAGGTGCAGGAGTGGGGAGGGGAAGGGTCACATTGTAAATCCAATACCACACCAATGTACTTTTCTTTTCCTTCACCTCTGTGTCCTCTATATTCTGCCAGTTTATATATTTGTGAAAAGAAAATGGAACAATTTTTGTAGGACTAAATCCAAGGTTCAGTTTAGTGGCCAGCAGGTAACTATTTTCCGTGCTGTGTTAGTGCTCACGGGACAACCTGGGCTTCTGAGCAGGGCTTGAGAGAGTTTCTGTGGGTGCACAGGCCCGTGGTTAAAGAAGTTTCTGAAACTGATGATTATAATGTGCCACTATCAAGTAAAAATAAAACCAAAAGATAAAAAACAAATGTGTGGGATCAGAGCTCTGAGCTGGGTTGGTAACATGGGTCTATCCTCTGATGATCTCCATACCTGTCCATCTTTCCTCCTTCTCACCTTAGCCCTTCAGCATAGAAGGGTAAAGTATTCCCGATCCTCAGCTCCACCGTCTCATAGGCAACCAGCCGAGGAAAGCCCCTCTCCTTTTCTCTTTTCCCAGGCTCATTCCCTGTATGACACATTGAGTAACGTGTGTCTGTTACGTCATTGATGATGTATAAATTGAAAAACATGACATTATTCTATTTTTGTGTGTTTACACAAATGACACCATTCCACACAGCTCACTTCCTTTTAGAATCTTTTTCATCTTCTAATATTACATTTTTCAATTTTATATGCATTTATATTTATGTATATGTGTGTTTTTTGTTGTGTGTTTTGAAATTGATCCATGTGTCACATCTACACTGTTGATCCTGCCTTTCATAGTATTCAAAAGTGTACATACGACCACATTTGCCTTATCACAGGCAGTATAATAATCATTGAATTAAATGTCTTTTAAAAAACCAAAATGCCATTCATTGAAATGCCTCTAGTAAAACACTGGGGGACCTGTTTCAATTCAAATATACATTCTCAAGTTCTTAATTTGTTTTCCTACAATGACGGTTGGTGCCCACCACAGCATAGTATTGTGAACCACTCTGGCCTGACGGCCCAGAAAAAGACATAATATTTCTGATGGAATGTGGAATGCATTTTGTGGTTGGGTGTTCTGTTTTAGAATAAGCTATTCATACATCTTCCCTAATAATAGTTTGGAACTTTGATAGGGAAAGCTTGATGGAAGATTCTAAGGCTGGTAGGCACACAAGGGGGACTCGTCTGACTGACTCCATAATCTAAGGTCGTAGAATGTGGGAAGGACACATGCTTTCAGTCAGGCAAAGTCTTGGCTCCACCTGGAGCAAGTTATTTTAACTTGTGTTAGCTTTGGTGTCTTTATTAGGAGACTTACAGAGCCCTCCTCATAGGGAAATCAAAAGCATTAAATGAGTCCATGTATGACCTGGATTTTGTGTAATGTCCAACCTGTACTGAGCCTTCAATAAAGGGCAGCTAGGGAAGATCTCCCAGCCTTGGGTTGGATTAGACAGCTTCACAAGTGTGTTTCTGAGGTCCTTGGTCACTCCACGCAGCCTCACCCCAGCCTCACATCTGTTTAGAATGTCAAAGGTGGCTGCTCTTCAGCTCTCTCCTGGAAGGAGGAGGCTGATGGTGGGTGGTACCAGTGGTTAGAAGAAAAGGGCAGGGAGTGGGAAGGGGAAATCCAAGAAGATCTATGCCATGACCTCAGATCACAGAAGTCTGGATGTGAGGGGATGAGTGTGGAATGAGTTGGGTCGGGGCTTGGGGCAGCTCCCGCTAACCACACAGGACAGATGAAAACAAATCTACCCATGGCTGTGAATCCAGGACTTGGTACTTGGATTCCCAGCAATCACAACTTTCAGCATTTTTTTTTAATATAGACTCTCACTAACAAGAATGTTCTTGTCAAACTTTCGATCAGAAAGTTGTCCATAGACACTTGCTTCCAATCAAGTGTGGGGTCATTTCAGTGTGTTGGATACCAAGGTTGGGTCTGTTCAACTGAAATAATTGGGTAAACACATCTGCCCACTTAGTATTTTCAGCTCCCTTAACCAAATTGGCTCGCTGAGGGATCAGTAGGGCTTTTGTTCCTACTATATTAAGGCAAGCCTTACATGCCCAAGTGACCACTGGTGACGTTCTGATCCAGGGAGGTTCATGGTAGACAGAGTGAGTTTAGCAGTGCTAGCTAATTTCCAGCCAGTGATTGATTTTATCTGTAGCTCACAGAATTGATGCAAATCCCCTTTATCACAATGATCAATGTTGTGAGAGTTCACTTTTAAATACAAAAGTTTAAGATGTTTGAGACTTAAATACAAAAGCCAGTATGATAAGCAAATGGGCATCGCAAGTTGGCAGATTTTCCCCATAATGTTCTTATCTCTCCAGCTGACAGGAAGAATGATGTGGGGGGAAGCGCCTAGGCTTTATCATTAAACATGGCCTACGTCTACTGCTAGTTCTGCTGGACAATGGTGTGTACTTTAGATACACCAGGACCTATTGTATCCAAACATGTATTATGATACATAAATGGACAGAATAATAACTTTAGAGGGTTGTTGTAAATGTTTTATAATTTTGGCCAGGTACCGCAGCACATGCCTGTACTCCCAGCTACTTGGGAGGCTGAGGCAGGAGGATGGCAAGTTTAAGGCCAGCCATAGTGACTTAGAAAAATGCTGTCTCAAAATAAAAAATAAATTAAAAGGACTAAGATCTAGCTCAGTGATAGAACACTGCCAGGTTCAGTCTCCAATACCATACAACCTAATTATTTTGTTCATAAAGTATTCAGCAGAGTGTTGAGGATGTAATACTCAATAATAGGACAGTATTACATATTTTCATACCATTAGGGTATATGTATCTCTATGCATGTTATAGTTATAAATCAAAATTAAAATTTTAGTTTTCACATTTCTCTCAGATCTTAATTAAAATAGTTCCTTGAATTAATTTAACTCTAGAATGGTTAGGTGCTCTTGGCCAGGCCAAACCCACAGGAAATGATGTCTTACTCTCTCTCCTCGATTTCCCCATCATCCACCTTTGTCTCGGCTGATCCTTGCTGCTTTTCCTCCTTCCTACCTCCATTCACTTCATGACTAATAAGCAAGGCAAGTGCATTAATAGTATAACCAACAATAAAAACAAATATTGGTTTTGCTGAAGAATAGCCCAGTTCTTGGCAGTAGCCCAGTTCTCTGCCCTCCCTGAACATGATGACCTTATAGCCCATGAGGGTGGCAAGTCACCCCCTACCAGAGTTTCACCACCTATGGATGAAGAAGTGATACCTTTTGGCCAACCCATTAGCAGTCTTTGTGCTTTGCATCCTGTGTGTGTCTGTTCTGATGCCTCCTGCCATGCAGTCAGCAGGGGTGCTGGAACTGAACAGGCTAGAATCATAAAGCCTGTGTAATTATATAGATTTCATGTCATGCAAACACTTGGGATACACACATGATGGTGGATCAGGGGTGTCACGTACTGGCTAGGCCTGGCTTCCTGGTCTACATAAATCTGTTGGAATGAAATCGGGTCTGAGATCTGAGTTTCTGTAAAATGCATTAACATCATAATAGTGCTGGGTTGATGTGGCTGGTTACCAGATAAAGACTTTGGCTACCATTCGAGATCCACTTACTAAAATAATCAGCTGTGAATCTTTGAGTATTATGTTCACATTCATCTATTGCTAGACTTTTTGATCTGTAGTTATAAAATACAATAACTTCGTGGATAGGCCCATTACTTAGCATTTTTTGTCATTCAAATAATAAAATAATTTTAGAAGATATATCTGCCTCTTCCTACCTGAATCTAATGCTTCTAACTTTATTTACCAAAGCAAAATAATTCATCTGATTTAATGGGAAGATTTTCCTCACTTAGAAAAAGCAGAGGGTCTACTTTTGTTAATATTTATTTATAATAAATGAATTTCCCTAGAAATGAAAGTGTAGATGCAACAATTATTGAATATTCAAGCTGAAGGGAATTTTAGAAATCTTCAGTTTTCCAGTGGTTTTCAAAGTGTGTTCCTCAGACTTCACAGGTCTTACAGAGCACCTGTAAGCCAGAACATGCACTTCTGTCTCTTTCCACAGGAAAGGGAGAGAAAGTGTTAAATTTCTTATAAGAAATAGAATTGTTCTAACAACCTAAATTTTCAGTCGAAGAAACTGATCCATTGCAGATATGGTGAAAGGCCTCTGGCTATAAATGAGAAGGAAGACATGGGCAATAGAAGGAACCCAAATCTAAATCTCTGGAACACCCACACAGAACTTCCCCTCAGCCAGTCCCCCCACCAAGCTCCCAGCTGATGCCTGCCTCAGGAAGGGGACGAGGAGAAGGATGGGGCCTGCCAGCCATGTTTTTAGAGCACTGGACTCATTTTGGTGCTTCTGAGGATATGAAAACTGAAAGTCTTTGGTATGACTTCTACTCTGCTTTCTGTTTATCTCTGTTTTATTTTCAAACTTTAAGCCCAATGTCAGGTAAGAATTACTGTTGACAAAAATTTATATCAGCTCCCAAAAAACTACATCCATGTTAAAACTTTGAACATGGTCATTTGAAGGCAGAGTGCACCTCGTAGCAGTTCTTTGTTGCTCAAGGAAAGTGGATCCAGTGACCCTAGGCAGGAAATGTCCTTAGGCTAACCAGCTCTTGAGTCAGCGATAGGGACTTTGTGTTTTCCATAGCCACTACTGGTACTTCCAGAGTAGAAAGAGTGGACTTGTGGACTGTAATAACTTCTAACTGGTAATAACACTGTAACAACACTGTGAACCCATTTGTCTTATTTCACAATTTGCAAAACTCTTGCATACATACTTCATTATGTCCCCACAACAACCATGCTGACTGTACCACTTCTACACCTGCAAGATTTAAGTAGTCTGCCCAGTGTCAGACAGCTTGCCAAGGGCAGAACAGAACCCAAATCCAGGCTTTCTGCATACCACCCCCTCACCTCCTGCTGCCTTGTGTCATCTGGGTGGTTCGGTTCACTGCTGTCCCTCACCGAGGTAAAGGGGTAGGACAATACATTGCCTTATGCTTTACTTGGTCACTGTTTTCTGGTTCCAGTTTATAAAGATACAGAAGTATTGCATAGACTGCTTCCGTCTGCTTAGAAAAGGAGGAAATAGGATTTTATAGTCATATTTTCTTGTGTTTACTTAAACTCTGGGAAAATCCTTTTTTAAAAAAACAACACTGGTTGGGTGTGGCTTGGTTAGTATTGGGATGAATGGGAAATTCGTTTCTTTTTCAGGGAGTTGGGGGGTGCGCACGGTATCAGAGATTGAACCCAGGGGCACTTAACCACTGAGCCACATCCTCACATCCTCATCCCTTTTTATTTATTTATTCATTTTTATTTTGAGACAGGGTCTAGCTGAGGTACGTAGGGCCTCTCTAAGTTTCTGAGGCTGGCTTTGAACTTTGTAATCCTCCTACCTGAGCCTCCCAAGCTGCTGTGAATCTATTACTTATCTAGAAACTTGTTTTAATGTTATTTAATCCAATGAGTAAATATTCTATATATGAAGTTAAGTGCTTATTCTGTGGCCTGGCTTTGTCTATGTGATCTGTGTCAGGACTTTACACATGTTTTCTGTGGTCCGTATTTAAACCTGAAAATTAGGTTTCACCATTATTTATGTTACCAGGTGAAGAAACTGAGGCATAGCCAGGATGAGTAGCTAGCCCTGTATTTCAGGCTCATGATTGTGAGAGCTCACATCTGACCAGATTGATTCTAAAACTCTGCTTTTAACCACTGTAGGAATGGATTAGACCAACAGCAAGAAACTCCACTTTGAGTGCATTCCGATATGATGTAAGAGGTATTTTTAGTTTGGAGCTTTTGAAGTTCATGAATCCTAAATAATGTGTCTATATCTCTGGAGCAAATCCAGAGAGACCGTGAAATTCCCATTATGCTAATCTAATCCAAGGATTACCTTTATGCTGTGTTTGTAACAATATGCTGTGGATTGAAGTGGGCTGGTTTTCAGAGCCAAATATTACAAGTGCAAAGACACCTGAGGACATGCCCAGGGCAGTAGGTGGGGAAGGAACAGCCAGAGCCTCCAGATGGCCCGAGCACAGCAGTGACCAGGATGACATGCAAGTGTGGCCTCAGGGTGGCCTGGCAGGCAGGAGGCTTCATATGCCACCCGTAGGGCATGAAGTGCCTGCCGTGGAGGGTTTGGCAGTGTCACCCCTGAATCCCAGTGACAAAGACACTGACCCAGCTCAGCAGCTCACACATGAGCAGCATCTCAGCATCCCACCAGGCCAACAGGAGATGCTGCCACTTGACACATTCCTTATGTTGGAGTAAAATCATTTGAAGAATTAAGTGCAGCTGACGATCACTTATTCATTGATATTGTCCATCATACTTTTATTTAAACTAAGAATTATTTATCCCTGAAAGGTCATCACATCCAAGAATCAACACAGGGAAATGGATATGTTAACTTAAGAAAAATTTTAAAAATTCCATCTGGAAGGAAATGTTCATCTCACAGTAATTCAGTTGATGAGGGAAAACATTGACAGGTAGAATGGAAAGAAAGACCACCATCAGAGAATTTTACTGTTCAACTAGAGGTCGGTGTGGCCATGTGGGTGCACAGGAAAATATCTCATCTTAGTTTAAACCAGCTCCCACCACCCACTAGCTGATAACCCAGGGTGGATTACAGAAGATACTCCTTGTAAATTTCTAATTAGTGTAAATTAACCCTGGCACATTTATCATCATCACCAATACTGGCTTGCTTAACTTAGTACAATCATGATACCTGTGTATTTGACTTTCCATCAGTAACACTTTATAGATTACAAGTCACTGGCCAGGAAGGGTCCTTTGTATATTGTCCTATTACTTCTGCCAAATTGGCCAAATTGACCTCCTTGTCACAGAGGGCAGAGTTCACAAGTCATCTCCCAGCTCACACCTTCACAACTTTGAATAAACCTCTTGTCCAGGATGAGTGGAGCATGAGCCCAAGGCCCCTGGGGACCTGTCTTATCCATTCATCCCTCTTTTCCCTAAAAACAAGAGATTTGGCTTCAGCTCCCTTATTTCTGGCTTCTGTACTTGGAACTCATTTGTTTAGTGGTATTTCCTTTCCTGGCCTCCTTAAGAACCTTGGTATAATTTGTCTTCTCCAAGACCATAATTCGTCTTAATCTTTGGGAGTATTATGATCTACATATGTGTGTTAATTGCTAATAATTACAGGGAAATACACAGAACAGCAAAAATTGAAATAATTAGGAATTTTTAGAAGTATATCTTTAGGGGAGATTTTTAGAACAGCAGATTCAGGAGCCGCATGGGAGGTGGATATGATCAAAGTATTTTATATGCATGTAGGTTCTGTATAATTAAAATGCATTAATTTTATATTTTATATTACTTATTTATTTTTGTGGTGATGCTGGGGATTGAACCCAGGGCCTTGTGCATGCGAAGCAAACACTCTACCAACTGAGCTATATCCCCAGCCAAAATGCATTAATTTTAAAAAGAAAGAAATATATATTTAGAACCTCTAATAACACTCATTTCCATTTTTTTTATTAAGACCAAAATTGGCCTCTGTTAGGTTAGAATCAAGACAGGGAACTAAGTAAGATGAATTTTTCAGAAATCTTTCTTCTCAAAACAAGGAATGGGGAAGGGTGATTTCATAGCCTTGCTTTTGGAGGAAAAGGTGATGCTTTTTTGGAGTAGTTACAGTAAAGTGCCATGAGGGGCCTTATGTTCACATTATCTGTTGTGATGTGGCCACAATTATGTTTCCTTGGCAGCATCCGCATGGCAGGTTCTTGATCCAGATAGTAAATACATGACTTACTGCTACTCATATTTATGTGGAAGAATCTCACACATTTTTCATTGTCATGTTGACTTTAAGAATGAGCCTGGAGCTGGGCACAGTGACACACTTCTGCTGTAATCCCCAGGAGCTGAGGCAGGAGGATTGCAAGTTCAGAGCCAGCCTTGGATCTCAGTTGAGATCATCTCAAAATAAAAATCTTTAGAAAGGGCTGAGGATGGAGCTCAGTGGCACAGAGCTTGCCTAGCATGTATAACATTGACTTAGTCCCCACAGCACCACCAAAATAAAAGTTTAAAGGGAGAGAGGGACTGGAGGTGTAGCTTAGCATTAGAACACTCCTGGATTCAGTCCCCAAGTACCACAAAACATCATCATTATTCTTATCATTGTTAGGGAGCTGGAATACATTCAGGAAATAAGGTGGAATCTTATTTATTGAAAGCTCGGAGCACTAAAGGTAGTATGGGATTTATTTTGAGTCGTGTTTTGATGCTATTCAAAGCGTAATTATATTCAATGCCACTTGTATGCCTTCCAGTAAAAACAGACACCTCTGTTTTGATACATGCACCTCTGTGTTGCCCCTATATAGATCAGTTTAAAAGTCTGTATCCCAGACTACATGTAACCAAATAGTCTGCTAATGGCTCTTTTGTTAAGGACATTTAAAAATGGTTTCATGTTAATTGACTAGTCTATGTGGGCAAATATACTTCAACATAACATTTCTAAGATGGTTTTTCTACTTGTTCCAGAAAACAAAAGTCAGGTCTATTATTTACTACCAAAGAAACCAAATAGAGAGATTTGGCTGACAGCAAGAAATATTCCAAGCAGTCCAAGGAAATATCTGCAAACTAAATAGGAAGAAACCCTGGTTTCTAGATCTAAGCACTTCTAGATCTGCAGCAAGAATATGATCACATACATAGGCTGGATTTTCACTCTGCAGCTAGCAAAATGGGAGCGTCAGCACCACATACATAAGGACCCCAGGCAAAAATCCTTGACTTGTAAGTTCCTGAAAAGTTAACCATTTTCTGATTTGCCGGACAAAGTGATAAATCTGGCTTTAGGCTAGCTTTGAGCTGGGATGGATTGTAAGACCTCAGCACCTATTCTGGAGAAAGCTGCTTTTTACATTTTTCTTAATTTTAATGATTTAAGGGCATTTCCATCCCATTTTTCTTCTATAAAGCAACAGCATAACTCCAGGTAGGAACTCAGCCTTGTGTCTGGTACAGAAGCGTTTGCAGCTGATGGCCATGGAAGTGGAGGGACAGATGGGGAAGAATCGGTTAGAAGCAAGTGCTTCTCACTTGCAGTCCACTTCTAAAAACTCAGAGACCTGAGAAGGCTAGCTTTATGTGTGCGTGCAATTTCCTCTGAGGCTCTCTCCATAGATATGTTGTACTTTATAAATTCCTACCTGTAAATGGGTCTTTGGAAAATTATTCTACAAATATTCCAGTGGTCCTCAGCCAGGGGCGAGGGCCTCTTTTCTTATCCTTTGATTATTGTCCATGTTTTCTCAGTAGACTCTTGGAAGTTTTTGGTGACATTTCCATCGGTCTCTGCCACGGTTCATCCTCCCCAGAAGATTCTGCTGAACACCTGGGGAGTGGGAGTCCAGCCCTGAGCATGGTGGGGCATATAGTGCAGAATCCCACACAGCTTGATACCGAGCCAGAGCACAATTGGATTATGTCAAAGGTGCCACGTGCGTCCGCTGTGTTTCTTCACAGTGCAGGCCAATTTAAATATAGCCTACTACCACAACTTGTCCAGAATTAAAATAGCACAGAACAAGTGGCAAATGGCAGGGACTAGGGCTCTTTGCCAGGAGATGGCTAAGGTCCGGGAAAAATGGGCTTTTGAGCTAGACCATAGGGCTCAAAATAATGACAGGAGATGGGATACCCTGTGATCCCGCAGCATGGCTTATGTTTCAGGTGAGTGCAGGTTCTCAGAGCATGGATGAGAACACTAGTTCTATACCCAGGAGCGTAGAAGCCCATTTCGAAAACTGAGTAAAATGGGCTACATTATTTTAAAAAATAAAATCTGGTTACTGAATTCTCTGGTTCGATGATTCTCATCAAGCATCAGGGTCAGTGCCATTGCAGTTGTGTTTTCCAGGCAGAGGAGACTTTAACCCACGAATTGAATTACATAATAGCCCTGTAATAAAACCTCATTTGACAAAGGAGGCTGGTATTGTACATAATGAAATTATAATTAAAAACTATGAGCAGCCCTAATTTAACAAGTTGCCAAGGCAGAGTTAGTAGTCAGTACAAGAGAGTTAAACTGTTTATTCCTGAAGTTTTTTGTTTAGTTGGTTGGTAGATTTTCAGTTTTTTCAAAATAAAACCCAAATAAAGTTTTATTAAAAGATAATAAATACAGTTAAGTATTAGCTCCAAGCGAAAACAAACCAAAAAACCTTCAAGTAGTCCTAAGGGTTTAACATTTGTTGCTGCAGATAATATTCCAAATATAAATATTAAAAATGTGTACATATTATGCAGATTTACATTTATTTATGTATTCACTCCAAATTCACTGTCAAGAGTAAGCCTACCAAGCAAACACTTAATACTTCTTTAGATATTTTTAATAATACAAAGGACTCATCATCTTATAGCATTTAAATTCATAGTTACGGTTGACATGGTTAAAGTGATAGTTAAGATTACAAAGCAGATTTAAAAATAAAATAATCTTTCCAGTTTAGAGTGGAAAAGATCGTGCTTCAGAAATTAAATTTGGAATTGCAGAAGCAAGGAAGACAAACTGTCTTCTGGAATTCTTCACCTTATACTTTAACGAGTAATTTGCAAGAAGCTATTTGTCATACTAGTGTCACTTGTGGTGATGTGTGTGTGTGTGTGCGTGCGCGCGTCTGTGCGTCTGTGTGTGTGTCTCAGCACTCAGGTCATGCAGCAGCACCCCTTCAGACCAGTATCAGAACCTTGTTCATCTCACTCTGCCAAACAAGATCATTTGAGCTGCTGTGACTGTGACATCTCAGAAAAACATTACAGAGAAATTCTCATTTGAAATTGACTTGCCAGCAGCCTTCATCTGCCAGAGAGAAAATTAAGGGGAAAGCAGCTTTCATTTCACATGCAGAATTTCAGAAGGGCTGGAGCTGGATAATGATGATGCAGGCAATCATCATTGCTTTCTGTGGTTTCTGTTACCTGCAGCCAACCTTGGTCCACAGATATTAAATGGAAAGTTCTGGAAATCCCATGATTTATAAGTTTTATTATAGTATATTGTTACTCTCTTTTTATTTATTGTTCTATCTTTTTATTGTTGGTAATTCGATGCTGTGCCTAATTTATAAATTAAACTTTACCACAGTTATGTACATATAGGAAAATACAGTACATCTAGTGTTCGGTACTGTCTGTAGTTTCCGACATCCACTAAAATAGCCATTCCCCATAAGGAGGGACTATGGCATATATAGTGAGTATGGAAAGGAAAGTGAGTGTGTATGTAGAATTAGCAAAATTGCCTGTGTGCCCAGAATGGCAAATAATTATGCAGAGAAGCATTTCTAGGCATTTGTAGATCTAGGCATTTGTATGTTGAGGTTTCATTTGAGGTAGAAAATAGCAGTAGATGATCATGAAATAAGGATTTGCCATCAGGAAAGACAGGCCAGGCTGATTATTCTCGGGAACACAAATTCAGACGTGCTCTGAGGGGCTGGGGTTGTAGCTTAATGGTACAGCACTTGCTTGGCATGTGTGAGGCACTGTGTTCGATCCTCAACACCACATGAAAATAAAATACAGGTATTGTGTCCACCGAAAACTAAGGAAAAAATGTAAAAAAAAAAAAAAAAAGTGATCTGAAACCTGAACGTGCATCCATAGGAATAACAAGGAATGGGGAGTGTTCCTGAGGTCCAAGAGAGCTCCTAACAGTGAGCAGCCTCCAGCTTCTAACACTATGTCCTTGTCATGGGTACACAGAGGCTTCTCAACTCTCCTCCTGACTCTGGAACAAATGCCACTACCAGAGTATTCCAGGTCCTCCTTGGAAAAAGTCCTTTCTACTAGAGCTGTGGGTTCCATACCTGTCCCTAATGGAAGGGAGGTCCCTTCAGGGTGGGCCTCTTCTGGACATCATGGCTGACTCTCACAGCCTCCCCTGTCCTCAGTGACGTTCATGTGTTCGGCTAACTGGTTGACCCCAGGGACCTATATGACACTATAACAGGGCTTTCTGTGCCCCCCCCATTTCCTTCATGACAAGACAAAGCCTAGAATATGAACCTGTCTTCCATCACACCTCTTGCAGTATTTTCTGGGTCCAAAATTATAAATATAGTTTATAAGTGTCCACTGGAATCCTGGATCTCCTATTCATGGCTCTGTGTTCTCCACCTTAAAGACAAGGGGGCTTTTCACATTCATGCTTCAGAGAGGACAGTTAGCTGATAAAGCAGGGGCATGTCCTTTGTCACCGAATCTGTTGTCATTTCAGAGGCAAGACCTATTTCCAGTCCTCATCGCTGGCCAAAACTTGGCACGTTGAACAATTCTAACCTGAAAGGATGGCTGGATGCTCTGGGGCCAACTGGAGACCCCGCTAGAGCCACCATCAGATACCAGCCAGGCAGTAGAAGCTCGGATCTTAATACTAAGGTGGCAACTCTCCTGCCCCTCTGGAGTTCAACCTGCCCTTCCCACAATTACAAGATGACAGAAGATTCTGAATTCTTGGACTTGAAGGGAAATCCCTACCTTGGTGGGAATGGCATCCTCTGTGCCCCTCCCCAACCCTCGGCCTTGGGTTGTATAACATCCCCTTAGTGCCTGGAATTCTTCTTGAGTGTCTTTGGACTTGGGCTGATCCTCCTGTTGGGGAGGAGTGGTTTCATTTGTGTTAATACATCTGTCACTAAGGCAGTGAGTCGAGGAAGGTAGGCCCTGCATTCTTCAGTGGCTGCAACAGGGTCAATCCAGCTAACTAGCAAGCCCCGGATTCAGTCAGTCCCACCATGAAAATAAATAAAATTTAAAAGTTCATTAGAATGTTTCTAGAGTCGATGCATAGACAGGAGGCATCTGGTCAAGAATATTCCAAATACTGTAAGAATATAAATATAACCATCTATCAGGACCAGAGGAAAAGATTCCTATTCTTTGAGCAAGATTCTTGGACAGACCTGATTTGAATCCTGCTTTGCGTTTCTACCATCTCTAAGTATTGGTGTATTAGTATCTCAGTGTTCATGCATTCACCTTTAAAACTGTCTTTGCCCCTCCATTATACCAATTGTTACTTAAAGGTGCTAAAGAGAAAACCAGCAGCCCTGGTTTACCCGTTTGTTTCCACTTCTATTTTCCTCAGTATCCTTGGATAGGCTGCTATTTTATTGAGTTTTAAAATGAAAGTTTTCTATTCTCAGTTTATCATAGCAAATGCTGAAAATAGGGAAATACAACATAATTTTTTGAGATTCTCATGAGGAAAAAAGAGAAAACTTTTTAAGAATTCAGGGGGAACTAGATAATCCTCTGATATTTCCTTTTAAACTTGGAGGCGTTAATTACTAATTTGGTGATTTGGGGAAGGCAACTCTGAGTTGGATGAATCTGTAGTATTTTTAACACCACCTAAAAATGTTCCTTCTAAAGAATAACCTTGATGAGAAGCAAATCTGCCCTGTAGTCTTTAGTAAGATGTTTTCTAAGCTGTGTTATTCCATTTGAAAGTCAGCCAAAATTGGTTTTAAAAAAATGTGTAGGAGAAGAAAGCTGAATATTTGCATTTTTCAATAGAGGCATTAGTCTATTTAAAATAAAGATTGATTAAAGAGAGCAGTAACAGATTCAAAGAGAAAGCATGAACTATGAAAATGAGTGGATTTTTAGAGCAGAAAGAAAAATGAAATAATTACATACTAGAATGTTTGCTAAAGTAATACAGAAGTCTTTCTCAGAACATACTTGCTTGCCATTATCACAAAGGGTAAGAGACTTGGGTTCCATCCATTTATTCCACAAGATAGCTGTGTGACTTTGAATATGTTTCTGAGTCTCTCTGAGTCTCAGACCTCTACAAAAGGAAAAAGAAAAAAAATTGCCTGACCATCAGGGAGGGACCACAGGATTCTCAGAGACTTTCCAACTTTACAACTGTGTTTTTAATATGTCTGGTAAAGCAGAAGATTGAAGAGTCACTTCTTCAAATCCAGAGGCTTAGCATGTATCAGAGCAGTACCTTCATGCTTGTTGTTGTATGTTGCAGAAAAGGCTGGAAATTTAAATAAAAATAGTTGAGGACTCCTTGATTGAACTATTGAATGCTTTCTGGTCCCAGACTAGGCATGAGGTAACTGGAGTAATGGAACCACAGTTCCTACCAGGAAATGCGAAATGATGAAAACTAATTTGCTGAGAGAATAACCACACCCCCGACACTTTAGTATTTCTCCCAGAGTCGTTCTTTCCTAAACTATAGCTTCAAAATGTGTACCTCTGAAGTGGTAAGAGCTCAAGATGATAGCTACTCCCAAGCAAGTTCGTGTTTGTACCGTTAAGCGTCAGAAA
Organism: Callospermophilus lateralis; assembly: GCF_048772815.1. Classification (NCBI taxonomy): domain Eukaryota; kingdom Metazoa; phylum Chordata; class Mammalia; order Rodentia; family Sciuridae; genus Callospermophilus; species Callospermophilus lateralis. The sequence continues at coordinate 35,014,958 of NC_135320.1, read as the reverse complement.
CCCAATAGAGGAATGGGTCCCTCTATTGCTCACTGGTTAGGCTCATCTGGACAGAACAAAGTGAAGGGGCAGCTTTGGGATCGTAAGAGCCATTTCAGATGATAGAAGATGGATATCTTATTACCTTAGCGATTGTTTCTCGACTTGAGTTCAAGGAGAAGATCTAAAGGCCTGGTGTCGTTTTTAAGGAGTAAATGGTGATGGCTTAATTTTTTAAAAACACGTAAGTATTTATAAAATGGAATTATTTAAGCACCAGGGGTATGCATTTAATGGACATTTGCAGCAGCAAGTGGAGATTAGGCCAGTTTATGATCCATAATAAATGATTTGTCTGTTCTTTAAGTGAAGACCTCGAGCTGCCATCATGTGTTCTGACCATTACGTGGTCTTAAATCACTCTAATTCTTAGCCGTAATTTAATTTGTACCTCTAACAGACCCTTGGCAAAAGTCAAGAAACCTAATACTGAAGGGAAAATAAAAACAGTATCGACATTTTAATTTTCATCATTATCCAGAAATAGTTCTCAGATTCTGAAGCTGCAGAGTTCTTATTAGACACATCCAGGTGTCTCTGTGACAGTGCCCAAGAAAAAATGTACTTGTGATTATGTCTAGCTCCACCTTATAGAATATGCATCTACCTTAAAATAATTTGGTCTACCTAATGTTGCCAAAGGCCTACTAGCACCCCCCCCCAAAAAATGGACCTAAAGATATATTATTTAATAGCAAGCCAGATTCAGTCAAAATAATACACTATCTATATAATTTCTCATTAGGAAAGACAGATCTTATTTTAATCAGCTAAAAAATACCTAAAACCATAAAGTCTACTTTGATAATGACTTTACACTTGTCTGATTACCTTCACATTTTTCACCCAATCTTAGCTCCTTATTTTTCATCTGACCCAATGACCACCTTTGGTGGTGGACTCTTCCTCCCTGCCCACAGCTCCAGGTGATTCTATGTTGCTCCCCATCCTCCTTGATCCAGGTCTTTGCCTCTGTGTCATAGCCACATTCTACCTCCTGTGCTTCTCCCAGAGAAGAACCCTGCTAGAGAAAGATGTACAGTCATAGAAACCCAGGTCAGGTTCTCCTGGGCCACTTAGCATTTCTAATATACTTCTCTTCCATTCCTTAGAACTTTGGTACAGTGATGATTCTTCATCTTCACCTCTTTAAGCCCTCAGAATCTCCCCACTGTCTCTAATTTCTGCAGAAGACAGATAATGGGCATTTATCCAATAAATACCCTAAGTTAATACTAAGCACTTCATATAAATCAATCCTGATCTCAGTCTAACTCTACACATTAATATTGTCCCCATTTTACAGGTAAGAAAATTGGGGGCACAGTCAACATGATGAATTGAGGTGAGAGCCCAGGTCTTTCTGGTTCCAAAGCCCCATGACACTCTTGTTCTCTTTCAAACTTGCTGTCCTTCAAATAACCTTAAAACATTGGATCAACTCATCCCTTTTTAAAAAATATTTTTTCCTGTTTTGTTTCTCTCACCTCATCTAGGATGTGGCTCCAACAAGAGTCATCTTCTCAAAACTTCATTTTCTCCTATTCTTTGGGCATCTTCCTTCCCACCTTCCACTAGTTATCAGTTCTCATTTACTTAAAATGCAAGTAAAATGTCTTTCCCCTTGACCCAGCTAATTCTTCTGGTTACTGTCCAAATTTCCTTCTTCCTTTCTGGGTCAAAAGTCTCCAGCATGTGCCCCACACCTGCTTCCTCCACTTCCTCTGCCCAGTTCTTCACCGACTCCCTTCCATCTGGCTTCAGCCGTGGCCTTCTTATTCCAACTGCTCCCTCAAATAGGTCTCAACAAATTCAGCCGCCTTGACTCAGCCTTCACTTTCCCTAGCACAGGGGGATTGACAGACTGTCCCTTCCTCAGATTCTTACGGCATTGCTAGTGGCTGCCATAAATCATAAATCAGCCAGTCAGGCTGAGAAAAATGCAGCTACCCCAGAGGAAAGACAGATTCTGATGTGACCCACTTCACTTCTAAAAGGAGCCCAAGATTCACCCAAGAACTTAAAGGGATTCTGTGGGAAGTTCGCCAGCTCTGTGTATGCTCCCTTCTCTCGGGTTATTTTGCTATTTCTTCCACCCAGTCCCCAGGACACTTAGGTTTTAATACTCAATTCTTTGCTTCCTGACGAGTTCAACCACCTTTCCTTGAACGCATCATGGTGCTCACACTTCTGTTTATTGCCTGGACCTCTAGTTTACATCATAAACTGTATTTACATTATAAACTGTATTCCCAACTATAAATGCTCTTCACATAAACTCCTACTTGTGTAAAACTGAGTGTGTCATCACCTCCAAACTGGAGTAGGGCCTACACAGTTTCTATCTGCTGTAAGACCAGGCGTCTGAATAACTATTTGGAATCTTGGGGTTATCCCTTATGTTTCTCTCCTCCTCACCCATTTATCCCTTCCACTAGGATTTTTGAAGACGGCTTCTATGGAAGGTATTTATGGTAGCAAAACAGACAGGAAAACTGTCTGCATGTTTGGAAGTTCTGACATCTTTCCAAAAATTTCCAGCAGTTATTCCTTTACTTTTATGACTGATCCCTCAGAAGTTTTTCATCTTGCAAAACTGAAGTGCTGTACCCACTAACCATCTTTCCAAAGTCTCCCTCCAGCCCCTGGCAACCACAATTCATTCTTTCTTTCTCTACAAATTTGACTACCCTAGCTACCCTATACAATATTTGTCTCTTTGTGACTGGCCCACTCCACTTAGCCTAAAGTCGGCAAGGTTTATCCATGTTGAAACATGTATCTAAATTTCCTTTTTAAGGCTTGCATAATATATTTACATATACCAATTTTTTTGTGGTTTATTCATCTATTGACACTTGGGTTGCTTCAAACTTTTGGCTATTATAATGCTGCTGTGAACTTGGTGTGCAAATCTCTCTTTAAGACCCTGCTTTCCTTTACTTCTGTGCCTATATCCAAAATCCAATTGGCAGACCATGTGACAATTCTATTTTAAATTTTCTGAGGAGCTGCCATAGTATGTTCCAGAAGAGCAGCAGCCACTTCACCTTCCTGCCGGCAGTGCAGGGGGTTCTGGTTTCTGCACATTCTTGTAACTTTCTGGTTTCTTGGTAGTAACCATCCTGATGGGTGTGAGATAGGATCTCATTGTTTTGATTTGCATTCCCCTGGTGTTTAGTGATGCTGAGCACCTCTTCATGTTTCATGGCCATTTGTGTATCTTTTTTGGAGAAATGCCTATTCAGGTTTTTGGCTTATTTTTTGATAAGGTATTTTGTTGTTGAATTGTAAGAATGTTTTATATATTCTGGATACTAACCCCCTGTCAGATATGTGATTGGCAAGTATTTTTGCCCATTTACTGGATTGCAGGTGCTTAAGCTTGAAATAGATGTTTTAATATTATTTAATGGTAATGTGCTTGAACTTTAAAATGACCCTCATTAAAAAGGACTTTTCTCCAAAGATTATTTCAAGAATAAAACATGCCTTAAATTTTTTTTAATATCACATTTTTTTCTCATCTGATATAAATAACATCGGGAGGTAAATCTCAGATAATTTTTATAAAATAAAATTTTATTTTATTGTTGTCAAATAAAATGTAGGGGCTGGGCGTGTAGGTCAGTGGTGGAATACTTGCCTAGCATGTAAGATACCCTGGGTTTCATCCCCAGAAGCAACCAAAAAAAAAAAAAAGATAAAGTGGAATTACTTGGCATATTCCAATTAAGGAGTAAAAATGCGACTTTGACCTGGCTATCAATAGACTGTAGCCTTTAAGCTTATTAAGTTGTTGATCAGATGTTAGGGAATAAAGTTGCTAAAGTACTGAAGAGTGAGGACTGATTTTTCTAAGTGTGAAAATGTTATAACTTAGAGGAAATCTTATAAAAAGGAGACTGAGTAGTAAACGCTGCTGTTCCCAAATCATTATACCTGTCCCCTGAGTATTAGCACACTGACAGGGGCTGGAGCTCAAGAAACTAGTGTAACAAGAATTTATTGATCCGGGAATTGGCTTTTTGTTTTGTGTAAATATCCTGCCGGTTTCCAGAAAGTGCTTTCAGAGCCCTCTCATCTGTCACATTCACGATGCGTCCCTGACGGTGGGAGTCTAGCATCAGAGCGTGTGGTTAGAGAGCTACGAGCTTATGTGGAGGCTGCTTTAACTCTAGGTTTTCTGGTGGCCTTAACGAGAAGAGAAACAACAGATTGTGTAGTCCACATTGTATGGTACAATGAAGCAAACCAGTTTATCACCAGAGACTGATTTTTTTCCTGGCACTGAACAATGAGAGGATTGCGTCACCTAAATCTCAATAAACATGACAACAATACACATAATGGACAGCATTTCATGAAAGGTATAGAAACATTCTTCTCTGCCCTTGACAGAAAGCCAGGGACTGATACTGACTGCAATTCTGCAGAGACATTTCTGTGATAAAGTAATATGGTTTAACTTTTGATCTCTTCAACTAGAACCATTTGTGGCTCAGATGGGCCTTGACCTGATCTCTGACTAATAATACTTCCAAAGCCTGTTTTCTAATACATGTGCAAAAATTTAGACCCGTAAGTATCAAATACCTAACTAAATAGCAGTATTCTGCCCCTTAGTTTACCTTTTGTACCTAAATAACTGGCTGTCTTTTAGAGGAAAGGAAGACATGATCCTCCTGCATTAGCAAAGAGGATGAACTATTCACTGATGATATAACATGTTTAAAACCAGAATCTAAGAATTCAGTTTCTTGAAGTTACTACTTCAGGTCCTGTCTTGTATTTCTTTTTTTAAAAAGGATAATTTATGGAGAAAATTAACATTCAAGAACCAATAGATGGGATAGATGAGGACACCTAAGATGTAGTCTTCCCAAACCAGTTCCTGAGAGTGGAGTGATCGTAGAATCATTGTCTAGTCTAGATCAAAATCTTCATCAGCTGTCAGTCAATCACTGTGTGAAAGATTGAGATTAGAAGGTGGAAGACATCTAAGGGCCCTGTGCTTTGCTGAGCACCAGGAGCATGTGCTGAGCCTCACAGGGTTTGTCTTATCCAAGAACCAAATCCAGATTGAAGGACCAGTTTCTTACCAAGTGCTAGTCACCTAATCATGGCTCTGATTTTCAATTGCGATTTCAGCAGCCAGTTGCTTCTTCTCCTATCAGGGAGTATTCCTTGCTCAACAGACTAATTTTTTCTTTAAAAGAGCTGCAACTGTCTGCACAAGATAATTGGTTTTCTGAAATCTAGGTCTCACATAAATGAGTAATGTCACAGTCCAAAAGGAAGGCTCACAGGTCATATTTTTTGCATTTTATCCCCCATGATGCCATAACCCAGGAAAGAATTTCTGATTATTGTCAGGCATTTTCAAGAGAACCAGAAGGGAAATAAAATGGCAAGAGATGGGCTCTGCCTTTGCAGTAACCCTGGTGAGATGTTAATGCTGCGACCAGGGCAGGAGCAACAGTTGGATTGAGGATGTATTTTGAAGGTGGTGCCAACTGGATTTGCTGACAATTGGTGGGGCATGTGAAAGAAAGGGAGGGATCAGGGATGGCTCAGAGGGTTTGGCTTGAGCAACTGCAAGTGCAGTATTGCCATCAGCTGAGATTTGGGTTTTCTCAGGCTATCTACCAGTTGCTCTTATTTTTAAATTTTCCTAATAATTAGCTTTAAATACTTGGTTGTCAAAGCAAATCACAAGAGCAGACGCTGAACCAATTAGAGTATAGCCTTTGCCATCAAGTTTTAAGGGTTGGATCAGTAAAATAACTCTGACTTAATACATATAATACATTTTAAAAGGACAGCAGAATATATATGTGTGAGAGAGAAAGAGACTGGAGATTGAACACTGAGCTAAACCTCCAGCCTCCAAATCAGCGTACTTTTGAAGCAGTTTATTGTTGAGAAGAGAATGTATAAAAAGTAGAAATAGCAAATTTTGTAAGTATCAGTTTTACCATTAGCAGAATTGTGGTAGATTCTAGATTAAAATCTTTATCAGCTGTGTCAGGGTAGACATAGGAGCTATCAAAAGCTATAAGTCAGAGTAGACCTTTAAGGACCCTGAGCAGCATGTTTGTTGGCCAGAGGAGGAGTGTAGGTAGAGCATGTTCAGTGTACAGTTGAATATGCTTTTTATAAAAGCATTGTTATATCTAAGAAAAATTGAATGTGTCAATTAGGGAGGAAAGTGAAAAAAAAATTGGGAAAACTCCATTATTGTTTTCCAACTAAGGTGCCCTGAGAGGTTTTGAAGCACTGTTTTGATCCTTAAAGAAAAAAAACCTTAGATACTCATCAGGTGACTGATTCAAAAAATAATTGGTAGTTACATTCTTAACTCCCAAGTTCTGCCTGGCATTAAGAAGTTTTGGTTCCTGGTGTCTCTGTTCACAGCTGACCTCTGCAGGGATGGTGTCTGGGAAAAAATTATCAGGCTGTGAGGTCTCTCTGTATATCAGCATCATTCTCATGGTTTTGCCCACGTCATAACTCTCCACAAGTTAAAACTTTGGATTATTTGTAAAATGAGAGCCCTAAAAGTCAGCAACTGATGCCTCACTAAAAGGAGTTGCTTCTTGGTTATTTTTACTGCATTCAGTGGGGGAAGCTTATGTGATAATGGTATGTGGAAAAGGCCTAAAAGACTTATAAATGTCAGCAAGCTTTTGAATGAATGAAATGTGTCCTGGGTACCAGGCTCCTTCTGTGCACATATGTTTTCCTTGTGACCAGCTGCAGCAGCAAGGCATCCCGCTGAGTGGTTTCAGCTGACCTCTGCAGACTGCCCAGCCCGATGCTGCACCCCAGGAACAATGGCATGTCTGTACCAGCTGGCTGATTAAAGGGGTCGTGTGCAGCTCTGGAACCGGGCCTGGGATTTGAACACATGAATTCACTAACATGAGCCAGAGGCAAGTCCAGATTATTCCTGGGCGAAAGCTAGACATTCCAGTAGCCGTGGGCACATGTGACTGATGGTAACAGCAAACTCAGAGCTCCTGTTCTGTTCCACATCTCAAGATTGGGTTCACCAAAAGCTTCTGAGCAGACTTCTGGGTTCAAGTTTGGATGTGGCTTTGACCAGCCGTGCAGCAGTACTCTGTTCAGCATGGAGCTGGGCTAGACAAGGAAGTCCTCTCCCTCGGTTTAGTCTTACAGGAAAGAGTAAGTAAAAAAGTAAAGAGTTAAATGAAAAAGTAAAGAGTTAAGTAAAAAAGTGGCACATGAAGCTCCCATAACTCTGTGCTTTCAAAATGTATCTGCAGAAGAGTAAGCTGTATTTATCTGTTCTCCAGTTTAGCCTATTGTCAAAAGTGGTGGAGATAATACTACCATTTTATTTGAGTGTATATAATGGCACATTGCAATTGTATCAGAGTAAGTGATATATTCGTGAGTTTTGTAGATTTATCATTGAAGGGCTAGCAGACTACATGATAAGGCAGCGCCGCTGTACTCTTATGGCTTCATTAATTATGATACCTAGACATAATTAGGCTCTAGCTAAGAATAGCAGATAAAATGGAAGATCATTCTGGGAAAGATTCTGAGAAACTGAAAGAACATTAACAGAGGGCATCTCCTGACTCTCAGACACAGAACAAAGCCTCCCCCACCATCAAGGATGGCACCACGCAACCAGCTTCTACAGCAGTTGCTTAGGAATATGTTCTCTTAGCTTCTTGGTTTTGTTTCCATTTTGTGTTTTAGGATACCCTGTAGACAGAAGTAATCGGAAATATCCTACATGATTCAGAAAAAAAAAAAAATTTGTTTTGATGGATTGGAGTTAATTCATTTATTTTTAATTAATAGAGTCTATTTTTTAGACCAGTTTTTAAGTTACTAGAAAAATTGACCAGAAAGCACAAAGAGTTCCCATCTGCCTCTTCTCCCTACCCAAGGCCCATGTGCAGCTTCCTTCATCTTGCATCAGTGAGTGCTTTTGGTATAACTGACGAGCCACTATCAGTACATAACATTCAAGGCTGTTGTTTGCATTAGAGTCCACGCTCCTTGTTGGGGAGTCTGTGGATGTTGACAGATGCCTAAGGAGCATCCCTCAGCTCCACTCATTCCCCCTTTTCCCACTTGTACTCTGAACTCCTGGCACCCACTGTTCCTTTATTGTCTGTATGGTTTTGTCATTGCATTTATTTGTAAGTTAACTGTCCGGCTGTTCTGAGGAAGTGTCATTCATTTCTTGATTCATAAAGTGGCCCCCCAGTAGTGTGCCCAGGTAGTGTTCTGTGCATTGCATTGGGATTTATAGCAGAGGATCAAACATCCAAACTCCCACTCTTCGTGGAGCTTCCAATCTAGTACATCAAGCCTCCAGGCTTGGCTGGGTCCTAAGAAGACATGTGGGCACCATGAGAACCCAGGATGAGAAGAAGGGGTTGGAGAAAGTAGGTTGAGCATGGAGCCTCCTACCAGTGGTCTCAAGCCAGCCCCATCCTCCTATTTTTCCTTCTGACCGTGTACCTCTGTGGGTTGGATCTGTTGGCATCAGCCAGCTGTCAGCTGTGTTTCTCCCTGAAGACCAGCTGCACAGGGCCATTTCCCAACTCTTCCCTTCTCTGTTGTCTCTGGGAGATGTGCACGTACTTCTGTCAGACTTCCATTCAGCTTTTACTATTAGCTATTTATAGCCCTGCCTACTGCTAATAAAATATGATAGAAAATTTAAGCAGTTAGAAAAATTAGATACCCATAATTGCCACCTAAAGATTAACTAGACAAGGTTTACCTGTTTCGGAAGTGGATAACCCATGGTTCTCTGCCTGACCTCTACATCCTCTCTGCTGGGACTGGTGACGTCCATTCTCCTGCGTTGCCCTAAGAAGCCTAGGGCTTTCCCTGCCTCCTTCTCCCTTGCCCCTAGCCCTTTGGAAGTAGTAGAGATTTCAGGGAATACAAATAGGCCAGGGAAGGGATGGAAGACCAAGAGATCCATTTTGTCTGTGTCAGCTCTGCCCCCTTTTCATTTTTATTTCATACCAAAAAAAAAAAATATATTGCTTAAAAGTGAACTAAGTGGGCTCCTGGGTAACCCTCCTGAGCAGGCAGGTAGGAAACAGTAGTGTACGTCTCCCAGCAACATCCCTTGTAGCATTATGCTGGTCACCCAAAATTGGCCATGTGAGAGTTTTTAAGCCACGGACATTGATAAAGAGTACCAATGACAGTTTTGCTAATCCCCCCCACCAAAAGCCACTTTAACAGATGTTGCTTAATCAGACTTTTACATTGATTCTACCACAGGAATTCAGTCCATGAACACTGTATTAAATCATATGCTCTCTCCATAGTTTCAGGGTGGGTAACACCAACCACAGCCAACAGATTTGATCCAATAAGTTTCAACAGCCAGACTTAGCATCAGGCTACACAGGCCCCGCTCATCCTCTTCATTTTCTCCTGAAATGTCTGAGGCGATTTACGGGTAGCTTCATCTCTTTTTATTGAAATCCCACTGTGATAGGACACCAAAGCTTAGTACTGCAGGTATCAGGCCATGATCCTAATGAACAGTTCTTTTCTTGGATGGACGTTTGCTTGTCCACATGTAATTAATAAGGTGCTACCTTTGCTGACTGGCCCTTTCGTGCCCCATGTAGGACTGCACACGCAAGAGCGAAAGCTGACGCTGCTGACCAGGCTGCGCTGGCCGCCCGCCAGGAGTGCGACATCGCGAGAGCTGTAGCCAGGGAGCTGTCACCTGATTTCTACCAACCAGGTAAAACCCTTCTCCTTTGATGGGAAATATTGGAGCACTGCCTTTGGTTTTCTTTTATTTCCTTTCTCACATAAAGGTCCCTGTTCATGAATCATGAATACTACAAGATCAGTGGGAGTGCATATTAAGTAACAAAATATCCCCTCAAGTTTGCCAGCAATGGAGATTTGGGGGGTACTCCCTGTCTGCCTCTGCACTCCCAGCCACATATCCCCCCAGCTTTGAGCCAAGAGCTCCAAACAAGTCAGGAATCTAAAAGTATCTGACTTATGAAAAATTGTGTTAGTTGCACATTCCATCACAAATGTCCCCAGATTCAGAGACACAGACAATAATGGCATCAGCAATAGGAGAAGAACTAGTTAGTACTGTGGGGTTTCTTCGTTTGTTTTTTTACGTACCTATACTGAAACTCAGAGGCGTGTTGTTAGTTAGTAACTACTTGAAAACAGATTAACCGTAATAGATGAAAAGGGAAATGCATGTTGTAATGGAAAAAATGGAAAGTGACAACCTCAAATTAAAAAAAAAAAAAACAAAACCATCTTGATCACCTGTCTCTCAAATATTAAGAAATAGCCACCAACAAATACTTGCAGGAAGTTTAAATTTAACTCACTTCCTAGTAGTCTCCCAGTAAGCTGTTTTCATCCCTTTCTGTAATATACTAACAGGGTTTTTTGTTTTCAAAATAGCTATACCTTTGAATATATGTGTCTCCATTGTTCTATATACAACATCTTTCTAGTGATTGTTTACAGAGAGAAACAGATTTTTAGGTAAAGAGATCAAAATGTTCTAAATTTCTATTAAAATTTATATTTTCATGGTAAAGAATTTCCACCCATTGATTTTTATTAAATCAATCAAGCTGCATATCATCCCATCCTTCCCAGCACCCTGAGTGGTGTGGGTGTTTGGTTTGCTTGTGGTTCTGCTGAGGGTGAGACAGCATAAGAACCAGGGGGATCTCTGAGTCCCGATATACAGAGTAAGTGAATGTGCGCAGAATGGCAAGAACCGTAGAAAATCTAGAAACTTGGCTTTAATAAAGGATGGAGTAATGCAAAAAAAAAAAAAAAAAAAAAAAAAAAAATTGACCTGCTGATTTAGAGGTATGCTTCTTTTTTTGTTTTTGTTTTTAACATTTAGTTTTTAGTTGGACACAATATCTTTATTTTAAAATATTTATTTTTATGTGGTTCTGAGGATCAAACCCAGGATCTCAAATGTACTAAGTGAGCACTCTGCCACTGAGCCACAACCCCAGCCCCTTTTTCGTTTTTTATTGTTTTATTTCATTATTGTTTCTTGAAAAGAAAGACAGTAAAGGGCTAGGTTAAAAAAGACTCAGTTTTTAGTTTTTATGTAAGCAAATCTAGAGAGGGGCCCAGTTCAATACTGAGATGTTAGATATTATTCTCATGGAGTGAACTCTCCAAGAGTCCAAGACCAACACAGAGGCAATCACTGATATGGGTATTTCTCTCATGTACATCTCTTGGAAGCCAGTGGGTAGATTTGAATCCTGTATACATATTTATATTTTGTTGCAAAAGGACTCCTTTGATTTCCTCTTCCGGTACTGATAGATAGTACTGGAATCACCTGTTTTGTTCACACTTCCCCAGTGTGTAAGTACTTTGGTGAATTAGCTATTCCGGGAGGTAAGAGCTCCAGGAGGTGTTCAGCAAACCTAATAGGTGTTCCTGGGCTCTCCAGGGAGCTGCCATGGTAGAAAGAAGCTGGACAGCGAGGAGATGCTGGGCTTGGGCTGCTTTGAAAGCAAACTTACTATTGTTGTCTGCAGATGCCGAGTCCTGCTGGGCAGTGAGGTCTCTCGAGACTTCTATTAGGTGTGAGCAAGAGGGAAGTGATATGGAAGGTCATCTCAGTTTTCCAGACTGAATGGTTTTAAAGGGCTTTTATGGTGTAAAAGCATTTGAGGGGAAAGAAATATTGTGGGAAAAAGTAATTCTACCCCTTCTTAACTAAAACAGTCTCTCATAAGCAAGGGGTCCATCAGTAATGAATCCATCCCAGGAGCATGATATGACAGTGGGTCTGTTGGCAGCCGGAGCTCCCGGAAAGGCTGCACCCACGGCCAGCACTTCCTGTATCCACTGGAGAGAAGGCCCTTTCTGTAGGGAGCATCACAGGTCTTCTCAGGGGCCTTAACTCATGCTTTCCACTCTGCATTTACAGGGTGATCATATCACATAGACATTTGCTAACAGGGCTTACAAGGAATTCTTCTAAGTCAGGCTGCTCATCGAGTCTACATATCTCAGACATAAATATCTCCATTGTTTGCCATACCTGTGCCATGCCTAGAAGCTGCAAGCCCTAAGAAAAAGGATATCATAGCTTACATTTTGGACACTTTCATGGTAAATTGATTTTTTACGAGCAGGTGGTATTTTCAGGTATACACCATCTTAGTTAAATCTCATGGCTGTAGTTCAAAAAAAGAAATGATTCTATAGTTGAGTTAAAAATGCAGGAAAAAAAAAACAGCCATATGGGCCGTTCTCAAAGAGTAAAGTTCCAATAATGAAAGAGCATACAAATGGATGTATGTGAGTGTGTGTATAGATGATTACATAGAGACAGTTGAATTGTTCTCAGTGTGAATGACATAGTGAGTCACTCCCAAGAACTCAGAAGAAGTTTGCCCTCTGAAGGTTAAACTTGAAAATGAGCCATGACACTGCACAGAGAGAGGTCAGATGATCTGCGGTGATAGCGTGGCTGTAAGAACTGCAGGATTTCCTCTAACATCACTGGGTGTAGGACAACACCTCCAGAAAGAATCAGCAACCCGAGGAAGTGTAGAAGAAAAGTTAGTCACAGAGGCAGAGATTGGCAGTGTTCATCCAAACCCTGCCCAGAGAAGCCTGAGCCAAACCTGGGATCATTGTAGTTGCACTGGCGAGGATGTTGGGGGGAAGGAGGCAGGAAAGTATAGCCAGCGGTGTGTGTGGCTGTCTTGGCAAGATCATCCTGACCCAGGAAATGGCTGCATCAGGCCAGCTCAGCTTCATGCCATTAGGTAGTTGATTCATCTTATGCTCCTTGTCCCCATGCCACATTTATCAGTAACTAATTTTGTGATCAGGCTTTCCACGGAGGTCTGTCAAGAGGGAGAGCTTGCTGTCAACTAATGAATTGGCTTTTCGGTATCATACATCAGTCTTGTGAGCTGTGGTCATATGTATCTACCCCAAGCCATGGTTGTGCTGATAAAATCGTGTTCCTAAGCCAGGAGGGCTGAGATGAAGGTTCGGAGGGTGATCACCAAGAAGATGAAGGGGTTGGAGAACAAGGACAACTGGGAAACTATACACAGGATTCTTTGTCCTGTAGTTTCAGTTTGTTCCCTATCAAGATTCTTGTTTTGTTCTTAATTGTTCTTAAATAGGATGTAAAAATCGTTTTATTTATCAGTGGAGCTGGCCATGGGCTAAAGAAATTGAAACACTGTTCCAGAATGTGGTGAATTTATGACTCTGAACCCCTTTGGGAGACAGGCAGCCCACTTCCTTAGGCAACATGCTTATTGCCCTGTTTCAGCAGGTTGTGCTCACACACAGAGTACACTCATTATCGAAGGTGAAAGTGAAGTCTCGGGTGTAGATTATTATGGACTAGCGTTAACTAAGCTTGCATTTCCGACAGGAGTTAGAAGTCTGTAAAAACATAATTGCCTATGCCTCTCCTTAATCTGTCCTACTTTGGGTTAAGAAAAATGAAGCATCCAGAAACAGATGGCTGCTAAGCTCTCCTTCCAAACCTAAAATACATTTTTTTTATGAAAAAGAGAAAGCAAATAATCCACTAGCACACATGAAATTAGTAATTCTTAAGTTTTCTGGTTATTCTCACCACATATTCATTCCCATAATATTCAGTTTCACCAAACATGTATTGAGTGCTGGCCCAGGGCTGGGCACCGGAATAGATGTCCCACGGCTCTCAGGCAAGTGCTATGGCTGTGGTCACAGACGGGGTGGCATGGTTACAGATGGATCTGTAAGGTCCTAGAGGAAAGGAGGGGATGCGAAAGTGGTCCTGCTACTGGTTAAATCATGCTTTTAGAGTTGTTCAATCAGTTTGATTGGCAGCCTCCTGAGAAAATGCCTAATTTCTGCTTAATGACTTCTGCTGTCACTACGAAGCATTTGCTATGGGCACTGCCCTTCTACAAATTTGTTTGGGGGACTGTTCATGGTGCTCCTTCTGCCCATAGCCAGCCCATGGTGGCTCACCTCTGAAGTTCAAACTGGATTCCCTGCTGCCACCATCTGCCATTGTCTGTACACAACCTTTGTGCCAACCATGACGACTTAGCTTCCAGTGTCAGTGGGTGGTGTGCTGACTTACTTCATATCGCGTGGCATGTCACTGAGCAGGTGACCTGCATCTGACTACTTCCCAGTTTAAATCCCCAGTGGAGACAAAGCCCTTAGAATTCATAAATGGTGTCTATAAAAACACGACTGACTTAAAAATGCTGACTGCATCAGCACTTGTCATAATTTCCCTCCCTGGCAGCTTTCTGGCTAGTCCTCTTAATGAACTGCTGCATCTCATCAGCTTTATGTTGCTGGCACCGCACTCCTAACACACACAACCACACAGGACAAGTAGCGGGCACAGCATGTGCCTTCCAAGAGAAAGCCTTCCAGGAAAAACTTCTGTCCTCTGCATTATATTAAATGTCTTGTTTAAAAAGCATTCCATCTTACTATGGAAAAGCTAGCTGTATATACTTATTGTTTGGCCAGCTGTCACATGGCTGTGCCACTTTGGAACCATTTCCAAATGGATGTAGTCATATGAGGCTGGTATGAGGACCACATCCAGTCAACATGTGCATTTTTTTTGCATGCTTTCAAACACCTGTGATTTGGTATACTAGGATCATCTGGAGCATTAGATGAACATTAAGATTTCTAGGGCTTTGATTTGTACTTACTAAATAAAAATCTCTGGGGATAACACCTCAGGTTTGGCTGAGGATTGGCTGCAAGTATAGTTCCCAATGGGAGTGTGTATATTTCTTTAGCTAGCCATTTTTAAAAGCATAATAAAGTTAGGCATTTTTTTAAATCTAAACTTTGGTGCTAAAATATACTTTCATTGTTCTAGTAGATTCTTTTTCATTGTGGTGGTGGTGACAGCATCATGGATTGAACCCAGGAGTGTGCTACCTCTGAACTACATCTACAGCCATTTTAATTTTATTTTGAGACAGGGTCTAAGTTGCCCAGGTTGGCCTCAAACTTGGAACATTCCTGCCCTAGCCTCCTGAGATTACTGGTGTGGGATTATAGGTGTGTGCCACCACACCCAGCTCTAGTCAATTCTTTGAGCTCAACAGATTTAGAGTTTCATCAAAACCCTGTTGATGAATCTGGATGGATATACCTGGGAAAACTCATCTTAGAAGAGTAGGCAAAAGCAATTATGTAAGACATGCTTTTCCTCATGCACTTGGGGCAAAAAACCTGTGCCACACCAGACTTCTGAAATTGAAAGAGTGATTAGACTTGTATTTGAGAATTAAAAAACATGATAAGAAATTAATTCAGGAGCTCAGGCTGTGGCTCAGTTGGTAGAGTGCTGCCTAGCACTTGTGAGGCACTGGGTTCAATCCTCAGCACCACATAAAACGTAAATAAAATAAAGATAGTGTATCCATCTACAACTAAAAGTATGTTTTTTTAAAAAAAGAAATGAGGGCTGGGGTTGTGGCTCAGTGGTAGAGTGCTTGCCTAGCATGTGTGAAGTACTGGGTTTGATTCTCAGCACTGCATATAAATAAATAAAGTTCATTGACAACTAAAAATTTATTTAAAAAAAAAAAAAAAGAAATCAAAGGAGTCCAAAATTTAGCTTTCTAAAGCCATTAATAAAAATTCCTCTAATGGACAAATTATCTTCAACTTGACCTGTTACTAATAATATAGTATAAGAAGTGGGAAGAATTCCCTTTACTCTATATGAAAGCATGTTTATGGATTGGATATGAGGAGTCTCCCCAGAAGCCCTTGTGTTAATGCATGAATGTTCAGAAGTAAAGTGATTGGATTATGAGAAGGGTAACCAAATCAGTCCATCCTAGTTTGAATAACTAGGTGGTAACTGTGAGTAGATGGTATGTGGATGGAGCAGGTAGGTCACTGGTGGTGTGCCCTGGAAAGGTGCATCTTTTTCTTGCCCTCTCTCTGCTTCCTGATTCCTCCATGAATGGAACAGTTTTCTTTCACTGGGCCTCTTCCTTTTGCCCTGATGTGCTTTCTCACCTTGGGCCCAGAGCAGTAGAGTTGGCCGTCTATGGACTGAGACCTCCGAAACCATGAGCCCCAAATACTTTCCCTCTAAGTTGTTCATGACAGGAATTTTGGTTACACTGATGCAGAAGCTAAGTCACACACCTACATAATACATAATGTATAATATTCAAGTTTTATAGGAATTTTCCAATAATTAAAGTATATCCTAAAGTGCTGTCTTATAAAATTAATTTTTCTTGAACCAGTGTAATTGAGTTGCCTAAGTCCCTCCCAGCAAACAGCATCTTGTACTGGTCAGCTTTTCCTCAGTCTCCGCCTTAGCTGACAGCTATCCCTTTGGTTGGGAATCTGTCGAAGCAACTCCCATTTCTGCTGTTGGTCTGCTTTCCACAGTAAATGCAGGCCAAATGTCACTGGGATTAATCCTGAATTTATAAGCTGCACTGTCACAGTCCCATTTTCAAAATGAAACACATGGGCCTTTTATCATCTCTCTCACCGTTCAGTATCTCTTTACCTTTTCCTTCCAACTTTAAAAATACATAGCTAATCATGTTTGCCAGAGTCTATTATTTTCTCCACATTTTTCTCTGTGTGTAATTAAGTTAAACATAAGCATTTAATGTTCCTTAATCTTGAGATAGATACTGGCAATTTTTTTGCAAATATTACTTTTGCACTTATCCTTTAAGGACATTATAAGCACTTAGTCCTTTGTATAATTGGTTCAGTGTTATGTGGTTTACATTAAAATTCCATCAGCTCTAAGAGTCTGGACTATTTTAATTGTTTTTGCACCATACATTCACTTCCAGACCTAGATGGGTAGGTTCAGTAATACTATAAAATCGAATGACAGTAAAACACAATTAAAGCCAACTCCGATGACATTTTGGACAAAGGGGTGACATATTTTAGGATATGTGTTGGACTCTCAGGGAAGTATACTTTACCACAGAAGATAAGGAGGGGTTGTGAAAGTAAATCTGCAATAGAATCACAAGGGGCTTCTCCCCAGAGAACCAGTGTGAAAGACATTTTGGACTTTAAAGAGGTAGGGGCAAAGGTTGGGAGTGCAGCTCAGTGGTACACCTGGTGCTTAGCATGGGTGAGGTCCTGGATCTGATTCCAGGCATCAAAAATAAATGAACAAATGTAAAGAGCAGGGCTGAATCTGCTGATGGGAAACATAATCACCTCTTGTGCTTCCTCATGGTGCTTCCTTCTTCCCTCAGTCCCACCAGCAGTGTATGAGTGTACCTTTTTCCCCACATCCTCACCAACACTTATTGTTGTTTGTCCAGCACACAGCACCAAGGAAGAATTCAGAAACAAAGATGTCATCTTTTGCACATATTGCATTTGCCCCCCTTCTTCATCTGAGCAATGCCTCTTGCTGGGCCTGGAACTCATACCACTATCTTTGATGGAGGAGTTACAAGAAAGTAGTCAATTTTGAAAAGAGGGCACTTGATTAAGCCTGGTGGTATGCACCTGTAATCCTAGTGATTTGGAAGGTTGAGACAGGAGGATGAAAAATTCAAGACCAGCCTGGGTAACCCTGTCTCAAAATAAAAAGGGTTGGGGTTGTTGCTTAGTTGTAGAGCATCACAAAAGACAGTGGGAAGGATGCTCACCAAATTTGGAAAGGAAATATCAATTATTTTTTATTAATTTTTATGTTATATGACAGTGGAATGCATTACAAATCTTATTACACATAGAGAGCACAATTTTTCGTATCTCTGGTTGTATACAAAGAATATTCATACCAATTCATATCTTCATACATGTACTTTGGATAATAATGTCCATCACATTCCACCATAATTTCTAAACCATACCCTCTCTCTTCCCCTCCCACCCTTCTGCCCTATCTAATAGAGTTTATGTATTCCTCTCATGCTCCCCCTCCCTACCCCACTATGAATCAGCCTCCTTATATCAGAGAAAACACTCGGCATTTTGTTTTGGGGGATGGGCTAACTTCACTTAGCATTGTCTTCTCCAACACCATCCATTTACCTTCAAATGCCATGATTTTATTCTCTTTTATTGCTGAGTAATATGCCATCGTGTATATATACCACATTTTTTTTTAATCCGTTCATCTACTGAAGGGCATCTAGGTTGGTTCCACAGTTTAGCTATTGTGAATTGTGCTGCCATAAACATTGATGTGGCTGTGTCCCTGTAGTATGCTGTTTTTAAGTCCTTTGGGTATAGATGGGATAGTTAAGTCAAATGGTGGTTCCATTCCAGGTTTTCTGAGGAATCTCCATACTGCTTTGCATATTGGCTGCACCAAATTGCAGTCCCACCAGCAGCGTATGAGTGTACCTTTTTCCCCACATCCTCACCAACACTTATTGTTGTTTGTCTTCATGATAGCTGCCATTCTGACTGGAGTGAGATGAAATCTTAGTTTTGATTTGCATTTTTCTAATTGCTAGCAATGATGAACATTTTTTCATATATTCACTGATTGACTGTATATCCTCTTCTAAGAAGTGTCTGTTCAGGTCCTTGGCCCATTTATTGATTGGGTTATTTGTTTTTTTTGTTGTTGTTGTTGTTTTTGGTGATTCGATTTTTGAGTTCTTTATGTACCCTAGAGATTAGTGCTCTATCTGATGTGTGAGGGGTAAAATTTGCTCCCCAAACGTAGGCTCTCTATTCACCTCACAGATTGTTTCTTTAACTGAGAAGAAACTTTTTAGTTTGATTCCATCTCATTTATTGATTCTTGACTTTAATTTTTGTGCCAAAGGAGTCTTATTAAGGAAGTTGGGGCCTAATCCCACATGATGGAGATTAGGGTCTAGTTTTTCTTTATTAGTCACAGGGTCTCTGGTTTCATTCCTAGGTCCTTGATCCACATTGAGTTAAGTTTTGTGCATGGTGAGAGATAGGGGTTTAATTTCATTTTGTTGCATATGGATTCCCAGTTTTCCCAGCACCATTTGTTAAAGAGGCTGTCTTTTTTCCAGTGTATGTTTTTTGCACCTTTGTCTAATATATGATAATTGTAATTTTGTGGGTTAGTCTCTGTGGCGTCTATTCTGTACCCTTGGTCTACCAGTCTGTTTGGGTAACAATACCATGCTGTTTTTGTTACTATTGCTCTGTAGTGAAGTTTAAGGTCTGGCATAGTGATGCCACCTGTTTCACTTTCCTGCTAAGAATTGCTTTAGCTATTCTGGGTCTCTTATTTTTCCAGATGAATTTCATGATTGCATTTTCTATTTCTATGAGAAATGCCATTGGGATTTTGACCAGAATTGCATTAAATCTGTATAGTGTTTTTGGTAGTATGGTCATTTTGATAATATTAATTCTGCCTATCCAAGAGCAAGGTAGATCTTTCCATCTACTAAGGTCTTCTTTGATTTCTTTCTTTAGGGTTCTGTAATTTTCATTGTATAGATCTTTCAACTCTTTTGTTGATTCCCAAGTTTTATTTTGTTTTGTTTTTGAGACTATTATAAATGGGGTAGTTTTCCTCATTTCCCTTTCTGAGGATTTGTCACTGATATACAGAAATGCATTTGATTTATGGGTATTGATTTTATGTCCTGCTATTTTGCTGAATTCATTTATTAGTTCTAGAAGTTTTCTGATGAAACTTTTAAGGTCTTCTAAGTATAGGATCATATCATCAGCAAATAGTGCCAATTTGAGTTCTTCTTTTCCTATAGTTATCCCTTTAATTGCTTTCATCTTTCTAATTACTCTAGCCAATATTTGAAGGACTGTGTTAAATAGAAGTGGTGAAAGAGGGCATCCCTGTCCTGTTCCAGTTTTTAGAGGGAATGCCTTCAGTTTTTCCCCATTTAGAATGATATTGGCCTGGGGCTTAGCATAGATAGCCTTTATGATGTGAGATATGTTCCTGTTATCCCTAATTTTTCTAGCGTTTTGAATATGAAGGGGTGCTATATTTTCTCAAATGCTTTTTTTCTGGGTCTATTGAGATGATTATATGATTCTTATCTTTAAGTCTATTGATGTGACGAATTACATTTATTGATTTCCATATGTTGAACCAACTTGCATCCCTGGGATGAACCCCACTTGATCGTGGTGCACGATCTTTTTGATATGTTTTTGTATTCGATTTGCCAGAATTTTATTGAGAATTTTTGCATCTATGTTCATTAGAGATATTGGTCTGAAGTTGTCTTTCTTCTTCTTCTTTTTTTTTTTTTTTTTTTTTTTTTTTTTTTTTTTTTTTGATGTGTCTTTGCCTGCTTTTGGAACCAGGGTGATATTGGCCTCATAGAATGAGTTTGGAAGTGCTGCCTCTTTTTCTACTTCCTGAAATAAATTGAAGAGATTTGGTATTAAGTTCTTCTTTAAAGGTGTTGTAGAACCTGGCTGTGTATCCATCCGGACCTGGGCTTTTCTTGGTTGGTAGGCTTCTGATGGCGTCTTCTATTTCGATGCTTGAAATTCATCTGTTTAAATTGTGTATATCATCCTGATTCAATTTGGGCAAATTATATGACTCTAGAAATTTATCAATGCCTTTGATATTTTCTATTTTATTGGAGTACAAGTTTTCAAAATAAATTCTGATTATCTTCTGTATTTCTGTAGTGTCTATTGTGATATTTCCTTTTTTTATCACGTATGTTAGTAATTTGAGTTTTTCTTCTTTTTCTAGGGTTTTGAGATGTAATGTTAAGTCATTTATTTGTTGACTTTTTCTTTTATAAAGAATGAACTCCATGCAATGAACTTTCCTCTTAGAACTGCTTTCATAGTGTCCCAGAGATTTCGATAGGGTGTATCTGTGCTCTCATTCACCTCTAAAAATTTTTTAATCTGCTCCTTGATATCTTCTGCAACCCATTGTTCATTCAGTAGCATATTATTTAGTCTCCAGGTGTTGGAGTAGCTTTTTTTTCTTATTGTATCCTTGATTTCTAATTTTATTCCATTATGAGCTGATAGAATGCAAGGTAGTATCTCTACTTCAAATTTGGTATCTTCAAATTTTGAAAGGAAATCTCAATTATTGACAAGTGATGTTAACAGGACTGGGAAACTTAAATCCCAAGGGGTGGGAAATTTTCCACTAAAGGACAGAAATTGTGTTAATGCAGTCGTTTGGGACCTTGGTGCACCCTGCATTTGTGCGTTCTCAGGAAATCTCATCCTGACTTTAAAATGTTACATTATATGTTGCATTATATTTTACCTTAAAGGCTATACAGGACTTACATGACTTTGGGTTTTTTAGCTGCTAAGGCTGTTACCACATGAGTAAAATGGGGATAACAACAGCTACTTCCTAAGGTTTTGATGGGCCTTTAAATCTTGGAAAAATACCTGGCATAATAAATCTCAATTTAATACAATAACTTATTACATAGACCACCATGGAAAGAAGAGTTAAGCATATTAAGTGTGCAACATGTATTTCTAATAAATAAGGATAATTGTTCTTCAGCCCTCTATAAATCTTCTGCTGGTTTGGAGTGAGGGGTAGGGTTGGAGGCAGGAAGGAGGATGAACCTTCCTCCAGGGCTCTGCAGTTGGCAAGAGCTGGTCAGTGATCTCGCAGCAAGTAAGAGAGGATGGCTTCCCCACCGTAGACTTGAGAGATGGTGGCCAACCACATTGTGTGTGACCTTGACCTCATATCATGGTAATGGAAAGCAGCTGGGAGGAGTGGTGGCCAAAGTGTGCACGGGACTGGGTCGTGGGGAGAGGCAGAGACCGAAAGTGCCTAATAGGAGGGTGCTGCCTTGGAGAACTGTCCCAGGTCCCCCAAGCTGCCCCTTTCAGGACCACAGGCATCCTTAAGTGCTGTCAGCCTGTACCATCTTATGATGCACTCTGCTTCTTTATAGCTTATTCCTGGTAAAAACGCACTTTTTAAAAACTGAACATTTTTCTATTCCTAGAAAATAACATGATTGTTACAAACAATCATGAAGTATATAAAGTAAATCAAAATCCTGAGGCTAAAAATCCTGAGGATGCAGCCTCAAAGACAACTGCCTTGTCTTGGCTTGGACACCAGCAGAACATCTGTTTGTCACAGCTGTGAATGGACAACCTGGAAAGGATTTGTACAGCACATCCTAAACTACAGGAGTGGTCCCAACTAGAAAGTTTTTGGTTTGGGGGATGTTTTAAATATTTATTTTGTAGTTTTAGGTGGACACAATCTCTTTATTTTATTTTTATATGGTGCTGAGGATGCTTCATGCATGCTAGATGAGCGCTGTCCCCCTGAGCCACAACCTCAGCACCCAACTAGAAAGTTTTAATGATTCTTTGATGACAGATCATTACCAATATGTTATCTGCAGGGTTTGCCTTACAATATTGATACATTATTATATTTTCAAATACAAGAGTCACTTCTTTATATAAGAATGTGCGTTCTGTGTTTTAACTGTACAGTGCTAATTTGGATAAATAGGTTAATTATGGTGTCCCTCTGTCAACATGAATTTCATCTCTATGTTCTGCAGGTACAGAAGAATAATACAATTATTAGGGAAGTCAGAGTTGATTGATTTTTATGGCTATCAAAATAGGACAATTAACAGAATGTCTTGTCCTAAAAGTACCCTTTCAGTAATAAACAGTATCTTTCCCTAGAGAATGAAGTGTGTTCATGCTTAGTCAAAGCCTTGTAAACGGATTTAAAGGGGAAAAAGTTAATCTCCTTTAGCAAAAAAACTATAGAGAAACCGGATATGCAAGACTTTACACCTTATTTTTCTTTTTTTTTTTTTTTCCTTTTTTCCCAGGCCCCGATTACATCAAACAGAGATTGCAGGAAGGTGTAGATGCTAAAGAAAACCCAGAAGAAAAGGTACCAGAAAAGCCACCTACCCCAAAGGAATCTCCTCATTTTTATCGCAAAGGCACGACACCCCCGAGGTCTCCTGAGGCAAGTCCCAAACAGAGCCACTCTCCCCAACCTCCCTCCCCAAAGTCCATGAAGAAGCAAAACCCCAGCTCTGGGGCCAGACTCAATCAAGATAAAAGGAGTATGGCTGACGAGCAGGTGACAGCTGTCGTCAATAAGCCCTTGCTGTCAAAGGCTCCCTCGAAGGAGGTCGGAGCCATCGTGCCCCAGTCCAAGTACTCTGGCCGCCACCACATCCCCAACCCCAGTAATGGGGAGCTGCATTCTCAGTATCACGGCTACTATGTGAAACTGAATGCCCCCCAGCACCCTCCAGAACACATGGAGGACGACGATGAAGCGAGCCAGTCTTCCTCAGCACTGGTGCACAAGCCATCGCCTAACAAGTGGAGTCCCCCCAAACCTGTGACAAAACCAGTTGCCAAAGAAAGCAAAGCTGAGCCAAAAGCTAAGAAGTCTGAACTTGCTATACCAAAGAATCCAGCAAGCAACGATTCGTGCCCTTTGGAAAAAGAAGCCAATACAGTAAGTCTCACCACAAGTCTTTTCTTTTCCTTCCTCCCCTTTGGTTCTTTCAGGGAGCCACAGAGGGTGGTGCGGATCTCCATACCTGCCTGGGCTCACAGAGATCCTTGGGTCACGGGGTTATTTAGAGTGTAACACCTTTGTAGCTTGAGCTAGCAGGAGCTCTCCAGGCAGTTGCCTGCCTTACACATTAACTCAGGCGGGCAAGACCTGACCAACCTAGGACCACCTCACATTCTAGCAAGCCTCTGTCCGCTCTTCTTGGTGATCCTCATGGTGGCTTGTGCTCTGACTGCTAGAAAGGAAACATGCCTTTCCCTCCCAGAGCTCTAGGAGGGAGTTCTGAACCCTCCCTTGTCTCCCACTGTGGCCAGCATCTTTACACAAAAAGAACATCTCTTCCAGCACTGTGAATTCTTCTCATAAATGTTTAGCTTGGAGTTTACATAATGAGCCTGGCTTTGCAGCGAGAACATTTTTCTTCCCCAAAAGAGAAATTTTTTAGTAGTTGAAGAGGATGACTTTGGTCTTCTAATTTCAGAATGTAAATGCTCTGGCAATTTTAGTTTTCTGGTAGATCCTAGTTATTATCAATCAATCTTGAACATTTATTTATCATTTGGCCAGAATGTTCTGTGTTAATGAAAAATGCCTATGTGCTTCTTCATGTCAGATTTATTTGTTGGATAATATGTGGAATTAGTATGTTATCAAATTCTGTAGAATTCATATTAACCTGAAGCTAAGTAATTACTGATTTAAAAAAAAAAATGACCTGGTGACCTGTTCACATGCCTTTGACACTGGTATTGGGTGTTAAATGTAGCTAGGGAATAAGCCACAGCTCACCTGATATGTACTGGTTATGTCAGAGACATGCGCCTACTGATGTAGACTAGTGTCTTGGGCAACAAGGTTATAACATAGGTATCTCAGTTTGGGCTGCTCCATTTACTCATAGGATTAAACTAGCACAATCCATCTTTTGAATTAATTTATACTTGAAATTTCTCATGTCTCTTTTGCTAATGTCTATAAAACACTCGTTCTCTTTGTCCCCGGGTTCTCAACTTTTTAAATTAGCTAAATGTGAATTAATCGGATTAGCTGGATTACCCAAGAGTCAACCTCTATGGAGCTAAATGATTTTCAGAATAGGCTAATATTATGAGATTCTGGCTGTTCAGCAAGCATTCATTTTTAAAATGCTTAACATTGATTTGTCAGTATCCTGATATTAAGTTAATATTATCAGTGCTGAATTTGTTAAATGTAATAATGATTTCTCTTATGTGTATCCATGAGATAGAAAAAGGAGATAAACTGTCTATTCCTAGATAGATCAGTATTATCTGATTTATAAGGGGGAAATTCAAACAGGCCTTCAAGCTTATATTTTTATATATCTAGTAGTATGTTCAGTGGACTTCTATAACTCTACAGGGGAAACATATGCCCCAATGTCCTGCTCATTAGACTGTGGTTTAAAAAAAACAAAGGCCCTGTTGACTTTCCTAGTTTTAACCTGCAAGCATCTTCTGTGAAGCAGTTCTGTAGATATGTTTGGTAACTTCACAGCCTCCTGATTTAGAAAAAGCATCTGTTCTGCTTATATGAGGAATCATGGTTCTTGGATTTGGCCAGGCATCTTCCACCTGCAGGGGTCAGTCTTGAGGGTCCCTGTTCACAACCCAGGGAGAGAGAGGGCCCAGCAGCTCTGCAGCCTCCCAGGCTTCAGACTGCCCCTATGTTTGAAGGTGACAGAGTCACTCGGCACCTTTGTGTGAAAATGTTGTCTTCTTCATGATGACAGAAAGCTGCCTTTCATAGTCCTGACAACCTCCTCCAGGATTTAGGAAGTGACGCCATCATTACAAGGGTAGTCTGTGAGGGGCCTTTAAACCGTAGAAGACTCCATACAATTCTTAGATGAAGGCATTGTGTAAGTGGGAAGTTTACAAATCACAATTTAAAATTCATAGAAACATTCACACTAAAGCCAACATTTGAGGGAAACCCAAAACAAATCAGTTAATGTTCTTTGTGTAGGCATTGAGAGATTGAGTTTGAGTCAGAATCTCCATCTGTAAGGTGGATGACTGTTTTAGTCAGCTTTGGTCACTGTGACCAAAAGACCTGATAAGAACAATTAGAAGAGGATAAGTTTATTTGAGGTTCATAGTTTCCGAGGTCTCAGTCTATAAATGGCTGATTCCATAGCTGTGGGCCCAAGATGAGGCAGAACATCATGGCAAAAGAGTTTAGAGGGAGGAAATCGTCTCAGGACATGGCACCATGAAGCAAAGAGAGCTCCATCACTAGGGACAAAATATCAATCAACCCCAAAGCACAGTCCCAGTGACCCACCTCCTCCAGCCACTCCTCACCTGCCTACAAATACCACCCATATAAGTTAATCCAGGTTAGAGCTCATTTCACCTCTAAACTTTCTTGCAGAGTCCCACATATGAGCTTTTGAAGGACACCTCATATCTAAACCATGATGATGACCAACCTGAATCTGAGATTTATAGTCAACCAACTTTCCTGATTGAGGCAGAACTGACTAGTAGCTAAGAGCACAGATTTGAAACACCTGGGTTCATAGCTCTGCTCTCCAGCTGTGTAACTCTGGGCAAGTTTACTAACTGCTCTTCTGCCTTAGTTTCCTCATACGTTCGTTCCTATCTCAACATTAAAGAATTAAAGAGTTAGAGATAACACAAAGTTCTTAGTACCGTGCTGAGCACATGCTCAGAAAGCATTGCCTATTATGTTTCTAATGTACAAGTTGAAGCTTAATTAGTTCCTAAATATTCTAACAGATTTGATCCATCTTCAGGATCACCCTGGATGTTGATCTCCTAGAAATACAGAAAACCTTCTAGGACACAGACTAACACTTGGAGCAAATTAACAACTTGATCATGAGGCAGGAGAAGGGAGGCTCAGCAGCCTTAGGAAACTTGTGATGGATGTGGGCATGGTTACCTGTGGGCTCATGTCCAGGAGGATGCATCCTACGTGATGTGGATATTCATAGAGGGTTTTGGAACATGGAAACTCTGGTAAGAGCCAGAACAACTGTCTTTAGAGCCTTATTACAAGGCAACAAGTGAAGAGTCCTCCAATCAGAAATCTCCATCTATCCTGAAAGCTGACTGCACTTTTTTTCTCAGCCATTACTATGGTCAGCTTCCAAGTTTTGAGATTTACCTGATCTTTCTTTTGAATTTATGCAAAACTTAAAGCATCCCTGCGGGTTAAGTTTGAATCTCACCCCCAAAAAAGTAAATTCATATAATTGAATTTTCCTGTTAATACTAAATTAAACTTTGCTCTTTGCATATGATTTTAGTTAGGGAAGTTTTACATTTGATATAAATAAACTCTATTTCCAGCAAAAAATTTCTCACAATTTTAAATGTGAATGATTATCTCTTAATGAAAAGAAAATTTCCTTTCATTCCTAAAGGTACAATTTCTTTCCATATTTTGACCCCCACTTTTGCTTGTTTAATGGCCTTCTAATATGGACTTCAGTTTGCCCGTTGCTGTAGTTTCCATTACACCTGTCCCAATCGGTCTTGAAAAGCAAGACTTTTTTTTTTTCCATTTTGCTATTTTAAGCTACAACTGGCCCGCACAATCATATTTATGGGACTTCACCTTAAAGCTTTTCACCCCCGTGGCCTGCCTGGGTATCTGAAGAACACTGAGGTCACGGCTTGATATCTAAAATAGTGTCCTAGATTTTCATTTTTCACCTGGTGTTGGTTTGAACCTCTCATAACTGGATTACTCTCATCTTCACTGAGTCATCTTTAAAAATAGTTTTATAAATGGAGCTACACTGATTGAATAAATACGTATGTGTGTGTTAGAATATGTCCAGGATAAATATATATGTGTTTGTTCAGAAAAATGCATATTTATTTATTTCTCATTCTGGATAAGGCATTTATCTTGGCATTTATTCATTATTCATGGAATCCAGATTATCAGTACAATTAGATGTGAGCCAAAACTTGAAGACAGGAACTAACTTCACCCCAAGACATTATCCAAACCCAAAATACCAACCAGTTCACAAGGGACTGATAAATTCACTGAACTTTTGAAGGATTTATAGGATGAACATTAAATATTCAGGCTATCATAACTTTTGCGGGGAGGGGTGCTGAGGATCAAATCTGGGCCTCATGCATGCTAGACAAGTGCTCTACCACGGATGCATATCCACAGCCCCTACCATAAGCTTTTAAAGTTGGCTTTACTAAAGGTACCTTCTCTGTTGATTCCACTTTTCCTGGGTCCCCTTAGGATACTGACTCTGCATTATACATTGTCCAGATCCAGTTCAGATCCACTTTCCCTCATCTTTCATATCACTAAGTTATCTTTGAGAATTACAAATTAAATGCATTGACCCAAAAGAGTTGAAATAATACCACTCATGAATCAAATCAAATCAAAGTATATAGCAGTAATGGCATTTCCTTAATTTCTGTACTCAGTTATGAATGTTGAAAGATCATCATGATTATTTTCAGAGTTATAGGAATTTCCTACATTATTTCTGCATTTCTTAGCCCTGAAAAATTGTGTGAAATGTTTTGCAGGTTAGTATTCTCCTAACTCTTCCAAAAGAGCAGTTGGTCCTTAGCAACTGAAAAATTGTGTGAAATGTTGTGCAGGTTAGTATTCTCCTAACTCTTCCAAAAGAGCAGTTGGTCCTTAGCAAGATTTGGTGCTTATTAGATACTATGGAAATTACAGGACATAGATGAAAATGTGATATTAAAGAATTTGATGGGAAATTGCTTTTAAACTAAGGCCCAGAACTTTAACAAGGATGTGGAGAAAAGAGCCTAGAGCTGCAAGTGGACAGGATGAGGTTTAGGTCTACCTGTGTAATTTGTTCAAAGGGGCTGAGGAACCTTGGGCAAGACATCTACCCTCTTGAAGCTCTGTAAAATGGACCTAATATCTCGTGTGAAGAATAAACAACAAGTAATCTACTTAGAAATGTTTAGCCCTCCGCCTGGCATTATGAAAACCTATTTTCCTCCCATTACTTGGGGCTTAAGAACCGGGGGTCTTCTTTTCCTTGATACTCCCTCTCTCAAGGGCACCTTGTTTTATTCCCCCTCTCATTTTACTCAGGTGTCCTTTGGTCAGTACCTGAATCTGTTTTGAAGATGCTGGGTCTCAGGGCTGGGGATGTGGCTCAAGCGGTAGCGCGCTCGCCTGGCATGCGTGCGGCCCGGGTTCGATCCTCAGCACCACATACAAACAAAGATGTTGTGTCCGCCGAGAACTAAAAAAAAAAAATATTAAAAAAAAAAAAAAAAAAAAGATGCTGGGTCTCATTAAATACGGGTTGCCCCAGTGAATTAGGCACCCCCACAGCTCATGAACTGCATACAGTGGGGAACAAGATGAGGCTCCCATAAAGCTCAGGGTCCAGGTGAGAACATGCAGTGCAACAACAGATGACAATGAATGTGATAACAGAACAGGGAAAGAACAGAGCACCCTGACCTCTACCAGGGAGACGTGTCCCAGGGCAGGAGGAGAGCTCCTTCAGGAAGTGACGTATGACCCAAGCCCAAGGCCCAGAGAGACAAGGCTCCACAATGGCAGTTCCAGTCTTCCTTATGCTGCCACTAGAAGGACATTTGAGGCCTCAACAACATTGTTTCAATCTGGTCTTGTTTGATATCCAAATAGAGTATCAATGTTTCCTTATCTGTAAAAATAAGAACAGTAAAGTTCCCTGTCTTACCTACCTCTTAAGACCAGTTTGGAACACTTCAGTGCTATTTAGGAATCAGATGCTCTTTTAATAGTAAACACCAAGATTGCATCTTTCTAATGAAGGTAGCCTCTCCGAGGGCCAGGCCTGAGCACATAGGCCCTGAGAGGCCTATTTGTTTGAAGTTAACAAAAATCTGAGGGCCTCAGAGTATCTGGTACTCCAGTCATCAAAATAGGATTCTGAATTCTGTTAAATATAACTTTATTTCTGTAATGGTGTGGTTGTGATTAGAGGAGTAAAAAGTTAGACCTAGAGGAATAACTTCTGAAAGTATTCCATTTCCCACTTAACCATTTTTACTTACTAAAGAAGGTAGGATCCCAAAAGGGGACCAAGAAAAAGCAGGAATTAAAGAATCTCATTTTGAGTTTTTCCTGATTTTTTTTCTTGGCGGCTTCATTGTCCTCAAATTTTTACTCTCATTTTCTACCTGCCTTGAGGACACACTCTTCCTCATCTGAATGGATCTAACCACAACCTCTTAATGCCCACCAGCCTGCAGCCCCCATGTGGCAAACTGTCTCAACCTACAGTGGGGTGCACTATCTTGAGGTGAATAGAGCAGGTTATTATCAAAAACATTTTTAACTTAATTCAAGGCAGGATTCCTTTTTTAAAATATTTTCTTAGTTGTCAATGGACTTTATTTATTTATATGTGGTACTGAGAATCGAACCTAGTGCCTCACACATGCAAGTCAAGTGCTCCACCACTGAGCCACAACCCCAGCCCATTTTTTTTTTATTGGTTCATATTAGCTATACCCAACATTAGAGTTCACTTTGACATAATTATAAATGCATGGAATTTAATTTGCTCCAAGTCAGTCCCTAGTACTTCCCTCTCTTTTCTCCCTCCTCCTCTACTGATCTATCTGCTATTTACTATTTTTTTATTTTAGTAAAACTGGATTCATTTTTAAGTGAAAGTTTAGCAACAGCTCCATCTAAACATAACCTTGCTATTTTTATTTCACACCTTTAGGAGCTGCATTCCTCATTCATGCCTTAGTTAACTGCAGCCATGTTTGTTTTCTTATACTTTTGGTAGTTGGTTTTGGCAATATGTTATGGATATTAACATGAAAACATCATGCTTGTTTTGTTCTGTTTCACTTCCAGGGCCCTAATTCAGTCATGATTGTCCTTGTCATGCTGTTGAATATCGGGTTGGCCATTCTTTTTGTTCACTTTCTAACTTGATTGGAATTAGGAAAGGTAAGAATAGCCTTAATTTCTCTACCGAATTACAGTAAATAACATTCTATTCTCATATTCAAATTTGCACTTTTTTTTTTTTTAAACAATGACATATTGTCCTTCACTTTATTTTGGCTGTGCCTGAATGTGATTCAACATAGTTACTTAATGCTGTAACTGTTTTGACCCTTCAGTGAAGTCATGACAACTAGTGGTGTTAGCCCACAGTCCTCTGCCGTGGTGTCGTCAGCCCTTTAAATGGCACACCCCAGTCAGACTCAGACACAGGCAAGGAGGCTTGGAATTAGGATGGGATCGCGAGAGAGAGAGATGACACTTGGAAAATTCAGCCAGAGGACCTGTTCAGTTCCCCCTGGGAATGCTTTGTGGCTTTGGGGTCCTCTGGGAGCTGAAGCACACAGCCATGTTGGAGAACAAAACTTAATAATAATTCTTTTTTAAAATCTGCTGAAACAGCCCCATCCGGCGAAGTTCTTGGCATTGGCTACTCCATCTGTCCTAGCAGAGTGTGACTAAACTGGAAATGTATGGAGCTGCATTTTTTTTTTTTTTTTTTGATGGAAGTCAACAGCTGCCTTACTATTTTACCATCTGACGTTTTTAGTAGGGAGCTGGGGAAACGACTGCCCGAGGAATGCGGTCGGAGGATTGTGTTGCTGTGGACGAGGTTCCAACATTCACTCCTATCTCATTAGAAGAAATAGGTAGCAGCATCACTCACCAGTCTTATGCCATGACCTGCTGCTTTAACATCTCCTGGAATGTTCTGGGAGAGAACGTTTCGTTTGCTTGCACGACTCTGCTCATTTTTGCTGTTTATTTAAATAAGATGTACAGTCACCTACCACCTGCGGTCCTGGCTGGACGAAACGCACATGTTGCATCTCAAGGAAAAGAAACAACAAAAACGCTAGTGGAAAATGTGTTTATTTTGATAGCAATACATCATTTTTTTATGTCGTTTATTCTTAAGCCTATAAAAGTTTATTTATCTTTAAAACTTAACAATCTGAAGGCATTATACCTTCCAAAGAAATAATTTAAATATTTTTAACATGACCGAGATGAATTATTTATGCACTTAGGAGGTGCTAAATTTTAAAAGCTGAAAGACAACAGAATTCTAAAGTATAGTCAAAATGTTGCATGGATTGCAGTAATCAGTGTTTAAAGGATTCAGTTTCATTGCTGACGTACTTTACAACCAAATAAAATCTTGTCAGTGGCTATGTTAATTCCCATGAAAGTTAAGCAAGATGCTATTAATAACTACTCTTTTTATTTTCTTTCCAACTTAAATTTTTGTTGAATACATTCAGGTAGAGCATAAAACCTTGTTAAAAATCACTGCTTCTCAATCTTCTGCCTTTCGTATTTTTCAAAAGTCTTTTTGTAACTTCATTTCAAATTTTAAAGACTTAGATATTTTTATTTTAAATATTTGTCCTTTGTTATTCTGACATACTCTGATTTTTTTTTTGCTGTTTTATAATTTATCCTTTATTACTCAGCATGCTTAGAGAATCTGCATAGTCTTTATAAAAGTAATTATTAAAAAAGAAATCAGGGGAGGAAAGGTATGTTAAATCTCTTGCAAACATTACTCTGTGGAGGGGGAGCACTTCCTAAAGACGATCATGATTTGCCTGGTTTAATCGGATTCTTTTTACGTTACTAGCTACCTTCTCAGTGCAGAAGAGACAGTTCACGTAGTTCCCACGGTAGCACAGGTGTGGGCTGCATGCTTTGTCACCTGCAGGGTAGTAACCCAGTGGTGTTTTTTGCAGAAGTACATTATGTTGAGAATCCTGGGTGTGACCAATATGGAATAAAGAAGGCGGCAGAAAGAGAGCAAATGAAAAATTACAACTTGTATATTTATTTTTTACATTTTTGCTTTGACTTTTTCGATTTAGGAAGTACGTTTTTACCCAAGAACAAACGTTTAAGTTCCTGTGTCGGTCTCAGCACTCTCACTGCTCCTCCTAATCCTTTAGCTCTTTATGCTGGGGAAAGCTGATTTTTTTTTTAAGAAAATAAAATATTTAATCTTATTAAGTGTTTATTTAAAATGTGTAATGCTTTGGAGATAATGGGTAACAGATAACTAAAGGATATGTTTATAAAGTGAGCATGTTTGTTCCATTTATAAATATATGTATGATTTATAAGCTTTTTTAAAACAAAGCTCAAATTGTTGGTATTTTTCTAAAATGTGCCCAGCTGTATTTTACATGAAGGCTCTTTCTAATGGGTTGTTATACTGTACTCTACATTTTGGACAGCACATGAAGTCTGCCAATGTACTTAATAAAACATGACTTTGTTTATTTAAAGTTTCTTGCTGTGAAAAAGAACTCCCTACTGAGTTCCTTTATTTATAATCCTTGAAACCAAAATGTATAATGTACAGTTTTCACAACTGTATCGGCTCTAATAAAAAGAAATTGGTTATTAATAAAGTTTGGAGGTGTGTTTCCTTTGTGAGTAAATTACTGTCTTTTGTGGACTTTTTTTGTGTGTGGTGGTGTGAGATCTGCTGAGAAACTAATAATAGAAATGAAAAAAAGAAGCCACATGGCAGAAGGTAGTTATATCTACTTCTTTTATGTTGAGCCTTTCAAATAATTCTGCAAAATAAGATTCATTGCTTAATGCCTTCAGTAATTGGATTAGTGCCTTACCCAGGGTTTTAAGACTGTTCCTATTTTTAAGGAAAACTCAAAAGTTGAAGTAAATCTCCCTCCTGCATGGTTTTCTTTTCACTTAATTAAAGTTTCTTTGACCACTGTGCTCCAAATAAATTAATACGTTGCTATGGCCCCACTGCTTAAACACACTCTGGGAGGTTAGGCACAACGGGAAGTTGAATCAACTTGCTGCCACCAGAACTTTCAGCCTCAGTTCCCTTTGCAAGCTTCCTGTGTGGCATAAAATCGCCTCCCAGGGAGCTGTCATGGTGCCTTAGAATTCCTGAGGCTGTCACTCCTGTGGAGGCTAAGATACTAGAGACCCCCCCTATAAATAATGCAGTTATTACCTACAGGTGTTAGCAGGTTTATCAACTTAAACAGTCTCCTAGCAAATCCTAAAGCAAGAGGGCATTTCACAGGCTTCTGAAGTAGGCCGGGAAAGCACAGGGTACTAGAGAGAGTATCGATTCCAGATTCAAGTCCAAACCACACGTTTTGAGGGCCGCAGCCAAAGCTGGGGAGAAGTCTGTGTGGTTGGGAAATCTGGAAACTGTTCTACATGCCCTTTTCATGCAATAACTATTTCTCAAGAGTCGTGGCAAGCAGGCTCCCCAGGCACTGAGTGCCATTTGTAGTCTTCCCCTGCTTTGGAAAGTTGTGTAACCAGGTCTTTCCAACTCAATAGGTGGCTGCAGACGTGGCATATGCTGCCCTCCCATCTAATCGTTCCTCAGACTGCATTCGATTTTTCCAGGTTTGAGAATTACCTGTGGGTCCGGCACTTCCCTCTCCCCCAAGATACTAGAGACCCCCATATAAATAATGCAGTTATTACCTCCAGGTGTTAGCAGGTTTACCAACTTAAACAGTCTTCTAGCAAATCCTAAAGCAAGAGGGCACAAAACAGGCTTCTGAAATAGGCTGGGAAAGGTACTGAAAAGGATGTCAGTATTCTGGAGTAGACTCTCTAGGGATCTGATTTACAAGAGGAGGAGAAAAGAGCCGACATACAGAATACTGCATTGCTCAGTAGTCACTGTGAACATGGATGGAATTCTGACTGTGATCCCTTTTGCTTATGGATCCTTCCCTAATTCATGCCCCTGGTTTCCTCATCTATAAGGGAGGAAATGACCTTATTGAAGTGCTCAGTACAGTGCCTGGCAGGAGTAACTGCTTTGTATATTAGTTCTTACTAACTAGAAAAACTAGGATAAAATGATTTAAATTCCTATTAGTGTCTCAAACACATTGAAAAAGTATAGTGAGTCGAAACAAAGCCTCTGTACAAAGGTTAATTGTGCTGCAGGCCCTCTCATGTCCTTTCCTCAGTGGAGCTTAGTATACCTTTCTCACACCTAGAGTTCCCTCACTGATGCTAACGTGTGATTTCTGGTACAGAATTTGAGACATTTGCTTTACAGTGAACTTCTCCGTCAGTGTCTCATTGGATTCTTACAACATCCCTGTGGAAGTCCTCCCGCCATTAAATGCTTTGCCCAAGATCATATATTCAAAAAGTTGAAATCCTGTATTGGAGTTCCAGATCTGACTAAATCTTGTGCTTTCTCATTTTATATATTGGCTAGCATTATTCTGCATTGTCACGCGTTGGTCATGAAAATGCGGCAGATGCCATGAAACACAAGGTAGCAGTTTGGGTCAAATGAATCCATTTCCATAACTCTCATAAGCTCCTTAATACTTGCCAAGCTGACAGAACTATAGCAGTCTATTAAAAATTCTGAATAGCATGTATTTACAGTTCTGTAGTTTCATGACTTAGTAAGGTACTATGCATTTTATATTTGATTTGAAGTTTATGAAGTACTAAATATTACTGAAAGATAAGCATTTAAGTGATATCTTGGCAGAGTTAGAGGCATGCTCTAAATGAACTTGGTGTATGTGTGTAGAACGTAATCTCAGAATTAAATTGCACATTGGCATCTAGAAGATCTAAAAAGGTTTAGACCAATTTTGTGGTGTACTTTTGACATGGTATCTCAATATTCCATAAAACTTTCTTGTCTCCCAAGTCTGACTTATATGAACTATTAGTAGAATTAACTTGGAAGTGAGGGCCGGTGATTTATTCAGTCATGGATCAATAAAGCCGTTCACTTATTTGGTAAAAAGTGTATCAGTCCTTGAACA
The DNA here is from genome assembly GCF_048772815.1 of Callospermophilus lateralis. NCBI lineage: Eukaryota > Metazoa > Chordata > Mammalia > Rodentia > Sciuridae > Callospermophilus > Callospermophilus lateralis. The sequence goes on along the minus strand of NC_135320.1, from coordinate 34,979,549 downwards.
GAATGGAGGCAGAGATGAATTCAGTGGAAGAATATTGTGCTGATGTAAAAATCCTTCCTTTCCCCCTCCTTGTCCCAAACTCGTGCATAAAATGTCAAGAACAATACTGAACATTCAGTGGAATTCATGATGATACTTGCCAAAGGAAAAGCAATGAGGGTCTGCAACTTCAGGATTGTATGTGTCACATTTTTGTCATTTATGGCACATTACAAAAGAATCTGATAGATATGTGCAATAAAAGAAGCAAAGGTGAAAAGAAGCTTTCTTCATATTCTTGACAACAGTGTCCAACCAGTAGAGCAAGTACCCAAAGGTCATGTAGCTGCTTCAAACATTGATGAAAGATGCTAAAACCCTATAACATTGTTGTAGAGCTAACAGGTGGTGGAATCTGTTGAGCTCAACCAGAGATGGCATTTTAAAAGCAACTTTGCAGCAGATAATTGGATCAGATTAGAAGTTAACACAGGTTAGAAACATTCAAGCCCATACATTATTCAATAGGATAAATAGATATCAAATGTGTTTTTCTCTAAAACTAAGCAAAAATTTATATAGTAATATCACACAAGAAGGCACTAAAGAATGAGATATGTCTGTGCTCAGAATAATTTTTTTAAATTCTCTTTTAGTTGTATATGAATACAATACCTTTATTTTATTTATTTTATGTGGTGCTGAGGATTGAACCCAGTGCCTCCCACATGCTAGGCAAGTGCTCTACCACTGAGCTACAACTCTAGGCCCTCAAAATAAGATGTGATGTTATCTACACCTTGTTTGTCATGATATGTGTAATGTGAGACATTTGGGGTAATTTTTCATTTCTTAGTGTCAACTTTGCTATTCGCCAGCATTTTCTTGCTTTATGGATTAATTTTCTTCTACTAGAATGTCTATGCATAGAAATATCTTTCTGTGTTTTCTAATCATGTCTCCTTTTTTCTCCACAAAATAGCACTACTAATCTAAAAAATTCTAGCAAAGTATATTTTTGGGTTTCCATTGGTTTGCTCAGTCTAATAACAATTCATCTATTTTTGTTTCAACATTATAAAGATTACCTAAAGAAGGTTATAAAGGGAGCAATCCCAACCTCTTGTTACTCTGCTGAAACTTTAACTCTGTCCGTATGATCAGCACACTGTTTCATGCCTCAAAGCTCTCCAAAACCTGAGCTCTGCTTTGCACCTAACCACACAGCTCCTCCGTCATCTCTCCAGGCCAGAAACATACTTCCACAAGCAGTTCACCAATGCAAACTGTTTATCAAAGTCAGATTAATCAAGTCCTCAATTCAAGCATGCAGCATTCACTTTCTCAGATGCCACTTTCGTAAAACCAACCATACACTTCATTTCACATCTTCCCACACTGAGTGCCTGAGAACTAAAGTATCTGTGTCCATTGTGGAATACTTTTAAGAATTGTTTTGGTGTCTGTGAAATGGAAACAATAATATCTGCCTACGAGCTTTGTTATAAAAGATCAAAATAGTGGACTCTCTGCATATTGTAGATACTATTACAATGAATAGTCTCGCAATTTTTAGCAATTTTTACTTATTCTGTCATCAAACATTTATAACATGCTTCACACACATGTACTAGGGATTGGACACAGGGCATCCAGCATGCTAGACAATTACCCTACCACTAGAGCTACACCTCAGCCCTGATGCTTCTTTTAGTTTACAGAAATGAAGTTCTATGAGCCTTTGGTCATTAAAGCATCACATCTTACTCCAAGGACTGCACTGTGCATATAGAATCACTTGTACTTATACATAGGTTTATATAAATACATAGGTTCCTCTAAAAAGTGTCAGACAACATTCATAGCTCTTGATGATCATCAAAAGGTACACTGGTGATCACTGATGCATCTCTCATAAAAGGCTTAGGAATATCCAATAATATAGACACTCATTATGTATACTAAATACTACTATTCATTAATATCTATCACAAAAACTGCATAATCATAAGATTAAGGTATGAGAAACAAGCCTGAGAAAGGTTGGCCATAATGATTGTACTCTTGGTTGGAAGAATGAATTTCCTGATGTGAGGGAGTTTTTCACTGATATGCAGATGTGTTAATGAGTCTAGTATTATGTTTAATTGCTATGGCTAGGAACAGAGACAAATGATTCTTGGATTGAAATAAAAATCCATTTAATCAGAAATAACAGCATGACAAAATGCCATTGCTAGATGTTCCAGAACTGAGTAGTCAGTGTAGCAACCATAAGTTTATGAATTCTGAGATTAGCAAATATTGAGGGAAAAAAAAAAGGAGATAAACCTATCTGCTCTAGAGCAGTGTATGCATCAGATTGCTTATCTCACATCCTGTAGTAAGCTTAACTTTTCCTTTTCTTCCATAAGTAACAGGAAACGATTCTGCTTGAAACATGTTTTATTTACTATTTTAAGGAAAACCTAACAGGTTGACGGTCCCCTCCTGAGACTGTTTTATCATTTAAACACTTTGTCTTTCACCAAATCTCATTCTATTTGACCATCACACTATTGACAATGTAAATGCATTCTCATTTTAAAAAGAAAAAAAAAAAAGACAGTTTGGTTGGCTGAAAACTTTTAACACACTGTAGAACCATCTGGAGGTAAAAACAGCTTGTGAAGCCCCTGCTTCTGATTGTATGGGCCTGAGAATTTGCATTTCTAACATGCTGACCTGCCAGTTGAAGCAGATGTTGCTGGCCAGGGATTTAGGGATCTGATTAAACTGGTCCTCAAAGGGGTTCTCCCAAGGATCCACTGTTCTTGTTAATCAAGCAATGTGTAAGTATTAAGTGCCAGTTTAATATTCAAGGCCCTCTTGGTATTATGTGTGATGTAGTAAGGCAAAGAAAAAATAATGAAAAAGAATACACACCTAACATCTGTACAGCAATTTACTCTTGTGGTATTTCATGCTTACAATAACTCAGTGATCTAGGAAATGTCTTTCCCATTTTGCACATGAGAAAAGCAAGGCCCAGAGAGATTAAGATGGCTTCACAGAAGAGCTGAGAAGGAACAGCATCAGAACTCCTAGCCAGGGACCTCTGGCTTCAAGTCCTGGATGTTCTGATCCCTACATTTCCGGTAGCTTCGACTCTATCTTCTGGCCACCAGGTATTAAAGACATAAAACACTGTTGAAGAGTCCTGACTGCCATCAGGCCAGCTAGCAGAAAGGCTGGGTCCTTGGAGTTGATAGGGACAAGATTGACATGTGAGGTTGAAGGCAATGCCTTTTCTAATTATATGAATGAGAGTCATTCTCAGATGCATGTAGTAGTTTATCTATAGACACTTCTCTCAAACCGTGTATTGGACCTCATTCTTTTAAGATTTGCACAATCAAATACTTTGCTTTTATCAGACAGTTCTCACATTTGCAAGCCTACACATAACTCCCTCTGTCCATCTGTGTAGATTTTTCTCCCTTTTGACAGGAAAAACAACAAAACACAGTCAAGGATGAGAATGGTGTCTGCACATACTGATTCCATCATGTCCTGCTGACCTCCCCGAGTGACCACCAGGCCAGAAGAGGAAGCTGGATAATCAGAGAGAAGGCAGAGCCTGGAAGGAAGCAAGGGAGCTTTTAGGAAAACATCCTGGTCCTTATTTTTGTGCACAGATGTGTGTAGGATTTGGGAAATCAGTCCTTCAAAGGGCAAAGACAAGTTCCCTTTCTGCCCCAGAGTTATCTTTGAATACTGAGTTTTCCACAAACAGTAAGACAACAGAGACAAAAGAAAAGAAAAATGCACAGGGTCCATAAACATGAAAGGATGCTCAGCCTGACTGGTAGCTAGGGTAATACAACTTACAGAAGAGAATTTTAAAATCCAGGACTTGCTACATTGATTATATTCTTAGCTAAAATGGAAAAGGGACCAGATATGGAGAGGACATATCTTAAATTTAGGTCTTTACTTTCCATCCCTGGGAATCTTTCCTTGATCCTTCCATGCTGTGAGGGATGCCCCTGACCAGTGATTCCAGACCCCTTGCCCTGTCCTTAGCACACCACTCTATAAAGCAGCCATCCATTTTTCTGTTCCAACCCAAGGCTGTGTGCTTCTTGCAGGTTGAGGCTTTGTCCCATTTCTCTACCCCTGACACATATAGTTAGTGTATCAATGCTATTAGCTCATGAGTATGTAAATAAAACGAACAATCCTGTCCTTGGGCAGCTGGCACTAATGTAAGAGAGCCACTTACCACGACATATCCTGAGAACCTAACCCCCCAATTCTTTTGTCTTTTTATTGTCCACATTACTTCAGGAGGAGAATATTGACTAGTTTGTGGAAGAGAACGAAATCTGGGGCACTTGAAGAAATTCCATCTTTCCAAATTTATGGCTGATGGCCTTTGCTAAGCAACTTGATCATATATCCAAAAAGGCTAGCAGATCACTGACCTTAAGAAAACTGTTTCTTTGCACCTTGAGAGGACCCACCCCTTAAGGATAGCAGGATAGATGCTAGGAGCCTATTTCTTCAAGTGAGAGATCCTAATTCCTTACCTCAGGGTGGCAACTATGGGGTGGAGAAAAATGGGACGGGTAAAAGCAACACCGAGGAAATCCAATTAAACTGATTCATGACTAATTTGGTGTGTAGAATAAAGGAAAAGTAGAATTCAAGAACAGCATCTGAGTTTCTGACTTGAGCAGTTGGGTTCACATTATTAATGCCCAAACAGGGAAGGTTGGGGGAGGCGCAGGTGTCCACAGGTTAACTGAAGACATGGAACTGAGCTTCAGAGCTGGTGGACCTGAGGTATCTGAGATATACCAAGTAAATGGAATGTCATATATATATATATATATATGTGTGTGTGTGTGTGTGTGTATAATACATATATATATATGTATTATATATATATATATATATATATATATATATATATATGTATATATATATATGAGTTTTCCACAAACAGCAGGACAGGATATATATATATATATTTTTTTTTTTTTTTTCACCATTTCAGAGAACACTGTGGCCAAGATATGTACCCGGTGTGTATCATGAAGAGGAAACACCTACTTATATGCTATTATTTGTTCTTATCTTTACAAATTGTTTTACCATTCATTTAAGCAGGTCTTTCAACAAGAATACATTCAAATTTTTTTTTAATTGGGGCAAAATGGACATGATGAAATTTATCATTTTTAAGTTATAATTCAGTGACATTAAGTACTTTCACATTGTTTTACAAACACCACCATCATCCGTCGTCAGATTTTTTTCTTGAGATTTTTTTTAATTGCCCCTTCTTCAAAAAATATTTTGTCATTAATTTCACTAATTGAGGTTATTTTTATTGTGACAAAGGTGTCTGCGGTTGTTTTAATCACTTGCTTTGTCACTAAATCCATTGTCACTGAATCCCATATCATATATGTAATTCTAATAATTCATTTTATAACAAGGAATTTGATGAGACTACTCTAAATATCTGTGAATGCTAAAGCTATCTTCAGCCAAATCATGAAGGGTTAAAAAAACATTTTTCTTCACAAGAAGGAGCCTGGCCTTACTTGCCATCAGCCCTGAGTGCTCAAAAGGAACATCTGGGAATCACCACGGCCCAGGCCCCTTCCTGTACCAGGGGAAAAGCGCTTCTTTGCCCTCCTTCCTGTACTTTCCACTTCCTGTACAATTGAGGGTACTCCCAAACTCATAGATGAATTTAAAAAGCAACAAGAAGGTTTAATCTTGAAATTCACCAATATTTTTTAGTTATTATCTAGTTGAAGAGATCCTCTCAAATTTTTTAAAAGCAAGGAAAAAAATGGGGAAAGGGGGCATTAAATCTCCTATGGGCCCTGGGAGACCAAAAAGGTAAAAACACTTCTACTTCTCAAAAGGTCTTTCAATCCTCCTATCCCCTCCAACAGAGAGCAAACAACTATTCATCCATGGAGATGTCTTTGATCTACAGTTTGATGATAGAATTTTGATGGAGGCAGTGACCTAAGTTACCAAAATCACCACTGCTTAAAAAATCTTCCACTAGGGCAGGGAGCCATCATCAGGCCCTCCTGTTGTTCTCTAGCTAACACTGGCCCTCCCAGGCTTTTTAAACCGTGGGGCATGACCATGTGACCTAATTCTGTCCAATTAAATTCACCTGGGTCTTCTATAAAACTTTGCTTTTCTGATTAAAAGGGATAGGTACCAGAGAACTCGATGGTGCTGCAGCTTTGTCTTATTTTTCTGTCTTAATGTGGACATGATGCCTGGTGTGTGGCAGTGATCTTGCAGCCAACCATGAGGCAACAAGTATAAGACCAAAAACCCAAGAAAGATGGGGACTCAGAAAGTTGGAAAGAGCCTGGATCCTTAATAATATTGTCAAACTTTTCATGTGAAGAAAATGATAAATGTCATTGTTCCCTAATCCCCTTTTTAAAAATCTCAGGTATTTCAGGCATGGTAGTGCAAACCTGCAATCCCAGCGACTCTGGAGGCTGAGGCAGGAGAATCATGAGTTCAAAGCCAGCCTCAGCACCAGTGAGGCACTAAGAACTCAGTGAGACCCTGTCTCTAAATAAAATACAAAATAGGGCTGGGGATATGGCTCAGAGATTGAGTGCCCCTGAGTGTAATCTTTGGTACCCCCACCATCTCAGCTATTAAAATGGTAATAAGAGGAAGAACATGATTTCAAGCTTATATATAAAAGAGATTATCAGTAGTGTTCACACTTGTCTTTTGTATCTAATTCTGAAAAAGAAATAAGAAACAGTTTTACAAACTGTCTCAATTCTGTGCTTCAGAGACCTTCTCATCTGAAAGACCACAGATCCCAGTGGACACCAGCACACACTCTGACGCCTCCCTGAGCTTAGCTGGAACTGTCTCCTCTGCAGGCCCAGCTTCTGCTACAACCTCGTAAATAGCAATAACCACACTCTGTCCAGCTGCTGCCTTTGACCAAATGCTGACTGCCAGTTGCTTATAAATGCCTTGGGATATTTTCTCATTTCATTTATTCTTTATAATAAATAATTCTATAAGATAATTATCACTATCCCAGATTTTACAAGTTAAAAAATAAAAATCAGATAAATCAGACTCCGTGGTGTGACTCGTATGTCCAGTGGCACCTACACAGCCAGTTATACTAGGGCTAGAATTTGAAACCACATCTATTTTTGAAGCCTGTCTCATAGGGTTTGTGAGAACTGACTTCCCAGTTTCTTTTAAAGGCATTATCAGCCACCATGCCCTCAGGGCTGAAACCGGACTTGTCTCTGTCCAAGCCATAGTCACCTCCCACACTATGTGTCTCCAGTGATCCCACTTTTCCATTCCCTCTGCTACCATTTTAATTCAGCAACTCAGTGCCAATAGTTAGGGGCTCACAGGCACACCCAAACTGGTCTCCTGCCCCCAGTCTGGCCTCACCAACTGCTGCTGCCAAGACTTGATAGGAATGTCACCACTAAGCTCTAAGCCTGTAGGCCCTAGGAGACCAAAAAGGTAAAAACGCCTCTACTTCTCAAAAGGTCTTTCAATCCTAATTCAAGACGTGGACCAGCTTCTTTGCTGTGTTCTAGAAATGAGAAGAAACAGGGTACAGCCAAGCCTGGCCACCCCCAACACACACACACACACACACACACACACACACATATATTCTGAGAACTAGATCTGGCTCTTTCTATTAATAAGATTCTGGGTGTTTAAAGAGGAATGGTCACCCCACCATGGAGGCCACCCCTGCTGCTGGGTCTTGGATTTTCACCTAGCCAGCACTTGGCCATGAGAAGTCTTCAGGGCCGGGGCAAAGAGCAGGCCCTGGTCAGTCACTGAACACCCTGGTAACCTGAGTGCTGAGTCTGTTCAACCACAGGCAAACCAGGCAGGCCTGACATGTTCCATCAGACTGTGCCCTCCCGTCACTAGTATGCAAAACTATCTCTGGGGACCCCAAGTTCCCAGTTGCTGCTCGGCACTAAGAGGACCTCCGCAGACCAACCACCCAGACTTCCCAACTTTACTTGGACACAGCCTCCTACTGCTGTTCTTGATATTAAGAAGAGAGTAACTCCAGTAGGGGGTCCCAGCTTTACAAATATTCATTTTATATTAATAAAGTGGAATGAAGAATAACTGGTTTCTTACATCATACAAACTACAGAAAATACATTCCAATGGAATCATCTCTCGTGGGGGACTTGTAGAAGTTAGACTCTCCATCCTGCACATCTGTGATCCTTTCAAGCATGAATTTTTTTATAGTGGCCCTGTTTATTTAACCTGTTTCAATATGTTTTAACCTGATATGTTCATTTGTTTCACCATAGAAACCATAATACTTCTTATAATGGATCTTATATCATGTTGTATACCTTATATACACATAATTTTAAAAAACAACAACCCTTAGAGAAAAAAAATGACTTAATTGAAAATATTCTCACATTTATAACAGTGCATAATATTTTTATATCCATCAAAAACAGGCACAGGCTTTTAAAAGACTGAGGCCAATTAAGTGTCCTTCTGGGACTCTGATTCTCCTTCCAGCTCAGCACTGTGTCTCACCCTCAGCCAACACCCACCCCCAGCTCTCCTTCCCCACACCGGCCTCCTCCCCCACCCAATGGGCACCACAAAGGAATGTGGAGGACGGCTGCCTCCACTCCAGGGTTCTCCCACATCCTGCATCTCCTGTCCCACAAACACATGCACTCTTCAATCTAACTCACCTAGCATTAAAGAAAAAAAGTCCCTCCCACACAAGGATGTTAAGGAAGTAGGTAGACGTGACAGGGACAGGTCCTATAGCAGAGCATTAGTGGGCTCTTGGATATTCTTCCACCTTCTGTGTTGACTTGGCCCTCTCACCACACCACACCTAGGTGTGGGCCGAGTCACACAGACTCTGCTATAGTGCAAAGCTACAGGTGATTATCAGCATGTCACGGGTTGCACTCCCCAGGAAGTAGACTGAAACAAATTGGCATGCAGATATCTACTAGGAGTGCTCTGGGCCAGCACCTGAGACGGGGAAGGAGTAAGGAGTGGGAAGGATGGGCTGGGATGCAGTCCCAATAGGACTTCAATTGACCGCTGGGAGCTTGGGGGCCAAGAAAGACTTCAGAGCCTGTTCAAGTTGAGCAAAAGGCCCAAGCCTATAAGTCCAACCCTGTCAGTCAGGGTATGGAAGGAAGTGGATGAACTTAGGTGAAGTCATTCTCTTCACCTGAAGCAGGTACCAGCCATGTGGCAAAGGTGTGGTAGCATATCCCACAGCCAGAAGAGTTAAGTCCCTCATCCCTAAGAACAGTACTGGGCAGCTTGTCAGCATCTACCACCCTGGGATTCCTCTCTGCTCACTTTCCTCAGCTAAAAACCCCTTCCTCCAGGAAGCCCCCATCACCACTGCCTCTCACAAGATGAAGCCCCCTCTAGCCGTTACAGAAGGTCACACAACTGAGAAAGATCTAATGGCCTTGAAACTTAAGCATGCCTGAAGCTAGCTCTGCGATGCTACGTCTCCACAAAACCACTCTCCAGCTGCAGATCCATGACATCTTCCCAGCCTCACCCAGGCATTCACTGCCCAGCCAGTCTCCTCTCCTTGCCCCTGCTGAGACCACTGTCATCTCCTGGAGCTGAACTAAAAACAGCATTTCCTGTGCCCAAGGTCTCTGATCTGCTGATTTTAATTAACAGATCCCCTTGTGTATGAAAAGACACTTCATTCCTACTTCATATAGGCTTTGTACCGTGTCTAGTTAGTCCTGTCTTTTTCAATAGATTATAAACCTCTTGAGAAAAGGGACGGTTGCTCTCTTCTTTGTACTGATAGTACTCAGCATTAAGTGGGGGTGGTTGTTGTTGTTTTGGGTTTTGTTTTGTTTTTTTTTTTTGTAGTAATAAGCACTCAAAATGCATCTGTTGAATTTCTTTAAAAACCATAGTTCTTCAGTTTCAGAAAGCCTTTTACAGCTCTAATTTCATCTCCTTAACAATTCTCATGATTATTTTGTTCAAGTACCTTCTTACCTTGTCTACGGAAAGGACTTAGCTTGGAGAGAGCCAGACGTCCTGCTTGGCTTTTGTGTCCAGTGACTGGTTCTTTTCCTCTTCATGATTTTGCATCTGCCCCAACCCTTCAGACAGATAAGCCGGGCTGCTGGGGGCTCTGGTACAGGAACAAACCAATGATGGGTTGAAGGTGGACCACGGTGAGCAAGCAAAGCCAGAAAACCAGTCCACAACCAAGGACCACTCGAATGAGACTCAGGGAAGAGAGCTTTTTCTTCGGGGGTCTTCAAGGTCATTGGGGTAATATCAAATCAGTAGTAATTCTGCTTCAGAATTCTTTCCTTGGGGAGCCAGGAAAGGTCAGTGCCTCAACAGAGGCAAACACTCTTGTTTTCTGCTTGTCCCTCAATTCTCTCCAGAAGACGCAAGAAAATCCGGAACCTATTCTCCCTGGAGACACTGGGAAAGTCATGGCTTCCATGTACCCTCCCAGCCCCATCAGTTCACGTGAGAATTAGCTGAGGAAGAGGGGCTCAAGGGTGTTGCCAATCTGCTGCCCACTCAGAACACAGCTACTCAGGTGAATCAATTTGAACTAACTCTCCTGGAAGAACACTATGCTAAGTACTATGGGAAACAGAAATAAATTTGACTCCCCTATCCTCGCAGAGCTGATGTGCTAGTGAAGGAGAGGACTACACACTGATTCTCAGACTCCCCTTGGGTTTCCTGGACCTGTCATACAAGTGCCCTGCAAAGCATCATACTGGGAAATCATAATTCGATTCTGCAAGCAAAAAGTAAAAATGAACAAATCTTGTTCAGGGACACTATCACCCAGATGAGAAGTTATGCTGGGTCACAGCAAAGGAAAAGCATCAGTAAAGAGCAGGCTCAATCTACACTCTGACAACCCCACAACCCAAACAACGCAGTAGTTAGAGCCCCTGAGATGGCGTGTGCAATTGGATTGTCTTCAGCCATCAGCTTTTACAGCACAGAGCAATGTGTTTCTAATTCCCAAAGAACAGGCTCTTAGTGCCGGGAGCCACAGCTGCACTGAGAAAAAGCTGTACTCAATGGTGGCTTGTTTTCAAGCCAGTGTTGGCAGATTAAAGGAAGCATGCCAATTATCTGCATTTCCTATTCTAACAAGCAGCATTTCCTCCTTGGGAGGCATCTGCTGGTTCCATGCAATGCTCTTACCAGGAGCCAATAGGAAAGCAAGTTTTTCTGCATCCATTGAGAGCTGGCGAGTTTTTCAACCAAAGGAGGAATCTCCACACAGTAGGCAATGGGAAAACCAGCGCCAGGAGCCAGGACTCCTGGGTTCTTTCTTTCTCCAACCAGCAATAGGTTAGTTCAATATAAATTTGCAGAAATGTTGGAAAAGAAAAAGGAGGAGGAGGGAATCAGAGCCAAAGGAGGGAGGAAGAAAGGAAGGAGGGAAAAATACAGCCTGATTCAGTGAAATGTTAATAACTCTCCTAGTTAAGAATTCAACTGGAAGAAATTGAATTGGGCTTTAAAGAAAGAATAGAACATTTAACCTTCTTGGAAGCCTTTTGAAAATTTTGAATCTGATTCAAGAAAGATGTTTAAAATCTACATTTAGGTCCCTAACTGAATTCATCATCTTCATGAACCACACGATCCCCCCTAGTCCCCCAAAGGCATTTCTTTTTCACTATCCAAAATGTAATCAATCACCAATCAATTCTACTTCCCTGGATATGTGTGTGTGTGTGTGTGTGTGTGTGTGTGTGTGTGTGTGTGTGTAATAGCCTTTAAATCTACCTCCCACTTTATTTTCATACCTCTGATTTAGTGGACTCTGTCATAATTTCTCACCTGGGTGATAGTGTCCCTGAACAAGATTTGTGCATCTTTACTTTTTGCTTCCAGAATAGTGTTATGATTTCCCAGTATGATGCTTTGCAAGGTAACAGCTTCATGTTCATGTCTGCAAATACATCAGGCTTGCTCCTGGACTCTGTGACTCTTTGCATGTGCCTTCACCCCACCTGGATCATCCCCCCCTCCCTCACCACATGTGTCCACCTGATAAACTTGACCTCCTACTTCCATGCTTGAGTTAATTATCGTTTTTCCAAAGAAACATTCTCTTGGTCAAACTCAAGCTGAATGTACCTCTCCTATTGACAAAGTAGCAGTAATCGTTTATTTTTTTTTTTCTCTCTTTCCTCCTCTACTGTTAGCTTATGGGAAATAGAAACTACTCATTATTTCCTCTTTATTTGCACTATGTACTTGAACCTGGCACAAAGCAGTCACTCAATCACTACACATTGAATGAATAAGTGAACAAATCTCTACTGAAGGAAAGTGAGCCAAACTAAAGGAAGAATGATACTGCTCAGATGTAATTTTTAAAACTTTTTGTTTTGTGAAAATTGTTTTAATTTTACTCTAACCTCATATCCTAGATTTAAATTAACTCAAAAGAATCATATACCTAAAGGGACCAGCCAAGAGCATAACACTCTTATAAGAAAATATAGATATAAATTTTCATGATCTTAGATTAGGCATTAATTTCTTGGATCTAGTACCAAAAGCACAAGTGACAAAGAGAAACTAAATAACTTGGACGTCATCAAAATTAAAAACTTCTGTGCTTCAAAGGACACCATTAAGAGAGAGAAAGGGTAACCCACAGAATAGAAGGGAATATTTTCAAGTCATATATCTTATAATGGATTTGTATTCAGTATATGGAAAGAGAACTCACAGTTCAACAACAGAAAGACAAATAACCCTATTAGAAATTGGCAATGGATTAGAATAGACATTCTCCACTCCAAAGAAAACAAATAAGCATATGAAAAGAAGTTCAACATCATCAGTTATTAGAGAAATGTAAATCAAACCCATATTGAAATATTATTTCACACCTATAAAATAACTATAATTCTTTTAAATGGTAAGTTATTTTCTCAAGTGGATGCTCATTTAAGTTCTATGTCCCTTCAGCTATCACACAAATTGGTTAAAGGGGAAAAGAACAAAGACAAAATGAAAAGAATGATCATAGAAGTGAATTCTAGAAGCATCAACTTGACTGTAAATATGGAGGGCCTATATTGATTCAGAATCATCTTTCATAAGCCAAGCACAGTGGTGCATGCCTGTAATCCCAACAACAGGCAGGAGAATGACAAGTTCAGGGGCCTGCCTCAGCAACTTAGTAAGACAACTTAGCAAGACCCTATCTCAAAATAAAAATAAAAAGGACCGAAGGATGTAGCTCAGTGGTAAAATACCCTTAGGCCCAAGTCCCAGTACCAAAATAAAAAAAAAAAAAAAAGAACTTACATAAGAAATAAGCCCTGCACTAGGGATATAGCTCAATGGTAAAGACCTTGCTAGCATGCACAAAGTCCTGAGTTCAATCCTTGCACTATCAAAACAAACAAACAACAACAACAATGACAACACACACACACACACACACACACACACACACACACACTCCTGAATTCATAAAAATTGAAAGGTTTAATAAGAAGAGTCACTTAGTGTTTCATAAGATTGAGAACAGGCAGAAGAGAGCTCTGTGTAACTCTAACCAAGATATCTTTCTTAAAGCATCAGTGCAAGTTCTAAATGTGCTATGGTCTGAGTATGTTGCCCCAAACTTCATAAGCTGAAACTTAATCACCAGTGTGATGGCATTAAACAGTGGGAACTTGAGGAGGTGACTAAGTCATGAAAGTCACCTGAGTGGGATTAACAACTTCATACAAAAGTGCAGCAGAGCTCTTTTTTCCCTTCTGCCATATTGAGGACACAGCAACGAGGTTCATTTTAAAATGGAAAGCGAGCCTTCACCAGACATGGAGTCTGCCTGGTCTCTTCGTCTTGGACTTCCCAGCCTCTAGAATTGTAAGAAATGAATTTCTGTTGCTCATAAATTACCCAGCCTGTGGTATTTTGTTATGAAGCCTAAAACAGACTAAGACCCAAGGGGATAACAAGAGGAAAGTGGAAAATTTCAAATACGGTAAACAGAAGACCCTCAGCAATGCTGGGAATACAGACTTTTTAAAAAATATTTGTTTTAACTCAACAACAAAATTAAACAATTTGATAACAAAATGGGCAAAAGACTTACATAGACATGTCTCCAAAAAAGATATACCAATGGCCAATAAGCACATGTAAAGATATTCAACATAATTCATTATTAGAGAAATGAAAAAAAATGAGATATTGCTTCACATCCATTAAAATTAGCTACTATAACAAGACCAAAAAATAACAAGAATTGGTGAGGATGTGGAGAAATTGGAATCCTTATGTGATTCTGGTGGAAATGTAAAATATCACAGTCACTATGGAAAACAGCATGGTGTGCTTAAAAAAGAAATAGAACTACCATATCTTACACTAGTAACATTAATGTACATAGAAATATTATTCACAATACCAAAAAAAGTGAAATTAATCCAAGTGTCCATCAACAGATAAATAGATTAAGCCATAAAATGAATAAAACACTGATGTATGTCAAAAATAGATGGATCTTGAAAACATTATGCTACATGAAATACAGACACAGAAGGATAAATATTATATGATTCCATTTATATGAGATACCAGAGTGGTCAAATTCATAGAGACAAAAAATAAAATGGTGGTCACCAGGGACTGGGGGAAGTTGGGTAAAGGAGTTAGTATTTCATGAACACAAATATCAGTTTGGGAAAATGAGAAAGTTGTAGAGAAGAATGGTAACAATGGGCATAGAACACCGAATCTATTTAATGACACTGACCTGTATACCTACGAGTGGTTAAAATGATAACTATGTTATGTCTATTTTAGCACAATAAAAAAAATGAAATAAAGGTGCCCATTAACGGACAAACGGATTAAGTAAATGTGGTATACATGCACAATGAAATTTTACTCAGCCATTAAGAAGAACAAAATGTCATTTGTTGATAAATAGATAAAATTGAAGAACATCTTCCTAAGTGAATTAAGCCAGACTCAGAAAGTCAAAGTTGAATGTTTTTTTTTCATATGCAGAAACTAGAGAGAAATAAGTAACTTGCAAAAAGGAAATCCATAAAAATGAAAGGGTGAACAATGAAGTAGAGGAAGGGAATCAAGAGGAAGGGAGAAGGGATGGGGAAGGGGAGGAACCTCCAGATGCTACTGGTCAAATTATGCTATGTGACTGTATGGATCTATGACAACGAATTCCACGTTTACAGGAATCTATAATGCACCAATTAAAAAATCAATAATGAAATAAAAGGGAAACCAGTAGAGTAGAGGAAAGGGAATGGGGGAGGGAGGATGGAAAGAGGAAGCCCTGGGGATTGAAATGGAGTGAGTTCCATTTACATACACGTATAAATATGTCAAAATCCCACCATATGTAAACCTATAATGTACAAATAAAAAACATTTTAAAAAATTGATAAGGGCAAGAAAGTGAAATAAAGGAATGAAGTATTGACCCATGCTACAACAAGGGCGAACTTTGAAAACATTATGCACAGTGAAAGAAGCCAGGCACAGAAAGACACACATTGCAGACACCATTTACATGCAGCGACCAACATAGGCAAATGTGCAAATCCACAGAAACGTAAGTAGAATATTGATTTATGAGGATCATGAGGAAGGTAGAAAAATGGGGAGGGGGTCTATTTATGGGTACAAGGTCCCTTTTGGAAATTATGAATATGTTCTGAAACTGCATAATGGTCATGATTGACAATCTGTGAATATACTAAAAATGACTGGAAGGGAAACGTACTTATTTGTAGACTTTATTGTATTGCTTGAATTTTTACCACATCCTTTCAAACCCAGCTTGTGGGCTGCCTCAGTTTCTCTAGCTTCAACTCTCTTCCAGACCTCTGTTGCTTGCCCTCCCCATCTGCTGCCATTGCGACAAACTGGTCCCACCCACCAGGTGAGGCAAATGGCCAGCCTCTGGCTCCTCCCACTACTTCAGATAAAGTGCCGTATGTGGGATCCAACTTCTCTGGAAACCACCAAGGGGTTAAGGAATAGGGTCAGCAACACCCTTGGGGTGAACTCCAGCTATGGGACGACAGGAAATGGGAAAGAGTCAAAAACTTTCTTCTTGGTTTATCCCCGGATGGACTGCTCAGAGTAAGGTGTTTCTGCGTATCTTACCTAGAGCCACACTCTGGACCCAGCAACTAGCTCCCAGCATCTGTGAAGTAGCAGCCAAGGACCTGTAGACTGAAGTTGGGCTCCACCTTGGTCAGCCTCCATCCTGCCCTACCATGGCAGCCTCTTCCCCCAACCCTGGCTACTTTGATGTGCTTCCTCCCAGTGAAGTGGCACCACATAAGCTTTTCTCCAAGCTCTGTTTCCTAGGCTAAAGCAATGAGCTTTTTTTTTTCAGTTAAAAAAAGCAGAAGACATAGAATTAGGGTTTTGTTGTTGTTGTTGTTCGTTTGTTCGTTTGTTTGTTTTTTGCTTGTTTGGTTTTTTTAAATTTTTATTATTGGTTGTTCAAAACATTACATAGTTCTTGATATATCATATTTCACACTTTGATTCAAGTGGGATATGAACTCCCATTTTTACCCCGTATACAGATTGCAGAATCACATCAGTTACACATCCATTGATTTACATATTGCCATACTAGTGTCTGTTGTATTCTGCTGCCTTTCCTATCCTCTACTATCCCCCCTCCCCCCCTCCCCTCCCCTCTTCTCTCTCTACCCCCTCTACAAAGCAAAATGGAGGGCACTGGACTCCAGTCAGTGGATTTGGAGCTACTCTATCCCATAAACTTATTTCTGCAGTTAACCAAAACTTTAAATGTAAATCCTGGGTGGTTGTTTTTTTCCTTAACACAGCTCAATGTATTTAATTTTTTTTTTTTTGGTGTATCTAATTAAGTCCTTTTATAAGTCTAGAAAGCAGTAAAAGCAGAAAGTTTAAAACCACACCACATAAAAGGATCTGAATTCGTACTCGATGATTAAAACTCAAAGGGACAGAGCCCCAAACCAAGAACAGACGAGAACACCTGCCTGTTCCTTTGTCTGAAATTTAGAGACAGTCAAAAGCCCATCACCCTGGACTCTGATCTCTCAGACTACAGGATCCACAGAAGAGACTCAGAAGCCATGCAGCGGTGTCCATGTTGACACTGATTCTAAACTTCATTGGCAGTCAGGATGAAAACTGCAGGCCTACGAGCCATGTCTTTGGAGCTAAATAACCTAAGTAAGAATCCTCATGATGGCATTTGTCAGAAGTTGTAGTAATGGCCACATTCTCCAGGCATTCTTCTCTGTAACACAGCTTCAAGTCATCAGCTTCTACTCCTACAAGAGGGAGCCAACATTGAGAGACGGAGGATTATCAGCCAAACACATACATAGCACTTACAGCTCTGGGGCATGGAAAGTCATGACCTCCAGCTCCAAGTCCAACCTCTAACTCTATTCAGCAAATTGAATAGAGTCACACACACACATACACCACCTGATCTAGGAATATCGGGTGTGATATGTCGTATCCAGAAACAGACAAATTCATTTGCATAAACTCACACTGAACATGCATCCCAATGTCACCCTGGTGTTCTCTCTATCCCTTAAGGTCTTCCTTGCAATGTGAGGAGATGGCAGTACACAGTGAACATTCTCACAGCAGTGCCAGGGACCAGCTGTTGTGTCTAGGCACCAATGAAGCATCCAAAATTCCATTCAGGCTCCAACAGAAACTACAGGCAAATCCCAGTGTGCTGATCCACCCCGGGAGAAACACACGTGCCCACTCCAGATAGGAGGTCAAAACTGCTGTTTTGAAACAAAGCAAGAACTTGTACACCCACACTTATAGCATTATTATTAAATAATAGTCAGAAGGTAAAAACAACTCAAGCATCCATGAATGGATGGGTAAATAAACAAAATATGATATATACACAATAACATATTATTTAACTTTTGCCAGGTGCAATGGCACACGCCTGTAATTCCAGCAGCTTGGGAGGCTGGGGAAGGAGGATTGTGAGCTCAAAGCCAGCCTCAGCAAAAGTGAAGTGCTAAGCAACACAGTCAGTCCCTGTCACTAAATAAAATACAAAATAGGGCTGGGGATGTGGCTCAGTGGTCAAGTGCCCCTGAGTTCAATCCCTAGAACCTGCCCCCACCAAAAAAAATGTCTTAACTTTCAAAAGGAGTGGAATTCTGACATGTGAAACAACTTGGATGCAAGTTGAAAACATTAATGCTAAATGAAATAAACCAAACACAACAGTGCACGTACAGAATGACTTCACTTACATGGGATATCTAGAAAAGGCAGATTTATAGAGGAAAAAAGTAGAATAGTTTACCACATACTTAGGGAAGAAGGAACAAGAGCTATTGTTTAATGGGTATGGAGTTTTGTTTGGGATGAGAAACAAATTCTGGAAATGGATGGTGGTGATGATGGCACAAGGTATGAATATATTAATGTCACTGAAATGTACACTTAAAATGGTTAAAATAGTAAGTTTTGTGTTACGTATATAACATAATTAAAAACATTTTTACTTTCTTTTTTAAGGCTAGTGCTCATCTCTGCTTTACTATGGAATCACTCACAATTCCAAATCACTCTTATTTTGGGAATTAGATCTATGTTTATTTTCATTTAGGAGAGGAGCCACCCTCAACGTTTTTCATTGATTTAATATTTAATTTGGGGTCTCTATATTAGCAGGGAGAATAAGTAAGGCTATTTTTTTTTAATTTTTGGAATAGAGTATTTGAAGATTTCTGGCACATATTTGGATACAATGTCTCCTATATTAAAACAGCCATTTTAACAGAAAAAAATGTGGTATTCTAATTTTAAAGACTCTGGAATCATCTGAGAATTGGTTAGAAATGCAAATTCTCACAATGCTCCAGATTTACACCTTAACCCAGTCACATAACAGACTACTCACTTGACCAAGCACCCACTGAAACATGTTAAGGACTCAAGAGGACATGGACCAGGTCCATTAACAAAATAAGGCATGGAGTGTAGCTCTCTAGAGCTGTCAATCCTCAAAACCCACCCCTGCCTACCTAAAAAGAATATATCAGAGACTATTTCAGAAGGCCCACCAGCTCAAAATGTGTCATAATGATGGAAAGATAATACCTGGGTTTTCCACCACTCTCAAATATATGGTGGAATTTGCAAACAAAATCAGTCACGTATTTGAATAAATGAGTGGATTGCCGAAGCACACAGCTACGTGTCCTTAGAGAGATCCACTGTAGTTTGGGTTTCTACTGCAAATATTTATAAGTCATCTGACAAAACTCTGGAGTCAAACTAATTTATTTTATGAATTCAAACCAAAATAAAAATATTCTGTGAACAGAGGTATTCACTTAAAAGTCAGGGACACCATTAATGTGTACTCATTAATTTTCTATTATGTGCTAACTTGGGGACCTGATTTTTTGAGAGGTGTGGATGGAAAAATCTCAGGAACGGTCAATGCCTGAAAGCATTTAGGTAAGCAAGAAATCAGTATGGGAAAAAATCAAGAAATAACACTCATATATATAAAACAGAGTTTAATGATATATTAACATGTGTGTTATGTTCACCCAAAACTCTCTTATTTCACTTAATCCAAACAATCTGTGGCACCAACCCAAGATACAAATTCATAAAATGTAGACCTTGCTACTGTTCTGTCTGTTGTTACTTTATTTTTTTAAGAGAGAGAGAGAGAATTTTTTAATATTTATTTTTAGTTTTCTGTGGACACAACATCTTTGTTTGTATGTGGTGCTGAGGATCGAACCTGGGCCGTACGCATGCCAGGCGAGCGTGCTACTGCTTGAGCCACATCCCCAGCCCCTGTTACTGTTATTTTATAAGTAAGAAAAGAACTGAGATTCTGTGTTAGTCAGTTTATTGTCACTGTAACCAAAACAAGAACAACTTAGAGGAAGACAAATTTATTTTGACTTATGGTTTCAGGGGTTCAGTCCATGGTCAGCCAACTCCATTGCTCTGGGTCCCAGGTGAGGCAGAACATCATGGCAGAGAGGCGTGGCAGAGGAACACCTCTCTGTCCCTGGAGGACAGAAAGCAAAGAGAGCAAAAAGGGAAAGGGCTGCAGAGAAGATGAACTCTTCCAAGGTGAGCCCCTAGTGACCCACCTCCTCCATCCATGCCCCCTCTGCCTACAGTTACCACCCAGTAAGTCCTTTCAAATTATTAATCCACAAACTGAATTAATCCATGGATTAGGTAATAGCTCTCATCATCATACCTCTGACTATTCCTGCATTACCAGTTTTTGAGGAACACCTCATATTCAAATCATAACAGATGCAGAGGTTAATTACCCACCTATCAATCATAACATGACCAGGACAAACTGCCTCAGCCTCTCATGTCCCTGTTCAGGCACCAATTGCTGTGATTCTCTCGTCTCTTTCAGCCCAGCTGTTAAAAATTAAGGGAGATCCCAATACACAGGAACTATGTGGGGAGTGGGCATGAGAAAAGACAAATAGACACACATAGGGAGAAAAGGCTGGGGCCAGGTGGGTAGCCAAGCCCTGGGGAGGCTTGACTGACTCTGAGCTAGCTCAGTAAGTTTATTATATAGGTTTCATCATCCAAAGGTTAATTGTGGGAAAGTTTCAGCAAAGCAAGCAATCTGAAGGATGCAGGACTGGCAAGACATTAGGGTCATGTAGTTTTGCTCAGAATTCACTATCCCTGGGAGAAGGTGCTGAACTCAAGCCCTGGACTGATATCACATGTAGCTGCCCCTGGCTGGTTATAACCATAGCAACTGGGGCATCTTGACCTGCAACTTAGCTCAGTCGGCTCCCAGGGCAAACACAGCCACTAGAGTCGGACAGGCCATGATTGAGATCACCACTCTCCACAACAAACTAGTTAGTGAACATCAATGTTAGCTTATTCTACTGAATTATATCCACCTCAACAAATAGTTCTTTTTAATGTGTGGAAATGTCCAACCTTACAGGGTACAAAACATCCATTCTCATTATATTAGTTATAACCCAACAGCTATAACACATATCAAAATAACAGAAATTGAAGCAAAATAGGGTATACTTCTCCCTTGTGTAATGGTTTTTATATGTTTTTAACACATATTTTTAGGGGTACAGTGTGAAATTTCAGTACAGATATACAACTTAAAGATCAGGTCAGGGAAATTAAAACATGCCTCACCTAAAAAACTTATATCATTGTATTGGGAACATTAAAAATTCTCTCTACTAATTATTTTGCAAGATACAATTAATTTTTTGACCCTCATTATTTGACTATGAACATCATAAGTTATTTCTCTTTCTATCATGATGTTCCTATGGTGCTAGAAACACAGGTTCTTGTGATTTTGTTGTTCTTCCATTTTCAGTATGCAGCTTCTGTTTTGTAGTATAATATATGGCTGCTGTTACTCCTGCCATCATGCCAATATTCTAGCCTACAGAAAGGAAAAAAAAAGGCGACTGAGTAAAAATCACATCTGCTAAGGGCACACAACCCAGAAGTTGTGCCTATCACTTCTGTTCACATAATAGAACTTGGTCTTACAACCACACATAGGAGTGATAAGACTTGGCAATCACACGCCCAATTAAAAATGGGGGTTTTCTGGCTAAAAAAGAAGGGAGGTTGTTGTAGGTGAACAATGGGCAGTCTCTGCTACACTGACCTCCTACATCAGAACAAACTCAGTCAAGGTCCCTTGCTCCTATCTCCAGGGGACCAGGTCACTCCAGCTGGCTCCTCATCCCATGCCAGAGGTGCATTCCGTGTCACGCATCTATGCTGTGCCATCAGTCACTGAGAAACGAATGCTGGTGTTAGGAAAGCAACCTGATGGCAAGAGATCAGAGTTTCACCTGGGAGAAAAGGAGGCACTCCCTCAAATCAGCTCAGTTTGCTCTGTGTACCTTAACCACAGTAAGCCAGAGAATGAGGAAACGAGGTGACCTGCAGCAACGAGAACATACAAGTCCAGGGTAGCCCTGGCCACAAGAGCACCAACAAAACAGCATTCAGCAGCCAGGATAACATCCTCTTCATTCTATATCCCAGCAACCAGGGCAGCACAAAATAAAAATCAACATCGTTATCACTTTACATTTGTACAGTGTGTTCCATAAAAGCAACTAACCCCAAAACATAAATGTTACCCCAGACTATAGTTATCATTATTGTCACCATTTTTATAGATAGTGAAATGGCAGGCAGTAGGCCGAGGGAAGCACTGTCCAAAAAGACGCAATCAGGAAAGGTCAGAGTGGGACTCAGCTGAAAGTAGAATGGGAAGCCTTTGCTACTGAGGCCAACTCCTCTTTCCTTCTGCAACGAACAGGGCTTAGCTTAGCATTTAAAATCCAAAACTAATCACATGCACATGAACTATTTACTATTCATTCTTGACTGCTACGCCACAGAGTACTGCCCCTATCATTGGATTCTCTGACAACACCAAGTCCTGTTCCTGTGCACACCGGGTCCTTCCTGGGGCCGTCTCTGCTCACGTGACACTGGTGACAACTGGGCCAGCTTGCACCATGGTGTAGAGATTTTGATTTTGTTGTTCTGCCATTTTCAGTATGCAGGAGATTTCAAGCAAGATAGCAGCAGCTGCTCCAGGTGGATTTCCCTCCTTTCTTCTCTGACTGCCCACCAGAGCCACCTTGCAGTCCTGACAGTCCATCGATGGCTTGAAGTGAGTAGTAGACTCAATGATGGAGCAAATAGCACTGAACTTGAAGTCCACATCAATGGGTCTCATCCTGGCTCTCTCATGACTGGCTCAGTGGCCACGGGAAAGGAACTCCATTTCTTTGGCTTCCATTTCCTCATCAATAAATCAAAGATGTCAGCAGAGAACACAATGAGAAAATGATATCTGCTGAGATCCTCCAAAGAGGGCTGGCACATAGTACTCACAATAAATGTGGCCATGGGATTCTATCGCTACAGATATTTATTCCAACCCCTTGTTACATAAGTGATAAAACTGAGGCTCAGAGAGGTAAGATGTTACCCCTAGTATGGCCCTGCTGGCCAGTACGGAGCCAGAAATGGAGTTTAGCTCTTTTCTCTTGGCCTACAGCAGTCCCGTGTGCCATGCTGCTCTCATGCATGGAAGGAGAGGCTGTGGAAACCAGACGAGTATGGCTGTCTCAGAGGGGCCTTGGACAGCAGCAAACCTCAAGGTTGGGTATGGGCATGGGCACGTGTGCAAGCATATGTGTGAACACACATACACACGTGAACACACACACATATACACACTCACTTCTGCACAGCAGAGCATGGATTGGCACTCTACTGCATAATCCAGTAGATAGAGTCAGTTCTAGAATTTGAGCCAGACTAGCTGGGTCTCAGAACTCTCCATTATCTTCTAGAATGTTCTCTTTGCCCAATGCCCAACAGCATCAGCATTCTAAAAGCTTTTAGGCTTCTAATCTCTCCACTATCAAAACTTCACCTTTTCTCATACCACTGCTTTTAGGGCCTGACTCCACAGCAATTAATATGATGCCACGTGGGATTTGGCTCATTATATTAACAAACAGATCAACCAGAATTAATGGGAATCCTCAATAGTCTAAATAACAAAAGTGAAAATGGCAGAAGGTCAGTGGGAAGCTAGCCATGGAAAGGTCCGGGGGAACAAAAAAGATGAATTCACCACTGTTCCCCCAACACCCAGAGAGGAACATTGAGGGAACAGGACAAAACCTGGATCTAAAGACTGCTGCTATACAATGGAACCAGCCTAGATGTCCTTCAACAGATGAATGGATAAAAAAAAAATGTGGTATATATACACAATGGAATATTACTCAACATTAAAGAAGAATGAAATTATAGCATTTGCCTGTAAATGGATGGAACTGGAGACCATCATGCTAAGTGAAATAAGCCAATCTCAAAAACCAAGGTAGAATGTTCTTTCTGATATGTGAATGCTAATTCACAATGGTGACGGGGTCGGGGGTAGGGGTGGGAACAATAGAGGTACTTTGGATTAGACAAAGGGGAATGAAGGGAGGGGAGGGGTATGGGGGTAGGAAGGATCATAAAGTGAATTGAACATTATTACCCTAGCTGCATATATAACCAGTATGATGCTACATCATGTACGACTAGAAGAACAATGAGACGTTAAACTCCATTTATGTATGATGTATCAAATGCATTCTACTGTCATGTATAAGTAATTAGAACAAATAAAAAGCAATTTTAAAAAGACTGCTGCTGTATCTTTTTCTTTGAAGTTCTTGGCAGTTCTGAGCCGTCACGAAGGCAGGCTGATCCCATTCTTGAGAACCAGCGCTTGAAGAATGACTTTAGACACGCTGGCTTGTTAACCAGCAGGATGAAGGATTCTTAGGAGGGAACTGCAATTCAAAGAAGCCCGAGGGAAGAGATCCTGTAAGACAGAAGGGAATAGAAAGTGTCCAAAAGCTGAAAAGTAGGAAAGGAGACGTGGAGGTCAAAGAGACTGTGCGTATCTAAGACAGGAATGGGTCCACTCGTCCATTAGATGCTTTCATTCACTCCGTACTGACTAGCTACAAGCCCTGTGCTTGGCACCGTGGAAACCACTGGGAGAGAGACGCTGGTCCTGCCTGCAAGGAGGTTAGGCTCCAATGGAAGAGAGAGATTTCAACCAAAGAGCCACACGTGGAAACCCAAGTTCCAGGAAGGAGAGGCTGGCTAAGCTCACACTGTTGGTGCCCAGCAGACCTCTGGGATGCCTGGGTTTGGTGAGTGACCCACCTCCCAGCTGCCCTCAGTCTCCACCCAATGGGCGGGCCTACAACCTTTCCAGAGGATACCCTGTGACAGTGCTTGGCCAGTCACCTGCCCTGGCAGCCGAACCTGACTGGGGTAGGTCTAAGAGCCCAGCGTTTTCCTTAAGGCACAGACTCTGAGATTCAGCCTACCCTCCAGGGCTCCCTCCCAGATCAAGATGTAGCCACAGCTAAGAGCCTTACACCTTCTCGTGTGTCTGTTTGTCCCACCTCTTGTGTCCTTCACTCCTTTCCGGTTTTCCTGAGGGTGCTCCTCAGTAAATCATGAGCACACACATCCTCTGCCCCAATCAGGCTGTCATTAGAGAATGTACTCTAAGACAATGATATTCTGATAGTATATAATGGGGAGATTTGACCAAGTCAAGGGTGAGGGGCATCTAGGGAAAGCTTTCTAGAGGACATGATTCAATTGAAGTGAAAAATTAATAAAATGGGTTGGAAAAGAAGGAGACAGTCTTCTGGGCAGAAGAAATAGCACACACAAAAGTCCTGTGGCAGTAGGGTGCATGACTTTTATGGTTGTCCCAAGGAAAGTTGGTGAGTCATGAGTCCACAGAGTAAGAGGAGTCTGGTGTGAGATGTGATCATGAGATGAGCTCAGAACACAGGGTCCCAATTTGTCTAGTTCCAGCAGAGCCAGAAATAGAAGTTACAGGGAGATCTTTCAACTTAATAATCTGACCACGATAGTGAGCTCAAACAAAAAAGGCACAGTTACCTTGGAGAAGCAGTGAGTTCCTATGAATGAGAATACAATTAGAAAGACAGTTGGTGCCTGTTAGGGAACTTATGTATGGCGTGGGGTTGGATACAAGAGTCTTAACCTTTGTGAATTTAAAGTTCAATGTTTAGTCTATTAAATAAGGCTATAGTAAATAAAGCTACTCTCCCAAATTCTGAGCTGAACAATGGACAGAGTCAACTCTGGGCAACATTGAGGGGTAAAAACAGTTGTTTCCATACTCCCTTATGTCCCCTTCTCCCCAGGACCACCCAGGGCCCTTTAGCTGAACTTCTTCTTCGTGTCTGCTCTCACTACCCTGAGATAACTGGGCCTCACAGCCCACAGATATCTGGTGTCACCCAGTTGTCAAGTGTAGCTATAATACCCTCAGATTTTGGAATGAAAATGCCTGATCTCAAACCTTGGCTCCAAATTTCCTGTTTATGTGGCCTCACATGAATTTTTTATCATCTCCAAATTTTGTTTTTCTCATCTGTCAAATGGTAATGATAACAATACCTATTCTGCTGGATTTGTTAGCAATAAATGAAATAATAAAAATCACTTGGCGGGAGGCTGAGGCAAGAGGATTGTGAGTTCAAAGTCAGCCTCAGCAAAAGTGAGGTGCTGAGCAATTCAGTGAGACCCTGTCTCTAAATTAAAAATACACAATAGGGCTGGGGATGTGACTGAGTTCAATCCCTGGTATCCCCCCTTCTAAAAAAAAATCACTTGGTGCCATGCCTATATATCCTCATTAAAAATTAGCCATTTAAATTATGGAAATAATTGCTAAGAGGACACAATGCTGCTCTTCTAGAATAGCATAGTGATCAAGATCATGAACTTGAAAACAGTCTGCTTGGACTCAGATCTTGCCTCTCCCACTTTCTAGTGTGTGACCTGCTTTGGCCATGTTTCTCAGAGCTCTGCATTTCCATTTCCCCAGGTGTAAACTGGAAATAATGAAAACACCTACCTCATTAGGTTGTTGTGAGAATTAAATGACTTAATCACAAAACATTTAAATGAGGGCTCATCTTAGAGGATTTCAGTAGGGACTATCTATTATTAGTACTTAACAGAACTATTCATATTTCAAATGATCACTCATTGACAGTCTGAAGAAATGACCCTATAATAGTTAAAGGGCAGATACACAGTGCTGGCCTCTGGGAAGTAACTTTCTGTTGGGAGGGCTTAGGTGCCTATGAAATAGAACCACATCTGTGAACCATGATTCTCTTGGACTACTCAGAGCAAAAACCACATCACTGGTTCTGCCTTTGAACCTGTCAAGGCCCCCAGGCCTATAATATAGGGACAGGAGAACAGGCCTCTTGTCACTCATGTAGTCATTGGCAGGGGACTGCCCAGAGTCCCAAATTATCTCTTATACATCTTGTGTTCTCAAAACTCAACAGTGGACCCCACACACATACCGATTCCTCAACAAGTCTTCTCAAATGGACTGGTGTATCCATAGAAAGTCTCCATCCCTGCTTCTGATTCTTGACCAGGTTCTCTCCATAGCCTTTAAGCCAGGCAGCTCGTGGGGCTCTAAGTTTAGAACATTCTTCAGGGATTTCTTGGATTTATAAATCACAGCAGTGAGATCTTCCTCTAGATTGACAGTGGTCTCAGAAGCATATTCCAGGGCAACACTCTAAACTCATCCCCCGGGTCAGACACATCCCCAGTCTTTGGAGCTCCATCCCATGAAACTCCATTTCAACTTTTCCAGGTTTCAAAAGACATTCTTAGACCACGTCTCTAAGAGTCTTCTGGAATGTTCTGAGTGCTCTAGGGTATTTAAGGACTCTGTATTATTTCTTCACAACGCTAACAATTTTTTATATGGCCTCTCCTGATTCAAAATAGTACAGCCAGGCAGCCATGTGACACTTGTCTATTTTGAGGTGGTATAAGCTGTAGAAATTCTGGGTGTAGTATCCTACAGATACTGCCTTGCATTTAATGCTTTCATATACTCCAAGTTAATCCCTGCTAATGTTTACAAGAATAGTCGTTCCGTCATACAGAAAAGAAAGCTCAAGCTCAAGGTGGCTGGGGGACTTGTGCAAGAAGCCATGCTGCTCAGTGGCAGAGCTGGTCCAAATTGGAGGAGAAAAATTGAGTTAGTTCTCAAAAAAAAAAAAAAAAAAAAAAAAAACCTAAAGCAAGTCTCGAATCAGTTCACATGCAATATGTAATAGGGAAACGAGGGTAGAGGGAAGCCAAGTTGACAATTTCAACAGCTTGGATGCTCTAAAGGAAGAGCCAGGCCATTGCCAGTTTGCTCAAGTAAAACCAGCACAGACCCTGCCATTCATTCAGCCAACCATTATTCATGGGGGGGTCACACATTGCCAAAGTCTCCAGAATCAGCGGTGAATACCTCCCCTGGCATTCCAGCCTGCAGGGCTGCACAGGAATCATGGAAATCAATGGATTAGAGAGGGGTGTGGTAAATCTTATAAAAGGAGTCGAGTAGGGGAGGTCACAAGGCAAGCACTTGCCCCATCTTGAAAAGGTAAATGAAGCTTCAAAGAGAAAGTGATATTGGAACCGAGTGCTACCAGGCTTAAGTGGAGATTGTCAAATGGATGAGAGAGGAGGGTGACCAGGCAGTGGGGAAAACTCAGGCAAAGACAGGGTCTTGTCATTGCACATTGGAGAACTGCAGGTGTAGCTGGGAATGGGACCAATTCATGAAAAGTTGAATCTATCATGCTAAAGAGTTTGAAATGATCCCCAAGAAGACAGGTAACAATTGAGTAATTATTTAAAAATGGAAATCACATGATCATATTTCCATTTTAGAAATTCTCTCTGGAAGATTATAAGACAACACACTGAATGGGGAAAAGAGTTTAAAACGCTGGCAGTCAAGTAAGGAAAGATTAGAGTTTGAATTAAGGGAGAAGAAAAGGTGAAAATATTTGAAGTATATTCAGAAATTAGAAATTATTGTGGTGAAATAAAAGAGACATAGAAGACAGAGTGGTAAAAACGGACTCAGATTTCCAATGAGCAACTGGGAAGATGGACCATTCTCTAAGATAGGGTTGGAGGACAAAAGGGGATGGGATGAGTTGGAGATACCAGTGGGACCTGTGGATGAGATGTCAGAAAGGAGTGGGGAATACAAGTTGGAAGCCCAGGAGAAGGACCTGGAATGAGGCTGTGAATTCTGAGATCACTGATAGGCAGCAACTGGAGTCCCAGGTGTGCATGAGACAACCCAGGGTTCACAGAGTAGCAGAAAAAGAGGGCAAGACTCTGGACAAATTTGGGGAACCACATAGCTCAGGGGGTGGAGGGAAGGATAAAGAAAAGTGTGCAAGGGAGAAAAATATAAAAGAGACTGAAATCACAGGAGCATAAGGGAAGAGGAGAAAGCAATGGCGCCAACATTCATTGAGCTCTATTCCACCGGCAGCCCTACTCCAGGTGTTTTACATATGTTCTCTCGTTTAATGGCCCTAGGGAGATCCCGTGAGTAACGTACTAATAGTCTGATTGAACTAATATGGAAATTGTGGCCCAGAAAGCTAAAATAGCTTGTCCAGGCTCACATAGCGACTAAGTGGTAAAATGGGATTCAAAGCCAGAATTTTCTGACTCCAAAGATCATAATTCTCGTTCCATATGTAATTTGCTTCAGAAAAGTCAAGTCAAATAGGAACTGAAAAGCACTAAATGGATGTGAGAAGTCGTGGTCCCGCCAAGGGCAAAGCTTCACTGCCATGAATTACAAAATGAATAGAAAGTGAACCGGCAGAGGCAGTGAACAGAGAGCACTTTCTAATATTTTATTAGCACATTATAGTTATAACGTAGGGGTTCATTTTGACATAATTATACAAGCATGAAATATAATTGGCTCCACTTGAGTCCCCATTACTTTCCTCCTCCTCCCTCCCCTGCCCCACTTCCTCCTCACTACTGGTCTTCCTTCTATTATAGTTTTTAAACTCAGTGCTTTATAGATATACATAGAGGTGAAGTTCACGGTGGTATATTAATGTAACTACACAGCATACTTCTGTCAATTTCATTCCACCACTCCTCCCTTTTCCTGTCCCTCCTCCCTCCTCTTCTATTCCTTTCCTCTACTCCGATGATGTCCCTTCTATTTTCATGAGATTTCCCTCTCCAACATTTTCATTTTCTTTATTCTAGTCTAGCTTCCACATATGTGAGAAAACATCTCAAGGAGTGGGTCATATGGAGTTTCATTGTTAGCTGTGGAGGACTCTCCATAGTGCTTCCTAAAGTGGTCGAACTAATTTGCAGTCCCACCAATAATGCATGAATGTACCTTGTACCCCACATCCTCACCAGCATTTACTATTATTTGTGTTCTTGATGATTTCCACTCTAACTGGAGTGGGATGAAATCTCAATGTAGTTTTGCATTTCTCTGATTGCTAGGAATGTTGAACAATGTTTCATGTCTTTGGCAGGTTGTGACTTTTGTGCAGAGTGAGGGGTAGGGATGTAGTTTTATCCTTCTATATATGGACATCCAGGGTCCTAATATCCCCTTCAATGACCCCTAAGTTAGGCCTCCAGGGACTTAACTTCCTTCCACTAGGCGCAACCTACTGAAGGTTCCACTACCTCCTCACATCCCTGGCTTTGGTAGGATGTGACATTCATCATAACCACCATGTGTAAAATCACCCTGAGTATTCCAACTTGGAAGCTAGAATCCCTGCCCACCTCCACCACCCAGACTGAGAGAAACACAAGCAGATGTTCTGAGACAACAGAAACCAAAAGATGAATGGAATTCTCCAATAACCAGAACCTTGAATAGCCCCAGAGACATGCTATGTCCCAAAGCAACCTCAGAGACTTAAAGGATGATTCTCTGATCAGAAACAAAGGCTCACTGCATTTGTGAGGCCCAGCCCTGCCCAGCCCCACGTGCTCCTAATACAGGGGGTTAATTATAGGCATGACTCTTCAGTAATTTCAAAGGGCCTCTTGCACTGGGGCTGGGCAGCGGACTGCATTTTCCCTTCATCACATCCAGGAGAATTCCATATGAAGGAAATGATAATCTCAAGGGTTGCTAGCCGGTGTTCAGGAGGCATGTTAGCCCTAGAAAAGAGTTGGGGAACCAATCTTCCAGCCGAGGACCTGTTATGATTTTGCTAGCATTCTTGATAGTCGTTCTTCTAGGTCTTTTTGGTAGTTTGGGAGTAACAATTAAGATCATTAACAGTGGATGCAGCTTCCCTTCTATCTTTTGAGGAATAAGAGAGACCCAGTTGAAAAGGAAGCTTCTCCCTCTGGGGGACTTTCAGAGTGACAGCTTATGCAGAGGCCCTGCACACAGTGAGAAGCTCCATGACTTTGGTATTAGCAGATGTTAATATGCACCTCTTTCCCTCCTTAGCAGTGTCCTGAATTGAGCGTCTGATTTTTTTCCCTACCCAAATCCAAAGGCTACACCCAAACCAGAAGGAACTAGTTCAGAGACTGTTTCTTTGCTAAGTTTGCCACCACTATACCACTTTTATCTAAATATTATGCAACTCTGGGGACTGTCCTCAAAGCACAGGTTTATACTAGCAACATGTCTGTAGCAGGAATGTGACATAATTTATATAATTATCTACCTTGTCATATGAAACACCTTCAAGTGATTTCTATTGTAAATAGAAATTTTAACAGTTGTAATAATAAAAATTATATTTTCTTCATTCTGCTAGGTTTGAATTAATTTTATCATAGCCAAAAGACTTCTATAATATGTTTCTATGGTACCCTATATTCCTCCAGCAGAACATCTATACCTTTTCTTACACTGGCCCATGTATGTATTCGTGTCTCTTATCAAAATGTTTGGGGGCTGGGGATGAAGCTTGGTGGTAGAACACTTGCCTAGCATGCACAGGGCCCTGAATTAGAGCCCCAGCATTTTAGGGAAAAAAAAAGAAAGAAAGAAACTGTTCAGACACCATAAAGCACATAATATGGATGAGTGGGTGGATGGATGGATAAATGAACAGATGGACGGACACTTCACATTGAAGATATCATAACAAATATGGCAGGCAGAGGATCCAAGATGGTGAACTAGAGGGAGGATGCATCCCTTGTCTCCCCGTGACTCAGGATTCAAACAGAGGAAATACTGTTTCCCTGGGAGGCAGCCCTTGCTGCCCACTGATCCCTGCTCTTTACCACCCATTTGTCCAATGTGACCGCCCACTGTCTGCCAGCCTATGGCCTGCCTTCCGAGCGCAGATCACTTGTGATCACCGCCTATCATCTAGCATTTGCCATTTTCCCACCTATGGCCTGCCCATTGCCTGCCTTTCACCTACCCATTGCCCACTGCCCAAGGTCCACCTGCTGATCACCTGCCGCCATTAACCCACAGATGGCCCACAGAGAGCCAGCAGGTTGCTCACTGCTGTCCATTGTCACAGTATCTGCAGGTTTGGTTACACACAGCCACCTCAGTCTGGGGACACTGGTCTGGTTGCACCTGAGGTCTTCCTGCTGGGTGTGCTAATGCAGCCATCTGGCTGCCTCTTTGCAGGGTTTCTCCTTTGAGTGAGCGCATCCCTGGTGGTCTCTCTTCAAGTTGAAAAGGCATTGAGATCTTGGGACTGCAGCAAAGCAGAACCTGGGGAAGCTGAAGCTCAGGTCCCTCAGATTGCAGCTGGCTCTGTGTGAGCATGCTGGGTCTGTCAAACCTGTAGAAAGGCAGAAACAAGGGGCAGTTCCTAGGAGGAGCACAAGTTGGAAAAACTGGAGAAAACCAGGCTCTCTCCAGCTCAGTGAGTCCTGAAGTGCGTGGGGGGGATGGAAGGGGCCAGCTGCAAGGGGTGGGAAGACTGGAAGAAGGTGTGAGAGCATCTTGCTATCAGCTCGCCCACCCAATCAGTCTGGCACCCACCACCCATCAAACTTCAGACAACCCCACCTATCTGTGGAGAGGGAAACAGAAAATTTTTGAGAGCCAATGGAGACAATAGTCCAAATTTCCATTGAGACTTTCCTTTTTGTTTTTTTTCCCTCTCTTTCACATTTCTGCCCTCTTTGATTCCAAATATCATTCATGCATCAAATTTTTGAGGAATGGATTGTCTGAATAGTATATTACAGTTTTGCTGTGTATTTTTATATTTTTACTTTTTTTTAATCTGTATATATTTTTTCTCTCACTTATCTGTCTCGCTGGATTCTCTCTCACTTCTCTCATACTAACAGCCAACCTTTATTAATTCCTCCCTCGCTCTTTTTTTTAAATAGAGAGAGAGAATTTTTTAATATTTATTTTTCAATTTTTGGTGGACACACATCTTTATTTTATTTTATGTGGTGCTGAGGATCGAACCCAGGTGCATGCCAGGTGAGCGTGTTACCGCTCGAGCCACATCCCCAGCCCCCTCACTCTTAATATAAATTTTTACCTCTGTCTTCTCTCCTTCTCCCTTATAAATATTACAGCTTACACTACATCTGTTCCCTCATCATTTGAAATGGTAAACGCTTTTAGCAATCTTACTGTTTATATTCTAGACCATAATTGAACACATCATTTTTGCTTATTGTGACAAAACTGTAGACACCTTAATAGGAGCAATTTGGTTTAAAGGTGTATATTGCTTGCACTGGGAACTGTTAATATTGGTCTCCCCCTTAAAGATGAGGTCCTGGAAGCCTTTGGGGACACTACAAGAGTACAAAGTAGAAACTATACTGCCTTCGACTCATACAGCTAGATGAGAAGACACACAAACAACATGAAAAAAAAAAAAAAAAAAACAAGGGAACAAAGTGCCTCTAATGAACCAAGATGTTCCAACAATAGAATCTGTAGACAACCCAGTAGAAAAAATGTCACAGGAGGAGTTTAGAAGGTAAGATAGTTAGGTTGACCTTCAAAATAAAGGATGCTATTGGAGAAAAAAAAAAAACACAGGAAGTGAAAGATCACTTCAATAAAGAGGCAGAGATAATTAAAAGTATCAAGCAGAAATCCTCAAAATGAAGGAAACAACAAACCAAATTTAAAAATCAATGGAATGTATTACCAACAGGCTAAACACCACTGAGAAGACAGAATCTCAGGCAATGAAGACAAAATGCATACTCTTGAAAATAAAGTCAACTGCACAGAGAAGATGGTAAGAAACCATGAACAGAACTTCCAAGAAATATAGGCTACATGAAAAGGCCAAATTTAAGATTTATCAGAATAGATAAAGGTGTGGAGATACATACCAAAGGAATGCACAGTTTTTCAATGGCATAATATCAGAACATTTCTCAAATCTAAAGAATGAAATGGAAAATCAGCTACAAAAGACTTACAGGACACCAAATGTACAAAATTACAGCAGACCCACAACAAGGCACATTATAATGAGAATTACTAACATTCAAAATAAGGATAGAATTTTAAAGGCTGTGAGAGAAAAAAAAAATCAAATTACATATAGGGGGAAACCAACTCAAATTTCAGCTGATTATTCAACCTAGACCCTCAATGACAGGATGTCCATAATAACATTTATCAAGCTCTAAAATAACATGGATGCCAGTTGAAATTTAATATGCAGCAAAATTAAGCTTCAGATTTGAAGACAAAATAAAAAACCTTTCATGATAAACAAAAGTTTAAAAAATTCACTACTAGAAAGCCTACACTACAGAACATTCTCAGCAAAATATTCCAATGAAAACCAGCAAAGGGAGGAACTACACTAAAAGAAAGGTCAATCAAAGGAGAAACTAAGTCAAGTTAAAAACTAAAAATAAACTAAAGTGACTGGGAATACAAGTCATATCTCAGTAATAACCCTGAATGTTAATGGCCTAAACTCATCAATCAAAAGACATAGACTAGTAGATTGGATTTTAAAAAATACAGCAATACGCTGTCTTCATGAGACTCACCTCCCAGGAACACATCCACAGATTGAAGGTGAAAGGTTGGGAATACATATTACTCACTCTGACTGCATAAACAAGCAAAGGTTTTCATCATATCAGACAAACTGGACTTCAAACCAAAGTTTGTCAGAATGGATAAAGAAGATTACTTTATACTGCTTAAAGGAATCATAGATCAACAAGACATAGCAATCATGAATATACATGTCCCAAACAATGGAACATCCATATATATCAAACAAACCCTTCTAATTTCACGAATAGACCACAAAACAATACTACTGTGTGACTTTTAACACACCTCTCTCACTAGTGGATAGATCTTCCAAACAAAAACTAAACAAAGAAACTATAGAACTAAATAATACAATAATTGATTTATACTCATTGAGCAAATACACTTTCTTCTCAGCAGCACATGGATCCTTCTCTGAAACAAACTATATGTTATGCCACACAGTAACTCTGAGCAAATACCAAAAAAATAGAAATTTACCCTGCATTCTATCAGATCATAATAGAATGAAACTAGAAATCAATGATAAAAAAATAGAAGCTACTCCAAAACCTGAAGACTAAATAGCATGCTATTGAATGGTGAATTGATAGCAGAAGAAATCAGGAAGACAATAGAAAATACTTAGAGGAAAATGAGAACACTGATACAACATATTAAAATTTCTGTGACACTATGAAGGCAGTGCTAAGAGGAGACTTCATTGCATTGAGCTCATACATTAAAAGAATAAGAAAATCAGCAAACAAATGGTCTAACATTACATCTCAAAGCCCTAGAAAAAGAAGAACAAACTAACACCAAAAGCAGTAGAAGACAGAGAATGATTAAAATCAGAGCTCAAGTCAATAAAATTCTTTTTCAAATCAATGAAATTGAAACAAAAGAAATAATCCAAAAAATTGACAAAATGAAATGTTTGTTCTTTGAAAAAATAAAATTAATAAACCCTTAGCTACCCTAATAAAGAGAAAGAGAGAAAAAACTCAAATTACTAAAATTCATGATGAAAAAAGAAATATCACCATACATACTACTGAAATACAGAAGATAATTAGAAACTATTTTGAAAATTTATACTCCAATAAAATAGGAAATCTCAATGACATTGACAAATTTCTAGAAACACATAATCTAACCAAACTGAATCAGGAGGACATATACAATTTAAACAGATTAATTTTAGGCAATGAAATAGAAGATGCTATCAAAAGCCTACTAACCAAGAAAAGCTTAGGACCAGACGGATTCTCAGCAGTTCTACAAGACCCTCAAAGAAGAATTAACATGAATGCTCCTCAAATTATTCCATGAATAGAAAAGGAGGGAACCCTTCCAAACTCATTCAATGAAGCTAGTATCACCCTGATTTAAAACCAGACAAAGACACATCAAGGAAAAAAAAACTTTAGACCAATATCCCTGATGAACATAGACATAAAAATTCTCAATAAAATTCTGGCGAATCTCATACAGACACATATTAAAAGATAGTGCACCACAATCAAGTGAGATTCATCTCAGGGATGCAAGTTTGCTTCAACATACAGAAATCAATAAACATAATACATCTCATCAGTAGATTTAAAGACAAGATCATATGATCATCTCAATAGATGCAGAAAAAGCATTTGACAAAATACAACACACCTTCATGTTCAAAATACTAGAAAAACTAGGGATAGTAGGAAAATACTTCAACATTGTAAAAGCTAAGCCCCAGGCCAACATCATTCTAAATGGAGAAAAATTGAAAGCATTCCCTCTAAAAAATGGAACAAGACAGGGGTTCCCTCTTTCACCACTTCTATTCAAAACACTCCTTGAAACTCTAGCCAGAGCAATCAGACAAAAAAAAAAAAAAAAAAAGAAAAAGAAATTAAAGGGATGCCAATAGGAAAAGAAGAACTCAAACTGTCACTATTTGCCAATGACATGATTCTATATTAAGAAGATCCAAAAAATTCCACCAGAAATTTTCTAGAACTAATGAATGAATTCAGCAAAGTAGCAGGATATAAAATCAATACCCATAAATCAAATGCATTTCTAAATGTAAGTGATGAATCCACTGCAAGACAAATTAGGAAAACTATCCCTTCCACGATAGCCTCAAAAATAAAATAAAATACTTTGGAATCAATCTAACAAAAAGATGAAAGATCTTTACAATGAAAACTATAGAACACTAAAGAAAGAAATTGAAGAAGACCTTAGAAGATGGAACGATCTCCCATGCTCTTAGATAGGAAGAATTAATATTGTCAAAATGGCCATACTACCAAAAACAGATTTAATACAATTCCTATTAAAATCCCAATGACAATCTTCATAGTACTAGAAAAAGCAATAATGAAATTCATTTGGAAAAAGCAATCCTTAACAAGAAGAGTGAAGCAGGTGGCATCAAGATACCAGACCTTAAACTATACTACAGAGCAGTAGTGACAAAAAGCCATGGTACTGGCACCAAAATAGATTTGTAGACCAATGGTACAAGATAGAAGACACAGAGATAAATCCACATAAATACTGTTATCTCATACTAGACAAAGGCGCCAAAAACATACATTGGAGAAAAAATAGTTTATTCAACAAATGGTGCTGGGAAAACTGGAAATCCATAAGTAGCAAAATGAAATTAAACCTCTATCTCTCACCCTGCACAAAAATCAACTTAAAATGGATCAAAGACTTAGTTAGGCACTAGAACAGAAACCCTGAGCCTAATAGAAGAAAAAGAAGGCCCAAATTTCATCATGTCGGCTTAGGACCTGACTTCCCTCACAAGACTCCTAAAGTGCAAGAATTAAAAATCCAGAATCAATAAATGGGATGGAGTCAAACTAAAAAGCTTCCTCTCAGCAAAGGAAACAATCAATAATGTGAACAGAGAGCCTAAAATGGGAGAAACTCTTTACCACTTGAACCTCAGATAGAGCACTAGTCTCCAGGATATATAAAGAACTCAAAAAACTTAACACACACACACAAAAACAAATAACCCAATCAATAAATGGGCTAAGGAACTGAACAGACATTTCACAGAAGAAGAAATACAATTGATCAATGAACATATGAAAAATGTTCATCATCTCTAGCAATTAGAGAAATGCAAATTAAAGCTACTCTAAGATTTCATCTCACTTTAGTCGGAATGGCAATTATTAAGAATGCAAGCAATAGTAAGTGTTGGTGAGGATGTGGGAGAAAAGGTACACTCATACACTGCTGCTAATGGTACTGCAAATTGGTATAACTACTATGGAAAGCAGTATGGAGATTCCTCGGAAAACTGGGAATGGAACCACCATTTGACCACTCCAGGGTTTATACCCAAAGGACTTAAAATCAGCATACTACAGTGACACCACCACATCAATGTTTATAACAGTTCAATTCACTATAGCTAAACTGTGGAACCAACCTAGATGCCCTTCAATAAATGAATGGATAAAGAAAACGTGGTACATATACACAATGGAATTTTATTCAGTCTCAAAGAAGAATGAAATTATGGAATTTGCAGGTAAATGGATGGAACTGGAGATGATCATGCTAAGTGAAATAAGCCAATCCCCAAAAACCAAAGGCCAAATATTTTCTCTGATAAGCGAATGCTGATCCATGGGGATGGAGGGGACAGGGCAGAGTGAAGAAACTTTGGATTGTGCAGAGAGGAGTGCGGGGAGGGCTGGGGCTGTGGGGATGGGAAGACAGTAGAATGAGACAGACATTATTACCCTATATACATGTATGATTACACCACTGGTGTGACTGAATGATAAGTTGAGCTCCATTTGTGTACAGTGGTGAAAGTGCATTCTATTGTTATATATAACTAATTGGAACACATTTTTAAATATTTTTAAAAACAAGATTATTTGTACACTGAACTAATACACCAACTTTAGTAAAGATGAGTCATTAACTCAGAATAAAACTGTACTTGTATTGATCAAATCTTTTTTAAAAAAGTTATTAAGTTGGAAGAAAAAAGGAATTGAATACCTTGAGTATAGATATGTTATGGTATTCAGAGCCAAAAGATATTACAGATTTTTAGACTGAAAATCAAAAGTAAATTGAGGTACAGATATTAATTCCTAGAAAAGTGAATATTAATCTCCATAACTTACTATAGCAAAAAAACTATCTGGAGTTCTTCTTTATTCCTATTCTGAAGATGGAAGAAGTTCTGGAGTCCCAAAAGGGAGATGACCACTGGGAGTTATGGCCAGGCATGGCTGGGCAATTACTTGCTTTGATATCCCACGGAGCCATTGTTAGTAAGTTTCAAAATGCAGGTATATAAGAGAGTGGCTGTGGCTGTGTTTTTGTTCACAAGTACAGGAAGCTCTTGGTGGCCATCTGTTGGAATCCCAGATAGTTAATGTGTTTGGTGGTTGGTGGTTGGTGGTTGGTGGTGGTCTTTGGATATTGGTTCTTTGATTTGGGTCTGTTGTTTTGTTTGGTTTTGATTTTTGATTTGTTGTTTGGGGTTTTTTTAGCTAGCATCCTTAGTTGGTGTTCCTGCTTAGGATGTATAGCCAGAGTAGTAAAGACTAGTGTAGTGTTACAGGGGCCCAGATCCTGAAAGAAGGCAGTCTTGAGGGACCACTATGAGGTCCTGAGGGACACTGAGCATGGCAGGTTTTGGCCAGATCCAACTAGCCTGCCATCGCCTTCCTGGGGGCAGAGGTGGCAGTGAAAGTCCTGCAGAAGAAAATAAAGAACCTCCCTCTCTTCGAACCAGACTTGATGAGGAGCCTGTAGCATCCCAGTGTGAACCAGTTATTTCAGGTTGTTGTGATGCACAGAAATTTCTACATGGTGATGGAGCACGCAGGTGGGGACAGCTATTGGACCACGTCCCGCAGGGTGGCATGCAGGAGGAAGAGGCCCGCAGACTTTTCCAGCAAGCTACTTTCAGGGCTACTACTGTCAGGGCTACTGCCATGACAAGGGCATTGTGCACGGAGACCAAAGCCTGAGAACATCATGGTAGACGCCAGAGGCCACACCAAACTCATCAACTCTGGCTTTAGCACCAGGGTCATGCCTGGGCAGAGACTGAACCAGTTCTGGGGCACTTTCTCACACTTTGCCCCCCAAATTATCCTGAGGCAAGTATATGAGGGCCCCCCATGGGCATCTGGAGCCTGGGTGTCATTCTGTATTTTATGTTGACAGGGAGGTACCCATTTATGAGACCCACCCCTAAGGAGATATTGAAGCAGATCATGCTCAAAAACTACCGTGACCCTCCCTGTTTCTCTGGCAACATGAATGCTTGTCCACCAAATGCTGACTCTGAACCCCAGGAAGAGGCCCACAGCCAAGTAGATCCTTCAGCACCCATGGCTGACACAGAGTGAGCAGTATTTACCCCATGATTATAGGGAGGCACTCCCCAAACACCCAGACCCCAAAATACTGACAGTAATGTTCCGTATGGGTTATGATCCACACAAGACCTGGGTGTCTCTGGCCAAGAGAAAGTTCAGTGTGGCCATGGTTACCTACCTCCTGCTCCAGCACCAGAAAAGCCAGGAGGCCAGCTGCATGTTCCAGGGGAAGCCTGTGCCTCAGAGGGTTAAGCCTCCTATGCCCCCTGGATCTTTCCCATTACCCTGTCCTCCCACAGAGGAGCCCCAGTGAGCCTGCCCTTCACACCCTCCCCTTGCCCTGTGAGCCTCTACTGCCTGAGGAGGCCAGTCAGGGCAGAAATGCATCAAAGAGGCCAGCCTGCCTGCCCTTCATCTCCACTCCCCACCTGCAAAGACCCCCACACCTGATTTAGCCTGCCAGCCTGACTCTGGGCAAACCCATGCCAACAGAAAGCTCTGGAAGCAGGTAATCAGGGGGATTGCTACCTGTGTGTGACAACTATGCTGTTGCATGTCACGTGTCAGCAGTAAGTTGGCTTCAACGTAAGAGGGCAGAAAGGTGCCAGATTCATGAAGTGTGGCTCCAATGAAGGGGACAGCGGACACAGACAAAACCAGGGGACAGCTCTGTGGATCCTGACATCTTGCCTGGGCATCAGTCACGTGGACTCTGAACAGCTGCAGGAGCAAGATGTGCAACCTACCTGAGGTTCCTCTGCACGGGTTCCAGCCCGGAGCACTCCTGCACCCACCGGCTCATCAGGAGTCTCCTCTGCCCCCAGCTGCAGAAGACATCAGACTGCTCCCAGGGACACTTCCTTCTATCCCATTCTTCTGAGATGTTTCTTAATAAATTTGTTTGAGAGAAATTGTGGAACAAAATTATTGTTCAACAACAAAAACAATAAATGGTAAGCTGAGAAAAACTGTTTGAAACACATATCATAGGCAAAGGTTTATTTCATAGGAATATAAAGAATTCATGGAAATGGGAAGTCAAAAAAAATCCAACAAAAGAAAAACAGTCATAAATAAGTAGTTAACAGAAAAATAAATACAAACATCTTAAAAATAGAAGACTCATGATAATCATGCTATATATCACCATTTATTTAGATCTTTACTTTCTCTCGACAGTTTCAGAGTTTTCAGTGTACAGGCATGGACCTGTGTTAAATTGTCCCGTAAGTATTCTCTGAGTCTTAATGCTGTCATAAACTGTGTTGTCACTGCTTTTCAATTTGATTGTGCTTTGTAATAGAAATACAAATGGTTTGTACATATTGAAAAAAACCAAAAATATGGTTTTGCCCATCCACTTAATAACTAGTGAAGTCCTCTGTTTGGTGGGAGAAATTTTAAGAGGACCTGGTTAACTCAGACAACTGTGTCAACCTTTCTAGGAATAGCACTGAAGGAGCAGATAGTCCTAAGATGGTTCTTTTTAAAAATTTTTTTTAATTTGTTCATTTTAGATATACATGACAATAGAGTATATTTTGACATATTGTACATACATAGAGAATAACTCATTCCAATTAGGATCCCATTCTTATGGTTGTACATAATGTGGAATTACACTGGTCTTTTATTCATATATGGATATAGCAAAGTTATGTCCAATTAATTCTACTGTCTTACATATTCTCCTCCTCCTCCTTTTCCTTTATTCCCCTTTGTCTAATCCAATGAACTTCTATTCTTTCCCTCCCCTCTGTCCCTTTTTGAGGGTCAGCGTCCACATATCAGAGAGGGGAGAGAGAACAAAGACAAAACCAAGGGACAGCCAGAAGCCCCTGTGCTCTGTGGATCCTGACACCTTGCCTGGGCATCAGTCACATGGACTCTGAACAGCTGCAGGAGCAAGATGTACAACCTACCTCAGGTTTTTTTGGAATTGGCTTATTTAGCATAATCATCTCCAGTTCCATCCATTTGCTTGCAAATGCCATAATTTCATTCTTCTTTAAGGCTGGGTAATATTCCATTGTGTGTGTGTGTGTGTGTGTGTATGTGTGTATATATATATATCTCACATTTTCTTTATCCATTCATCTGTTGAAGGACACCTAAGTTAGTTTCACAGCTTTGCTATTGTAAATTGAGCTGCTATAAACACTGATGTGGCTGTGTCACTGTAGTATGCTGATTTTAAATCCTTTGGGTATATATATCCAGGAGTGGGATAACTGGGTCAAATGGTGGTTCCATTCCAAGTTTTCTGAGGAATCTCCATACTGCTTTCCATAGTGGTTGCACCAATTTGCAGTCCCACCAGCAATGTATGAGTATACCTTTTCCCCACATCCTCATCAACATTTATTGTTGCTTGTATTTTTGATAATTGCCATTCTGACTGGAGAGAAATGGAATCTCAGTGTAGTTTTAATTTGCATTTCTCTAATTGCTAGAGGTGTTAAACATTTTTTCATATATTTTTTTAACATTCAAATTTCTGTGTCAGAAATATTAAATTTTATTTGTTTTATAACTCTATATGTTGAAAACATTTAACTTTATGAATATAACTGACTTTAGTATGTAATGTATTTGAAAATTTATTATCATTTAATACAGACTTATTTTGTTTTTAGTTACAAAGTACAAGAAATGAAATATCAAAAAAAAAATGTCCTAAGATGTTCTCAGCCTTCAAACTATGGAGGAATGGACTCTTAACCAAACATCAAAAGAGTCAGAAAGCAGATGAAAAACTCACACTGAACAAGAAAACAGAGACAGTATTTTATAAAAAATCAATGTGGTGTCATTTATTACACAAACACATACACCCTCACATTTTTCTCTTTGCATTTTACTTATCATTTAAAAGGTAATATGTACAAAATAAAAGCCATAGAAATAGAAAATTAAAATACAAAATCCTCAGGTTTCCATAAGTAACCATGACTATCTTTTAATGATGTCCAATTCCTACTTAATATGAAGCTTTAGTACCAGAGCTTTCAGATAAATTAGTCTCACTCTACGCGTGCATTCCCCTTCATTCTGAACAATGTCAGCTCTACAAGGTCAGCATTCAGCATGTGACTCCATCACTGCCGTATTCCTAGTAGGACCAGCTTGGGGCAGGAGCTCAGTGAATGCTTGTGCCCACGGATTAGTTGAACACCTGGGGTGTACCTCACTCTGTCCATGGTGGATTCACAGTAGAAAGCTGAGTAAAGTCTGCTTCCCTGGAATTCAAGGACAGGAAGGATGACCTCTTCTCCCCATCTGTGCAAAGCCAGGGACCCATGTTGTGGACTCCATCCTCTCTTCCCCACTTTGCACACCCCACATCCCTGCCCCTCCAGAAATATCCCCTGCATCTACTCCAACCACACACACCCCCCCCCCGCAGGGTGGACCCCATCTCTGTATTCCCGCACCCACTGGTACTTCTCCCACTAAATGTCCCCATTGATTTACTTCTTTCTCTTCTCCCACTAGACAATAAATTTCTTGAGACAGAGAGGACAACTTTTTACATGTTTCTGTTGTCGCATTTCTATCCCAAACCCTAGGTCACCAGAGATGCTAAATCAGTGGACAAACAACTGAACAACTGAGCATTGGGATCACTGAGCCCAAAGGGATTTAATTAGAATGTGTGGCTTGCGGGAATTTGAGGAATGGGGCAAGGAAGATTCTCTGGGTCCCTCTTACATCCTGGGAAGGCAGCTGCTTCGTTGGCTGTGACTGGGTGAAGCCGTAAAAATGTGGATTCTCCTTTCTTTTCCTCTCCTCATTCCCTCTTAATTAGGCCTTTATTGAAGCACGGGGTTGATGCTTCACCCAAATCCACAGGCTTAAGAAATTTTCTCCATGTAGAGATTCTATTTCATTGTTCACTTTTCTTCTCTGGGCTTTATTCTTTCCTCATCTAACCTGCAGCTTTTTAAGAAATTGACACATGATAATTGTGCACCCTGATGGGGTATAGTGCGATGTTTCAATACAGGTAAACAAGGTACAGTGGTCAAGTTTGAGCAATGATCACATCAATCACCTCAAACATTTAGGATTTTTTTTTTATGGTAAGAACATTCAAAATCCTCTCTTCTAACTACTTTGAAAGACACAATATATT
Organism: Callospermophilus lateralis; assembly: GCF_048772815.1. Classification (NCBI taxonomy): domain Eukaryota; kingdom Metazoa; phylum Chordata; class Mammalia; order Rodentia; family Sciuridae; genus Callospermophilus; species Callospermophilus lateralis. Next base: position 34,935,496 of record NC_135320.1, on the reverse strand, counting down.
ATTGTTAACTATAGTCACCCTGATATGCTATTTTAAAGAAAGGCACTAAATGCACACACCTTTGAGTTTAAGATCATCTCTTATAAAATTATGTGGGGCAACACAGAGTTTCCTTATATAAACTCTTCAAATCATCTAATTGGCAGGTAGAAACTCCAAATACTGCTAGTAGAAAATCCTGTGTTCTCTGTTCATTTAAAGCTAGGTGGAATCCACCTCTCTCTCAGGCAGTTGCAAATTTTTTTTCTTTTGTCTTCTACATTTGTTTTTCCCCAAGAGAAACATGCACTCACTCTTTTAGCTACCTCTTGGAGTCATGCTGGAAACTGAGATGAATCATCAGGTTTCCACAGCAGCTATAGGGAAACCTGAGCTGGGCAGCTGAGCACTCGTATGTAGAGGACATGCAACACCCATCCTACCCAGTCAGAGCTCATTTATTTTCCATAGCATCTTAAAACTGGGCCCCGGACGGCTATTCATCCTAATTATAGTTTAACATGCAACATAATATTTACTCCAGGCTCCAATAGGAATGCCTCTTGGAAATGTTAGTGGATTATTTACTATGGTAAACTAATTAGTTACATAAATGCTTCCCCTTTTCAGAGTGGATAAGGAGGAGACTGTTAATGCTTCTTGGATTAACCACGTGTTATTGCCGTTTGAAGTTCTTTTACATTTAAGATCATTATCACAAGATTGCACAAACTTTGCATGCACGGGTACATCTGTTACTTAAGTGATGCGACATGTTTTCATTTTAACTCACATGGTGAAGTAAAACAGCAGCATGTAAATGCCACATACCTGAGTTGAGTCATTGCAATCTGAACATTAAAAAGAATCAATATTCCATCCTATTATTCTTGGTTGATGGTTTTAATTCATACTATTTTTATGACAATTAGATTGAATATGCAAAATGGTTCCAAGTGAAAGAAACATTGAAGATTAATGATCTCTAAGGAATGATCTCTAAGGAATTTCTACGGTAGTTGAAGGCAGTTTTCTTCTCATACTTCTCTGAAGTTCGTATCAATGGTGACGTTAAATAGCCACTGACACCTATATCTGGAAAATTGCCATGTTTGGGCATGTTTTGTCTTGGGAGGTGGGAGAACATATTTCCCAAAGTTCTGATCACAAATAGACAATCAATATAAAAATTTTAATGGGGCTTAAAATGTAATAAAAAAATAAATCTTTTCAAAAGAGAAAACAGCAATGTGTATTTTTTTAGTACTTCCCACCACTGGGACTTATTTTTCCATGTTAAGATTGTAAGTGGAAGATGTATTCCTGAGCAAGGAGTGGCACAAAATTCAATCTTACATGTAAACTATCCTCTAGAGCAGATCCAAGTTAGTCACAATCAACTGTGGTATTTATTTGAAAAGCATACTAATGAGAATGTGCCAATGTTTTGAAAATGTTGGGGGAAATCATACTAATGACTGGAGTTTTTTTGTACCAGGCTTGGCTCTAAATGCTCACAAGATCCTCACCTCAACCCTAGGAGGTAAGCATTGTTATTCTACCCATTTTAAAGATGAAGAAATCAACGCACAGAAAGATCAAATAATTCACCCTAGGTGATGAAGCTGGACTATTAGAAAGACAGGTTATCTAATTCTGCTTGAAGGATTCCTAGAGGTACTCAGACACTTTGGAAATAGGTAGGGCTCCAGGAGATCAAAACCAGTTTTTGTGATAATGCTAAGCTGTTATTTGCCTTTTTATTCCCCCTACATTTTTCACAAGCATACAGTGAAGTTTTCCAAGCATACAGTGAAGTTTTCCAGATGCTACATGACAGTGCAAAAGATGGAATGAAGATTTGGGTTTGAGAATACAGTCAACTTCTATTAAGCTATTAAACTAGGCATCCAAAAGATAAGCAAAAATGTAACAACGTCACTCTGTTTTTTTTCTTGAAAAAATATACTTATTTCATAAGATTTTGTTTCACTAACATGTAATATGTTTGTTATTCTTATTTTAAATGAAGAAATGTTTAAATATCCTAAGATTTAATTTCTCATGTAGTAAATATCTACAGATACTAACCACATAACCAATAATGTTTAGGTCCTTAATAATTTTAAGGATATAAAAGTATCCTAAGACCAGAGATCCTAAGATTGACTATAACACAGTCTTTCATATTCTATGAAATGAGCATCACTGTGTTACATACCTCAATGACAAAGGAGGTCACAATAACAGCAGAATCTACATGTTAACAAAAACCTAGATGGAAAGGAAAAAAGCAAACAAAAACCAATGCAGGATCCAAATATTTTCAATGCTGAATATTTTGAAATCTGGATTTAGAGCAAAGATTTAAAATTGTAATCTGAATGTATCCTTTGGCTTTTAAGAGAACCACTGCCTAGTGCTCCCACCCCAACCCACTCCCCATCCCTGCTTGAAATAGCATCAAATAAACACAGGCTTCACTTATTTCCTTCATTCAGATTTCTGTTTAGATAATGCATTAGTCAGCTTTTCATTGTTATTGTAAAATACATGAGATAACCCACTTAATCAAAGTTTTATTTCAGCTTCCAGTTTGTGGGCCCCATTGCTTTTGAGCCTGTAGTGGCAGGAGCACATGGTGGAGTAAGCTGCTTACCTCATGGTGACTGGGAAGCAGAAATAAAAAGCAAGAGACCAGCATCTGACAGTCCCCCAGGAACATGACCCCAATGAACCGCCCATTAAGCTCCCCCTCTGAAAGTTCCCATCCCCTCCCAGTTGCACCAAGTTGGGCACCAAGGCTTTAAATGATGCTTAAGATCCAGACTGCAGCAGATGACTTACTCACAGAGGCCCTCCCTGGTCATTCTATCTAAATCAATAATATTCTCTTGTTCCTTCCTTCCCTCATTACCCTTGACTTCCCTTATACTTTCTTTAAAATGGTTATCACAGCTGCTGGGGTTTGAATATTTGTCCCCCAGAATTCATATGTCAGAAACTTAATCCCCAAAGCCATGTGTTATTGGTATTTGGAGGTGAGAACTTGGGGAGGTGACTTATTAATGAGGGAGCTCTGCCCGCATTAATAAATTAATCCATTCATAGATTGATGTGTTAATATCAAGGGAATGAGCCTGTTAGAAAAGCCACTTTGGACATTGGGATTCTGCAAAGAGTCCCCACCAAAAGAAGGCCTTCATCAGAGTTGACCCCTCAGTATTGAACTTCCCAGCTTCTAGAAATGTAAGAAATCATTTTTTTTTCTTTATAAATCACCTGATCTTAGGTATTCAGTTATAGCAGCATGAAATTAACTAAGATAAGATAACATCTAATATACAGGCTTTTTTTCCTGTGCCCAACACACACACACACACACACACACACACACACACACACACAAATTATAAACTCTGTGATGTTCACAGAGTACTCAGAACAGTGCCAGAAATATAGCAGGAACTTGGTAAATAATTATTTAAATAAATGAACAAAATGTTTTATGTAAAAATATATAACATGGAAAAGCAAGAACAAAAATAAATACATTTGGCATAAATTATCCATATGAATCAACAATACTGAGCAAGTACCTGAGTGCATAGTTGTGGCAAAATCAATACAAAGGTCCCCACATTATCTCCTTTTCCCAGGCATATATACTAGATAAGGCCATGGGACTGTGTTCTGGCTGAGTACTCTTCAAATTTGAATTTCTATACAAATTGCCTAGAAATCTTGTAAAACTATAAGTCTTGATTTAGTAGTTCTTGTTATTAATAGTCTCTCAAATGAGGATGGTGCTTCTACTCTGTGAACCTCACTTTGAAGTAACTTCTTTTGTTTTCCTTTTTTCAAATTTATTCTTCTTAGATATGCATGACAGTAGGGTGTATTTTGACATATTATACATACATGGAGTATAACTTATTCTAATTAGGATCCCATTTTGTGGTTGAACAAAATGAGAAGTTTCACTGGTCGTATAATCATATATGAACATAGGAAAGTTATGTCCAATTCATTCTACTGTCTTTCCTATTCCCATTGCCCCTCCTTTCCATTCATTCTCTTTGTCTAATCCAATGAACTTCTATTCTTTCCTCCCCTACCCTTATTATGCGTTAGCATCCACATATCAGTATCAAGAACATTCAACCTTTGGTTTTTTTGTGATTGGCTTATTTCACTTAGCATGAACATCTCTAGTTCAAACATTTTACCAACAAATGCCATAATTTCATTCTTCTTTATAGCTGAGTAATATTACATTATGTATATATACCACATTTTCTTTATCCATTCATCTGTTAAAGGGCACCTAGGTTGGTTTCATAGCTTTGCTATTGTGAATTCACTGTAGTATGCTGATTTTAAGTCCTTTGTATATAGCGAGGAGTGGGATAACTGGGTCAAATGGTGGTTCCATTCCAAGTTTTCTGAGAAATGTCCATACTGCTTTCCACAGTGGCTGCACCAATTTGCAGGCCCACCAGCAATGTATAAGTGTACCTTTTCCCCCCATATCCTTGCCAACATTAATGCAATTCCTAATAAAATTCCAATGATATTCTTTATAGATATAGAAAAAGCAGTCATGAAATTCATTTGGAAAACTAAGAGGCCCAGAATTAGCCAAAGCAATTCTTAGTGAGAACAGTGATGCAGGAGGCATCACAATACCAGACCTTAAATTATACTATAAAGGTATAGTAACAAAAACAGCATGATATTGGCACCAAAACAGACATAAAGACCAATGAAACAGAATTAGAAGACAGAGGCAAACCCACATAAATACAGTTATCTCATACTAGACAAGTCACCATAAACATACACTGGAGAAAAGATAGCCTCTTCCAATGAGTGGTGCTGGGAAAACTGAAAATCCATATGTAGCATAATGAAATTGATAGACAGGAATCTCTCACCCTAGACAAAACTCAACTCAAAATATATCAAGGGCCTAGGCATTAAATCAGAGACCCTCCACCTAATAGAAGAAAATGTAGGCCCAACTGAAGTAACTTCTTTACTAAGCCCTTTTAAAATGTCCCATGTGAGACCAGAAGTACCCCAGTAACAACAAGTGCATCCACACAACCAAATCACGGTTTCCAATGCCATTATCCAGCAGAAGGAACCAGGGCTTTTTAAAGAAATGCCTAATTCTAGGATTGGGGCAGAAAATATGAATCTGGAGGATCTTGTTATGCCAAAAATGATGTGCCTGTTTATGTCAAAGGGACCCAGCAGCCAACTGAAAGACTCCCCTGGTCATCGTGGAACAATTGAAACCACAGGGTAAAGAAGTACTGGATTATGACCCCAAGTATAAAATGTCCAAGAGTCCATGCTAATATAAATAAATAAATGGGAAAAAAGAGACCGTCCTCCCATTCAAAAGAATTCCAAATAATTTATTTAGATATTCCCCTATCAAGAAAAGGAAGCAATTCTCTCCACTACTTGGCTTCAAACTGCACTAAGTGATTGTATTAATCAGTGTTCTCCAAAGATACAGAAGAGATGGATGGACGGATGGATGGATGGATGGATGGATGGATGATAGACTGATAAACAGATTAGAAGAGATTTATTAGGGGAATTAGTTCACAGAGCTATGGAGGCTGAGAAGTCCTGCAACACACTGTCAGTAAGCTGGAGTCCCTGGGATGATGGTAGTGTGGCTCAGGCCAAGTCTGAAGGTTCCAGAACCAGAGAAGCCAATGGTGTAATTCAGTCCAAAGACCTTAGAACCTGGGGGCCCCTTGGCCAGAAAGCTTGGAGTTTTAATGTCCAAGGGGAGAGAAGAGGAGTGCAGTCCAGCTCCAGGAGATGACACACTCACTTTTTCTCTATTTTTATTTTCTACAGGTCCCTGGTTAATGGACAGTGCCTGACCCCCCATTCATTGTGGGGTCTTCCCCACCTACATCATTCAGACTCACACACTGTTCTTCTCTGGAAACACCTTCACAGACACACCAAAAAATAATGCCTTACCAGTTTTCTAGGTATTCTCTAATACAGTTAAATTGACACCTGACATTAGCCATCACAATGACCCCTTCCAAAAGGTCTAGTCTAAAAGGGGGTGGGGTAACAAACACTACGTCAGCCAAGTGATCAAGGTCAACATCAACAGTTTTACATGTCAACAGCGTATACCTTATATGACTGATGAGAAAGGCCCCGCCTCTGTGGTCTCCCTCCCCAAATCCACGAAAAATGCCAGGCAGACCCCAGTGCAGGGGCATTCTACAGAATACCTGATCAGCACTCCTTAACACTGTCCTGCCACAAAAATCAGAGAAAGGCTGAGAAACTGTCACAGCCAAGAGAGCCTGGGGAGACAGGATGACTAAATGCATCCTGATGGGACTCCTGGATTCAAACGTCAGACTGATGGGAAGGGTCTCCTTCCACGCTGTGCCCTGGAAAGAGCACGGACCTCGCCCTGTGCCAGCCTGTTCTAAGGGACAGGTAGAGTGCTATGGTTTAGATACTAGGCATCCCCCAATATCTAACGTGTGAGACAATGCAAGGTTTACAGGTGAAATGATTGGGTTATGAGAACTTAATACAATCAGTAAATTAATTCCCTTATTAACTTAGTGGTATCTGTAGGCAGGTAGGGTGTGACTGGAAGAGGTGGGTCCCTGTATTTTGTCCTTGTTGAGTAGAGTTTTCTCTCTCTCTCTCTCTCTGTCTCTCTCTCTCTCTCTCCCTCCCTCCCTCCCTCCCTCTCTCTCTCCCTCTCTCCCTCTCCCCCACCCTTCTCTCTCTCCCTCTCTCTCTGCTTCCTGAGTGCCATGCCCAATCTGCTTTCCTCTGCCACACTATGCTGCCATGATGTTCTGCCTCACCTGGATTCTGTGGAATCAGCTATCTATGAACTATGACCTCTGAAGCCATGAGCTCCAAAATAAACTTTTCCTCCTAAAATCAAAAGACCCCAAAAGAACACAGAGGATAACTGAAGCAGATCTAACAGCTGTAAAATGGACTACCTCCCCCAAAGAATGTAAAATAAAGACTCCAAGTGCCAAGGCACAGAGGTTTTCAGGTTTTAGAGTTAATTGTAGCAAAACCCACTCCACTCTAATATAATAATAAGAGGTCAGGACACTATGCCCCACAGGCCAAATTCAGTCTGAAGATACTTTTTGTACAAAGAATTGGTTGGTTTGTTGGTTTTAGGTTTTATTTGGGTACTAGGGATTGAATCCAGGGGTGCCTAACCACTGAGACACATCCCCAGCCTTTTTTTTATTTAGAGACAGGGTCTCAATAAGTTGCTTAGGGCCTCACTAAGTGGCTGAGGCTGGCTTTGAACTCACAATCTTCCTGTCTTGGCCCTCAAGCCACTGGAATTAGAGGTGTGCACCACCAAGCCAGCAGTTTGCAGGGTTTTAATAGAAAGGAGAAGGAGGAACAGAGACTATAGGTGGCTAGCAAGGCCTAAAATAGTCACTATCTTAACCCTTTATAGAAAAATTTGTCAATTCCTGATCTATATCTTATAGACTTTCTAAGTTACCCCAAGATTATATTTACACAGATGAGCTCTTAAAAGAAAGATTAAGTTATCACAGAGGCTCCGCCAAGAGTCCCTAAATCTATAAGTGACCTCATTTCTTTCTGAAATCTATTCAGAAAGACTTTAAGGGGTTCCTTGGTTTACAAACTCGAATCTGTCCTACCTCCATAGAAGCTAAGCCTTGAAAACCAAGGAACATCATTAAGCATCCCAAACACATTTGTTCTTTAAATTACAGATATTTAATTTTACTCATGTTGTAGTTAAAAGATATTTCATTTCCCTGTGGTATAGAAATAGGCCCTCTAAAAAAATACACCTTACTAATTTCAAAAGATGAAATTTCAATCTCCATAAATCAAGAAAGAAAGCATTTTATAGATCAGCTGCCTGCCAATTTCTAGAGTTAAGCAATCATTCAAAAGGGCATAGAATTTAAGAGTAATACAGCAACTGGAACATATTTTCTTTTTCACTGTGGGATACTTTTTTTCTGTGAAATAAATTCCAGAGAAATTCAGAATCAAACCAAGCAAAGAAGGAACTCACAAGTAATGAGGAAAACTAAAGATGTTACATTATGAATTTAAGGGAATCTGAGAACGAGTACCTATGTTTTGATTCAGCAAATTATCAATTACGAAGTTATTGGCTGAGGGCTGATGATGTATGTACCTTACACTACGCTAAGTGGGAATATTTGTGCACTTGAGTTAAAAGATATTCCATTATTGAATAATTAAGTCAAATTTACCCTAATATTATGTATAACTAAAACAAACAAAAATACAAATCCACTCTAGTAAAAAGCAAAGCCCAATGAGTTTACCCATAGAAATATTTGCATGTGGGTAGATGGATGCACTCACCACCCCCAAGACATAAACAACCTGAGTTTCAAAGCTGTGTTTGTAAGTGATGGGGGGCAAGTGATGGGGGGCATGGGGCTTAGAGCACACTTACTGGTGAAAAAAAATTACATTGAAAATGCTGGACAGATGCAGTTGGTCCACAAAAATGTAAATTCTCATGATGTTGATAGAACCTTGGGCGTGGTGGTAGAAATTCTTAACACATCCATGGTACAGTTTCCTCTATGATTCAGTCCTACATATGCTGAGCCACAGGCTCTGCTTGCTGACCCAGTTGTTTACACTGGAGGGCATCCTCTTGTCCTGATCCCACACAAAGCCTTTCAGCAACCCAGCATGACATTATGGGGGGCCTGAGCTTAGAATATGTGAAAAGAGCCACTCCATGGGGAAAAATACCTACAAATTTACCAATGGAATAGCTATAAAATCTAAACAGATTACAATGAGTTCTTAGAAAGCTGATAAATAGCACAAAGATAAGAAAATCAAAAAGAGGAATGTGTGCTATGAATTCATAATTTGACTCATCTCTAGAATATTTTCCCCAAAGTTTTTGACTATCAACTTTTCTATGACTACAGTTTTCCACACCAATAACAGAAAGGCAATTCAGTATATTCCTTAGCATAGTTCACTTTTTTTTCCCCTAAATTATTGATAGTAGCTATGGTTTGGATATGGTGTGAGTGTATCTCCAAAAGGTTTATGTGCTGAGCTGGAGTTGTGTGGCTCAGTGGCAGAGCACTTGCCTAGCATGTGTGAGGCACTGGGTTCCATCCTCAGCACCACATAAAAATAAATAAATGAAATAAAGGTACTATGTCCACAACTAAAAATTTTAAAAAAATAAATAAAAAGGATATAAAGAACTCAAAAAACTAAGCACCAAAAAAACCAATAAATGGGCCAAGGACCTGAACAGACACTTCCAGGATATGCAATCAATCAACAAATATATGAAAAAATGTTCATCATCTCTAGTAATTAGAGAAATGTGAATCAAAACTAATCTAAGATATCATCTCACTGCAGTCAGAATGGCAGCTATTATGCATACAAACAACAATAAGTGTTGGCGAGGATGGAGGGGAAAAAGATACACTCATACATTGCTTGTGAGACTGCAAATTGGTGCAGCCAATATGGAGAGCAGTGTGGAGATTCCTTGGAAATCTGGGAATGGAACCACCATTTGACCCAGCTATCCCACTCCTCAGTCTATACCTAAAGGACTTAAAATCAGCATACTATAGGGACACAGCCACATCAATGTTTATAGCAGCACAATTCACAATAGCTAAACTGTGGAGCCAACCAAGATGCCCTTCAGTAGATGAATGGATAAAAAATATGGCATATAGACACAATGGAATATTACTCAGCAATAAAAGAGAATAAAATCATGGCATTTGCAGGTAAATAGATGCAGTTGGAAAAGATAATGCTAAGTGAAGCTAGCCAATCCCAAAAAACAAATGCCAAATGTTTTGTCTTTTATAAGGAGGCTGATTCATAGTGGGGCAGGGAGGGGGAGCATGGGAGGAATAGATGAATTCTAGATAGGGCAGAGGGATGGGAGGGAAAGGGAGGGGCAAGGGGTTAGCAAGGATGGTGGAATGTGATGGACATCATTATCCAAAGTACATGTATGAAGACATGAACTGGTATGAACATACTTTATACACAACCAGAGATATGAAAAATTGGGCTATATATGTGTAATAAGAATTATAATGCGGGCCGGGATTGTATCTCATGGTAGGGTACTCGCCTAGCACCTGCGAGGCCCTGGGTTCAATCCTCAGCACTACATAAAAATAAATAAATAAATAAAGGTATTGTGTCAACTACAACTAAAAAATAAAAAATAAAATTAAAATTATAAAAAAGAATTGTAATGCATTTTGCTATCATAATTTTTTTAAAAAAAATCAATAAAAAATAAATAAATAAGGTTTATGTGCTAGAAGCATGTTCACCTGCATAGTGATGGTGAAAGATGATGGAACCTTTAAGAGATGGGGACTAGCAGAAGGTGATTAGGTCACTGGGGGCACTGCCTCAGAAGGGATTAATGCTGGGACTCCAGTGGTTCCTATGAGAATGAGTTGTTAGAAAAAAGCAAGCCTTGTCCCTGAATCAGGCTTCCTGTCTCATCAGGTGATCTCTTCTACAGGTACTCTCACCACAGTGATGTCATCTGCCAAGCAGATAGAACTGCCTGAACTGGAAACTCTTAATTCTCCAGAACTGAACTAAATAAAATCTTTTGTCCATAAAGTATTCAGCCTCTGGAATTTTGTGATAGCAACAGAAACAATACAGTGACTGAAACAATAGTTCAGAAAAGTTCTTCTCATTTAATTTTTAAGATTGCTGTTACATTTAGGAAAATCTGTATCAAGTTTCTTTCTCATTTGAACCATAAGACTTCAAGGTATTTTGGTTTTCTTGTGCAGGGACTACTTACATAATCTTTGCAGGAATGACATTTACTAACCTATATATGGGACACTTCTTGGAGCTCACTATGGATCCTCTCAGTTCACCATTTTCTTTTAGCTCTTGCTATGAGTAGCCCAAGAGCACAGTCATTGTGTGTGGCCTGCTTTCTGTCAGATTAACTGTCTCAACTGAGTAAGTCTCCTATGGGAACCTATTCAATCGCTCACCTCATACCACACCTTTGAGGAAGGCACAGCCCCCCAAAAATGAATAAATCCTCTCCATTCGCTGTCTCTGACAGACAATTCTGTTGGGTTGATGTCCTTCTTAGATACAATTAACTCAAATTGTGCCCTGTAGACATAGGTGTTCTGATACACAATATTTTGTACAATTTCTATTTTTAAAAAATAAAAAACCATGTGGTACATTTTTAAATATGTATGTTGCATTATCAGTATGTTCCTGACTGAAGAGAACTTTGGTTTTAAACTAAGTAACTATGAAAACTGAACCTTCCACTCCAACTGTATACATTTGGTGATGGAGGAGGTTCTCAATGAGCAGCTTCTGGATCCTTACCAAGCTCTGGCTGCACTTCAAACCTCATTTCCCTCTACTGTCCACATGCTGCTGGTGCTAGGCACTACTCAGGTGTGAGTACGACCTGTGGGTATGAGGTAAAACCACAACACTGGTGTCAACATTATAGCACAAGTTAGCAGAGTGACTGTGAACTTCAAACATATCTCCCACTAAAAACTTAACGAAATGAATTCCCCACTCAACCTTAGTCAAAGATGTCCAGGTTCCTCCAAAGCCACACAGGGGAAATGAGACCAAGAAATCAGAGAATAAAAAGAGAATAGACAGAGCTGGGTGCAGTGATGCATGCCTGTAATCCCAGCAGCTCGAGAGGCCAAGGCAGGAGGGTGTCAAGTTCAAAGCCAGCCTCAGCAACTTAGGCTGTAAGCAACTCAGCCAGAGCCTGTCTGAAAATTATAAATAGATAGATAGATAGATAGATAGATAGATAGATAGATAGATAGATAATAAATAAATAAATAAATAGGCCTGGAGTTGTGGCTCAGTGGTAAAGTCACTCTGGGTTCAATCATTGGTACAAAAAAAAATGCAGTTAAAATATTTTACTTTGACAAATTTTGTAAAATACAGTTAGATCACAATAAATAAATAAATTGGCAGATTTGGAATGCCTCGAAGTCAAGAAAACTCTGGCCAATGAACTGGAATCAAATGTAGTTTCTGGGCTCAATGCTGGGAACAATAGTTTTTAAAACATTTCTCAATAGTCCTTGTGTTTTTATTTCTTTCAACCTGGATTCAAATTCCTAGACAGGAGCATTAGATTGGCTGAGCATGATCACACACCCACATCTTCCACTGAACATGAGAGAATACTTTCAGTATATATGAAATGAAGGAAGGAACTTCCCAGCACGAATTTGTGATCTTTGATAGACCCCCAAGAATACAAAGGTGGTCTGGATGCTGGATAACAAAAAAAAAAAAAAAATTAAACTTCTATTAAATGCTTTTGCACTATTCTACTGCAATTACATGGGCCTGGTTCTTTTTGCTCACTAAGCTGTAAACTACTCTAGCAAGTCTCTTGCTTTGATTTGTAGTCACCAGACCGTATGGCAGTGTGTGGTTTAGAGCAGGTGATCAAGAAAAAAAGTGGGTTATGGTTTTGTTTTATTTTGCTTTGCTTTGTTTAGTGGTACTGGGGATTGAACCTAGGGTTGATCTACCACTGAGCTACATCCCCAGCCCTTTTGATTTTTTTTTTTTCTTAATCCAGAGACAGGTTCTCTCTAAATTGCCTAAATTGACCTTGAACTTGTAATCCTCCTCCCTCAGCCTCTCAGATAGCTGAGATTATAAGCATGTGTCACTATGCCCAGGAAAAGAGAACTTACAGAGCTCTTGAAAGCAATAGAACAAAGGGCCAAGCTGAGGAACTAAAAAGCAAAAAAGACAAAGACTAGGTCAATCATTCTGAACCAGCAACATACCACCTGAATCCACAGGCAATAAAAAACCAGATACCTAAGATAGCATTCGCTCTGAGCTAAATTGCACAAAGAGAAAGGATCCAAGAAGAGGTGTCCAGAAATTGTCCTAGCCGAGCATAAATCAGGATTAAGACCTAGAAACTGTAAATTAAGTCATTTAAAAAAAAAAATCCTTTCCTCTGTGTTTTAGTAAAATGCCTTTTGAAATACTGCATTTTCTCAGCTTTGTCAAAAGAGACAAGTGAAGCTGAGTTGCTCAGCAGAGATTCCCTAGAAGAATGGCAGAGCAGAAGCAGATGAAAGGCTCAACAAGGTTTGGAGAAACCTCAGGAAAGAAACTACAGGGTTCTTTTTTCTCCCCTGGGAACATGAAGTGGAGAAAGAGTCTGAGAGGGAGGCAAAGAAAGGGAAGTCAATGAGTGTCTGTTGGGAAACAGGGTGGAGGTGAACTGGAGGGGCAGACACCAGGGCAGCAGGAGAAAACCACAGGCACTCAGTGAAGGTCATGTTCTAAATTTAGCCGAGGGAAACTGACCAGAGACGCACATCACAGTGAAACTGCACAGCTGGGCCAGCTACGGATGGAATTCTTAGCAACTGCAAGGTAGACGTCCACAGATTCCCTTTGCGAAGTTAAATATTTATGGCCCTTTTTAAACAGATCAGAATTAGGCTCACTAATAATTAGAACATTTCCTTTGTCCCATCTCCTCTCAGTTCTCAATGTTCCTATGAAGTAGATAATATGAGTATAATTATTTCAGAGAGAGTGACTGAGATACTGAGAAGGTGTCCCGTCAGAGTCATTCTGAATCCTGGGCCTCCAAGTTCACATCTCAGGCTGGTCCTGTGGCTACTTCTTCCTGATTTGTTGATTAGAATACATGCATATAGTTTTGTTGTTGCTGCTGCTGTTTAATATCTGATAATGTCTTCCTAAGTTCCAATCATTTTAAATTTGAAGAAGCTTTCTAATTTCAGTGATCAGCTGGATGATCACTGGACATTCTTGCTAGGGATCTAGTATCTCTTGGGGCAAGCACTTATAAATATTCATTCATGAGCTGTGAGTAGAGTTCTTGCCTATCACGTGAGGGGCCTTAAGTTCCATCCCAGCATGGCCAAAAGGGGAAAAAAAAAAAGAAGTCATTCATGGATCTATTTCTGATCAGAAGCAAATAAAGGCCCCAGGTTTAATTTGCAACATGAAGAAATGGATATTCATTCCTCTTGGCACAAAAAAAAAAAAATCAATTTTGTATGTCTCAGGCTTTCATCCAAGTAAGGCAACATAGAATATCTTCAGTGACCCACTGTTTCTTGTCCTTCAGATATCATTAAAAACAATTCCATTTATTCCTAAAAACAGATATTCCTATAGTAAAAAGAGGACATGATTACAAAGTTACAAATTCTAAAATTTTGTTACTTTGTTTTCGTTGTTAGGTTACCAAAGCCAAACAGTACAAAGCCAGATTTAAAAGTACTGTCAATTTCCTGCCCTAATGAAAGTATGTTTCAAGGAAAAGTTTCCAACAGTTTCCTTTAGGAATAATTGTTACAACCACAGAAAAAAACGTTTTAGATGTTGGCTTTCTACAGGGAACTGTCACTCCGCTTCTCCATGGCTTCTTGGGCCACTTATCTGTGATAAATCTCTAGGACATTTCCCTTCAGAAATTCTTTTTATCCACCTCATGTTCTCTCCTCTTCTTCTGATAAATTAAAATTGAAGACACTCTTTATGCACTAAGGAAAGCATCACTGTCAAACACTGTCAACTGGGGTAAATGTGGCCCGTTACCCTCAGAGTGTTTGGGTTCCCTGCAAATTTCCTCCTTCCCCCAACTATTTCTGGGTCTTCGAGCTCTCAAGAACGACTCAGTCGTTTCCCCACTTCCCTGCCCGGCAACATGAGTGTCATCTACCATTGAGGGGTGGGTGAGTTGCCCTCAGCCATGAGAAGGCCTTTCTGTGAGTACTTCTGCTCCTGCGATGGGTACCTACTGGCCTGGCTCTAATGCTGCTGGAATGTACCTAAGCCATTATGTCGGCCAGAAGCAAGTAAATGCTTGCACCACAAATAAATAGATGCTCTCACCAAGAGATACTAGATCCCCAGCAAGAAGTCCAAAGCATCCAGCTGATCATTGAAATTAGAAAGCTTCTTCAAATTTAAAATACACCAGACACTGGATGCTGCTTCCGCCCCTCCCTGGGGAGAAGAGTATTGGAATCCCTGTCAAGGGCACCCTTTCCCACTGCTTCCAAGGTTTTCCTCCCTCTCCCTGTCACCGGGGAGGCCTTCTCCCTGGAACTATAGAAGAAATCAGTGGTGCTGGCATCCACCACCAGAACTGGAGGCACCATCAGTGTGCAGAAGACATTAGGTGCCCAAACCCCCACTCTTGGATCACTCTGCACTCAAGGCCCAGGGTTCCTCTCTCCTGGTTTTGTGTTTTTTCTGTGTCGTGGCTTTCAAAACAATGCTGCCTTGTACTTCTTCCCTTTCAAAGAGAGTTTGTTTAGAAACAGCTTTTTCTGTTTTCTATTCACAGGGCTCTCCCCACCCCCACCCAGGGATGGAGACACAGTCCTTGGGGTGAGGGGACACCCAAAGACAGAAACATTGCTCTGCTGAAAATCCCCCTTCTTCTCCGTGCCCGAGACCATCGCTAGACCCGAGGCCGGGGGCCCGCGTGAATCTCTCCTTCCTTAGACAATGTATTTCTAACAAGGTTCTTTAGTTCCTCAGCCAAACAGAGGCCATGAAATTTGCCCAGGACATTTCTCAGTCCTGGGGAAAGGTCCCCCTGCCTCCCTCCCAACCCTCGGCATCCCAGAGCAAGGGAAGTGAATCCAAGGAAAGCACCTTTAAAGATGTGGTGTCTAATTGTGCTCTATATGTGTAATAAGAATTGTAATACATTCCACTGTCGTGTATTTAAAAAAAATAAAATCAATAAAATAAAATTAAAAATTAAAAAAAAAAAAAAGATATGGTGTCTGTCAGAAAGGGAAAGTGACCCTTTCATTATCTGGATAGGCATCGGCTGAGTTGAAAGGTCAGCAGAACCACCTCATGGGGGAGAACTTTGCATGAGACCTGTGGTGTTTAAACCATATCCAGTCTTAAAGTTTGCTTTTCATCTGCAGCTTTCTGAAGAGGGGTGGTTTGGAGGACTTACCTGCAACATCAGGATGAGCTGGAATGATGGTGAAGTCCCCAAGCCTGGAAGAATATAGAGGCAGCCCTCTGCCCTATCCCAGATCCTTAAAGCCTTCAAAACCTGTGCATGAAAACTTCAGCAGTTCCCATGGTACCACTGAAAGTAGAGCTCAGGCCAAAGTTATGTCTAGAAGGACATGAATGAATGGACAACCCAACCAGAAAGATGCTTCGAAATAGAGACCACTATCAAGGACCAAAGAGAGCACAGCTGAGCTCTCACTAATGGAAGGGGCTGGGATGAACCTGAACTTGACAGATATCATTCTAATGATGAAACCACAACAGCTATGGATACTGCACCAGAAGAGTCCAGGGGCAGACAGTCTTCAGCTGGTGGAAGGCTAACCCCACCATCACTTGTTCTTGCTCCCCAACCTATGGAAGTAGCTAAAGCCTGGAAGAGAGCAGGAGCTGGAGAAGTCCTGGAACTAGAGTTCCAACATATAGGGTTCTGAAGAAGAATTAAAGAGATCAGCCTGTCCCAAGTTTAAATAAAGGGAAATGCCTGAGAAGCTGTCAAACATTCAGAATACTGGAGGTGTTTTTATGGTTCTGCTACCAGGGAGAAGCAGAGAACCATCCCTCTACAGCTCAAGGGCAGTAACTGAAGAAGAATACTGTATCCCACCAAGCCCTTGCTGACCCATGAGCAAGCTATATTGGGGATACTTTCTCTTAAACATACCTCGAATCTTTCACCCTTCTTTGAATCTCCTTTCCAGGGTTTAATGTCCAAGACAGAGATTGGAAAGAAATACAATAGAATTTCATGGAATTCCATTTCATTTTTCCTTTACAAATTCAAAATCGATTTGATTACCTTTCATAGCTGGAGGTCACCCCCAGATTAGTGTTCTCTTGTAGAAAGTATGATCTACCTTTACCAATTAAGGCACCTATCAAATCATATTTCATTTATTACTCTAATTAATCCCTGAAAGCTCCATCTGTCTCAGTTAGCAGAAATGCTAAATTTTCCCCTTTGAGGACAACATCTTCTCTGGGTAGCCAAGAACCTCAGAGATTTACTTGAGTCAAGGGAAGCAAGTCCAGATGGAAAGTGAAAATGTAATTGCCCATAGTACCATATTTTGTCCCTGCCATGTGGTGTCACTGTTGAACACGGGTCCTGCGTGGTTGACCTGCAGGGTCTAGGGACCACAATGGCTTGCTGCTGCGCTAGATTCTTCTAACCCTGGAGGTCAGTTCTCTTGATTCGTGCTGACACACCAATGCACAGATCTGCAGAGTCAGCATCAAGCTGGTAGGCTTCTAGCTTCAGCTACATGCCGTGCCCCATCCCTCTCCCCAAACCCTTTGGACTTTGTAATGAGCTGCCCCAAGAGCTCTGCAGACAGGTTGTTTCACTGAACCAAACAAAATATTCTGTTATACCCTCTAAAAAGTAAACAATCCACAGAGGTTTACTCAAATGACTTTTCTGAACAAAGATTGGCCCCCAAATTATTTGCTGTATCCACCTACTTAATGAATTGCTGAGAATTTCTTTTGTTGAAAAGAATTGTATAGGGTACCCTATTACACATTTCCACGGTTAATGGATGAATTTGGTACCAGAGAGGAACTTTTGAAGTGATCCTGATCCCCTCTTCCCCTTCCTTGTGCCTGGGAATCACTTTCTTAAGTTTACAATTGTGTGGCCAATGAGAGGCACCTGCAAGAGATCAGAAGTGGAAGGTAACCACCATGAACATCGGCTCCAAACTGGTCCTCTTAAGTATAGCTAGCTAGCCTTCCCAGGATCCAGTGGTAAGAGCTCCCTGTCCTTGCTCCCCAAGGACACCGCACTATCCCTTATTGGCTTCCCTAATCCTGCCCACACCTTTTAAAAAAAAAATCTCTTTACTAGACTATCTCCACATTTCCAGTTTTGGGGTGCCATCTGTTTCTTGTTAGAACTGTGACTGATATGTCAGATTTTTTTTTTTTTCTTAAATCAGTCTGTTGTTACTTAAGCAAACCACACTTCTAGTTACTGCAATTTTGTATACAAAATCTTCTCCCATGGCCAGATTCAAGAGAACTCCCAACACATCCCTGGGCTGGAACTTAAAAGTGGCCCTCTCCTAATACCAAGGTTTCCCTCTATAGAACTTTTGGGGAAATTATTTCTATAGCAATACTTGGTAGCCCTGGGCCAATGGCAAATTGATTTTCAGTGAGTTGGCCTTTTGGTATATTGATCATCTGGTGAAATGATTTGGGCTAGTTGAGTTTTTGGTCAGTTGGCTTGTTTCTACACAAAAGGCCCCAGGATTTCCTTGTTTTGATTTTGAACTTACATCTCTTCCACTACATGGTAGGAACCTTTGAGAGTGGGAACCATGTGCTACACATCATTGTATTTTCTCTGCTTCTTTCCAAGGGCTGGATGCTGTGTTTTGCAGTAACAGGTCCCCACAGTGCAGAAGCAAAGATGGGCTTCATTAAAGATACACAAACTCTTACCCTCAGACAGACAGGGGCCCCCATCTCAGTGTGAAATGGTCATTGAGAAAGAGAGAGAAGGTGGGAGGAAAGGAAAGGGATAAGAGGAAGTTTTCAGAAGAGAAATAAGGAAAAGAAGAGGAAATTTTAAAAAGGGAGTGAAAAAGTAAAATATCCTTTCATAAAGTACCTTAAATAAAATATACACATATTACACATATTTTTTATATATATATATATATATATATATATATATATATATATATATATATATAATATATATTATATATATTACATATAACAGAGTTAGATATATGGATGTGCATATATAGACATAATCATGGACTTACATGGGCAGGTAAATAGCTGGAAGAATTTTGTCATTATGCCATCTTGATTATCTCTAATAAAACCTTTTTGAAAATTGCAAGTAATTGCCTAAATAATGCCCATCACATATCTTTCTTAACAGTATTTTCAATTCTCAAACTCTACAGACTATTTTAACTATCCCCCCCCCTCCTGAAAATCTCTCTTGAAATTTAAAACTCAAACCAGAAGGCTGACCAGGATCCAAACATGAATATGGTGGATCTGTCTCTGATTTCTAAAATAGGACCAGAGAAATTACTTTCCCGGCAGTATTTTTAGCGGTGTGATTGAAGGAGCTCCCTGTGCTCTTTCTTGGCAGGCTCGCAGTCTGTCACTCCTGAGTCTGTCCCCTGAATCCTCCCTGCTTCTGCGCTAGTCAGCATCCTCGCTCCTGCCTCAGAGGGACTCAAGTGGTCCATGGAGCTTATCAGTGTTCTTTGATCCAAAGTGGGGGCATTTAAAGCAGCAGGGCTTACCCCCGCCCCCCCCACACACACACAACTGTGTGAAGAAAAATGATCCCTGCAACTCAGTTACAAAGTTCCAGGAACAGCCCGATTCAAAAAGAGCTAGTTCATGCTTGCTTAGACTAGGTGGTCACTACATTAAATCAATCCCTTGAAGAAGTATATTGTAATTCTCCTCTTTCTATGAATAAGGAAAAATGTTTCCCCCCACTAGTTTATAAAAGCAATACTTAACAGGCAGAAATTTTATGGTGCTAATTCACTTACCACATATTTCTGTTCATTGATCCTTACAGCAAACCCAAAAGACAGATTGTACAGGTATTAATGTTGTTCTCACTCCACAGCATGGAGAACCAAGATTCAGGGCAGGAAGGGAGATCCTCTAACTCTGCACTGCAGGAAGGGAGCAAAATCAAGGTTTGAGCCCATAACTGTGACTTTGCAGAGCCAGCTCAAGGTGTTGGATCTCATGGTTAGACATATAGTCAGGGTGACAGGTAATCCCCAGCCTTAAGTGTCAAGCAAGTAAACTGCTCAGGGCAGGGCATCCTGCTGAGGATGCAAAGGGTAAAACAGCTGATATTTCTATATCTATATGATACTGAGATAACTGTATGGCTCACTCTGAACAATGCCAGAGATTAACGATTAATTGACAACACTTAGCATTTGGTTTTTAGGAACCACTTCCTTACTATGACTCAGGAAAGCAGGGTGACCATATGTCCCAGTTCCTAGGGACAGTTGTAATCTAAGCTGCTGTCCTGGTATAACTAGGCACAGTGCCCTCTTACTCTTAAAAGCATTCTGGCTTGTACAACAATCCTATAGTCACCCTCCATAGAAGAATTGGTATTTGCAATTTTCAAAAGTAGAATGCTTCTCCTGCATTCTTTTTTTCTGCCAAAACATAACTGCCACACCAATTTTGACCAAACAGATGCATCACAACAAACTAATATTAGGAATCCACAGGGCAGAGACCACACTGAACCAAAGCATTTGGAATTTGTACTTTCTCAACATTTTCTAGTTTGTGAACAGAACAGTAAATCATGTGGTTTTCCTAGGTACAGTGTAAATGAGGCTCCCCTAGAAATGTTTCCAATGCAAGTGTCATTGCTAAGAGACAGCAAGAAATATCTTGCCACTGGAGTTCTTCTAATAAGGATACTAGAATTGAGGAAAAGAAGGAATTTCACTATTTTGAAATTTTCACATTCTCAAGGTATAATCCAAAATAATACCTTGAATTTTTTAATTAAAAAAAAAAAAACTGTCATTTTCCCTAGCACTACTGCTACATGAAAAGAGAGCCAATCAGAGGTGTTGAATTACTTTCAGACATGGCAGCTTGTCCTTGGATATTTTAAAATCAGCTCATGAGCTTATAGTTTCCTAAGCAGACTTTCTGTCTTCTAATTGCCTTTAAAAGGAACAACAGTAAAAGCTAGAAGTCTTTCCAAGCCCCTGGGCTTCACCCCAGGACAGCACATCACATACTTTTCTTGCATCAGCAGATCAGGTTACATGTGGGGAGAGAGTCCTGCCTGCTCTGAGTTCTCTAAGGATCCATTACTATGTTTTCCAGGCACCTATGGGACTTCTCCTTCCAACTTCTCACTTCAGCCTTCAAAGGCCACTCCCTCAATGTCATCAAGATTAAACCAGATCTTAGGGAAACAACATAATGCCAAGGTTAGGAGCTGACCTTCAGAGTCTGGAGCCTGGGGCCCAAATCCCAGCTCCCCACTTACAAACCATGTTGCTCTGATCAAGTTATTGACCTCCTCCTCTGAAAAATGGGTACAACTGAAGTGCATAAATCATATGGTGTGTGTGGGGACTTGATGTAAAGCAGGGCCATCACCAAGTGCAATGTCTGGCACATAGTATGTGCTCCAAAAATACATGTTATCTATTCTCAGAAATTGAACATGGCCTGAACTTGCAGTTTACTTAAAATCATCTAGGGAAGAAAGAAGATAATTTCCATAGGAAAAAGCCATAATTTGGAACAAGAAATCCTGAATTTTGGTCTTGATTTCCCCCCGCTTACTGGCTTGCATGGCTTTGAATTATTTAATTCCTTTAAACCTCAGTTCTCTTCCCCTCCCAGTAAAATGATGAGTCATCAAAATCCTAGAGTCATCAAAAGAGTTCAATAAAATAAGACCAGGAAAAGTGTTCTGTAAATGCAGCAAATATTAATTATTAATATCATTATTCATTAAAATGGGACAAAGAACATAGCATTCACACAAACCTAAAGGCTAACATGTCATTAGAACGTCGGACTCCTGGCTAGAGCTCTCTGCACCACAGCCTCAGGACCAGGCTGGAAGGCTGGGGTAGCTTCCCTTGCATTCCCTGGGGCACACCTACCTCAAGGCTCCATCTCTGCAATTCTTTCCTACTTTGGCAACTTTTGTGCAACAAACAAGGAACTACAATGTGAGAAGTGTCTTCTCCCAATGTACGACATTTTGCCAACTCCCCTCCAAGGAAGGGAGGGCTGTTGCACCTCCATGCCCATAAATCCAAACCAGTAGCAGTAGATAGAATCAGAATCTCCCTTTAAGAAGCATCTTTGGTCGCAGAAAGGGACAGGAATGAAATGTATAGCTTGCTGGATTTGCCAACCACAACTATGTCATACACACACACACACACACACACTTGGGGGTGAGGACATTATTCAAAAGAAAGATGTGAAGGACATTGTGTCTTTATCTGAGGTCTAAAAGGACTGTCCAAGGAATAAGTTGCATGTTCAGTAATAAGCAAGCTATGACACTCAAAGAGAAAACAGTCACCCCAAAGAAATGTTTGATGCCAATGTCTTTCAATTTGTATTCAAAGTTTACACAGTCTTTTCACACATTACCTTACAGAAGGCTCACATTAAAATATTTTTCTTCCTCTAAGCAACATCAGACACCTGTAGAGAGTCACTTTTATCTCTTTTTGAAGATATAACACTAATAGCACTTATTTCTCAATCAGGAACCCAAAGCACAGAGAAGCTAACGCTATCACAGGACTCTGTCAACATGGTAGTGCTCACCATTGGAGTTCTAAGTCCTTCTCTATGTAATTAACCAAAATAACCCATGCATCTGTTTAGTTTTATGAAGAACTATGTCAATTTCAGTTTACCTGCATTCTCCAGATAATTGATGTCAGGCAATATGCCAGTTATTACCTCTAGCTCTGCTATAGCATCTTCAGGAATATCTAATATACCTACAGGCAAACTTGCCACAGAGTTCATGTAAAATAAACATAATAATAACTTAGAAGTAAAAACTAGGAAATTAGCCAGTATTTTCACAGGAACCCCAAATTCTCCAGGTTATCAATATCCATCTCTATCTCATGTACAAGCTAGAAGAATTAGATCTCTTCTCGGGACATGTGTTAGCTTTCCGTTGCTTTAATGAATACCTAAGACAAATCAGTGTAAAAAGGAGAGAAGGTTTATTTTTTCTCAGGTTTAGAGGTCTCTTGGACACAAGAGAGTAATGTTCCAAGGGGTAATGTTCCCAAGATCTCAATGGATGCCTAAACCACAGATAGTACCAAAACCTATATATACAGTCATCTGTCCCTTAACGATGGAGACACATTATTAGAAATTTGTTATTAGGCATTTTCACTATCATATGAACATCATCAGAGTATAGTTACACAAATTAAGACAGCCATAATGTCACTAAACTATATAATCTCATGGGACTGTTGTCATAGGCATAGTCCATCACTGACTGAACAATCATTATGTGGCATGTGACTGTACTGTGCATTTTCCTATTTATGTATGCTCATGATAAAGTTTAACTTATAAATTAGGCACAGTAAGAGATTTAAACAACAATAATAAAATAGAACCATTAAACCAGGCTTGGTGGCACACATGTGTAGTGCCAGCTACCCAATTGGGGAGGCTGAGGTAGGAGAAATCCATAAGTTCAAGGCCAGCCTGAGAAATATAGTGTGAATGCATCTCAAAACAAACAGAACAGTTTTAATAATAGACTGTAATCAAAGCTGTATGAACATGGAATAGCTCTCTCTGTAAAAATATCTTTTTTGTACTGAATTCATCCTTCTTGCTGATCTCAGAAAGTGAAACCATGGATAAGTGGGGTATTATTTTGTTCTGACAAAACAAAAGTTTTTGACTATTGCTCCTTCTTATCTATTGCCACAACTTTCTCTATCATCCTCAGTGAGTCCCTACTGGATCTCCATGGGGTCCCTACTCCCTCACTGACCAGCCTGATGTCAGATATCAAAGCCTCTCTGCTAGCCCCCCGATGCCTGCTTCTCCCTCGTGTGTTTCTGTCACGTGCTCTTGTTCCCCCTGTAATCATGTCCCTACTATTTGATTACCTGTGTTAACACGCATACAAGACTTGACATGGAGTTAGCAAAGATCGTCATTGGTTCCCACTCTTTGTTTTTTAATATTAACTTTCTAGCTGTAGTTGGACACAATACCTTTATTTTACCTATTTACTCTTATGTGATGCTGAGGACCCAACCCAGGGCCCTGCATGTGCTAGGCAAGCGCTCTACCACTGAGTCACAACCTCAGCCCTTGGTTCCCAGTCTTCATCTCCTTTTTGCCCAGAGAAGAACATCAACAAGACTAATACTGTTGGTGGCCTGCCCTCTTCTTCCTCCCTCCCAGACCTTGGAGAAGTGGATCCTCTGACTGGGAAGTTCTCTAGGTTCTCTTTCAGAGCCAGCCCATCTCTAAAGGTGTTTTCTAGAAGCCTAATGAAGGTCCTGTCAGGCAGAGAAAGCCCTGTCCATCTATTGCCCAATTCCAGCAGCTAGAGAAAATGCCAGTCCCAGAAAAGGTGGCTCTTGGCATCTGCCTTTCTCCTGCTTCTACCCTTCACTCAGTTTGGGGGCTTGGGGTTTGGTTTTGCAATACTGGGAATTGAACCCAGGGGCACTGTACCGCTGGACTTCATCCCCAGTGCTTTTTTAATTTTTTTGTTTTTGTTTTTGTTTTGAGACAGGATCTTACTAGACCCAGGTTGGCCTGAAACTTGCCATCCTCCTGACTCAGCTTCCCTAGTAGATGGGATCAAGGTGTGTGCCACCATGCCCAGTTCTTCACTCAACTTTTGAACAGGAAAAAGACAAGCAGAGTATTAAATTATACTCCCTGAAAATCCTAATGCCAAGAATTTTGTTACCCCCCCTCACCAAATCTAGCTATTTTCTCCATGAGGCCAATAGTGGTAGACCTTCTCTCAACTAGAAGTTAATATTATGTCATGTGGCTGTCTTGTCTCACATTGTACCCTTTATAATTTATGCCTCTTCCCATTAAGTGGAAGGAACTGAGCCAAAGTGTTCTCATTTGACCATTCAGTTTGGAAAACAGCAAATTCATACAAAGATAAAGCTGACCTTCCTGACTCTCATGGAGCACAAAATTTGAATTATTTGTCCAGTAACAGAAATGGAGTCATACCAATCCATCCCCACCATCCCACTTTGGCCCCTGGTGGTCAGCAGATAGCCAGGGTTAACATTGCAGCCTAAGTTGTGGAGAGGAGTGATATTAGCACACAGCGGGGTTGCACGCATACCTTGGGGTTTTGAGTTCAGTGCTGGAACAACATGAGGGAATCATCTTGGGCCAAACAGTGGGCAGAGAGGATTGCTCTTAGCTTGAAGGTAGCAGTGGTGGAGTACATGAGCTCTGGAGCTGCTAGCTTGAGTTCAAATCCCAGCTCTCCATATACTGATTGCTTGGTTTCAGGCATTTGATATGATATTCCTGCTTTGACCCAGTTTCTCGTTTGTAAAATGATGCTAATAGCATCTATTTCCCAGGTTTGATCTAGAGCACAGTCGCACGCCTCATAACATTTCTCCTAATGTAAGGGTCCGGCAAAGCGTCGGAGGAAGAGACCACCAAGAGACTGACTTTATGCAATAAGCAGGAGGGAGTTTATTGAGGATCCGGTTCAGTGCGCTGAGGCTCCAGGCAGGCTCGCTCAAGAAGGGAGAGCAGCCCAGAGCCCCGAGCAGAGGTCAAGCAGTGCTTAAGTACACTTTTTGGGGAGGGTGGGGGCTTTGCATACATCAGAACAAATCATCATGAGGCACGGGAAAATTGAAAAACAACTCTGAGACATGATTAGTACATTCATTGGCGGGAACAGATGGGGCAGGGGTGATTGGTCACCCCTAAGCAGGGTACACATTCAAACTGATTGGTTTAGGTCCTGCAATACCTATGTGCCAAGCTTCACAGAGTCCCAAGTTATTAGACAACCCAGGAGTCAATGGAAATATTTACTTGGCAGTTCGGGTATTGTCCTAACAGCTACAGGGATTTCAAGTTTTGGGGGTAGCAGAGGAATTTAACAATACTTGGTCTTTTACTCTTTAACCCAGGCCTCGAAGCTTTACAATGCCCGGTCTTTTACACTTTAACTCAGGCTTTGCAGTTTAGAGGCAGCTTAGAAATTTTACCCTTACACTAACAGTATTAGGACAGCATTGTTGGTCCATAAAATTATGTCGCCTGATAATGTAGGCATCTTAGTTCATGTAAGCATACTCTATGATATTGAAACAATAACGAGATGGCCTAACAACTCATTTCTCAGAACATAGAATGCCAAGGACATAATAAACATTCAATAATTTTGACTGTCACTGAGTTTGAATGTGATGGTACACACAAACATAAGCCTCAGGTAAAATTGCATTTTGTCATCAATGATGATAACAAGAATGATGATAACAAGGAGCAAAATCACTGGTGTCTCACTGCAGCCTAATCTGGCTGTTATGTCCACAATTTCTATAGAGCCCTTTAGGTGTTTGTTAAACATACATTCAGCCTGCTTCTTCTTGATCTAAAAATTATGTACATCTAACATTAAGTTGTTGATTGATAAAGTATGTGCTAAATGCTATTTGAGGTGCCAGCCATAGATGAGACAGTGCTGACTACCCCAGATGACTTAGAAACTCTTGGGAATTCAGTTGTTGTGGTTTCTTGGAGCACTGCCTGCTGCATAATCTGCTCATCCACCTTCAGCCCCATCAGCTCCAGCTTTGGTTAGCAGCCTCCAGGTGGGATACCCCAGAGGGTAGACAAAAATAGGTGAGGCACACAGAACAAAGGACAAGTGAATAAGAGGGTATCAGGGCCAGAGGTATTACCTCAAATTCTCCAAGTAGCACAGAAAAGCAGCAAGGTGAGCTGCAATTAGTTTCCACAAGGATGATCCTTGCAAGAAAATGAGCTGAATTTGCACAGAGTCAGTTGAAATTTGGGTTTCATCTTTTTTTTTTTTTTTTGAGCTTCACAGACAATATATCCCATCCCCTAATTGCTATGTATTGCTTCAAATGCAAGAAACTCGCTATGTTCTGTTTTTATGGTAATTGATGGTCTTGTTAAGTAAATGTAAAACTCTACCCATTGCTGAACCTATTGTTCAATTAAGTTGTCTCTGGCTTCCGAGGCCTGTGGTTCTGTTGTATTACAGGCAGCCCCTTCTGCTCTCACAGTAGGGGCTTATTTTGCTGCTTCCACAGCAACAACCTTGCATGCTGTGACTGAAGATTCCATGTCACAGTTGAAAGAAAAGAATCCCAGTTCATTTGCTCCTGAAGAATAGGATCCTCTGCAGTGAATTACAAATCCAATGCTTAATAGAGATCAGAATATCATTAAGTTTTTAATACATGCATCTGCACATGTGGTAAAAGCTAAGCAGCTGCTTTCAAGTTGGGGCTTAGGGAGAAGCTGAAAGGCAGTAGAAAGCGCAGGAAAATGTGTGCAAGAAAAGTGGATTTTGTAGCTGTGAGCCCAAGGAACTGGATACTTGATTGATCAGGCAGCACCTGACAAGAATCCCACGTGGAACCCATGATGCACAGGCTGATAGTCTCTTTTGATCCCCGGGTGGTAGATAAGAGAGGATGCCTCACACTTCAGTGATAAGGCAGCCAAAGAACTTGGCAAAACTCCTCCTATGACTCCAAACTTTCTAAAATGTGGCGAGTCTCAGTTCCATGACATAAACCCGCCCCCCAGTAGAAGTTTTTAGAGGAGAATGTAGCTTTCCAGCTTCCATAAATACGGCTCTGAGTAATACACTGCTCCAGTTACAATCTATCTTGGGTATTCATCCTAGTCTTTCACAATAAATGAATTGAGGAAAACTTAGTGAAATAAAGAGAAATGTCTTTCGCCAGTTCCACACAGATTGCCCTGTTCTTTATCAGGGTCTATATCCACG
The DNA here is from genome assembly GCF_048772815.1 of Callospermophilus lateralis. NCBI lineage: Eukaryota > Metazoa > Chordata > Mammalia > Rodentia > Sciuridae > Callospermophilus > Callospermophilus lateralis. Next base: position 34,907,799 of record NC_135320.1, on the reverse strand, counting down.
TCACAATTCTCATGTTAACAGGCCCAGCTTCCTGAGCCTTTGGCCTCTTTCTTTAGTTCCTTCATGGTGATTCTAGCACATCTACCTCATTCACAGGAGGCCAGGGTTGTTTTCAAGCTCTGAGGGGCCAGCCGATCAATATATGAGGACAGGTTCCAAATGCCCTTGCCAGTGTATTAAATTCTGCCCCACATCACACACTCTCCCTTATTAGTCTTTTACTTTTTATTCCCTGTTCCAAACTCTCAAGATCAATCCCCATATTTAGTCTTCATCTTCTTCTTCTTCTTCTTCTTTTTTTTCTTTTACCATTCTGTTTTGATTAATAATCCTTTTCTTCTCACAACAGGAAAATTATTTTCCTGCTTTGTTCACCATGAAACCTAATCCCAGTTAGTGATCTAGAAGTGATAAGTGGAGGTAGATGTTGACAAGGACAAGCACATGGTGGAACATTCATTTCCATGGTCTCCAGATACCACAGGTCAAGCTATAGCCCCTCAAAAATCTGTCGATACCAAACACAGAAGAATTCAGTTCTACTATTCACAGAGTAGTGGGGTGACTATAGTTCATAATAATCTATATTTTATGAAGAACTAAGAGAGACTCTGAAGGCTCCAAACACAGAGTAATATAAAAAGATGGAAAATTCACTGTCCTGATTTGATCAGAACATGTTATGTACATTTATTGAAACATCCACTGGGCATATATTCCATAAATATGTACACTTTTTTACATGCTAACTAAAAAAATGTTTTAACGTTTAAGAAAATAGAAATGCTAACTATCCTGATGTGATCATTACTCATTAAACACACGTATCAAATTATCATACCATATCACATAAATATGTACAATTAAAATAATGATTAATTAAAAACAACAACAACAACAAAAGTCGAAACCCTAAGGACCAGTATTTGTGAATGTGACCTTTTTTGGAAACAGCCTCTTTGCAGATGTAATCAAGTTAGGATGAGGCATCATGGAACAGGGTGGGTCCTGATCCAATATAATAGTCATCCTTTTAAGGAAAGAAGACACACAGAGGGCCTTGTGTCCACAGAAGCATAGAACATAGAGAAACATTCACAAGCCAGAGAATTCCAGTAGCCACCAGAAGCTTGGAGAAAGAGAGACATGGACCAAACCATGCCCCCAGACCCCCCAAGAAGGAAGCACCCCTGCTGACACCTGAATTTCAGACTTCTGGCCCCTAGAACTGTGAGAGAATAAATCTCTCAGGGTTTATACCCAAATATCCTCATCCCAGATTCAGGGTCCATCCCTTTCTCTACTAGGGCCTTCTCTCTAGCATAGAAGACTTTTTAGGGACATCGGTTCCACCTCTTTTGTAACTATCACACTTAAAACCAAACCTTGTGCCTGATTTTCAGCACAGTCTGCCTTACTGTCTAGCAAGAAAATAACCTATTTAAAGCCTGCATTAAAGTCCTTCTATGTCTCACACAGTGCCCTGGGTTAATAATCAGATCATCTGAGTCTATCATCTTCCTTTAGGGTTCGTATGGCCATTAACACTAGCCAACCCAGTTCTATAGTCCATTAATCACCACCACCCACATCTTTAAATACTAGGACTATTGCATAAACCAATGCCTCCCCTTCTTCCTGTGCCCACCCCAACCCAGCCCAGGTGAAAGTTTTCCTAAGAATAAAGCTACAGGACACCAAGGTTATCAGCAACCCAGGAATCCCAGAAATGGGGCTCATATTGTCACCTGGCCAGAGAATGATTCATTTTCAGGATCCCATTCAAAGGATCTGCTCCCTAGGACTATTCCTGATACCAAGTGCCTTAGACTGGAATATCCTAAGAGAAGAGCCTGAGACAAGGATTGAATACAAGGAGTTTATTTGGGAAGTGATCCCAAGAAGATCACAAAGGTGTAGAAAATGAGGCAGAACAGAAAAGAAAACTGAAGTAGGTGTTAATGAACTGATTGCCTCCATGGGTAAGTAGGGCTCAGGCCCATCTAGAAAGTCTGGGAAACTTCATTGAGCTCATTCCCCAGGTATTCCCACCTGAGGGGCAAGGAAACTGGGGTATTTGCCCACCAGTTCCCAGTCACAGATCAAGAGCTATTCTTGGGCATGTTAACTCTCTCTTTGGTTGACCCTGTGCATGAGCCAAATATACTCCTATAGCCAGAGAAATGCCACTGCAGAGAGCCACAGGTGTTCCTGTTCCAGGTGAATGATGCAGAGGGGATATAAATGGAGACTGCTGGTGCTACCCACCAATGCGACAAACTCAGAGGCCACAGAACAGCATATGCTGGGGGTCTTGAAGCAGAGGTGAGGCAGACTCTGAAATGGGAAATGATGCTGCTTCTCCCCTAACAAACAGACCTTCATTCTTCTCTTAAGTGCTTGAGGCCATAAAAGTTAAGAGGCCATTTGTTCAAGTACAGAATAATTCACTGTCTTTATTCAGTTAAAGCCATCCCAGTCTTTTCTAGCTGCTACATGGAATTACACAATCCACACTGAAGCATAAGGAGGTCCACTTGTCTTACATAAGTTCAGTACTGACTCTGAACCATAATGGCACCTGAATGGCTTCTTGATGCTACTTTGGCAGCAACACTGAGAGAATTTTCTTCCGTGTGGGCTACAGAAAGACAACTGCCAGATAAAAGCCTGACTAAAACCAGTGAAACAAAAGACATCACACAGACATCATTTACTTTGGGTTTATTTCTTGAGTCACACCAAAAAAAAAAAAAAGTCTACCTGTCACCCACAGGCTCAAACACATGTTTCTAGGGCTTGTCATGTAACTATTTCTAGTGATTTAGGGAATGCTGCCACTTGGAAACAAATAATTTACTCTCTATAAAATATGTGACAGTACAGGGCTGGGGTTGTGGCTCAGTGGTAGGGCACATGCCTAGCATGTGTGAGGCACTGGGTTCGATTCTCAGGATCACATATAAATAAATAAAATAAAAGTCCATTAACAATTAAAAATTATTTTTAAAAAATATGAGACAGTTGATCTTGGAAGACAATATGAACTACAGTGTCAATATAGTTTCTTAGCATAATAGAATTTTTACCCTACCCTCTACTTTGTGCCAAATGGAGACAGACATGGACAAGCTTTCAAGTAAGAAACTATACTGCCAAATAGAAAGTAATATATCAGTGTGACAGGGCTCCTGACAGTGCCAATGTGAAACACAGAGGTCTATGGCTACCATGTCTTTTGTGTTTAGCAGAGCACTAAGTGTTTCCCATAGTGAAAACTCTGTATAGTAGTTTGAGCCATATGAAACTGCTGATCTTTTATTTTTACTATAAGATGGAAAAATATCATATTGTTTAAAGTAAATCCCAAATTGTCTCCATACATTCTTTTGGACTTAGCATGCATTTAAAATTAAGCAGTGACAAGTGCTAAAGTATTATTTTTAAAAGTCAGAGGTGGGGCCAGGGTTGTGACTCAGTAGTAGAGCACTTGCCTCACATGTATGAGACACTGGGTTCGATCCCTGGCACCACATAAAAATAAGCAAATAAAGGTAAAATATATATATATATAATTTTTTTAAGTCAGAGGAAACTTCTAGTTTAAAAAAAAAATCATAAAGCTGGCACTACCCTCTTCTTCTCTTAGAATTCACCCCAAAGCAAAGACAATAGGAGACATAGATCAAAACACATCTTTGATGAAACTAGAAGATAAGCCCCCAAATGCAAAATATGAAGAGGAGCTGCCAAATGCAGCCAGCATCAAATAAAGTGAAGAAGCTGCTGACTCAATCTCAGCAGAAAGGGCAAAGTAGAGACTGTGAAGTAGGCAACTCCTACTGGTGGGTAAAACCAGTGATTCCTGATTGAGAACAAGCTCTGTGGATCAGAAATAGCACCCAGGAGAAGCAAGGGAGGCAGGGTTAAATAGCCAATCAGTAACATGTGTACAGCAGCAAGCTTCCATGAAGCGTAGCCATTGAGGGTTGTCCATTCTTGTTGGCTAAAAGGAAGTAGAGGCTACATCAGCCTACATACTTTCCCATCTCATGAAAAATATAACTCAAATAGGAAGAAGTCTCTCCGGCCTGAACATGATCTAACTCCCACTACTACCATGAACCCTTCCCAACACAATCACAGAAAGTGGAGGATGGGGAGAAAACTTCTGCAAATGGCTGGTCCAGAAGATTTCACCTTATTTAAAGCAGAATCCAGCCCAAATAAATAAATAAATAAATAATCAGAATTTACAAAGGTGTCCACAGCAGCATCATTTGTAATACAAAAAGATTAGAAATATATTAGATATAATTAAATTCCATCAGTAAGCAACTGAATAATTTCTAGGACATCTAAACAACAAATTTCTATGCATCTAATAAAAAAGAATGAGGTGATTTTGTTTGTATTAAAAGGGAACAATCTCTAAATCAGGGATAGCTAGGTTATTCTGCAACAATAAACAATCCCAATACCTTAGTTGCTCAAGCTAACAAAACTTTATTTTTCTATCATACAGCATGTATTTATGGAGTAAGACATATATCTCATTCCATAACAAAGTTCCTTTAAGCACTTGTTATGACACATTAATAGCAACTTTTAGGCTCTGTATCTTTCCATGTGCCTACTTTCCTAGATAAGCCTATCTATGCCTCTGAAAAACACATGTATTATATATATTTATACAACAAATAGATATACTGCATATGCTCGATAGACACTGAATAATTCTGGAAGGATACATTGATAATAAGAAGATAATTCCAGATAAGTGTAGAGGAAACTGATTGATTAATTTTCACTGTCTGTGATTCCATATCTGATGTATTTCATAATATACATATATTATCACTCAAATGTATTTAAAATAAAAACAAAAGGCACAGATCTTTTGATCCTATATCATAAAGGTAATATTAGGAATCTGTCAATTTGCCTACCTAAAATGATGTGATTCCTGGAAGGAATGTATATGAGCCTAAAAGAGATTTTTATTTTTCTAGTTATTTAAATTTATTAAAAATTAGTATGCCTTGTAAAGTTTCCAAACGGCACAGTTTTAAAATCAAAGACAATAGATTTTGTTCTGAAATTAATTAGTACTTATCAATGTCTATGGAAAAAAAGAAACACCAGGTCACCATACAATGAAGCTATTCATTTCCAGTCAGAACAGAGAGAAAGAGAGAGAGACTTGGTTTTTGATTACAGCATTACAGGACATCAATCCATCATCTGTCCATCAAAGAAAGCCCAGCTATTTTCTAAAAGCAGCAGAGACTATGTCAGGGAGAGAGGGATGTTCTTTCCTTATATAAACTGCATGTCTAGTACATTTCCCCAGTCCAGGATCATTTTTAATGTAAACGTCATCTTGTTAAAGAACTCCTTGTCCTTTCAAAGTTCCTTTAATCACTGGTTATGCCACATTAATAGCAACTTCTGTGCTCTGTACCTTTCCATATTGATGGTCCTGTTGGGGGAAGGATCATCTGGAAATCAAAGAAGACATAGATATTTTTTATTTTTCTCACCTCATTCTACCCAACATGGTGGCCTCATGTCACATTTCCATTCCAAAAATACAAGGGGTCACAGTTGAAATAAACCACTCCCAGTGCCTCAGTCTGGCTCTGTGACCACTGGGAGAGGTGTCATCTCCCAAATGACCACAAGTAGAATCCACTGTGACCTCTCTGTATGCACTAAAGCCAAGCCAGAGAGCCTCTGGACATCCACAGAGCTCCTTTTCAGAAATTTCCATCTTCTTGAAAATGCCACCAGTTTTCTTGTGCCACAGCAAACCCAGGATGAAGGGAGGTCTTGTCATATTCTCCACATAAAAAGACAGACAAGCTCTCATGAAACTAGAAGGGAGCCCAGTAGAGGACGGGAACCAAAAGGAAGGAGGGGAGGGATAGGGGAGGCTCTAAGGAATGAAATTAACCAAAATTACATCATGTGCATTTACGAATATGTCACCAGGGATCTCACTAGTACGTGTATCATGCATCAACATAAATGAATTTTAAAATTAAATAAAACACTTTTGGAATAAAAAGACAAGTTCAAAGACAAAAAGAATGAAAGGTAAAGTGAGAGGAAGGGAAATATTTTTCTTATGGAATTAGCCCAACATAAAATCATGCTACATATTTGTGGATTCCTATGAAGCCATGTAAGATCAACACCTCTTCTGTCAGGTCTCCTGCCTGCAGACCAGGGTGGATTTAAGTCCTTTAGAGGAATAGAACACTGAATAAGGGGCCTGATTCTCATGTAATTTACAGAAAACCACAGTCCTGGGGGAACCCTAAGGCTAAAGAAAGGAACCCCATAATCAGAGTAAACCCATATTAGAAACTTGCCTAAATCCATGTCCCTTTATTGGTTTCACATAACCAACAGAATAATTAATAAACAATTATTTTATAAGAGTGTATATAAATACATTCACCAATTAGAGCGAATGCTATATAAAATGTCATAATTTTCTGTTTAGGCAATATTACCATTATGTATCTTCATTTACACAAACAGCATTTATTAAGCACCTCCCACATGCTGTGCTCTGTGCTTGATACTAGGAATATAACATTAAGAAAACCCTGTTCAAGTAAAGTGAAATAAACCAGACATAGACAATTACCACATAATCTCACTTATATGTAGAAACTAAAAAAGTTAAACTTGTGGAAGTAGAGAGAGCCAGATGAGGTGGCACACATCTGTAATCCCAGCTACTTGGGAGACTAAGGTAGGAGTATAGCAAGTTCAAGGTCAGCCTTAGCGACTTAGTGAGACACTGTCTCTAAATAAAATAAGAAGAACTGAAGATGTAGCTGAGTGATAAATTGCCCTAGGTTCAATCCCCAGCAAACTCCTACAATACATAAAAAAAGAAGAGAAAATAGTGAGAATAATGGTTAGCCAAGGTTGGTAGGGGTGGAAGTGGAAGGGGAAAGGGGAGATGTTAGTCCACAAGTTCAAAGGTAGAGTTGAGGAATAAGTTCCGGTGCTCTAATGCACAGTATGGTGACCATGGTTAATAATAATGTATTGCATATTTCAAAATAGCTAACAAAGAAGACTTTGAATGTTCTCACCACAAAGAAATGATAAATGTTTGAGGTGACATATGCTAATTACCCTGATTTGATACAAAATGTATACATGTATCAAATATCACATTGTGCCCCACTAATGTGTATAAGTACGTGCTAATTAAAATTAAAACTAATAAAAGGAAAGAAAAAAGCCCAGTGACAAAAGTTCATCAGCTATACATGTTAATAAGTAACTCAAAATACTACCAGCATTGATCAAATTGCTTGGCATTTCATGAGAACTCAGTGTTATGGTTTAGATATGGGATGTCTGCCAAAAACTCATGTGTGAGGCAATGCAAGAATTTTCAGAGGTGAAATGATTGAGTCATAAGAGCCTTAACCTAGTCAGTGTATTAATATACTGATGGATTCACTGAGCAGTAAGAATAGCCAGGTGGGGTGTGGTAGGTCACTGGGGGTGTGCCTTTGGGGTTTATAGTTTGTCCCTGGCGTGCACAACATGTGCTCACTCATTCTCCTCACCCCCTTCCTGATTGTCATGACCTGAGTTGCTTTCCTCCTCTACACCCTTCTGCCATAATGTTCTGCCTCACTCTGGGCCACAGCTATGGAGTTGGCCATCTATGGACTGAGACCTCTGAAACTGTGACCCCAAAATAAACTTTTCCTCCTCTAAAATCCTCTCAAATTGTTCTTGGTAGGTCTTTTGGTCACCACCACCACAACAACAACCTGATTAAAATACCCAGTATTTGTTGAAAAAATAAATTTTAAATAATTGATTAATGGAGACTCATGAAAAAGAGAATTTGGTTGAAGAAACACATCCCCATAAAAGGGGATATGTGAACTCAGAATCCCTGGGTAAATAAAAGTTCTCTAGGAAGATGAGCAAGGGTGGAGACAAGCCTGCAGGACAAAAGCCACCACACTTAGAAAGGCTTGGAGAAAACAACAGGGTCCCTTTATGGAACTGCAGGCAGAAGAGAATGCAGCCAGGGGTAGGTGGGAAAAGATGAGGCTTAAAGTGTAGGCAGAGCCCAGATCACAGAAAACTGGGCTGAGGAGTTTAGCACTTCTTCAGGAAGCAGAGAGCTAGGAAGGATTTAAGTTGAGGAATGGCATAATGATAGTTATAGTTAGCTGTCATCTGGAAAATGAAATTGAGCTCATCAAGGGTGTTCATGAGGATACGAGTCAAAGTATGGCAAAAGAAAAAAGTGGGCTATTCTTCAGAAAAAGATGGACTGTTCTGTGACTAACAGAATCTGGGAAGAAAGGGAGAGCATGGAGGCAGGGAGGATAGTTCTAAATATTCCAGTTTGGATGACTCTGAAATACACGCAGGATGGTGGCATATGCAGAGCCAGGGTTTGGGAATGAGAACTGAAAAGATGGATATCATAAATTTTTAGAGGGGTACTGACCTTCAGGTTAGTTGTAATCTGATGGAAAAATCCAGGAGGCAATGGAAACAGGTTGGGAGGCCAGGGGAGATGGCGCAGAAGATTAGGATTCAAGGGTGGCAGAGTCATCAACACCAGGAGCTTCTGATAATCTGAAGGGAATAACAAGTATTAGAGTCACCACAAAAACAAACGACATCGATCATGTGCTAACCATGTGCCAGGCCTTTTACTGAGAATACCTCATGCAATTCTCAAAACTCTTCAAAGTAGATATAATCATTATCCCCATTTTATGGAGTGGACTCTGAGACATAGAAATTATGAGATTTATCACAAGCAGTACGCTCATGCTGGAGCCCAGGTACTGCCTTCTGTCCAGAGCAGAGAGGTTCAAAGTAGGAGGCCACATCCAGAATCTACTCCTGCTTGGCCAACAAGTACTTTTATAAATTACATTTGAATTACTTTGGCCATAGCATATCCCCCACCCTCCAGTTCACCACCCTCCCCAGCATGTCACACCATTCTTTACCACCTACTTACTATGATAGACACTGACATAAACTGCCCTACCCCCAAAGTCATAAAACAACTTGTCCCCCCCAGCTGTGAGCCCCTTGTCCCAGCTACAGAAAGCTGCCTCTCTCTTGGTCAGCAAACTAAGGCGGGGGTGGGGGGGTGGGTATCCCATATCCATCGACGACTGAGGAAGAGGTAAAAGGCAGATGAAGGCCAGGCCATCTGGGCTCAACACAGGATGCTGCTGTCAAGCCATTCCAACTTCATTGCCCTGGGAAGGTTGGCGAAGGCCATAGGGCACGCACTGCAACTCAACTTCTTCTTCTGTCCAATCCTGCTTTCCTGTCCTCCTTCCCCAGGTGTTATTCTCCAGGGTACTTCCCAATAAACATTCTGCTAACCAAACTGCACCCCACTTCCCAATTCTAGGAAACCCTGTGACACATTACCCACTTATTCCCAAATCTTGAAATCTACAAAAAGGTCAAGCATGACATTGCAAATTTCTAAATCTTTTAGACCTACAGCACCTACAGAAGCTCAGAGGGCCTCTGTGGCCAGTGACCAAACACTGGTTGGGATTCCAGTTCAGGCCACACAATGTACTGCAAGCTCAATCTAGAATCATTTCCATCTGCTTTTCCTAAGCCTTTATTTTTATTTATTTGAGTTGAGGGTAGTCCCAGGGATTGAACTCAGAGGCATTCAACCACTGAGCAACATCTCCAGCCCTATTTTGTATTTTATTTAGAGACAGGGTCTCACTGAGTTGCTTAGCGCCTTGCTTTTTGCTGAGGCTGGCTTTGAACTCGAGATCCTCCTGCCTCAGCCTCCCTAGCTGCTGGGATTACAGGTAGCATCACCATGCCCATCGGTCTTTATTTTTTTAATGCCCACTGTCAGAGTCTCCAATCCTACAATTAACCTCTCTAAGCCCTATCCCTGGGGCCAGTTTCAGCAGGTAGAAACCTCATACTTCAATTTAAAACACAAAACAAAACAACCCTTAGGATGTTCAGCCTCATTCCTGTTCCTACTCAGCATAAAGCCCATGTAAGCAGGGAGCACAGTGCAAATCTCACTGGGACACATTTATTTCTTTGGATGAGAACTTCACCAACCCCCTCAATCACTCTCTGTTAAAATGCAAAAAATCTTAGTACACATTTTCACTATTGTATTGATGAAAAGTTGAACATCACACCAAAATGCAAACAATGATTTTCTCTCAGTTGTAAAATCATTGTTATTTTCTTTCATTTTATGCATAAATTTTTTTAAGAGCCTGGGATGCTTTTAGAATAAGAAGGACTATAATAAAATTATTTTTCAAAGACAAAAGTGTTGTACCCTTCTCCCTTGCAAATAACCTTCAGAAAGGAAGTACATGAAAGGATGGGCATGAGAGAAGGGATTCATGTCTTACTATTAATTAGTTAAAAGCCAGATCTAGTACCAAAGCTTGGAGAAAATGGGGTTGTTGATATTCTTGGAGGAGAATGGAACAGTTCTATACTAGGTGATACGAGCCAAGGTATAGGCTGTGGTTTTATGAGTAAGGCATCCAAAGTCAGAGGAGGAAGGCTTTGCAAAAACAGACCTGGGAGCCACTGAAACACCTCAATCTCAGCTTTACCAGCCTCACCCCTCACTTTTAGATCCATCTCTTACCAGCTTCCCAAATCATGCAAAAGGAGCCCACAGAAAATGAGTCTTTTGTTCTATACCCAGGTGGGGCTTCTTCTGCCCAGAACCCTGCTCTGTCTTACTTCCTTCTCCATGATTTTAAGATCTTTGTTTTGATCAACTTTTTCATTGTGGTTACCAAAAGACCTGACAAGTATAATTTTAGTGATGAAAAATTTATTTGGAGTTCATGGTTTCAGGGGTCTCAGTTCATCTATAGACTGCTGACCCAGTTGCTCTGGGTCAGAATAAGGTAGAACATCATGGTGGAAAGCTATGGTGGTGGAAAGCTATGGTGGAGGAAAGCAGCTTAGGACATGGCATAAGGTTTCATCTTCAACAGAGAGAGCTCTGCTCACCAAGAACAAAATATATACCCTAAAGGCACCCCCCACCACCACTAGTGATCTACCTCCTCCACATTCTACTTGCCTAAGTTACCACTCAGGTAATTCATTTAAGTAGATCAATGCACTGATTGTTAAGGTTCTCACAACCCAATCATTTCACCTCTAAACTTCCTTACATTGTCTCACACAATGGGGAATACCTCATATCTAAACTATAACAGACCCTTTTATCTCTTGCCCTGGAATATAGAGTCTTGAATTAACTGAACAGAAAACAGTTAAATAATATTTTGTAAGAGGCCTTAGATTTGTTATCAGCCCCCTCCCCTGGGCCCTATGGATCAAACCAATAGAAAGCTTATTCACAGTAACAGAGTTCTGGTTGGCTGCAGAAAACCCTGTAGCCAATCAACTAATGGAGCCATAAACAATTAACTAGGTAAACTGTAACCAACTGACTGGTTCATGGACTAAGCTGTAGCCAACTAAGATGTTTTCCATTTCTCACCTCAGTTTTTCTATAAATGCTGTCTGACTGTGTTGCTGGCTGGAGTCCTCGGAAGCTGCTCTGTGTTCTGGGAGCTGCCCAATTTGCAAATCATGTTTTTGTGTGGCTTAGTTCAAATAAACTCTACTAAATTTAAATGATCTAAGAAATGTTCCCTTTAACCAAGCTTTCCATACAGAAATCTAAAAAGGGAGACTAGAGCACAATGAAGAAAAGGGGACTGGTCCCTTCAGCTTGCCTTCTTGATGCTCCACGGATGCCTTTCACAAAAGCCCATTTCACCCCTATTTTCATGTCCCCAGCCTCGTGACCTGCAGCCTTCCCCAGCAGACTGGTTTGCCTTCTCATCTTTGTTCTCATGGGCACAGTGCTCTACACCTGGGGTCTGCTGAATCCCAGTACACAGCACAGTGCCATCCACCTGCATGTGAGACTATCTGTACATCTTCTTGGAAGACAGAGGGGATGCAGGGCTGAACTCAAGACCCAGTCTTGACTGAGCAGAACTGCTCCCCATTCAGCTTGACATAGACTCCACCCTGTGCCTTTTTCTCATATCCAGATATTATGAAAGCCCCACCTGTCTTCGTCAGGTTTTCCCAGTGCTCTAAGACTCCACCAGAAAAAAAAATGTAGAGAAGGATAAGTTTGCAGGCTCATGGTTTCAGAAATCTTAATCCACAGGCAGCTGGCTCCCTTCCTCAGGGCTCCAGGCGAGGCAGAACATCATGGCTGAAGAGTATGGCAGAGGGAAGTGCCTTACAGGATGATCAGAAAGCAGAGAGAGACTCTACTCACCAGATACAAAATATATACCTTATGGCCATGACCCAGGGACCTCCTCCAGCCACCACACTCTACCTGCCTTAAATTATCACTATTAATCCTCACCAAGAGATTAATTCAATGATTGGATTATAGCTCTTATCATCCAACTGTTTTTCCCTCTAAACGTTGCATTGTCTCACACAAGAGCTTTTGGAGGACACCTCACATTCAAGTCACAACACCACCCACCCAATCTTGGCCCAGGGAGTTGGGAGGCCGAGAGAAAATGAAGGAGCTTTAGCCTCTGTCTTTCTGCTCACCACCTCTCTCCTCTGTGGTAGGCAAAGTTGGTGCTCTGCCAGGATCCCTCAGCCCCTTTCTGACTGTTCTGTGGGGCACCTGGCTTCCACAAGGTTGCATCTTCAACAGTCACTGCCTGAGGATCTTTTGGGATGTGCTACCACAGTCTGCTTTGCCTGTATATGCAAAAACTGAGAGTGTCTGAGAATTTATGTTCCCAAAAGTTTGCACCTTTGCCCCCCTGGTCATTAACCGATGACTAATGGGAGAAGAAATATGAAAGCCACCTCTCCCTTGCTTGAGGGACAGTTCTGGAACACAACTTATAGTCCAGAGCTCTCCTGCTGGGTCAGGATGGAGCTACCCCTTGGCTCCCCTTCCATGTGCTGCTCACCCAACCCCCTCACTGGTCCCTGGCTAACATCTTGAATACATTATTTGCACATGAATCTTCTTTCTCTTGGATTTCACTTCTAGGATTTCACTGAAGTCACTCTCTCTCTCTCTCTCTCTCTCTCTACCTCTCTTCTTTCTTTGTCTTCAAAGTAGTGAACTCAAACTTCTATATTCTACATTTCTTCCACGATAGCTCAGCAAACCTCATGTGTTATGGTAGAAACCACTTTGTTTATCTTCCTAAATAAAAACCAAGAGTAATTCAGCACAACCTTCTTTTCACAAGACAAATACAAAAACCCAGGAAAAACAAAATTCCAGGTACTCTCTTGGATTTGGTGATAAGCGACAGTTAACAAGAGCCTTGGGCTAATAGAATTTATCTCAGAATTTTAAACTTAGTCCTGACCCCTTTCTTGTATTTCATGTCAAACGTGTTCAATTATTTTCAACCAAATTACAAGTTATCCTCCAGATGCTAAATTTGACCTGCTTTATAAAAATGGGTTAAAGACATTCAGTGAGCTCCCTCTGACATCATTCCATAATTAATGTTAACTTAAAAATTTGAGCCAGCCTTCTTTGCATCAAACTGCCAATAAAATGCGGTCTGAGTTTGCTTCAGGATGGTTCTGAAAGTTTAATATGGCGCAAGAAGCTTCCAACATTTGGCTAATTCCTTCTTTGAATTAATAGCACTGATTACATGGTGCTTGGAGAAGCACCATTAAGCTTGTGCTTAGTATACCAAGGCAAAACCTAAAGTTAAACCATTTGAAAACAAAGCACATAATCTTGGCCAGAGATGGAGGATTCAAATCTCAGGAAGAAGAAAGCATCATGCACCAACATCTTTCCAACAACATTCTAGATTGACTTTAGGTAGATCATTTTATAATCTCTAAAGAATCTCCAAAGCATGCTGGTGCATAATAATGAAACAGATTCCATCAGATTAATTTTCATCCTCTGTAAATTCCATCATATTCTGACAAATAGAATATAATAAAGCAGAAAACTACTTTCAAAATCATGGGTGATTTTGAAATGTGGGGACATAAGTAAACCTGAAACAAGCATTGCTATGAAATTAATAGTACACCTCCAATACAATTCTTCCTCTTTGTAGCCAACTGAATAGCAGTAACTAGCCCACAAATAGCAAGCAAATCTTGGAAAGCAGGGACTACAGTATAAAAAGAACCAAGCAGATAATATTAGCTAAGTTTTGGGAGTGCTCCCCAAATTGTCTCAAATACCTGAGACAATCAGTTTATTAAAAAAGGAAAGGTTTAGGGCTGGGCTTGTGGCTCAGAGATAGAGCACTCGCCTACCATGCATGAGGCACTGGGTTCCATCCTCAGCACCACATAAAATAAAATAAAGATATTGTATCCACCTATGACTAAAAATAAATATTTTTTTAAGAAAGGAAAAGGTTTATTTTTGGCTTACAGTTTGGGAGGTTTGGGTCCATGTTTGCTTAGCCCTGTGGTGAGATAGTGCATCATGCCAGAATGCATTGTGGATCAAGCTGCTTACCAATGGTGAGAAGAAGCAAGAGAGGAAGACATAAGGGCACACCCTCAAATGACCCAAAGACTCCCACTAGGCTCCACCTCTTAAAGGTTCAACCACCTCCCGATGGCACCACAGATTGGGCACCAAGCCTTTAACACGTGGGACTTCCAGGGACACTTATCCAAATGATTTCAGGAGCTTTTCTACATTAAACCACTGAATCCATACTACAACAGTTCAGTGAGAAAGTGGCCATTGTCTATTGTGCAGAGGAGAAAAAACAAAACACACGCAGCAGATCATTTGTCCCTATTTCCCAGCTTCTGGGTGGCAGATTTCACATTTGTGGAAGCTAGGGCAAAATAAGGGGAAAGAATGGGGAGGATCAGATATCATAAAGCTATAGGGAAGATCAGTGAAATAGAAGAAGATTGAAAGTGAGGGAAAAGGGACAGGAAATGTGAAATGAATTTAACACCATCATGCTACGTGCCTATATAAATATACCACAGGGCATTCCAACTTTATGTATATATAAAAAATACCAATCAAAAACAAATAGATAACTGAGCATAGTGGTGCACTGTAACCCCAGCAGCTTGGGAAGCTGAGACAGGAGGATTTTGAGTTCAAAGCCAGCTTCAGTAATAGCAAGGTGCTAAACAACTCAGTGAGACCCTGTCCCTAAATAAAATACAAAATAGGGCTGGGGATGTGGCTCAGGGGTTGAGTGCCCCTAAGTTCAATCCCCGGTACCCCCACCCCTCCAAAAAAAATAGATAAGCAAAGGGAAGTTCAGTAGAGGAAGGAGAATAAAAAGAAGGAGGAATGGGGGGAAAATGGGGAGAGAAATGGAGTAAATCCAATTCCATACATGTATGACTTTGTCAAGATGAACTCAACTACCATGTATAACTATAATGACCTAATAAAAAAGAAAAAATAGGAAGAAAGAAAGTGGCAATGTCTAGATGCAAAGTGAGGGTTTTGCTCCAAAGTCCATACCCCGACCAACACCACTGCCCACTGGTCCCAGAGCTTCAACATAGAATAGGCACCACTCAGACACCAAGATGTGGGTAGCCTCCCCTGGGGATGGGTGTAAAGTGGTAAGCCAATGAGGCACTAGAGATAGTTTAGATGAGAGTGAGGTCAAAAAGAGAAAAGGAAGGAGAGCTAGTGGGACTTCCAAACCAGCCAACGGTCACATGAAGGCCACCGGCTGCTGGTACAAAAATAAAACCCCAACATAATGAGAGCTGGGAGGTGGTTGAAGAAATTCATGGGCTGCTCCAAACTTTGACAGACTGGAGGTCCACACTTAAATGGACTCAGAATTTATAACTCCCTACCGGCCTCCTCACAAGCCAATAGGGACTGGGTTAAAGAGTAAAGCAAGCACCTTCCATTCATGCCCGCCACCCTCTCCAACAACCGCCACCACTTGCTCTTCCCCAGTCTGGGGCTTAATACTTACCTGTAAAATTCCTATTTTTCTTTCATAACAGTTATTAGATCATCTCAATTTTAACGTCTTTTCCAAGGCTTTAAGTTCCATTTGGTTCAGCAAGTAAGGTTTGGTTCTCTTGCAACGAATGGGTGGTGGCCTAAAATCCAGAGGTGGATACAACAGTGGTTTTCTGTTGGGCTGGGCGTGACATTCAGTGGGACAGTACTTTCCTAGCATGCACAGGGTCCTAAGTTCAATTCCCAGCACTGCTAAATAAATAAATGTGGTCCCTGGTTAATTTCTCCTCATTTAAGCCCCTCTAATATAGAGCCTCTTATCTATCAGTGTATAGCGTGCTCACCCTGGTTACTTTAAACAACAGTTTTCCCTTTACTATCCCCTGTAAAAATACTGATTTACTGAATCTCTTCAAATGAGGCATGTCATTGGCTATCTGAAGGGCCTTTTATGTACAAAAAAGAAAATGTTTTAAATTAAACTGTGACACAATTCCTTTCTTAGCACATTGATTATAAGAAGCATCTGTAAGAAGTGTTGTTTTCATCACTAGCAATTAAAGAAATGCAAATTAAAACTACACTGAGATGTCATCTCACTTCAATCAGAATGGCAATTATCAAGAATACAAGTAACAGTAAATGTTGGTGAGGATGTGGAGGGAAAGGTACATTCATACATTGCTGGTGGGACTGCAAATTGGTGCAACCTATGGAAAGCAGCATGGAGATTCCTCAGAAAACTTGGAATGGAACCACCATTTGACCCAGTTATCCCACTCCTGGGTTTATACTCAAAGGACTTAAACTCAGCATACTACAGTGACACGGCCATAAAATGTTTATAGTAGTTTAATTCACAATAGCTAAACTGTGGAACCAACCTAGGTGTCCTTCAACAGATGAATGGATAAAGAAAATGTGTTATATATACCCAAAGAAATATTACTCAGTCTTAAAGAAAAATGAAATTGTGGCACTTTCAGGTAAATGGATGGAGCTGGAGAATATCATGCCAATCCCAAAAAAACAAAGGTTGAATGCTCTCTCTGATATGCAGATGCTGATTTACAATAGGCTTAGGAGGGGGGAGGATTGGAAGTTCACCTGACTGGACAGTGGGGGATGGGGAAAGTAAGGGGGGATGGGAATGGGAAAGATAGTAGAATGAATCAGCCATAACTTTCCTATGCTCATATATAAATACACAACCAGTGTAACTCCATATCACGTGCAACAATGGGAAGTTATGCTCCATGTATGTATGATATGTCAAAATACATTCTACTGTTATATATAACTAATAAGAACAAAAAATATATTTAAAGGAGCTACAAATGTTTAAAAAGTGTTGCTTTCAAAGATAAATATGTAAAGAAAAATTACTTCTCAGCATCAACTAATGGTAGTTGGCCTGGTTTGGGGGTCTAGGCATTTACGTGTTTTAAATGAGCCTGAGGCAGTTCTGTTCACTGCCCCAATACTTTTGCCATACATCTTCTTCCATAATTCTTTTATTGTTAAAGAAGAATGCTTTGAACCCTTAATGAGCTCCAGGTGCTATATAATGTATAATGTGTATATACTTTATGCATATTGTATCATTTGTATGTATAATGACAGCAGACATAAACTCCCTAAAGGAATTTATGCCTTAGTATCCAGGATTATAGGTGGGCACCTACCTTCCAATCCTTTGTCTGTCTCCCTCACTAGGCTATTAATGCAATAATTTATCTTGAAATGTCTCTATTTCCAATAGGATAGGAGAATATGCCCCCACTGTATGTCTAATGGGTGAAAGCCTCACCCTTTTCATCCTCCAGGACCTCAATGTTCCACATCTCAGATCTAAAAACCTCAGAAAACTGTGGGCAATAGAGCTGTTTCCAGCAAAGAGGCAACTGGAAGTTCAGCACTGATACAAGTAAGGAAAGAGCAGTATACTTGGCTGGACTTGGTTGAAAAGGCTAAGCTCCACTGTCAAGAGAGTCAGCAAAAGAGATCACAAAATTAAAATTAAAAATGGGATAGAGAAGGAAAGAGATGGCAAACTGCAGAGGTGGTGGGTAGACAATATGGCAGTAAAGATTAGAAGCAGCAGATCACAAAAATCGCCAGCAGCAAGAGGTGAAAGCGGACAAAAGAGCTGGTAACAAAAAAGACACACACAAAAGACCAGAACAGCATTACAGTTTAGAGTAAATAGTAGCTCTTTCAGGCACCAGGTGAGGAATTTGCAAAAGGAATGAGCCTAATCCTACCCTGAAAATAAATGTGTCACGAAGTAGAAGAGCAACTGATGTCTGAACCATTAGGGTAAATGATTATTTTCTGTTATTAAAATTACCATGCAAGGGTTGGAGTTGTAGCTCAGTGGTACAGCATTCAGCTCACAAGTGTGAGGCACTGGGTTCGATCCTAGCACCACATAAAAACAAATAAAGGCATTGAGTCCATATACAACTAAAAAAATTTTTTTTTAAATTACCATGCAATCCCATCTAAAAACTTTGGAGTTTTAAGGGTGAAGAGTCATACAGAAGATGCCCTTTGAATACTCCTGACAAGGCTCCTTTATGTTTGTATACAACATAATAGCTTTGTTTATGTATAGATGCAGTCTGTCAGATGGTGTCCCTCTCCTGGATGTCACTAATCACAAGAAAGTAGAACTCCCCACTTCACTCTCCATGGAAACCTTCCTGAGCTTGCCTTACACATTTACACTTAACACGTTTATATTCTGCCTCCATCCAAAGTGTGGAGATTAAATCTATATTAATGGATAATCCAGAAGGGAGTTCATGTAGGTATCCATCTCTAAATTTTATTTCTCTTTTTTTCCTTATAAATTCCTTAAAGTTCTAATCTCTTATCCCTTCTAATAACCTATTATTTGGATGATCTAATATTTTGGAGTACATCAGCAAATATCTGCCTCAGCATACACAGAGGACTGCCATCAAGGCACCAGAAGTTATGCAAATCTGTATACCAGTTCCAAAAACCTACTTATTAATGCTTTCTTTAAATTTTTTTTTTTTAGCTGTAGATGGACACAATACCTTTATTTATTTATTTTTATGCTGTTCTAAGGATTAAACCAGGGGCCTCCCATTTGCTAGGAAAGCACTCTACCACTGTGCTACAACTCTATCCCTTAATAATGCTTTTAATAAGTGTCAAGACTTAGTTGAATCCTAAAGCTATTTTTTTCTCAAGACTGGTAGACATAACAGACTTGTCAACTTGAGGACAGTAAATAGGCCAACAATGTCAAGTGTGTCCTGGGTTGTGCTTCCTCTAAGAAACACAGAGACATATGAAGTTATGATACATAATCCCATCATATATAAATTCAAATATCATCGTTACCTCACTTATCTATCACTTATTGACTTTCTAGTTTAGACATTAGGAGACAAATCTTCCCAGTCCAATGGAGGAAAGAAACAATTAAGTTAAGATAAGGCATCTAGCACAGCAGCTGGTAATTCCAGGTGCCAAATCCACGTTTGCTAAACTGAATGAGCACAGGTGTTCACATGACCACCAGGAGCTCAATGCAAGACTCATTGTCAAGAAATACAGGACACAAGGCTGGCAAGTTAGGGAGCTGGTTTTCAATGAATCATTCATGACTTTGTGTCATAAGGAGATATTCAATCACTCAATCAAAATGAGGTTCTTGAGACTCGTTCTTGGGTATTTATGTCTGCCCAATACCACGTTATCATCTCTTCACTAAAGCCCTTAGATCATCTACATTTGGATAGAAGATTCTAAAATTTTTACAAAAGAAGTGAAGAGGCAGAACAACAGTGAAATTTTACAATGTCAAGTATCATTACAATAAAGGACTCTGACTAACAAATATTTCCATGTTCCTGCAGATGGTCCATAATAACAGCGCTTGGTTGAGCAGTTTATAATATGTCTTCCATAATGAGAGAGTCTGTTTAACATATACTTTCTTTTATCCTTGACCCCTTAGGTCTCTTTCTATGGTGACTTTAAAATATTTTTGAGCTACCCAAAATTGTGGCATAATATTGAACAACAAGAACAGGGAGCCCTTTTATTTTAAACTAAAAATCTGGTCAAGTAGAACTGGGGATATAGCTCATCCCAGCTTTTTCAGCACTGAGAAAAGGGAGAGAGAGAGAAAGAGAGACAGAAAAAAAAAATGTGGGCAAGGATCTAACAAAGGATTTTCATGCTTCTTCTAGATATGAGAGTTACCTTAGGAGACATAGAACAGGAGGGACCCAGTCTCTTCTGTTCTCAGTTTGTGTTAATTGATACATTGAGGCAGTGTCTCTCCCTACCACCATGACCACTGTTTGAGTCAGCTTTTTTGCTGCTGCAACTAAAGGATCTGACCAGAACAATGGCAGAGGAGGAAGAGTTTATTTGAGGGCTCACAGTTTTAGAGGTCTTAGTCCACAGAAGTCAGGCTCCATTCCTTAGGACTGGAGATGAGGCAGGACATCATGGCAGAAGAATGTGGCAGAGGGAAGCAGCTCACATGATGATCCAGAAACAGAGAGAGAAACTCCATTCTCCTGATACAAAATATATACCCATAGCCATGCCCAAATTCCCACCTCCTCCAGCCACACCCTATCATTTTGATTAATCCCATCAGGGAGTAATCCACTGATTGGGTTAAGATCCTCACAACCCAATCTTTTCTCCTCTGCATCCTCACATGTGAGCTTTTTGGGGACACCTCATATCCAAACCATAACAGCCACCATGTCCATGGCTCCACAAGTAAGCAGGTGAGTAGGAGGGAACACTGTGAAGGGTTCAAGAATAGATAAGTGACCTGAGTTCATTCAATGGGACACAATGGTATGTGTGGATGCTTACCCAATAACCATGTCCCAGTCCACCCCTTCTTCCTTGAAATTGAACTCTGATTTTGTTTAGCTATTGAATCACCTGAGCAACATACATGGACACATACCTAACTCCAAAGAATAAATGTTAATAAACCTAAAACTATTCAGGCCATCAAATTCCCCTTGGGAAGGACTGGCAAATTCTGAAGGTGTTCTCTAACATGGACCCATGAGAAATAAGGAGAGTCAGTTCTGAAGAGTTTTTCTGCACTCTCGAGAGAAGGCACAGATCAGGGACTTATTCCTTCCTATCTCTGGATGTTGTCACAGGAAGACATGAGGCTGGGCACTGCTGCAATCATCTGAAACTAAGAAAAGGACAAGAGATCCACAGAGAAGTTGGCCAATGGCCCTGACATCTTTGATCCCCTGAGTTAATGAACTCTGGAACTCCCCTTACCTATGAATTTCCTACCGAGTCAGAAAAGCAAACCTCTTTTTTTTGTTTTTTCAACCAAAACCGTCCTAACAGATATAGGCTCAAACCTAGAACTTTTGTTGCCACCCTTGGAAAGAAGTTCATCTTCCATTTGTGCATTAATCTGGTAGGGTGTGACCCTGGAGATCTTACCACCTTCCATAAGGGAGGCAACATCAAGAAAATAAAAAAAAACAGAGAGGAAAACAGTGCCAAGAGATAGAAAGACACAAATTCTCAGTGACATAGTTTAAGAACATAGATATAGTTTTGCATGAAGCTGCCCCTAACTTTTTCAGTCATGTGAACTGAAACAGTCCCTTATTTGCTTGTGCTAGTTTTGAGTTGTCTCTCTTCCATTTGCAATTTTACAATAACTCATGTGCCCAGGGAGGGAAGGGGGAGGAAAAACTTATTGAGATGACATTTGGAAAACTCCTAGCACAGTGTGGGGTGCATACTAGGTACTCAATAAATGAGGAGGAATCTAAATTCATTTTCAGTGCCTTTTCTTACCCTTCAGTCAAATCATCATCATGAGTAATATTAAAAGAGTATTAAAACTCTCCAATTCCCACCCCACCCCCATCTCAACTGGTCTACAAACTTCAAATAAAACATTCAAATGCCCATAGCAGCCTACAAAACAATTTAGGAGAAAAAAGAAGTAAGATCATCAGTGAGTATGACCTCTCCTTATTTCCCTACCAAAAGAAAATTCCTTTTATATATTAGGGTCCTAATATAAATTATCCCTAGCTGTTTCATCCTCCAGTTCTGCCCACTGGCCAGGAGTGACTCCCAACATTTTATCAATTATAATCACATTCCGAAGTCAAGTCTGGTTCAGCCCTCTGTCTTAGCACATTTGGTTTATTTGCTAATGTTTGGCTAAGAGATTTCAAGTCCCTGGATGTGAGAAATATTCTTCATTGAATCAATCAGTAACTAATGCATTATCTTACATACTGAAGGTACATGATGATGTTTGTTGATTGAACAGGTGAATTAATTCAGTCTCAGTCTCCCTTAATTTATGTAAGAAAAAAAGGGAGGACATTCTTTGAAGATGAACCATGCTAGAGAGTTCAAACACATAAGATTACTTATTGATAAAGAGTGTGAGACTGAGGGCGTAGTTCAGCAGTAGAGAATAAGACTTTGTTCAACACTCAGCACCAAAAAGAAAAAAGAAAGAAAGAAAGAAGAATGCCTTGGTTGCAAACAGCAGAAGCTAACTCTAGCTGATTAATTAGAAAATGAGTTTATTAAAAAGATATTGGGAGGTAGGCATGGTGGCACATGCCTATAATACTAGCAACTTGGGAGGCCGAGACAAGGAGGATCACAAGTTTGAGGCCAGTCATGGTAACTTAGTAAGACCCTGTCTCAAAATAAAAAGAGGAGGAGCTCTATCTAGTGGCAAAATGTCCCTGAGTTCATCCTCAGTACCACACACACACACACACACACACACACAAAGATTGGGTAGTTGGGAGGTCTAGAGAACCACATGCAAGTCTTACCTTGGAGAAACAAAGCCCAATTGCAAACCACAGAACTGGCCAAGTGAGAAAAATCTTCACCCCAACACATATGGAAGAAAATGTTGTCGTGGCCAATGGAGCCATCAGAGATGGAAGCTCCACTCCTAGCAAGTTTTCTCATGTTCTTCATGGCTGACCTGCAAACCAATACAAGTGCATCTGATGGGCAAAATCACAGTCCATTCTTATGTTCTACCTGCAAGGTGGAATTTGAGTCTACACTAGGGAGAAATTTTTCATCATAGGAGAGGTTTTCTTAAATGTAGGGGGAAAAAACCCAAATGACAGTCATGAATATTAGATATGGAAAATGACAAACCCCAAAAGTAGTGAGACCCAGGGAAAGGGGAGTGAGAAGGAAAGCCATACATTGAGAGCATTGATCCTTTCCCAGTACATACTTTCCTGGTGATAAAACAAACCCTGAGGAAGAGGTGTCAAACCTGGAAAGGCCGTCTCTGGGAAAAGGCTGAGCATTAATCCTTCTGTAAACAAATCCTTTCCAGATACCAACCACTGACCCCAGGCCCCCATCAGGTCCAGAATAATAAATTTCAGAAACTGACCACTGACCCTATACTCCCTTCCATTTGATCCCGTAAAACAAACCCTAAATTCCTAAGTACTAAAACTGATGCCTTCACTGATTGATAGAACAAATACCAAATTTTCTGCCCCCCAAAATTGATATGCTCATAAACAATGGAATTTTACTCAGCATTAAAAAAAATAAAATCATGGCATTTGCAGATAAATGGATGGCATTGGAGAAGATAATGCTAAGTGAAGTTATCCAATCCCAAAAAATCAAATGCCAAATGTTTTCTCTGATATAAGGAGGGTGACTCATAGTGGGGTAGGGAGGGAGAGCATGTGAGGATTAAATTAATACTAGATAGGGAAGAGGGGTGGAAAGGGAAAGGAAAGGGGAAGGGGATTAGCAAGGATGGTAGAATGTGATGGTCATCATTATACAAAGTACATGTATGAAGACTCGAATTAGGTGTCAACATACCTTATATACAAACAGAGATATGAAAAATTATGGTATATATGTGTATTAAGAATTGTAATGTTAAAAAAGTACATGTATAATGGCATAAATTGGCATGAACATACTTTATATACAGAGATATGAAAAATTGTGCTCTGTATGTGTAATAAGAATTGTAATGCTTTCTACAGCTGTCGTGTATTTAAAAAATAATAATAATAAAATCAATTAAAAAAAACAATCATAGGGTAAAATCATTAACTCCTGTGTTAAATTATGATCAAAATTTCAAATTCTCTGATGTAATAAAAATAAAAATATGTTTAGTAACTTGTTAAAATATTTTATGATCTTCACCTGGAACGTCAAAAATAAATAAAAAGGTCTTTGTTTAAAAAAAAAAAAAAAAAAGATATACTCACTAGACCACCTCTCAGAATAACCTATATAAGCCCAGGCCCTTTCTTTGTTTGGGGGCTCATTTTCCACCAGGAAAGTGGGTCCCACCATGGCTCCTGCATCCCCTGCTCCTGTGTGAAACTTCGTTCCTGAATAAAGCACTGAGCACTGTCTCAGTCTTTTTGTGCTAACAATGAATGTTATGCATGTCCACTATCTTAGAACTTGTAATTTTAGGTAAAGTCATCTGCATGAATGATTCCCACATCATCTGGACCAAAGCCTACAAAGAAGGCAATGATTGACTCCAGGTCCTTGTAAGGGACCTGTTCTGACTCTTCTGTTCTCTTCTGGTCTTCTCTCTGGCACTAGCCACCTAGGCTGACCTTCGTGGAGGTAAAAGGAAACTAAATAAATGTGAGAAAGACTTTGTGTAAGAAATTTGCCTCAAATACTAATCAGCAAAAGGGAATGCTTAGTCAGGCACGGTGGCCCACACCTGTAATCCCAGTGGCTCAAGAGTCTGAGGCAGGAGGATCAAAGCCAGTCTCAGCAAAAGTGAGGCGTTAAGCAACTCAGGGAGACCCTGTCTCTGTCTCTAAGTAGAATAAAAAACAGGGCTGGGGATGTGGCTTACTGTTTGAGTAACCCTGAGTTCAATCCCCAATTTAAGAAAAAAAAAAAGAGTGAATGCTAAGCAATTTGCACCTTGTGAAGTAGGATTTTATTTCATTTTACACCAAGGTAACTGAAGAACACAGAATTTCTTTCAGCCTGTGAAGAATAATAGATGGTCCTCAATTTACAGAGTTTTGACTTAGAATTTTTTTTATTTATTTATTTTTTTTTTTTACTTTACTATGTGGGCCGCCTTTTCTTTTGTTTTGTAATTTATAATAACTTTGGCTTTAAATAAAAGGGATTGCATTGCATTTTTCACTTTCAGTACTGTTAGTCACATATTTATTACTATGAACAAAATACCTGGCAAGAATAGCTTAAAGGGGAAAGGGTTTTTTTTTTTTGGCTCATGGTTTCAGAGTTTTCAGTACAAGGTTGATCAGCACCATTGCTCTGGGCCTAAGTGAGGCAGAACATCATGGTAGAAGGGCATGACAGAGGAAAGCTCATGACAGCCAACAAGGAGAGAGGGAGAAAGAGGGAAAGAGGAAAGAGAAGGGCCAGGTATAAGACATAGGCCCTAAGGAAATGCCCCTAGTGACCTACTTCCTCCAACAATGCCCTGTCTGCCTACGTTTCCACTACTCATTCAGCTATCAATGGATTAATCCACTGATGAGATCAGAGCCCTTACGATACAATCACTTCCCAAAGTGATTGCTGGGGAGGACATTTCAGATCCAAACCTAATGAGTACAATATTCAACAAATTATAGGAGACAGTCAACACTTTATTATAAAATAGGCTTTGTGTAAGATGATTTTGCCCAACTGTAGGCTAATGTAAGTGATCAAAGCATGTTTAAAGTGGGGAAAGCCAGGCTATAGTATTTGGAAGCTTAGGTACATTAAATGCATTTTTAATTGAAATACTGGTTTTATTTCACATGTATACATTAATGCATTTTTTAAAATTTTTAAAAATTTTTAAATGCATTTTTTGATTTGATATTTTCAACTTACAGCGGGGTCACAATTCTAACGTAAGTCACAAAGTATCTATCCTAGAATTCAATACCACAACTGCAGATTCAACTGCTTGCTGCCTACCTATTCTAAATGATATTGTTGCATTCTGACAACATTTTAAGTCCTCTGGCACTTGTGTATTTAAAACTTTTCAATTAAAATTCAAAATATTTTTACTTCTGCATGCTTCTTTCCATTTTCCAGCAGTTTATTACAGTAGAGTTTCCAAAAATGCTTCTTTAACAAAATAATATAGATTTTACAAAAGCTTAAATTATCTACATTCTCTGCCTTTATTGACCTTGAGTCCCGTGTATCACAATTGCTGGGAAAGATTTCTGTGAAATAACTCAAACAAATAATTATAGCATGCCACAAAATATATATAATGCTCTTTAACCAGCATAGCAACATTTACCCTTAGAAACACTAGTTTCCTGTAATTACTGCTTATATGAAAATAAACCTCAGCTGAAAGCTATGAGAAAAATCAATTCAAAATAAAACCTCCAACTTGCCAACACTGCAGAGATGTTTACCAATATGTACACGCCATTTATGTGCCCTGCCCACTGAAAAAACACGAACAGTTCACAAATTGCTCCAAGAATAAATCTTATTGACAAGGCAACAAAATGGAATTGAAAAATACAGTCAGCTCAATGATTTGTTGCCAAATTATCCACCATAATCAGTAATTACTGATTTCATGATTTCTAACAGGTGCTAAATGTATTTTGTTGATATCCCACAGTGAGGATGCTGTTAGTTATTGTTTCCTTATGTCTTTTTATGGAAGGCAGCTGTTGTCAGGGCAAGACATAGGTATGAATCCTGGCTCTGTCTCTTGCTATCTGCTAGACTTTGGGTAAACTATTTTACCTCTCTAAGCTTCCATTTTTTCCATCTTGGAACTAGTATAGCTCAGGGTTTGAGAGCCAAACCAAAGGCATTAACCAGCAGGAATATAATGTGTTAATATACATTAAGGTATACCCAGAGCCAATGGCAGGAATAAATATTAATTGCCATATGAACTGACAAGCTTCTTTTGCACTGTGCTAATATGCTTATAACAGAGCATGAGAA
The DNA here is from genome assembly GCF_048772815.1 of Callospermophilus lateralis. NCBI lineage: Eukaryota > Metazoa > Chordata > Mammalia > Rodentia > Sciuridae > Callospermophilus > Callospermophilus lateralis. The sequence continues at coordinate 34,880,789 of NC_135320.1, read as the reverse complement.
GACTGATCAGGATTGCAAACTAAGAACATACTAAAAGCTTCTTCCTCATCTTGAATCCCCATAAATGATAAGAAAAAAATTTTAATTGAAACCAGCAGTAGAAAGTAAGACTTGGTGCCTACAATAAACCAGATATTATAGAAATGTGTGAAAATTAAAGGCAGATGGCTTCATATGGAAAGAAGAACTACTAGCCAAAACTGATAAAGGAGGGTCTCTAGGCTCCAAGCTGCAAGGCCATAAATGAAAAAGAACAAGAGAGAATCCAGATCATCCAGACAGTGACTGATCTAGGTAGAAACATGCAGGAACTCTGAACACGTTGCACACATATGCACTAAAGGCTTCTGCCCTGAGATAGGAGCAGTACATATCCAGGAACATGCTAGTTCTGCTGCTGGGAATGAGGGGCAGTACTCACTGCCACCCAGAAGGAAAGGGGAGGCTTCAGGACAGCCTGCCTGCAATCCTGGAAACAACCCAGATCAGCAGATATAGCAGAAACAGGTTAACACAGAAGCTTAGATTCCAGATAAGCATGCAACCAAACCCAGCAAATACATAAGTCTCGCCAGCAACCCGTGCAGATGAGATGAACTGGGTTCAAAAGAACTGGCTGCAACATTAAGCTAAGAAAACAGGAAGAAATCACGCAACCCTCGGACATGAGTTTTTCAGATGGAGGGAGGGACTGCTCTGTGACCTCAAGGGTCCTCTTCCATGCTGGAAAGCAAGAGAAAGAGTGCACTTGGAATAGCTTTATTTATAGGGAAAAGACAACAAAGGATTCTCTATGCAATGTTCTACAACAAATAAGAAAGGGGATAAGGTTTCAAAGGGGGTTGCCCAATCCCATTGTTTAACACTCAAGTGCAGAACTGAAGCAAATTTCTTTGCCCAGGGAAGGTGAAGGCCACTTGCTTGGTATACCACACGCGCGTTTGATGCCAGACCAACACCCCCTTTACTAAAGGCTGAGCGGGGATGCTTAGCTCATGGGCAGAGCAGCCTCCCACACATAAGGAAAAGTAAGGCACTAAGTGAAGACACCATGTTCCAAATATGGACAAACAGCCATTTGACAAATGGAACAAATAAATGAAACTTTAAAAAAAAAAAAAGTAAGGTATACATAGCTGACATCCTGAGAATAACAGCACCTTTTAACTAAAAGGGATTATTATGAACAGGAACTAGGGATCTTGGAAAGGAAGACTCCATCGCTGGAATTTTTTAAAACTCAGAAAGTATTCTGCCTAGCAGAAAAGATATAACTGGAAAATAATTACTTAGTTGGATGATATATGAGGGATTCTCCCAGAACATAGCTCACAAGAGCCAAATAAATGGAAAATGTTTTTAAAATTCAAATGTTCCAACATCTAATTAGGAAGAATTACAAAAAGAGAATGAAGGTAAGTATTCATAGAAATGACAGTGAAAAAATTCCAAAAAAAAAAAAAATGTAAAAAACAGAGGCAATGAGCTCAACAAATGTCTGAGATAAATGAAAACAGAGAATCACCTAGATTAGCAAAGATGAAACTAGGGATAGAAATTATCTACAAAGAAATATTAATCAGACTGTCATTAGTTTTTCTCAGGGGCAATTACAGATGCAAAAATACACCGAAGCAGTATTTTCAATTTTCTGTGATAAAATAATTCTGATTTTCAAAATTTACAACTTTTCATGGTATCCTGAAGACTTAAAGACATGCTTGTCTGTGCCAATGACACTCCTGCAAACATGGCGACCCTTCCTGAGACCCACCAGATGTTCTGTAAGAAGTGTGCAAATCCCAACCCCATAAAGCAACCCAGTACAAGAAGGGGGAGGATTCTCTACATGCACAGGAAAAGCAGCCTCATGACAGGAAACAGTGGCCATGGTGGGCAGAATAAGCCCATTTTCTGGAAAAAGGCTGAAACAACAAAGAAGATGGTGGTGACGCTTCAGTGTGTTGAGCCCAACTGCAGATCTGAGGGAAAGGTGGCTGTTAAGAGACTGAACTGGAAGGAGATAAGGAGAGAATGGATGGAGTGATCCAGATATAAGCTTCATTGTTTGTTTTGTTATGAAGATGATAAAATGTTGAGGTTGTATTCAAAAAAGAAGAAAGAAAGTCATATCAGACATGTAAGGATTTACAGGAAGTTTTTCACCCTTTCACCCGTTCTTTACTTTCTGAAAGGATACAAAAAAACCAGCCCCAACCACAAGTAAGAAGAAAGAGAAAGAAAGAAAGAAAGAAAGAAAGAAAGAAAGAAAGGAAGGAAGGAAGGAAGGAAGGAAGGAAGGAAGGAAGGAAGGAAGGAAAGAAGGAAGGAAGGAAGGAAACCTAATTCAAGAGAAATAATATATTCACAATGGTGGTGAAAAGCTAATTTAATTAAGTCTAAGTAAATTCTGAATATAAACAAACAAAAAGTAGTGACAACTCCAAATTATCTTGACATGAAAAATGGTTAAGAAGAGGGAATCTAAAGAACTTAATCTTCGCCTAAACTTCAGGTCAGGGGAGAGAGGATAAAGAAAAGAAAAAGGAAAATTAAGAATGTTAGAAAAAAAAATCCAACACAATCACACAAAAAATATGAAAGTTAAATAATCTATTAAAAGACAGAGACTTTACATTTTTAAATTTTATCTTTATTGGTGCATTATAGTTAGACATAATAGTGGGACTCATTATGCCATATTGAATATGCACAAGACATATTTGATCAATCTCATTCCCTAGTGCTTTCCCTTTCTCTTCTCTTCTCGCTCCCCCATATCTACTTGCTCTACTCTACTGATCTCCCTTCCATTACTAGTAGTAGTAGTAGTATTGCATTATAATTATATTCATTATAATTATATTCATATAATTATAATAATTGGGAATCATTGTGGTGTACTCAAAGCATAATTTGGTAGATTTAATTCCCCAGAACTTCGTTGTGCCCTCCCCCCTCCTTCCCTCTCAATTCCTTTTCTCTATTTCATTAGTCTCCCTTCTATTTTCATGAGATTCCCCCACACACACCTTTTTTTTTCTTTTTCTTTTTCTTTCCTCTAACTTCCACATATAGGAAAAAACATTTGACCTTAGACTTTTTGAGTCTGACTTATTTTATTTAGCATGATGTTCAGTTCCATTCATTTGCCTGCAAATGACATAATTTTATTCTTCTTTATGGTCAATAAAACCCCATGGATGTATAACTAATGTGATCCTGCAATTTGTACATGTGGAAAAATGAGAATTCATACCCCATTTGAATCAAATGTATGATATGTCAAGATCACTGTAGCACGCTCGCCTGGCATGCGCAGGGCGCTGGGTTCGATCCTCAGCACCACATAAAAATAAAATAAAGATGCTGTGTCCACCGAAAACTGAAAAATAAATATTTAAAAATTCTCTCTCTCTCTCTCCTCTCTCTCTCTCTTAAAAAAAAAGTAAAGAGTTTGGGTTTGTAATTAATGGTGCAAGATGTTATTAGAAGATTAGAGCAGAGAACTAGCATAACTGAATTTACATATTTTAAGGATTACTCTGGTTGCTGGGTAACATCAGAGAAAGACAAGAATGAAGGCAGAATAAAAATGGAAGTGCATAACCCACTTAAATCTAATGTATGAAATATGATATGTCAAGAGCTTTGTAATGTTTTGAACAACCAATAAAAAAATTTTTTTTAAAAATAAAAAAAAAAAAAGAATGAAGGCAGAAACTAAATGGGAGGCCATAGCAGTAGACCATGTATGCAGTAGAGTTTGATTAACTTGACAGTGAATCACATGGGGTTCAGGGAGAGGCTTAGATAAAACAGAGATATTAAAGAAACTCTTGGCTATCTGGCTGGAGAAACTGGATGGATGGTAGTGCCACTTATAGAGGTAATTGTTGAATCCAGATGATGGGTACATGGGGATCCATTATGTGTCTCCTCTATTCTTAAGAATATAAAACTGTAATTTAAAAAAAAAAAAAAAAAAAGCTTTTTTTAGAGAAAAGTAGAATAGAACAAATATTATTGAAAATTTGCCGGGCTGGGATTGTGGCTCAGCGGTAGAGCGCTCGCCTCGCACATTAGAGACCCTGGGTTCAATCCTTAGCACCACATAAAAAATAAAAAAATAAACAAGCAAAATAAAGGTGTTGTGTCCAACTACAACTAAAAAAGAAAAAAAAAGGAAATTTGCAAACCAAAGAAAATGCTGCTAATGATTTAGAATATTTTCTTATATTCTAATATACCCATGCATCTATTTGTTTTTACAAAATTGAGAATATAAAGTTGCCATGTAGTAATCTAATATTTTCAATTAGTAATAGAACATGTTTATTATCCCCATATCCTTAAAAATTCCCTAGAACTTAGTTTTTGATGGTTACATTTTGTCCCAGCTTATTCCAAACATAATTTAAATTGTGTAATTCCAGAAACTTAATGAATTTCTAAATGATTAATCAATCATTAATCGTTATTAATAAATTAATAAGTTAGTCAATTTTAAGAATTCCTGGAACTGTATCAGTCAATATGTACAAGATTCTGCTAAAGTATGCAATGAAAATCAAGAAAGATCACTTTATGATTTATTTGCCATATTTATGACACCAAATATTTCATGTGATCAGAAACGGATTTATTTATAGCATAAATACAGATTTTCATGGATAATAAAATAGAAAATGACATACATAGAAAGATTTCTATTTGCTCTAGATTCCACAGAATTTCATTATTTTGTTTGAGGTAAATTCTGAGAACATAAGGCATACCCCATATGTACGTGATGGATGTAAACATAAAAGATAAATAAAATCTAAATAAAGATTTTGAATTGTTTTACATTTTTTACTTCTCAGGTCTCTTGAAATATCCTACAGCAAATAACTGAAAACAATCTACTGTCAACTTGCACACAAAGCATTTGATTAAAAACTCTGAAAGTGAATTAATTGCTATAAAACATCAGATTGAAGAATATTTACTAATATAAGTACCTAACAAGCAAAGCATGTCCAGAGTCACCTTTTACATTCCTAGGCCTAGATCTTTTCCCAGTTCAGGAACACAGGAATTCACAGGAGGCAATGGCCTAAAATAATTTTTGTTATCTACAATTATAAGTACTTAGAAGTTCTAGAGACTTCAAATGAATTTCCCTCAAAGGTAAACGTATATTCTTTCCTGTGGAAAAAAAAAAATCAATCAAAAGCAGACATTAAAATTTGGGTTTCTTAATTATCCACTGGCTCAAGATATTAAATATTTAGTATATAAATTTCTAGGAAGCTAGAATGGAATCAAAAGCATTTCCATTAACTCAGCTAATAAAATAAAATTTCTTTTTCTAGAGATTGAGTTTTAACAATGTACATTCCAGTCAACACTGGCATCCCTGGACAGAATGCGATGAAGTGGTTTTCTGCAAATCCTGGTTCCAAACAGACCAGGAACTTTCTGTTTATTCTGAAAACACTTGATACCTGGAGTTGTCCAAGGAGTACTTTTTAAAAATACTTTGAAAATATTTAACTATTTTCAGTACCTGAAAGCTGAAAATAATAGCAATATTCCTTTTGCCCATTCTTACCCAAAAGTCTCACAATTTCCATGATACAATTGAATCTCTCTTTGCATTCTGAAGACTTGTAAGTGAACTTCTGAGTGTGTTAATGTAAAACCAAGTTTTTGATTTAGTTATGGCTAGGGGCAGCTCTATACACCCTTGAAAAAGAATATAAAAGTTTAAAAATCTATTATCTAGATAGAAAACATAATTGACATAGCATCAAATATAATTGACTTTTTATTTAGTAAAATAAAAATAAAAGGATTACAATGGGGTGAATGACTACAATGTCCTTTCATAAGGACATTAGGATAGAAGATTATTATTCTTTTCTTTCCTGCCCTGTCACAAACTATTTACAGCAAGGTTGGTGGTTTTAGAAGATGCTAGAATAGATGTACTGACTCTGCGGAGACTTCTTTGACCAGCATCTAATAAGGCCATTGTAATTTTAGGCTTACTCAGTATTTCTAGACATTGCCTGAGGAAAAGGATGCATGTTTGAGCATTATTTCATTTGGTTTTGAAAATGAATGTTCTGATTTATGTTCTTGGTAGATTTTTTTCTTACATCTTGCTTTAAATATAAAAGGCTAGCCATTACCTTGATATTTTCAGGAATACTACAAAGTTTGGACAACCTTAGGATAGCCAAACACCTTTGTGTTTTATAGCCATGCAGTTCTCTCTCTAGAATGCAAAGGGATAAAATAGGTTGAAGGGCAAAATAATTCAATCTTCACCTTTCTCTTATTAACAGATAATATAACAAACCACCAACTCATGAGAGACTCAATACCAAGCCCACAAAATTTGAAAAATCTTGCTCTATGGCTAAATATCATCGGCACTTTCTCAGAACAATTGCTAATGGGAGTTCCAGCCTTAGCATACTAGGCAACATTTCCTTCATGCTTCCTTCTCAGACTTAGTCATCTCTGCCTTCGCCTCTGGTAACCCAGTGTTCCTCTGTGCATCCCTAGGGCCAGTTACCATCACGTTCCCGGTCTACAAAACATATCCAGGCACGGAGCAGTCTTTGAAATCAAAGGCACACCATGCTCAGACCTACTCTAAACACTGCATGCGTTTCTGATCCAAACTTTTGATCTGCCATTTGTTCTCTTTCCCTTCTCTCCTGGGATCCTGGCCCAGATGGCACTTTTTTGTTGGTGGTATGCCCTGCTCCTGTCAAAGAAAAACAAAAGTTTTAATTTCTAAATATGGAAGCAATGATTCAGAACTGATGGTATTTCATTATATAAGGTACTTTATTTCTCAAGATATTTTAGATTTGGATATGTTACCATAACTCTGATCATTCTTCAGCTTGTGTATGTTGATTAAACTATAAATATTTTAGCAATTGATTCACTCGTGTTTTAAAGACACCATGCACTTACAAAAACACAAGACTCATTATCCATAGAATATTTCATGTGGGTTAAGCAAGATACTTTCATATGTGTGAAGGGAATACAAAAAGTTAACAGATGGGGTATATTTGCATTAGTATCTTTCTCAAAGAAATGAGGAGGTAAAACAATTTTTCTTAGGAAGTTACTTGGCAACAAACCCAAATAGGTTAAATTTTGAATGATGAGAATTAAATAGCAGAATAGAAGCCAATTCTCATTTAAGTGCCCCCATGCATGGTTCCCAACCATACTAGAGAAAGAAGAAACTAAATGTTTTGAGTAGGATGCTTGGTCTAAGAAAATATTTTAATATGAGGATAATAAATTAGAGTGGGAAGAAAAAAGTTGTGATCCTACTGTGGTAAATGGCACAAATTAACTAATTAAACTTCCAATTAAAATTCAAAAGAAAAAAATGTGTATGGTCTATTATTGTAAGGAACTGTGCAGGGTCCCAGAAGAGATACAAAGATGAGTTCATTTCCTTAAAGAGTTAAGACAGCTCCCCTCCCTAAAGGAATTCAGCAACTTCCTCTACAAGGTTTGAGGGCCCCCAGTATGTCTTCTTACACCTCATAATCCAGTGATGCCAACTACATAGCATGCTGGGGTGGGTTTGTTTGTTTGTTTTCTCTTTGCACATGCTGTTCCATAGCTACCCAGCTACGTACTTCTCATCCTTCAAATCCTGTGTCAGCTCTTTTCCTCTTCTGTAGGAGAATTTGCAGGTGCCAGCTTCCGGTTGGTACTGCAAATGAGCCTTCAGCAAGTCACAACCTTCTCTACTGACAACGATTCTCCAGTTGAAATACAGCTTCTGGCTTGTTACCATGTCCTAGCAGAGACTGAATGCCAGACAGGGGGCAGTAAGTGACCACATGTAAATGACCTATGATATGCAGAGTTTTAAACATAAAAAGTAATCATCACATGGATATTTTCATGAATATGTAAATAAAAGCATTAAAAGAGGCTATTCTACAGGCCACATTACAAAGTATTAAAAGTATAAAGATTTCTTTGACCCCCAAATCACAAAATTGACTATGTACGGTAAGTTGGAAATGATACGGTGAGGATGAGCCAAACATGTTTGGGAGGTACAAACAGGAAGCGCAATTTCCCATGGTTCCTGCCCTGGTGTTTTCAACATCTCCCTCAATCCATCTATGGTGTTGTAGGGAGTCTCTGGGATAGAGTCAAGACAGGAGGAAAATTCCTGGACGTGGTAACAGATGGATCTGCAAAGGGTCCTTCAGGCCATGAAGGACAGTGGTTAATGTAAATCCTCCTCATGGGCAGGACTTTGAGAGGTACATCCACTGTCCACTTCATGAAAAAAGAAAAATAGTGGAGGTCTAAACTAATACTGACTCAAAGTCAGGAGCTAATAGTATTGGCTGGATGGTCAGGGAGACTTGACAAGAGCCAAACTGGAAAATGGCTATAAGGATGAGTAGGAGAGAGAGATCACTTCAATGGAAGCTCTTGAAAACCAGGTGGACAAAATGATCTATTCAGTTTCTTTCAGGTTGCCTCTTTCCATCACCTCCTCGGTGCTTGTTCAGTGGACCCAGGTAAATTGGTCACAGTAGCAGGGATAAAGACTGTGCCTGGGCTCACCAAAGCTTATCAAGCTACACACCTGCTGAGTGCCCAGTTGGCCAATTAAAAAAAAAGGCCAACACCAACCCCCAGAGACCTGGCCAGTCACCTGGAGGTATATAAAGCCACTGTGGCCTTCTTCCATGATGGAAATGGTATGACTTTGTCCTCATGTGTTAAGAGTCGTATTCTGGGTACAGATTTGTCTTCCCCACCTGACGTGCTTTCCATAAGTGGATTGGCAAAAGGCTTTAATTATTGTCACTAATGTCCTGCACAAATTTTTCATCCGGAAAAAAATATTTTCAGGCTAAGGAAGAAAGACAATGAGCTGCATGTCATTCATTGGTCTTATCATCCAAAAATAACCAGCTGGATAGAAAGTTAGAGTAAGCTGGAAGTAGAACTCAATGATAGAGCACTCACCTAGTACAAGTGAGGCCCTGGGTTAAATCCCAGGCAGGGGGGTGGGAAATGAAAGGTAGAGTGGTGTGCCAAAAGATCAGTTGCTGCACCAGCTGGTCAACCACATGTGCAGTGAGACTAGGGTGCTATCCTACAGGACACAGCATATGTCTCATAACAATTTCCACTCTGTGGTCCTATCTCCCCTGGATCCGGAACACATGGGTCCAGGAAACAGGAAAAGAAGGTAGAAATACTCCTTCTCACTATTATATCTAGCGAATTTTTTCATCTTGTCCCCACAACTCAAAAGAAATTTTGTGTATTGTCAATGTGACTTTGAACTCAGTAGGTATAGGTATCAGTGCCCAAGGGAAGGATGCTTCTACCAGGAAATACAGTCACTGTTCTGATGAATCTGAGGCTGCCCTCGGGCTTTTTAAATTATCATGTACATGAATTAACAAAGGAAGAAGGTCAGTCTACTGGCCAGGGTAATTGATCTCAATTACCAGGAGGAAATTACATTGCTGCTACACAATGAGAATACGACAAACTGTCTGAAAGACAGGACTTCTCTTAGTACTCTCTTTCCCAATAGCCTTGGTCGGTGGAACAATTAACTAGAACAAAACATCCAAGGACTCAGATCTCTTGGGAATGAAGGTTTGGGTAACTTCACCAGGTAAAGCACTCTAGCCAGTGTCTTAGCCCAGGCTGCTATAATAGAATATCATAAAATGGGTTGCTTATAAACAGAAGTTTAATTCTTTTAGTTCTAGAGACCAGGAATCTGAGATCAGGGTGTTGATATGATTGGGATCTGGTAGAGGCCTTCTTCCAGGCAGGGGCTGACTTCTAGTTGTTTCTATACATAGCAGAAAGCTGACAACCTAAGTAAGCTCTTTCATGACTCTCCTAATGTCCCTAATGCTGATCACAAGGTCTCCACTCTCATGACTTCATCTAAGACCCCGCCTCCCAATACCATCACAATGGATGGTGGGGGGCAGGTAGGGATTCAACATATGAATTGGTGGGGGTGGAGGGGCACTCAGTCCATATCACTAGGAGAGATGTTAGAGAATAAGGGAAACAGCTGCTGGATAAAGGCAATTACAATTACAAATTAAATCTTATGAAGAGCTATAAACATAGAAAATGTAACAGGTACATTTTATATTAATAAGTTATCTATTTCCCCTTCCTCCCTCTCACCCTCATTACTTTATGTGAAGAATCCTGGTGAGCAAGCGTTCACATTTTAGGTTTCAGCTGCCAGTGTGACAAGATTAATGACATCAATATCAATGATATGGTGGCTGATGAGACTGTGTGTTCCCCATGTTAGGACAAGAGTGGATATGGAGAGCAAAGGGAATGGACTTTGCTGGTTATCTTCTGTTTTCCTCCCTCAGATTCATTCTCCCCTCCTCTACTCCTGTCCTCTGCTCCCACGATGCTGATCTTTAAAGTCTCTATCAATGATCTTCCTGTCCTCTGGACTCTGATCGGGTTCAGCCAATGAAGAACACACCTGAGCATCGAGAAGATCCAAGGATGGTGGAGTGAGGATGAGGGGGTTGCCCCCCACTGCCCTCACTGCAGAATCCCACAGGCCCTCTCTCTATCTCTTCCTCTAAGATTTTAGCTCTGATCAGAGACCCACCCTACCCAGCTCTTTCTCTATAGGTTCCATAATGTCTTCCTCCCATCCACCCTTCTAAAGCCATGCCTTACTAGCTCCTAGATCCTGCATTCTCCCTTGGGAGTTCCCTACATCCTGTCCTAGGAATTGTTCTGACGTAATATTTGCTCCAGTTTATCCCACAACTATCCCATCTACCTGCTGGGACACCGACTAGACACATGCATCCATCCTCCCCACCAAAACATGAGTTCCCAGAGGGCAGGGTCTAACTTATTGTTTCTTTCACTAGAGGTAATGAGTACCTGATATTTAACAGGTGTCCATTTAACATTGATTGAATGAATGGATGAGTGAATGAATGACTGCAAAAATACAAATATCTGTAATACACAAGAGGGTATAAGTAGTGTATAAACAGGCTACCACAAACAACAAGGAGAGACCAGTAGGGCTAAATCTGGTCTGAACAGAGCTGCCTTAACTCAGACCCAGAGCAAGGATACCTTTGTGTAATTGGTCCAACCAGCTTGGTGCACTTCTTTAATATGCATGAAGCAATGGTATGCTCTAGCCCAGAATCTTTCATAAGAAACAGATATAACCTAACTACTTTGGAGGCACAAGATTTTAAAGAGAAAACATTTTATCAGCTTTGGGACAATAAAGAAAGTCTTCAGCTATAATAGGACTCTTAATGATATCTATCATGAAATAAATGCATTGCTATTCAATTATTTACTTATATCATCTTTATGATTTTTTAATATACTACAAAGAGGAGGTGAGATATTTTTAGCCATGCCAACATAACTTCAGACAAATCATAATGGATTATTTTCAACCCTGGGCCAATTAGCTGAAGGTTAATTTAGTCTACACAAGCCATAGTGGGAGATGCTTCTAAAATACTTAACACATGACTCAGCTGTATAAATAATTGGAAGCAAATGAAGCTGACCAAATTTTCAGGTGTTCCCATTTGGTCACAAGTGTACAAAGACTTGCACAAAGATTGAGTCCTTCCTTTAAAAAAAAAAAAACAACAGTAAATATTTTTTTCAGGTTGTAAAACCAATACCTAAATACAATAATGTGCTGCACAGTGGTATTTCACTCGATGATGTACAGCAGATATGATGATGATCTCATAAAATTCTATCACTAATGATGTCGTACTCATCTTATTTTTGTAAGTACACTCAGAATGTTCACACAAGAACAAAAATCACTTAATACATTTCTCTGAATGTATCCCCATCATTAAGTGATGCATGACTGTTCTGAGATAGACAATTACATACATAATAATGCTATGCTTCAATCCCATCTGATAACCTTAAATAACAGTGTAGATAAATAATGCCAAGACTTAACTAAAAATTGTTGTCAATAGGACAGATCAAGGATTAATTCCACTAAAATGCTTTTCTTTATTTGGCAATTATTCATTTCAATTATTTGTAGGAAATGCTGAATCTTATTTTTCAACGATAATTTAAACAAAGTCTTTGTGATAGACTAAAATGCTGTGTTAATAGCATTTGTGAAGACTCTGGGGGTATTTAGTAAAAATTATAGGGTTTGGGGTTTAGTGAAAGGAGAATTAGTGGGCCTTCACATTCATAAAAAAAAGAGTTTATTTTAAGATTTCCATGGCAAGAGTGGATTACTCAATAGCTAACTCACACACTAAAAATGGTTATATCTGACCAGACCTTTTGGCAAAGAAACAAGGCTTACTTATCTTACTCCGCTACCCTGGGTTAATATAAACCACACCTGTTTAGAAGGATGTCTAGAGAATGTATGCAAGTTTTGACCTGCATCTCTTCATTTAGAGTTAATGACAGTTTTTCCATATCATATTTAGGTCTCAGGTTTCAGCACCCTCCACAGGGAAGTAACGAATGTTTGCTATGTTATGTGTCACTTCCTGGAGAACATGCCTCCATCTAGCTTCCCTTGGATATTCAATCTCTATTTTCCCCTTTTGTAATGGAAAGAGCATTGTTTGGAGTCAGGCTGACTTAGATTTAAATTCACCCATTTATAAAATTGGGCTAATCAGAGCTATTTTACAGAGTCATTATCAGGTATATCAAAACTGCATATCAAGTATCTGTTTCAGTACCAGCAATTTAATAAGTGAAAGCAGCAGTAGTCATCATGATCCTTGTTGTTATTATTACAAGTACTCCCATCAAGACTTCTAAGATGCCAATTTGATTTCAAGAACTTGCAGCAGTTAAGAAGCTAAATTATTCAAAATTATTCAGAAAGGCAGGGTGAATCACTGGTGAGTCAGTTGTATCTTATTCAATAATATGTATACTAGTGATAGTAAGATAGCCCTCTCTAAGACATTTTACTATATAAAACATATGCATAGTTAAGGACACAAGATTCTTTCCCAATTTTAGTAAGAGAACCAGAGCAGGTAGGTTGAGGTGAGGTCCCGGAAACTCAAATCACTCACAGAGCACTGTGGAAATGAATTTTCCGTATGGTCATGTTAATTCAGTCTTAGCATCCTCTATGATCAACTGACAGCTTTCAATATTGCCAAAAAACAAAATCTTCAAAAAATTATTTTTGCCATTTGTGCTGTTGTCACTGTTACTTTTGTTCATTTAACTATCTTTATCTCTTCTGTGACATAAACAAACAAAATGTACAAACCACTTGAAACTGCTACCCACGTATATCTTGCATAAACAACATAATATCTAATAAAACCATAAATCTCCAAATTTCAGTTAAATTATAATATCAGTGTTGAAATGACCTTACATACAGAATTAGAAAAAATATGTACAAAGTTATTAATATATCACATTATTTAACATCTCCTTTCTTCTTCTCCTAATTCTGAGAATATATCCAACAACAAATAATTTGCCCTGTTCTTTCAAGATATACAATATCATTTTTCTTTATTTAAATGATTTAGCTTAAGAGAAGTGGTTTGGAAAAGCATTAGGAATGTCAGATTTTATAACAAACCATGTGGGTGGAAGGTTTTGTTAGATTGGCTTTTTCCCCCTCTCTGACAGCAAACAAGACTATCTGAAAACATACTAAGCTCTAGCAGGTGCCCAGAGCTAATTTGGTTTGGAACTATTTTTAAAAAGCACTAGCTAAGTTTTATAACAAGTCATACCAAATGGTTATATTGTTTTTCTATCTTCTTGCAATCCAGGGGCCAGTTTTTTTAAATGTGACTTTAAACATAAGGACACAAATTGTCCATGTAGTAAGCATGCCTAAAATACTCAGAATTCTTAAGCCTTCTCAGAGATCCCTAGAAACAAAACACTTAGAGGTTTGCATTTGGATTTCCACCTAACACGTTCCTTCCTGAGTTCTCTGCATTTCCTGTTAATACTTTTCATTAAAATCTAGACAGTTTTGGCTCTGGTCAGTGAGGGAGACGTGAAATGTTTACCAACAGCCAGATGCAGCTGGATTTGTGGGTTCTGTGCCTGCCTGCCTGCCTGCCAGTGGCCTGAGCTTCGGCTTCTGGCTGTCAGGATGGATACTTACAGTCCCTATGGAATCTCATGGCGGTCCCACCAAATAGCATTCTCCTAATACTCCCGGATTAAACACCCACTTAGGTGCGGCGTCTGAAGAACCTTCATCTTTGAATCTCCCTGACATATGCATTTAGTCTGGCCTTTCCTTTCTCAAATACAGAAGTCCTGAATGGATTAAGACAGGAAATTATAAAGATTGGATTTGAGGGTTTGCTTTTTTGTTTTATCTCTGTACATCCAAACAGAAAATTATGCATGCACTGCCTAACAATCCAAATAAACATTTGTCCTACTACTGAGACAGCAGGTGTCATGCAAAGCACCAGAGTTTGGGAGTCAGGCTGAGCTGGACTTGAATTCCAGCAAGGCCACCTGGCAGCGTGTCCTCTTGGACGTGTTCTTCAATCTGTCTGAGAAAAATGGAGATAATAATATTGATGTACGGGATGCTGCCGTGAAAATTAAATATGGTGATATATGTACTGTGGAGACAAATTCATAATGCTCAGTAAACTCAAATTCCCTTTCAAATGCCTTTCCTTAACAACAAAGAAACCCCAAACCTGCTCTGTGTTCATTGTTACACAGGAAGCACCTCGGCCAAAAACAAATACAGCATGCCTCGCACTGACTCTCAGAGCAGCACTATAACATGGCCTTGGTGGCTATAAGCAGACCCCATTCTCAATTCAGGAAACTGAGATGCAAACTAGAGAGTAAGTTTTCCAAAGCTTCACAAAAAAAGAGCCCCAAATACCACCCAAACATCTAACCCCCAAATTCAGTTCTTTTTCTCCAATTTAATCATTTACTATTGAACTGTGTTCAACAATATTGTGAGTAATTTAAGGGAAAAATCTACTCTCAGTGGTTCCCCATGCTTGGTAGACTTGTTACATAAAATAATGAGCATATAACAGAGAGATGCCTAAGAAACCAGAGTCGTGTCCACTCTGGCCTGGTGTCTGTCCCTGAGAGTGCAGCCAAGGACCACAATGTGGGAGGACAGAGCTGCCTTCCATGCTGTTAACTTCAAAAGGCTGAGGTATTAGGCCAGAGAGGGCCACAGAGGGCAAGTGGTGGCCTAAAGCCAAGGTCAAGATGTGATGAGTTTGATGTTGACATTTTGAGGCTGCAGAGACAATAGGACGGCTGCCTTGTGCTCCTGCCCACTCTGCCCTCGTTCAAAGGGTTTGCTCTGTCACAAGCAGTCCTCTGTAGCCCTGGGAGGTGCAGAGCAAATAGACTACCTCATTGACTGAAAGACTTGTACCCTAGACTCCCAAATCTTAATTCTCATCTATGTGGTCTCAGAAAAACTTTGTGCTACCTCTCATAGATGTCCTCAGACTGCTTGAGTTCTCCCCTGTCCCCTGCCAATCTAATTAGATCACCGTGCTTCAGAATGACTGTGTATAATTAGAACCAGAAAACACATGCAAACTTCAGAGTCAGATTTTCACTAACGATGATAAGCCTGGGAGCAATGGTACGAAGGCATTTTTTGTAGTCTTAAGAATTTATCTTAATGGACTTTATAGGACCAATGCCTTTTTTTTTTTTAAGGTAGTTCTTAAGTGGTGAAATTTTGTAAATAAATCAATACCAAACATTCACCACCTAGAACTGGGTATTCTCTTGTACATTTTCAAGCATTTTACAAGGTATAAATTAGGAATAAAATTGTTCCACATGACACATGTACATGTTTTTCCTCAAGATTGTCATTTTGTACAGCAAAATAGTATGTTGATATATTTCTTTCCTTATTAATTTGCAAATGAGTGTATTAAAAGCTCACAATATTCCTTACTAAAAAAGAAAAGCTTTGTGCTGGTATAAACATTTGTTTAAAAAAATAATACATATATGTGTATATATGTGTGTATATATGTATGTATATATGCATACAAATACATATGTGTGTATATGTATATATGTATAGATATGTGTATATAAATATATATGTGTGTATATATGTATGTATACATACATACAAATACATATGTGTGTATGTGTATATATGTATAGATATGTGTATATACGTATATGTGTGCGTATATATACATACAGACACACACACATATATATATATATTTGGACTTTTCTGGTTCTACTTGATCCTGTTTCACCCTTACAATCACACTGTACTGTAAACAAGACTGGAATTGTGTTTACAAGGAGTTCAAGGTCCTAACATGGTAGCTGGTAAGAGGCAGCACCTGAAAGGGAACCCAGGCATCTAACTGCTCACCTTGGATCCTTTGTACCACCTCAAAGAGGCAGTACCACAGGACTACCTCTGTGGTAGCCATGGGAACCCAGTCACTCTCCCTGCTGCTAAGAATAAAGGAGATTCTGTCAACACTCGCTGACTGGATGATACAACACTGGGAGGATGAGGAGCTGCCTGTTCTACTTTTCCCTTCATCCTGCCTCTCTCACACTGTGAATGAAAAAGCCAGGAAATCTAACCGAAGCAGTCAACACACTTTGTCCCTGTCATGCCCGCCTGTCCCATTGCCACAAGCTGAAGCAGTAACTGATCCAGGTCAAAGCACCCATTACATTCTAGAAAAGATTCTCGATGGGGAAGGGTATCACAAAAATAGTCTGAAAGAACAAACAAAAAGCCACAAAATTCATGTGCCCCATCTTTGTCCAGTAGGTGCTTCCAGTTTACCTCTGCTCCAGATCCATGAAAATCTGTAAATGTAATTGTAGAGCTCAAATGTAATGAAACCAGGTGATGAGCTCACATGGAAGTCAGACTCATCAAAGCAGGACACGAGAGCAGGAAAGAAGGCAAAATGATAGGGGATGGGAAAAAACAGAAAGATGGAAAGACAGAGAGAAACCAACTTAAGTATCCCAGTGACAAACAGAGAGCTGGCATGTTGGCATCAGTGTGTCTGTTCAAACTCACCAACAAAACCCTCAGCTCAAATGCAACTCTTCTTCCTTAAGATTCTTTTGCCTAGTTTACTTTGTTTATAATAGATTAACAATTGTGTGCCTGTGTGAATATTTAACAACGAATCTCACTGTTATGTATAATTATAATGCACCAATTTTAAAAGCAGAAAAATTAAATTATAAAACAATAATAAAAATAAATAAAGTTACAGGATACAAAAAATAATAATAAAAAAAATAACAGAATCAAGTACCACACGGTGGTGCAGGTCTATAACTCCAGTGACTTGGGAGGCTGAGGCAGGAGGATTGAGAGTTCAAAGTCAGACTCAGCAATTTAGAAAGGCCCTAAGCAACTTAATGAGACCCTATCTCAAAAAATTTTTAAAAAGGGCTGGAGGGCTGGGCTTATGGCTCAGTGGTAAAGCGCTCGCCTAGCACGTGCAAGGCCCTGGGTTCGATCCTTAGCACCACATAGAAATTTTTAAATAAGTAAAATAAAATATTGTGCCCAACTACAACTAAAAAAATAATTAAAAAAAAAAAAGGTCTGGAAATGTGGTTCAGTGGTTAAGCAACCCTGGGTTCACTCCAGGGTACAAAAAAAAGCAGATTAACAAATCAAGTTAGCCAGGCTCTTCTTTGTCAAAACTTTTTTTTTTTTTTTTTCGTTTTGAGATGGGGTCTCCATTTTTTCTTTCTTTCTAAGATGAAGTCTCCCAGGTAACTGCCACCTGTGCTCCTCTCTATCTGGGTCAGGTGTCAGACCCCAATCTTCTCTTCCTGTGAAAAGATCTTCCTAGGCAGAAAGAGGGATATCAGATAGAAAAGCCTGCATCTACTGGCTGTTTACTTCCCTAACACAGGTTTCCCTTGTAGCTATCCATTTCTTTTACAAAAAGATCAGTTCTTATGTCTATAGAGATCTGCTGTTTCTCTGAATAACCAACTAGAAACACACCAAAAACATATATATAGGGGGTGGGATACTCTACTTTCTCATACTGCTAAACCTCAAATGATGCATCAGTGGAAATAGAAAAGCCTTGTGTGCCCAAGTCCTATAGGATACAATAGAGGTGCAATGCAAATAGGCAAGGGATTAGAAAGTTGCTTAGAAACACCAAGAGAAGACCAATATGTGTGTGGTTACTGTTGCAGGATAGGGCACTGGGAATGGGCAGGAGTCTACGGTTCTCAACCACATGTCCACCTTCAGGGCATCTTTTGGAACATTTGTGGGAGCTATTACATTGTCTGATGATTGGAAGACGCAAAGTACATTTAGTGGTCATACCAGAGTGTCATATGTCCTAAAATGAGCAGGCTACAGCTAATATTGCAAATCAATATCCACTTCTTCTGGAATTCATCCAATGTGCTACCCAACATCCATGTAGATGAAAAACCTAATTATAATAGTTATTTAAACTTTATGTGTTTGTCTTAGGTTTTACACTATTTTAATATATGCCAAAATTTTCAGGATTGCTAAAATGGGATACATTGAAGGAACATTGGGCTGGGGATGTAGCTCAATGGTAGAGCAGTTGGCTAGCATGCACAAGGCCCTGGGTTAGATCACCAGCACGGCGGGGAGAAAAATTAGGAGGTGGAGGAGGCATTTGGCAGCTACTTTGTTCCAAACTTTACCAAGAATTATTCACTGGTTTCATGACAAGGACTTAGAGGTGACTTTTGCTAAAAGCACTGACTCTTCACTTGAGCCTGCAGGTACCCAATAGGAAAACTAAAAGCAGAATAAAAAGTTTGGAGTCTGGGGTTGTAGCTCAGTGGTAAAGTGGTTACTTAGCACAGGTGAGATCCTAGGCTCAATCCACATAAAAACAAATAAATAAAGTTTAAATTCTTAAAAAAAAAAAAAAAAAAGCTTGGCATCTCTGCCTTCATTTTCTGTCTTCTTTATGATCTTAAAACTTTGGGTCAGACTCCTCAACTCTGCACATAGGCATGTTAACCACTTAAAGAGTGTTCATCTAAAGCTGGTAATCCTCCCCCTTCAAGGCTTGAAGACACTAAGATAAGAGTATTTTCAAGGTTTGCAATGAGATTGCCAACCAACTTTTACAACATCTTGCTCCAGACCCCAGGGAGCAGCACCTGGTAAGTAGTAGAGGTCTCCAGTCATCTCCCTAAACCTGCCAGGAACAGGTTTAAGTTCAGGAAACCTGCAGGCAGATCACCCCATGATAAGACTGTCCCCCTCTCCATGGGGGTAATGACATCATGATAGGGACTGAGGCTCCACCCTGAGCAGGAGCAATCAACTTGAGAGAAACAAATTGCCCCCTTGAACAATTTGTTTCTCGCAAGTTGATTGCAGAACCAGAACTGGGATAAGGATCGACCAGAAGACTGCTTAATTATACACACTTCCTAATCCCTGCCCCTATTCTTCCTTTCTTTCTAAGCTGAAACTCATGTCAGTATCCCCAAAGACAAGGCTTAAAATGTTGATCCCCTTTTTCTTTCCAGCATAGCTATATTATATGCATTCCTTTCCTGCATTTCACCATTCGTTTTTCACTTGTTTTCTGGAATGAACAGTCAGACCAGATGTATTGGGCCCCCCAGAACTGCACCTCTGGCCTAAGACTCTGGTTACAGTTTCAAAAATCACATTGCGGACATCTTGCCACGGATGGACTCAGAACTTAAATCTGGTCACCTCTGCATGTGTAATGTAGGGGCAAAGAGAAAGTTTTTGCAGGAATAAATGGTGATAGATTAGGGGAAAAAAGACACAAACTTATTATCACAGCATGAGAGTCAAACCTGAAGTACAAGACTCAAAGGAAAGGTCAAATAGTTGAGCTTAAATATCTTCTTCATTAGAGAGGAGAAATGAGGGTGCAGACAATTGTTAGGGGGATAGCAAATCATTTTCAGGAGAATTCAACAGTGTTGGAAAATTTACAATGGCCTGGGGACAATGTCTGTTTGGCCTGCAGAACAAATGATGGTTTGTAAATTATTCTCTGTGGAATATTGAATGGAACTGAAATCGGAGACAATACTGTGTGACAAAGCCTGGCCAGGTGTGTTTCCAGGTGTATTGACAGACTTCAGTCTTTCTTCCTGTGGTGTGGAGTTAGCCAGCTCTGGTTGATGAAACTTCAATTATGAAGTTTGATGAATGCAGTCTGATAGATAAAGGGGTTTTACAGAAAACCTCTCCCTGCACTGGGAGGAGAAGAAACAAAGGCAGGTCAGAGAAGCCTAGAGTCTCAGGTGATTCTGTAATGGAGGTACCTTGAAAATTGGGGATTTAAAGGAAGCCCCAGTCATTGTCCTGACTTGAACTCCATTTTGCTCTTATGACCTGTTCTTTCTGAGTCATTTCTCCTCAGCTTATCTCAGTTCCCCGAAACAATCAACCTTGCAGACAGATCACCTCATGACAGGAACTGAATTGTCCCTTCAAGAAACAATGATTGATTTCCCTGGTGCAAGATAATCCCGCAAATCCAGACCTCCTGAGATAATGACCAACCAGAGCAGGGTTTGACCAAGAGTGACTGAATATGTATAAGATATATATTGGGCCTCTCCCACTTTTTTCCTTCCCCTTTATAGTCCTGGAAGGTCTTGCTAATACTCCAAAGACAGAACATTGATTAGGACATTGATTCCCCCACCTATGCTTTCTTCCCAGTATGGCCACACTAGATAAATTGTTTTCCCACTTCACCACCACTGGTCTCTAGGATTGGACTCTCAAGGTGGTGGGTGACTAACCTGGCCTGTTGAGACCCCCAGAGTCAGGCCTCTGCCCTAGGACTGCAGTAACACTTTAAGGCTCTTCAGAGTGTCAAAGCTCTGGTCTCTGGTCTCTGGGGTATTGTCTTCTGGGCCTCAACAGCAGCTGCCTCATCACCATGATTGCTCACACTTGTGCACGTGTCTGATGCCCATTGAATGATCTCCTGTAGAAGTGCTGACACATTCTATATACTAAAATATGTACCTTTTTTTGCTATAAATTAATATTCTTTCATTTCTCCTTTAGATTACAGTTGAAATTATTTGCAAATAGGTTTATCACCAAAAATAATAATAATAATAATAATAATAATAATAATACATTCCAGAATAGTAAAGGAGATGTTGTAGAATTTTTTTTTTTATAAAAACAGGGTTTTAATTTTCTGATTCTACCAGTCTTTCTACATTTATTACTTGCCAGGATGGAGTTAGGAAATTAGCAGTGGATAATAACAAGTGTGTGAATATTTGACAACAAAAAGGGTATTTAGATAACATTCCTTCACGAATTGCTTACTAATTGCAAAGAGAAAGAGCTTTGTAAATTACCTTTTTAATGGAAAAGCCTAGAAAATGCCACCTTAATCAAATGATCAAGATTAGAAAAATATTATATATAATATTTATATGTGTATATGTTCAGAGAGAGAAAAGCAAAATAAAAAGGGAATTAAAGATTGAAAGCCCTGATGTAACATAGCCAGGAATGGTGGCACAAACCTGTAATCCCAGCAGCTCAGGAGGTTAAGGCAGGAGTATCGAGAGTTCAAAGCCAGCCTCAGCAATTTAGCAAGGCTCTAAGCAACTTAGTGAGATCCTGTCTCAGAATAAAAAGGGATAGGGATATTGCCCAGTGGTTAAGCACCTGGTACCTGGTGCTTTTCCTGGTACCAAAAAGAAAAAAAGAAAAAAAAAAGCCTAATGTAACAACTTTTAAATCATCATCTGACATTGTCAGGTATAAGCCTTTTGAGGGCTCATATTACATAAATAACACAGGAGTACCTCCCCCTTATTTTTTTATTTGTTTTCAATTACTTGCAGACAAAATAATGGTCCAAAAATATGAAGTGCAAAATTCCAGGGATAATCAATTCATAAATTTTAAACGGCATGCCATTCTGAGTCATATGATGAAATCTGTGTCATACTGCTCCAACTCACCGAAGATATGAATTATCCCTTTGTCCAGTGTATCTACAGTGTATAACCTACACACCAGTTAGTTGCTTACTAGCCATCTTGGTTTTCAGATTGACTATTGCAGTATCTCAGTGCTTGAGTTCAAAAATAACACTTATTATATTTAATAATGGCCCCAAAGGGCAAGGATAGTGACGCTGGCAATTTAGATATGCCCAAGAGAAGCCATAAAATGCTTCCTTTAAAATTCAAAATTTTATTGCAGGTACATATGTATAGGAAAAAGCATAGGAAATATAAGTTTTGGAACTATCTGGGGTTTCAGGCATGTACTGGGGGTCTTGGAATATATCCCCCAAGGATCAGAGGAGACTTTTGTTTTTCCATTTCGTAGGTGTAAACAGACTGATAGAAACGTGTAAGAAGATAGTAACAGTGGAGAAGGTAATGTTGTGAAAGAGAGAGAACAACACAAGTTGAATTGGATTTGTGATCTTTTAAAACAAATGTGTATGGACATTTATTAATGTACTCACCTTTACCCTGGTTTGCAAACCTTTTATAAATCCAATGAGAGATTTGAACACAAAAGAATCTGCCCAAGTTTTTATTCCAAGCAAATAAAAAACAAAATTAAATATCTTACTCTTACCCTGCTCCAATTTAACATTTGTCTTCTCTCAACATTTGCGGAGGAAACTTTTGTCCAAATCTTGCTCATTACAACCCATAAAGTTTTCTCCCTAAGAAGCATAAAACTGAGCATGCTCCATCCCCATCATCCTGTTCTCCCAAGTACAAAATGTCAATGTGTAACCTACTAAAGAAGTATTTAGAAAGATGGACAACAGGCTTCAACAATTTCAAAATCCTTCTTGAGACCCCTGAACAACCTGCCCCACATTGTAAAAAGATGGACACAAGGTGGGGTGTCCCCCCAGTTCTGGGGATGCCAGGACCCCTTGCACAGCCCACAGAAACTGAGAGAGTCGAGTCCTAAGGCAGCCGAGCAAGCAGGAAAGTGCTTCTCCTTCAGCAGCAGTTGTCTTTTTCCTGGCAAACAAGTCAGGTGCCAGAAACTTTACCCAGACTGGCAGGGACAGAGATTAGAGGAGGCAGGGGAAGGAGGGATACCAACGAAGAAAACAGAATCTGTAGAAAAAGGGAAAGATGGTGTCAAAATGGTCACGGTGGGAAACAACTTCTGAAAATTTCATATTTCTCGAAGCATGGAAGACCTCTCAAAGTTCAGAAAAGACACAATAAGCCTGCATGGTGGTACATTCCCTCTGCATGACAGGTCTCTTCCCCAGGTCACGCAAAAGAGATCTCTCACTCGGGAGTCGAGAAAGTTATGCCATGCTTGTGTGAGCACCAGTGACTGTTGGGTTTACTCCCTTTGTAATAACCAGAAACCATACTCTGGGGCTACCCCCACACCCTGGGGACTTCTTGCCTCATGCCATTCTGTGCGTCCATGACAGCTGGCTCTTCCTATTTATGTGTCACACCTTCTTCTCTGCTTCACCTGAACAACAGAGACACCTTTCCCAAATTCCTTAATTAACCCTTATTTTATCTTGTAGCTACGAGGAAAACACAAAGTCATTTGGGGTCATCTCTTCAAGGTTGAGAAGCCTGAGCCACCCACCTGCTCCTGCTCGTCAAAATCAAATCTGCCAAGTGCTGAGTTGCTTGAAAATGTCCCGTTAAGTCATTTAAAGATGCAGCTCTTCATACATCTAGCAGAGCACAACCTTAATTTAAGAGCCTCCTCCCGTCACAATCACAAAACCTCTTTACAAAGTGTTCTTTACTAGAAAATAAGTTCCTGTCTGAAAATGCGATCAGCAAGTTTCTTATTCATCTTCATTTTCTTTACAAATAGAGCATTTTTTTTTTCACGCAACCCATGTTTTTTTGGTCATGGTAAAGGAGTTTTTAATTCATGGGCCAGTTGTATCTATAGTGCCTTTTCACAGATTTCTATCCTCTCCTTCCTTTAGTAAGCCACCCAAATGACCAGAATTGACATTTTAATAGCTTCATGTCCAAGAGTGAGGCTGTCAATCTCTACACCACATCATGGGTGCAATTCTTCCTTCCACTGAGAGCTGCCAATTTGCCGTTGTCTGTCTCCACCGAATCCATTTGCCTTTAAAATCCACACACCCATTTGTCAAATATTTTAACACATAATGTTACCTTCTAGTCCCAATCCCTAAATAAATGCCTTTGTAAATTGCATCCTCGCCAGACTGCGATTGCTAAATTTCTATCACATTCTTCAACAGGAACTCCAAAGAATCATGTTATACAATGAGTTCGACATGATCTATCACATTCTTATGGTGTTTCTGGGAATTGCTCTGCATTTGTTCTATCTGTTCTATCAGTTAGTTGCTGGAAAGGCAGAATCTTTGCCAATTTCCTGCTGACTCCATACAGAATCCTGAGTTTGTGAGGACAGACACAGACTCCTAATGCTAGTCTACTTGATTCAGACTAGATAGATGAGTCACAATTTCTTTTGCCCTCCATCTTCTCTGAGAAATAAGAAAGCTAGGGGCTAGGGTTGTGGCTTAGTAGTAAAGCACTTGCTTAGCATGTGTGAGACCCTAGGTTCCATCCTCAGCACCTCCTATAAATAAATAAATACCCATTGACAACTAAAAAAAAAAAAAATTTAAACAATAAGAAAAAAGCTTATTAAATGATCCCCAAACACTGCCACGGGTCTAAATCCCATGGCACTGCTATAGTCTAGATAGAGAACATTGTCCAAAGGCCCATATGTAAAAGCTTTGTCCCCTGCTGGTTGCTATTGGGAGATGATGGAAATTTTAAGTGGTGGAGCCTAGTGAGGGGGTGGCCACTGGGGGTGTTCTTTGAAGGGAACCCTAACCCTTCTCCCTCTTTTTCTCTTCATATCTGGGCCATGGGGGCCCAGAATATAATCCAGTGGTAGTGTACTTGCCTCACATACATAAGGCCCTACGTTTGATTCCCAGTACCATTAAAAAAAAAAAAAAAAAAAAGACATGAAAACACATTCCAGCCATGAGGTGAGCAGTTTTGCCACACACTGTTACTGTGATATACTTGCCACTTCACAACAAGCCCCAAACCATTGGGGCCCATTGATCATGGACTAAAACCTCCAAAACTGTGAGCCAAAATAAACCTTCCCTCTCTATAAGTTGCTTATCTCAAGTATTCGCTAACAGTAACAGAAACCTGACTGCCACAGGCTCTGTAACTATAGCTGTGACTCCACAAAGTGCCCTCAATAATGATCCATCCAGTTCACACTTGGAGGCTATGCAGCTTCCAAATCCTCTCTCATAACCTCCCTCATAGAAGTTTCATAACCCACCCAAGAGGTAGGCAACACTGACAGGATTATTCTCATTTTGCTAATATGGAAACTAAACCCTGAGAGTGACTTGTCCAAAATACACAGCCAGTACTCAGCAGGACCTAGACTCAAACCCCAAACCCCAGATTTTTAAATTCCCAGTCTCATGCTCTTTCTATTACAATAATGTTTCTCATAAAATTTTAGTAGTTACTACATGGATTGTATAGGAAATGTCACTGTCCACTACATGTTTCCACGTAAATTAATCCAGAAGTATCACAGGCCCATGTCATGACTCCAACATTTTTGTCCTGGGCAGAATTTCATATTATTTCCCTTAGAAAATATTCACCATTGAAGACTTTTGAGGACCACAATACTGCACTATCCAAAGCTCTGTAATGAGTACTTTGTTGTCTCAAAGCATTTCCCAACCAGGAGTCACAATCTTGGTGAAATGACAGCTAGCACTCAAGTAAATAAACTAGACGGCCCAGGGAAGAGGCACAGGGTCTCCTGGGAACTCTCCCCTGGGAGGATCCGAGAAGGTCTATTAGCTTCCTGGGGCTCCCCTAACAAACCACTACAAACTTAGCTTAAAACAGCAAGAAATTTTCCTCCATCAGAAGTCCAAAATCAGAGTCAGCAGGGCCATGCTCCCTCCAAAGGATCTAGGGGAGAACTCCCGGTATCCCTTGGCTTGTGGAAGAATCACTCCAGTCTTTAATACTGTGGTGACATAGCCATCTTCCCTGCATCTTTGTGTCTTCTCCTCATGAAGACACCAGTCATTGATCCCTAGATTCTATTTTCAAATAAGATCACAATCTGAGAGTCCAGAGATTCTAGTCACCATGAATCTTGGGTGGGACACTACCCAGACTACAACAGAAGGCTTCTCTACGAGTCAAACAAAGAACACTAACAAAGCCAAAGAGATGAACCTCTACTGTCCAACTGTCAATGGAAGGAAGATATTAGAAATTCCAATAGTGGATATGAAACTGTTTTCAAGGGAAATATCATTTTCATTCTTCTTGTCTATAAAATAAGGACTATTATTTCCAGAGAAGCAGAGCCAACAGGGAAAAAATAGATAATGATGACATAGATTAGATATATACATTCTACCTCAATCATACAGTCACAGAAGTTGAAAACCCTACAATCGGCTGTCACCAAGATGAACAGCCAGGAGAACCAGTGGCTTGCCCAGTCCAAGAAGCCTCAGAACAAAAGAGAGAACAGTATGCACCCCCAGCCCCAGGCCAAAGGCCCCAAAGCCTCCTGGAAGTGCAAGTCCATTAACACTCAAAAGCTGAAGACCCTGCTGTTCATCGAGCTAAGCAGCAGAAAAATGTAGCTGCTAGAAGAAAGCACAAGCATGGGTTGCCCCCTCCTGCTTTTTGGCACCACCTGGGCTCCCAGCCCAATAGATGGTGCTGCCCATGTTCAGCGTAGGTCTTCCCCACTGAGTGTGCTGACCCACACATTAATCTTCTCTCAAAAACATCTGCACAGATAACGCCCAGAAGCATGCTTTACCAATTCTCGGAGCATCTCTCAATCCAGTCAAGTTGACGTTCAAAATTAACCAATTAACCACCATTGCTTGCCTCTGGGGGAAGAAGAAAAAAAACTCAAGATTCTGACATCAGCAATAGAGAAGAAATCCAGGCTAAGAGGACTCAGGAGTGAAGAGACAAAAACAGACAAATCCACAGGAGAGAGGCACCAAGGGATGCAGTTTGAAAGTTGGGAAGACAGTGTCCTCGTTTCCTCAGGTTCCTGTAACAAAATACAGCAGACCAAGTGGCATAAACAACAGACACATGTTCTCACAGCTCTGGAGGCTGGAGCCCAGGATCAAGGGGCCATTAAGGTTGGTTTCTGATGAGACTTCTTTTCCCGGGTTGTAAATGACACTTTCTTGCTGTATTTCCCGAATGGCTTCTTCTCTGTACACACAGGGAGAAAGAGAGCAAGTTCTGGTAGCTCCTCCTCTTCTTAATAAGGACACCAGTTCTATCAGATTAGGGTCCTATCTTAATAACCTCGTTTCACTTTCATTACCTCCCTAAGTTCCTATTTCCCAATACAGTCACATCATGGGGTTTATAGCTTCCACCTATACATTTGAGAGGGAGATCACAATTCAGTCCCTCACAGATGAAATGAGGCCAAATTAAGATGAGTCAAGAATACAAACTAGCCAGACATGGTGGCACACACCTGTAATCCAGTAACTTGGGAGACTGAGCCAAGGGGATTGTAAGTTCAAGGCCAGCCTCAGCAACTTAGAGAGACCTTGTCTCAAAATAAAAAATAAAAAGGGATGGGGATGTGGCTCAGTGATAGAATACACTGGGTTCAACCCCAGCACTGAAAAAATAGCTAAATAGATAGATAGACAGACAAACAAAGAATTCTAACAAAGCCAAAGAGATGAACCTCTACTGTCCAACTCTCAATGGAAGGAAGATATTAGAAATTCTAATAGTGGATATGAAAACATTTTCAAGGGAAATATCATTTTCTTTCTTCTTGTCTATAAAATAAGGACTATTTTTTAGGAGCCTTTTAAGACTAATAGTGGATGATTGATGGCTGCATTTTAGAAGATTACTGTCTTAGAATTTCTTACTTTCTCCGGGATAAAACCTATGATGTAATGCCACCAAAAAAGAGCAAATTTGTAAAGGCTATTTTTTTTTATTCTTAAAGAGTTAATTAAATTGAGCAGCTTCCACCAAGAGCCCTAAGACCCTACTAGTTCTTAAACAGCATCATCAACTTAACATTAAAATAAAATAAGATATATCTATGAGATTAAGAAAAAAATTCCTACAGTTTTGGCCTGGTTGGCTTGTAACACAAAGGGTATCTGGGGACATTTTTCTAAGGACTTACTTATATCCAGTTTCCAAAAGAAATTTTGTTCTTTTTTTTTTTTTTTTTAAACTCTCTGTTCAGTAGAATGTGAATTGATAAGCTGGACTGAATCCCAAAGAGCCAGAGCTGACAAAAAAAAAAAAAAAAAAAAATCACTCATTCTAATTGTCTCACGTCACAGACAAGGATACAGAAGCCCAGAGGTAAGCACTCACTGACTGGCCTGAGACCCCAGAGCTCCATGTTGGGTAAGCTCACTTTATAGGTTTGACTGAGGAGAAATCATAATTGCTTTAAAATTTAATGATTATATGGTATTTGACACGTGTCCCTGGTGCTGTTGAAAGTCAGTTGCTCAGATATTAATGTGCATAGGAAGCATATAGGGATCTTATCAAAATGCAGCTTCTGATATGGTAAGTTTAGGCCAGGCCTTAAATTCTGCATTTCTAACAAACCCCCCAGGTACTGTTGGTGGTGATGGTCAGAAGATGGCACTTTGTGTAGCAAGTGCCCAAGTTCTTTATAAATACTATTTATTTTATTTTCCTAAATAACTCTGTTCCATCACAGATACACAACTGCAGCTGCCCTGATTTTACAGAGGAGGAAACTAAGGCACAGTAAAATTAAATGACTTGCCTCAGGTCACACAGTCAAAAAGGGCCAGGACCAGGATTTGCACCCAGATAGACTAACTCTTAGCCTGTGCTCTTAACTATTACCTTACCCTGAAGTTCTTAAAAGCAATCCATGATAATCTCCAGGCTTACACATATCCACTTTCAAGGCTAGGTCATTAAGACTGTATTTTAAGTATGCCGCCATTCAAATAATGATCATGAAAACTATTTTAAACAAAAATATCAGAATACAAAATACATCAGGCCAGGTCAGGTCAGGCCCTCTGATTACCCAGCTCCACCCCTCAAGTAGGAACTGGCGTACTCGTGCCTGCAATCGTGAGGAAGGTTGGCTCTTCTTCTCAGCCCCCACCCTTTCCCAGAAACCACCTCCAAAGCAATCTTCATCATCACCCCGACCCCCACAGCAAACGTTTTAGAAAGGGAGGTTTTGATGGAATGAAGGCTGGATAGCAAACAAGTCAGTTTGCAGGAGCAAGACAGCTGACCCCATGCCTCACCCACAGCTTTCATTCATTCACCCAACAAACATGCATGGAGGGCTGTGTGCTGCATACTACACTAGGCGCTGGGATATAGAACACACATTAGCCCCTGCTCCCATGAAGATTACATTTAAGTAGGGCAGACTGACAACTTTTTAAAAGCATAAAATATAGTATTGTACTAGATAAGTGTTACAGAAAAATGATAGAGCAGAGCAGTGGGGTCAGGAGTACTGGGGGAGGGGAGGGGTCAGGACTACTGGGGGAGGGGAAGGGTCAGGAGTACTGGGGGAGGGGAGGAGACAGCAATGTTAGGTTAGGGTCACCAAGGTGGCTTCTGGCAATAAAGTGACACTAGAGAAAGGGTTAGGAAATGAGGGACTTAATTACACACATGTCTGGGGAAGAACATTCCAGGCAGACAGAACGCCAGGTGCTAAGGCCCTAAAATGGAAACACGCCTGGAATGTTTGAGGAACAGCAAAGAGGCCACTGTATCTGGAGTGGATGAGTGATGGGGAGAGTGATGAGGGGGGAGGAAGTCAGAGAGGTAATGGGTGAGGGAAAGGAATGGCTCATATTGTCCTTTCAGATTTAGTAATACTAAGCTTCGTCTTTATTCAGGGAAATGGAGGGGTTTGTAGCAGACAAGTTACTTTATCTGACTGATGTATCATAAAAACCCTATCTGGCAGCTGAATGGAGAACAAGGATCGAAACTTGGAGAGTAGTTAGAGGCAATTGCCACAATCCAAACTTGGAGAGTAGTTAGAGGCAATTGCCACAATCCAAACTTGGAGAGTAGTTAGAGGCAATTGCCACAGTCCACGTTGGGATGTTGGTGAATTAGACAACAGTAATGACAATGGAGACAGAAGCAGCAGTAAGACTCCAAAGAGAAGGATTTCTTGAAGGAGTAAATGTGGAATGTGAGTGAAAGAGAAGAGTCAGGGATGTTTCTGTGGCATTTGGCCTAAGCATTTAAAAAAATTAAGTTGACTTTAACTGAGATGCTAAAGAATACAAGGAAAGCCCGTTTGGAGGAAAGACCCCAGGTTCAGCGATGAAGCTGCAAATGTTGGATATGGGAACAATGGGTGGCTCTACAAGCCTGGAATTCAGGCACAGGTACAGACAGGACATTCACACATGGAGCCATGTGACCAAATGAGACCTCCAAAGGAGCAGGTAAGGTTGAGAAACGGAAGGGCTCTCAGGCCTGAGCCCCAGATGTATTAATGAAAGGAGAAGGATGCATCTGGACAGATGTGGCCCCTGAAGCAGGAGAAAGCAGGAAAGTGTGGGATCTTGGAAATCAAGAGAAGAACTGTTTGCTGGAGGAGAGAGAGAGCAACTGTGTTGTCACTGCTCAAAGGTTGGGAACCTGAGCAGAACTATGTGTTGGATTTAGCAAGGTAGAGGCTCTTGGCAAGCTTCAGGGATTTTTTTATTATTATTATTTTAATCTACAGGAAGAATAAGAAAGCATCAATGATCAAGTTCCTGGCCTTCAAGTTTTAGGCAGGAAAGGAAGAAGTGGCTGTGCCTTTGGCATTTTAGGGACAGACTCGTGTGTGCCAAGCTGAGAAGTTCCCGTGCGTGCATAAGCCTTCATTTTCTCATGACTCAACAGATTATGATGCTAACTTACCCTTTGTTCTCTCTTCAACTCTGTCCTGAATCAGGCTTAATCTTTTAAGTGGGAGAAAAATATATAAAAGGTCACCTACCAGCAATTAAGCCATCACTCACGAAACCTGGACTCAATTCATGACATGAAAGGGATGCTTACCACAGTCTTCTTCAATTTGAAATTCATTGCTCCAACAATGGATTTCTGGTTTTGATGTTGCCTGCCCCACCTTGGGAAGGACAATATTGGGAAATGCACAGTGTTTGTTTCTCAGTATTCAGCCCATGGGGGCCAGACTTCTGTGGTCAAGGACAAACTTGCTCCTTCTATCATCACACACTTCGTCTCCCGTAAAATCATCTCCTATCACCAGCCTTCCTGCCAAGTTACCCATTTAGAACTGTCTCTTTCTTTTTCACACAAAGCCATATGTGAATGCAAAAGAGATGATATACTTAAACCCATCCAAATAAATTTTTTTACCTCAAAAATGGAAGGTCTGCCTCAAAAATTCCTAAACAGTACCTTCTAACTCATTAGCAGTAACCACTTATATTTTTCCCAATTAAACTAGAAGATAAAATGTATTTTTAGAGACATGCCTAAGAGTTTATATTTTGGGGTGACCTTCTATTTTGTTTCAGCTTGATGGAAAGAACTATCATTGACCCCCATGGCTAGAATACAGAAATTCTTCCATAAAACCTTGTCATTTAAGATTCTTCTATTTTAAAAATAATAATAATTCAACCTTGAATGAAGATTACCTTTGTAGCATTTTTCAAAAGGGAACATTGTGAAGAAAACGTATAATGATAAGGGAAGATACTTAAACAACTTAAAATGCAAAGTGTTTCAAATATTATCCATTTGTTAATAGAGAACCCTCAATGGGGTTATTAGCACAGAATGCACAGTGGATATGTTTAAGCATGAGGGAGGAAGCCCATGAGTTAGTTCACTGTGCCAATTTCACCGGTTTTCCAAACTTAAGAGGTTTTGTTGTTACTGTAGAACTGTGTGTGCACACACACACACACACACACACACACACATACACGCACCTGCAGTCACGCAAGTATATATAAACAACTTAACAACCCACGCATTTTATTTGCCAACACCTACACCCCACCAGCAAGTAGGTTTCCCAGATTTAAAAAAAAAAAAAATCCTTGGTCCTTTCTTTTGGTCTACAACAACAGCTTCCTCTAAACTTGAGTCATAAATGGACTGACTACTCCCCAAACTGCTTTTTCATAATTATATAATTATAATTTTAGCAGTATAAAATTAAAAGGAAAAAAATAGTTCTTGCTTGACTAAGTAACCTATAAAAGAGATTTGCCTCTTCCCCAAGCCTGCAGATTTCATCACAGAAAAGAAATGATCAGAATCTGTGCTTAAAAAAACATACACCGAGATTCATTTACAAAACTCAAAATAAATAATATGCTTTCTTAAAATATTATTTTTAGACGTTGGGTTGTATAAGCAACCTGCAGAAGATGAAATTTGAAGGCAACTCCTCACAAGATATAAGCATGAGAGGCATATATTAAGACTCTTACCAGCCCAGGACCAGCAGATGAAGAAATCTGACAGATTGGCTGGCATTATCTCCCCCATTCTGGGTGCTTGTCTCATGCAATCTGCTCCCACGGGGCTGAGCCATTGCCTTGTTCTAAAAACATCAACCACACACACACACCACCTCCGATCCTGGAAACTGAAGAACTCTACACTGTGGTAAACATTTGTTCTCTGAAGTTTTCTTCACTAAACTTTTAGGATTCATATTGGCCACATGTTAACAATGTACCAAATGCACAACATTCAGAAAATTCCCTTCATTACTACCCACAATAGTTCAAAAATATTTGTTCAACGAACCTCTATTAATCACCCTGCTATGCCCCAGGTGCTGTGACAGATTTTTAAGATGTAAATTAAATCAGACATATACACATTCTAGATAGATAGATAGATAGATGATAGAGAGAGATGAAATAGATACATATATATAATTTTTTTCATTTTTCTATATTATAAATATGCATGTGTGTGCACACATGTACATACTGAGGATTGAACCCAGGACTTCATATGTGCTAGGCAAGTACTCCAACAATGGGCTACATCCCCAACCCATGACCCTCTCTTAAATGAGATTGACATGTATGTAAAAAACAATGTCCACAAAATACAACACAAACAGTGCAACAGGAGAAAAGAAGGTAGTGTGCTCATTCTACCTGGGAGATTGAGAAATGCCACATTAAAGAGTTTGCATCTGAGCAGGGCCCACTGAAGGAGGACACTGAGGGAAAAGGGCAGAAACATGTTCTAGACACAACAAAGCACTGAGACCTATCTAGGAAACTGAAAACCCAGAATGAAAGAGTCCAGAGGCGACTGAGATAAATGACAGGTTGGGAGGGAGGGGTTCTGAATGCCATGCTTGTACTTGATACTAAGGCAAAAGAAACCGTGAATGACTTTTAACTGAGGAAGAGCAGTCAAATCAAATTATATAATTATCATAGCAGAGTTTGGGGGATGAATTGAAATAGGCTAAGAAAATGAGGACTTGAAGTGGAAGAGGAGACAAGAGCTATTCCAGAGATGATATGAGCAAGTCTCCAGGACCTTCGAAAAAGAGGGAGGTGGACACAATGAATTCAGTGACGGGTGAGGTGGACGTTGGTGATCCAGTAAGGGAATACAAGTTCAGGTGAAGAAGCAAGCTCATCGCTCACTATTAGGTGGGTTGCCCAGGAGAGTGGAAGAGAAGGGTGATAGAGGCCAAGGGTCATCAATGCTGAAGTTGAAGTCAGTCTGATGCCAACAGGAGACAGGAGAGAAATGACAGCCCCGGGAGTCAATGGATGTGACAGAATGACCTGGATGTCACCGTATTATGGCAACTTGTATGGAAGAGAATAATCCAACTAGACCGAGTGCACACAGGGTGGATATTTTGGGATGGCTAACTGGTGAACATTCCCTTTCTTCCTAAAGCCGGATACCCTTTTTCCCAGTGTTGCCTTCAGCTAGAGGGCACCAGGGTAATACAGGGGCTCTACGGGGAGCCTGTGGGAAAACAGGTTCTTCTCTGATAAAAGGAACATAGTTGGTGCATCCTCCCTCTCTTCTCCTTAAATGAGAAAAATGATGCCTAAATGTTCTTTGAGCCAGCTTGTCACCAACGATGTAACCAAAAGCTAATATATGGATGATAACAGCAAGGTACAAAGGAGAGCTTTTAACCTAGGCCCAAAGAATGGCAGTAACATTAGAGGGAAATCAGGTTTCCAATGAATCCAGAGGACGGGAGCTTATTCTAAGGAAAGGATGGGAACAGGAAATGTGCCTGACCCTTTCCCCAGCACGTTGCCTGATAGGTAGTAGGCAAACCCCAGGCATTTGCTAATCAACAGATACTGAGTGGTGGCTTAGTGGAAGGACTTGAAGAAAAGCCAGCAGAGCAGGGTGGACAGAGCTGAGCCACATGAGGACGGAGTAGGCTGGTCAGTTAGACTCCTTCATTAGGAGTCTCTGATCACAGCAAGAGGGGAATGGGTTGCTAGCTGAAGGGGTGGAGGGAAAGACAGGCTAACTGTGAGTCCTGCAGCTACAGGCAGCAGGCTCCAGAGAAGAAAAGGCACAAAGACTTCTTGGAGAGGAAACAATCTGAAGTCAATATATTCCATGAATCCTTTCAGATACTGTGGCAGAGGCCGTAGTCAAGTCATATTTCAGGAGTTCCATCTATACCATCAACACAGGGAAAGAATAATTTCATCCTCAGAAACCCACAGCCCTGGGCAGGGATCGTGGCTCAGTGGCAGAGCGCTTACCTTGCCCTTGTGAGGCACTAGGTTCGATCCTCAGCACCACATAAAAATAAATAAACAAAATAAAGATATTATGTCCATCTATAATCCATCTATAACTAAAAATTGTTTTAAGAAACACACACCGTCATGTGTATCTAATTAAAACAAATAAAATAAAAAATAAAAAAAGAATAATAATAAAAAAAGAAACACACAGCCATAAATTCTACCCAGGGACCAGTGGTAGACACAAATCTTCCTTTTTTTTTTTTTTCCTTAGTACCAGGAGTTGAACCCAGGGGCTTTCAACCTCTGAGCCACATTCCCAGCCCTTTTTATTTTTTATTTTAAGACAGGATGCCACCAAGCTGCTTAGGTTCTCACTAAGTTGCTGAGGCTAGCCTCCAACTTGTGACCCTCCTACCTCAGCCTCCTCAGTCTGCTGGGATTACAGGCATGTGCTGCCATGCCTGGCACAAGAAATCTTGAAAGACAGAGTTTACTTGGCCCAACTCAAAAGAAAGCCATGGCTCCACCACAAAATCTTGGATCTTCTGCTTCTTCAGTCTGGATTTAATCAGTGAGAATTAAAGTTGGGCACTGGACAAGAAAGAACCAGCCACTGTAGGGCTCCAAGGGATGCAATCTTGCACAAGGTGATACTTCTTGGAGAAGCTTTCTGGAAGCTGGAGAAAGCCATTGGGCAGAAGGCACTTGCCATCTGAAAAGTGTTCACAGAACTTCCCACGAAACCTCTCAGCCTCCTTCATTTGACTGCAGCCTATTTCCTCCTTGCACCCCTCTCTTCCTACATGACTCCTGCCAGTACTTCCGCCTCTCTACACAAACTCAATAAAGGAAATACATTTAATGATACCACTTGTGGTCTTTATGCAAACAGCAGCCAAAATACATATATTGAAAATAACACACATAATCCAGAATGGCATGGAGAACGAAATAAAGTAAAATTGTCATCAGGCACTGAAAGCATCTGCAGCATGTGGGAACCGCTCTGTTTCCAATACTGAGTCTTTTTTTTTTTTTAATCATTTAAATAATATCTAAATGTTCCACTTAAGAAAGAATGACATTTTCAAGTGTTAGTTTCATACATTATAATTCCAAGAGAGTCCTACCAAATTGGAGAAATTTGATAGGAGAAAATAATCCAATTTTCAATAGACCAACCATGTACTCCAGTTAAAATACTTTGATCTACATCAGTAAATCTCCTCACACATAGCTAGCAGGGGACAAAACCCTCACAAGATGCAGCGCCACCTATTGACCACACATTAAAAATACAGTTCCAGGTCCAGCACTTTCAGGTTCATGTGTCAATGAGACACAGTTCATATGAACTGACCTGTAGTGTTTTAATGGATTTAATAGACGCACAGTGAGGATAAACACTAGCAAACTTTGGCAAGGTATTCTACCTTCATTCTTTTAATGTTATATCTTACGGCTCTATTACAAGAAAGTCTATTGCTACGTATTTGTTTTCTCTTGCTGATTCGTTAAATGCCTATTACTGAGCACCTATCTACATTAGAGCATGTGTCTGACAATAGAATTACAGTGGTAAACAAAATGGACCTAACCTCTGACCCTTTTAGAGCTTCTAGAGTCTGACCACTTCCATGAGGAACAACTTGGTCAAAGCCATTTGCATTATTCTAAGACCCTCCTCACTGGTCCCCTGCTTTCATCTTTATGCCTCTAAATTCTCTTCTCAATGGAGCATATAGGGAATCCTTTAAAGCTTAAGTCACATCAAGAGACTCCTCCACTCTAAACTCTAATC
Source organism: Callospermophilus lateralis (assembly GCF_048772815.1). Taxonomy (NCBI): domain Eukaryota; kingdom Metazoa; phylum Chordata; class Mammalia; order Rodentia; family Sciuridae; genus Callospermophilus; species Callospermophilus lateralis. The sequence continues at coordinate 34,844,090 of NC_135320.1, read as the reverse complement.
CAGAGTAAAATTCAAAGTCCTTGCTATATGGAATCTGGCTTCGCCTCTCCACCCTATTCATCCCCTCAGCCCCCAATAACCCACACCAACCACTCTGGCCTCCCTAATCTTCCTCAAACTTGAAGACTCAGGGCCTCTGCACTTGCTATTCCCTCTACCTGGATGCTTATCCCTCAAATACCTCCATGTCTCCCTCTCTCCAAGTCTTAAGGCTCACATAACATTTTATCCATGGGGCCTTTGTAACACCATCATAAAATTTAGCCTCCTCACCCCACCTTGCACTCAATCCTTCCTGCCCTGCTTTCCTTTTCACCAGGGCATGTATCATCATCTGGCACACTGTATGCAGATATTTCCCTCTTTGCTTGTTGTTGTCTTCCCTAACTACAGTACAACTGAGGTTAGGGACATTGATCATTTTATAATCCCTAGAGCCTAAAAAGTGAATATCACCTATCTTCCAAATGAAATCTCACTCACCACTCAGTTCTCCTGTGTATCTCTCTCTCCTTCTGTGTCTGCCTGTCTCCTTATCTATCTATCTATCTATCTATCTATCCCTCCAGGACTCTGATTCCTAAGGACAGAAAAGGAACCAGGTACAGGAAGCCCTCACACCCATTCCTCAACTTAGAACAAAGAGCTAGTCCTATGTATGTTTAGGGGCAGGGCTGGCTTGATGGATATGCTCCATGCTCAGAGGGCCCTGCTTTTGGTTGGATGTACTTAGTCACCAACTTGAAATCTTAATAATTTTTTAATAAAGAGACCTGTGTTTTCATCTTGCTCTGGGCCCCATGAATTATGTAGCCAGACCTGTTTCGAGGATTTGAGGTAAGAGATGTGTGTGAGTAAACAGCCCTCTGAGAACATCACTGGAAGATGGAGAGTTCCCATGGTGTATGACCCTTTTGGCTACCAGCTCTCCCATCATCCGTCATCTAAGGAATGGAGTTCATCAGGGTTTTGCTCTGTTCAGACTAGGAGGTCTTCAGATTCACTCACCAGTCAGTGAGTCATGGGATCATTCCCAGAAGTTCTTTCTTCTTCTCTCTTCTCCCTCCCCTTCCCCCACTTCTCACCAGGCCACAGGCTGGAATTCCCCACCACCATGTCAGTGTCAGCACATGCCAAGACAGAAGCAATAGCACACATAAATAAAATGGTGAAATTAGCTACTCTAGACTAGCTTAAATTCAAAATAGACAGGAGCATTCCATTCCCGTAGGAAAGGAAGGCAGTCTGTAGTTTTAGCTTAGATGCTGATAGGGAAGAGAGGGGTCAGAACCCAGAACAAGTGGATGTTTAAGGATATGTGGTATTATAAAGCAGGCAGCAGAGCGGGAAGGTGAGGAAGGAATGTAAACATCTTTGAAGATTCAGCAACTGCACTCTCTCAGCTCAGGGCCCAAAAATGGCACCTTGGACTCTCCTAGTCATAGAGGAGCACCAGGGTGAAGAGGAGAGCCACGAGTGCTCCGCTGCCCTCTGCTGGCTCCTGTAGGAAGTGTTCTGAGAGCACAGTGCTGGCAAGGTCCCCTGGGTTTTTCCAAAATGATGGATAAACATCAAGGGAGCAGGGAGTGGTAAGATTAGTAACTAACACTTTCAACCCTACTTCTTTTAACACAATGAAGAATTAAACAGTAAGGTACAACTGATTTGGGAATTCAAGGGAGGAAAACAGCCTGACTCAGTGGGAGTTTACTGGATGAAGACTGTTCTGAAGGACAGGAAGGGTTCAGATGAATAAAGGAAAAAGGAGATATTAGAGGTGGGAGAAAAAAGCTTTCAAAGACCCATAGGGACAAGAATATGCAGAGAAGAATTTGAACCCAACTAATACTTTTAATGCTAAACAATGTTGACATCTAAGTGACAATGTCTTTCCTTGAGATGACTGATAGATAGATAGATGGATAAATAAATGTAAAATCTAAAAATCAAAGAAGTTCTTAAGATAAGAAGGGGCACCTTGGCTGAGGTTGTAGCTCAGTGGTAGAGCTCCTGCCTGGATGTGTGAGGCCCTGAGTTCAATCCTCAGCACCACATAAAAATAAATAAATAAAATGAAGGTATTGTGTCCATCTATGAGAGAGAGAGAGAGAGAGAGAGAGAGAGAGAGAGAGAGCGAGAGAGAAAGAGAGAGAGAGAGAGAAGGCACCTTAAAAGTAGATATGTTGGTCAGGAAGTCTCACTTTTCACACAGCTGTGAAATAGAAAGTAGGCAGGCAGGATGCCAAAAAAAAAAAAAAAGAAAAGAAAAGAAAAATCCCCCAAAGGAAGTGGTGATGTGATTAAGGCCCTTTAAGTCAAGAGTTAACCTTGGCCACCCATGAATTTGTAAAACTGCCCTCATCCAGACCCCACCAAGACTCATGACATCTGAGCTGAGGCTATAGCTCAGTAGTAGTAGAGCTTTCCCTATTATTTGTGAGACTCTGGGTTCAATTCCCAACAACAACACACACACATACACACACTATAAAACACAACTCATGACATCAGGGATGAGATCTGGGGAGTCTATGAGTGCTGATGGCTGTTTATAGTGGCTCCTTAGGAAAAGTAGTTGCAATAAATTACACTTTACTTGCTTTGTGACAGTGGTTCAAACACTTTCGGGAGCTTAAGGTACACCTGGGTGTTTGTCAAGTGTAAACTGCAGGACTCATCCCCCAAGATATTGATTCAGTACGTCTTTTTATGGTTTAGTAATCTTCATTTTGAACAACTCCCTCCCTTAACCCAGAGGTTCCTGATAAGGACAATTCTGGGACCATAGGTTGTCTTAGGGACTTATAAACTGCTTCCTGAGCCACTGGCTAACTCTAATATAAACCCCTAGGCATCAGATCCAATCTCCCAGGACTTCAGAAGCTTTTGCTATCCGACTTTGAAAGAATATCTGTGATACCTTCAGTCCTGTCATAATTCTCTTTCACTCAGAGGCATTCAATACTCACAACAAGAGGAAGGATTTGAAAGATGCCCTGCCTTAGTCCTTTGGGGCTGCTATAACAAAATACTACAAATTGGGTGGCTGATAAACAAAGAAATCTATTATCCACAGTTCTGTAGGCTAGGAAGTCCAAGATGAAGTTGCCAGAAGATTGGATGGTGGTAAGGATCCCACTTCCCCGTGGATGGATGGATGGCCCCTTCTGGCTGTGCCCTCACACGACAGAAGGGGAAAACTTGTTCTCTGGGGTTTGCTTTTTTAAATTTTTAAATTTTTTTGCAGTGCTGGGGATTGAACACAGGCCTCATGCATGCTAAGCATGCATTCTACCACTGAGCTACATTCCCAGCCTCTGAGGCCTCTTTTATAAGAGCACTCATCCCATTCATAAGAGCTGTGCCCTCAGTACCTAGTCACCTCCCACTGTCCCCACCTCCTAAAACCATCACATATGAATGGCAATGGGGTGACACAAACATTCAGACCTAGCTTGAGCAAACAAGTTTCAGTTAGAACACAAATCATGTTGGACCTCAGCCTAATATGTAACTAAAACTGAATCTGATCATTTCTGTAAGCTTTAGTTTATAAATGCATAAGGCGAGAACCCCTAACTTTCACAGATGGAAGGTCAGGTGGTAATGGGCCACAGCTGTTCTGGAGGCTAACTGAAACCAACAGTGATGGATGTAGCATGGATTGAAAGGAACCCAGGATGCCTGAACTAATTCATTTATTCAACAAAGGCAGAGGCCTACTTTGTGCCAGGCACCAGAATCCCAGCACTGACTGAACGAAACTGGTTACTTTCCTCCCCAAGTTATAGTAGGAAAGACAGAAGATACTTTCAAATGGGAATAAGCTACAAAAAGAAATAATTGAAAAAGAGTGATGGGAGGTAGAGGGTGCCTACTATAGACAAGATGGTCAGGGAAAATTCTCCAAAAGGGTGACATTCCAACTAAGAACTGAATGTCAAGGAGGAGACAGGCATGTGAAGATCCAGGGGAAGTCTCGCTTACATGTGGAATCTAAAAACGTCAAACTCATAGAACAGTGGTCACCAGGAGCTGGTAGGTTAGGGAAGTGAGGGCAAAATTGTCAAAGCATACAAATTTTCAGTTATAAGATGAATAAGATCTAGAGACCTAGTGTACAGTATGGTGATTCTGGTTAACAAAACTAAACTGTACACCCAAAGTTTGCTTAAAGAATAGATCATAAATGTTCTTACCACACACACACAAAAAAAAAAAAAAAAAGTCATTCAGTGAGCTGATGGACGTAACTAAACTAACTCCCAGTGACAAACCTTTGGGTAACTGCCAAACTATGCTTTATACACTGACAGCTGAATAATCTCTAGTAGATTCTCTGCATTTAACCCCAAGGCTGAAAATGCCCCAGATCTACTGTCAACTGATCCCAAGGAAAGAACTTAAGAGTATTCGACAGAGAGGATTTTGACATTTTATTACTTATGTGTTCTTCTGTGGTAGCAGATCAAGATGCAGGAGAGGACCAACACCACATCTACAAGCAGGGGAAATTTATAGGTAGGTTGCATGCCCACTGTTCAGGTGGATTTCTTTATATGTTGGATGAGTACCTTCTTTGACTGTATAGCCAAGGTCACTCTGCTTTGCTTCTCACATGAAGATTACAGAGGAGGGAAGTGGCCAGTTTTCCCTCTCCATTTCCCTCATTACCACATTCTTTAGAGTCCTTCTTATCTACTGCCTGAACAACAAGCTTTCTCAGGCACTTATGTGTTTATCCCAACACTCTGGTAGATGATTTCATGTTTGGGAATCTCCCAAACTCTTTCCTCTTTGTTCAAGACTTCAGAAAGTACATTGAGAAGGCAGAAAAAATGGAATTATGAATAGGATATCTGACTTTGAAGCTTTAACAACCCCAGTTTTAATTTCACCTCTGTCAAGTTTAGTTACCAACTTATTCAAACAACCTGAGCCTTGTGTTCCACATCTGTAAAATGGGAATAACTGAATATCTTACTCATAGGGTCGTTGAGGACATTACATGAGAAAACATGTAAATTAATTTAACAACAGTTAGCACATAATAATAAATGCTGTAATTATTCAAGAATTTTCATTTGTCTAATTTTAAATGTTGATAGAAGTTAAACAGAAAACATCTCTTGCCAGGTGCTGTGGTGCAAATCTGTAATCCCAGTGACTTGGGAGCCTGAGGCTAGAGGATCCCAAGTTTAAAGCCAGTCTCAGCAACTTAGCAAGACCCTATCTCAAAATTTAAAAAAAAAAAAAAAAAAAAAGGACTGGGGATGTAACTCAGTCATACTGTATCCGTGGGTTTAATCACCAGTACTAGGAAAAAAAAAAACAATGAAAATATCTCTGGAGTCACTCTGTAAGCTGTTTTATTAGCCAGAATGAACGATTCTATAATACTTTTTCCAAAGTGCCACAAAGTTGGTTTAAAAGGAGAGAGAGAGAGAGAGAGAGAGAGAGAGGGAATGACTAAAGGAAAGAGGAGAAAACAAGAGAGGAAAGGACTTAAAAAAGGAAAGAAGCTGCTGAAATCTCCAGTGTTCAAGTTATTTTAAAACTTAACAAAGGAAAGATTGTGGGCTGGGGATGTGGCTCAAGCAGTAACGCACTCACCTAGCATGCACGGGGCGCTGGGTTCAATCCTCAGCACCACATAAAAAATAAAATAAAGATGTTGTGTCCACTGAAAAACTGAAAAATAAATATTTAAAAAAAATGAAGATTGCTCCATTTAACCTACCTTTCCTGCAAAAACTGCATTTCAGTTTCTCTTCCAAAGAACAATTCTGGCTAATCCATCAGAAGCAAAGAGAGAATTGGAGTCTTACCATTTAGCAACCTCTAATGAATTAATGGATTGAGGTAATGATAAGGGCTGCTCATATCACAAAGAAAGAAAGCTGATAAAAGGATACATACTACCATCTCTTAGCTATTTCGGCCTAAATTCAAGCCTAATTTTTTTTTTTTAGAGCTAGGGATCTAACTCAGGGCCTTTCACATGCTAGACAAGTGCTCTATCACTGAGTCATCCTCAGCTCCTCCAGCCTAAATCTTTAGACCTAACTACAAGTTTTAAGAAAATACAAAAAAAGGAAAAACATTATAAACATAGAGGGAAGCTGTCAGTAAAATCCAGATGGTGGGAAGCTCTATTGGAGAATTCAATAGTTTCTTCAAAAAATAAATTGAAAAAAAAAAAAAAAATATATATATATATATATATATATATATATATATATATATAGAGAGAGAGAGAGAGAGAGAGAGAGAGAGCATGAGAGGAAAATCATAGATATAAAAAATATTTAAGCAGTTACCCCAACCAATAGCATCTACATATGGACCTGTAAAAATATCCTGATTCAAACAGACCAACTATAAAACATTATGATAAAACCAGTGAGCTTTAACTGGATATTTGATAACATCAAGGAATTGCTGAAAATTTTTTAAATGCAACAATGGTATTATTTTTTTTTAAAGAGAGAGAGAGAATTTTTTTAATATTTATTTTTTTAGTTTTCAGTGGACACAACATCTTTGTTTGTATGTGGTGCTGAGGATCGAACCCAGGCCGCACGCATGCCAGGCGAGCGCGCTAACGCTTGAGCCACATCCCCAGCCCCAACAATGGTATTACTTTTAAAGAGTACTTATCTTTTGAGATATAAACAACATCACAGTGAATGGGGAAAAGCTGAAAGCATTTCCTTTAAGAGCAGAAACAAGACAAAGGGTACCACTCTCATGATTTTAATTTGATGGGATTCTAAAAGTTTTAGCCACAGCAATTAGGCAAGAGAAAGAAATAAAAGGCTTACAGTAGGAAAGAAGGAAGTCAAATTATCCCTGTTGGCAAATGACATGATTCTAAAACCTAATAAATCCACCAAAAGATATTGGAATTGATAAACAAATTTAATAAAGCAGCAGGATCCAAAATCAACATATAAAAATCAGTAACTTTTCTATACACCAATAATGAATTTTATGAGAAAGAAATCACAAAAGCAATACATTCTCAATAGCTACAAAAAAAAAAAAAACTTAGAAATACACTTAACCAAGGAAGTTCAAAGACCTCTAGAAGGAAAATTTATAAAACATTTATGAAAGAAATTGAAAACATAAAAATGGAAAGACTTTCCTTGTTCATGGATTAGATATTCTTCTAATGGACTTATGAAAAGTTCCTGATCCACACAGTACTCTTTAAAGGACTTTTTGAAAAATACCATCTGACAAGTACCACATGTTCTCTCTCATATGTGGAAACTTTTAAAAAAAATAAAAAGTTGATCTGAAAATAGAAAAAGTGATTACTAGAGATTGGGGAATGAGGTGAAGGATGATTAGATTTTATCAGCACACCCTGTAAAAATGGCCATCCTACCCAAAGGTATCTACAGATTCAATGCAATCCCCATCAAAATAACAATGATATTTACCACAAAACTAGAATAAAACAATCCTGAAATTCATTTGGAACTGCCAAATACCCCAAATAACCAAAACAATCCTGACCAAAACAATAAAATAAAATAAAACAAAGCTGGAGACATCACAATACCTGATTTCAAGATATACCACAGAGCCACAATAACCAAAATGGTGAGGTATTGGCATAAAAGCAGTCCAAAGAAATAGAATAGAGTTCCCGGAAATGAATCTACACATCTGCAGCCTACTGATTCTCCACAAAGCTTCTAAAAACATAAATTGGAAGAAGGAAAGTCTCTTCAGTAAATTGTTCTGGGAAAATGATATATCCACATGCAGATTATTGAAACTTGTCCCCATCTCTCACCCTATATAAAAATCAATGGCCTGGGTTGTAGCTCAGTGGTAGAGCACTTGACTACAATGTTCAAGGCCCTGGATTCAATCCCCAACACACATACACACACACACACACACACATACACACACACACACACACACCACCTCAAAATGTATTTAAGACTTAAATATAAGACCAGAAACTAAAATACCAGAATAAAAGTATAAGAAAAACACTTGAAAACATTGGTACATACGTGATTTTCTTGGTGGAATCCCAAAAGCATAGGAAACAAGGCAAAAATTGACAAATGGGATTACATAAAACTAAAAAACTTCTGCCCAACAGAGGAAACACTCAACAGAGTGAAGATACAACCTATGGAATGGGAGAAAATATTTGCCAACTATTCCTCTGGCAGAGGGTTAATATCCAGAGTATATGAAGAATTTAAAAAAAAATAACAAAAAGCAAGTAACTCAGTTTAAAAATGAAGACATGACCTGAATAGGCACTTCTGAAAAGAAGAAATAAAAACAGCCAATAAAAATGAAAAAAAATACCCAATGTCATCAGCCATCAGGGAAATGCAAATCCAAACTACCAAGAGATACCATCTACTCCAGTTAGAATGGCTATTATTAAAAAAAAAAAAAAAATGCTAGGGAGGATATAGAGAAAAAGGAACTCAGATACTGTTGGTTGGAATGTAATTTTTTATAGCTAGTATGGAGAGCAATATGGAGGCTCTTTAAAAACCTAAAAATAGAACTACCATATGATCTAGCTATCCTATCTCAGGGTATATGTGCAAAGGAAACTAAATCAGCATACCAAAAAGAAACCTGCATGCCCATGATTCTTGCTGCACTATTCACAATGGCTAAAATATGCAATCAACCTAGATGCCCATCATCAAATGAATGGGTAAAGAAAATGTGAGATAGATTCACACACACAATGGAGTCATAAATAATGAAATAAATAATGACATCCTGACATTTGCAGCAAAATAGATGGAACTGGAGGACTTATGTGATGTGAAATAAGCCAGACATAGAAAGACAAGTATCATGTGTTTTCCCTCATATGTAGCAACTAAAAAAATTGTTGACTTGAAAGTAGAACAGTGATTACTGGTAGGGGAGGGTTAAAGAGCAGTTGAACTTGATCGGCGCACACTATATGTATGTATGGAAATGTGACACTGAACCCCATTAATATGTACAGCTAATAGATATTTATTTTAGAAAATTAAATTGTTTATATTAAGCATAGAAAAAGATAAGGAAGGAGACACTCGTTCTGAGTTCCTAGAATTCTCTCTCCCCCAAGTCCACTCTCAGCTGCTGAAGACCGACGGATGGGGTTTTATTCTTCAGTTGATTCCCAGATCCTAGCACAAGCTTGGAAAAGAGTGTCATGAATAAATGGATGGGAAAAAATAGGAAAAAAAATAAGGGGTGGGGTTGCGGCTCAGTAATAAAGCTCTTGCTTAGCATGTGTGAGGCCCTGGGCTCGATCCTCAGCACCACATAAAAAAATAAATACATAAAATAAAGGTATTATGTCCATCTACAGCTTAAAAAAAATAATAAATGAAACTGGAGAGAGAGGGTAAAGGTAAGATTCTGATATCCGATATGGAGCAAGAAGCTGAGGCCAGTCTGCTGCACTTGCCAGGAAACAGTGAAGGTAAAAGATCTTCACCTGATCTACCTAAAGCCAGAATAGTCATCAACACAAAAAAAAAAAAGAGAGAGAGAGAAAAAAGAAAGAAAGAAAGGAACTAGGAAATGGTCTGCAGCCAGGGGAATGTGTTTTGCAACTTTCAGCTGATTTAGTGTCCCTCTGCCCAAGTCAGTTATCCCCAAGTGAGTCTAGGAACTGTAGAGCCTCAAAGGAAACCTAGCTTTCATCCCCAAGAGTCAGCAAGGAGCTGGTGGCCCTAGGGAAGCTGAAGTCATAGCCATAAAGTGGAGCTGCTGCACTGCATGCTGGGAATGTCCATCCTTTGCATCACTGTCCATCCTTTGCATCACCAGGCCAGAAAAAGGGCATACAGACCTTTCTGGAGGAAGAAAGAAAAGCAGGGAATCAGGATGAGCGTGCAAGGAATAAACACTACTGTGACAAATGGATATTGTAGAAAATGAGTATATCACATGGACAGTTTATCATATACACATCTTAAAAACTTACACCTACCAGACCTGTTACAAATCCCTCTGCAATGTTTTCCTCAGCACAAGCACATAGCCATCTAATTACAGCTCAAAGCACCCTCATACCCAGCTGCAAAGCAAAATCATCTGAGTGTGCTTAAGTGTCAGCTTATGACTGACATTCTTCTCCCTGGATTCCTTGATGCTTTCTCCAACCATGGCCGTGAGCAGCAGAAAGAGCTTCTGGTGTGACACTCCAGGCTTGGGACTATTCCACAATAGTCTGAACTATTGAATAGGCTGAACACAAAGCCACCTATTCACAGATTTCCTGCAGCATGCTTCTAGCCCTGCTTATTGCCCCAGGAAGAGGCACAGCAGGCACTTCTGCTTGGGCTTGGCTGCCTTCTAAGGTTTTGTTTGTTTTTTGTTTGTGGGGAAGGGGTGTTTGGTTGGTTTGATTGGTTTATTTGTGTGTGTGTGTGTGTGTGTGTGTGTGTGTTTATTGGGGGGAGGGGCAGGTTGCGTGTGTATTATTGCTGGGGATCAACACCCAGGGCCTCTTAATATCCTAACCAGCAAACTGAATCCTAAAAAATTAAATAATATCATGCTGTGGTTACTGTGAGACATAAAAAATATAATGTATGTAAAGCATCTAGCACTGTGGCTGGATGCTCCCAAATTCAGTAGTTTTCCTTCTCCCCTCCATTACTACCATTCTCTTCTTCCAGTACCTCCTTTCTTAGTTATTCATTTCGCCTCAATCAACAGGATAACCTTTAAGATCCACTGAAAGCTATGGGCTAGCAGCGCAGGACACTTTGAGTCCTGAACAAAGTAAATGAGCATGAGACTTAAAATTGAGTTTAATCTGGATCCATTCATCAGGCTCTAGCACATGAAAGACACCCAGCCAATAATATTTATTAAACAGATGATTCTTTTACTAAAAGAGAAATGCTTATTCTAGAATGGCTTTTGATGAGTTTTTAAAACATTTTTATTATGTTTTCATATATTTTTACATATTTACACATCATATATTCATTATATATTTATGTCGTATAGGTACACTATTATCATTTTAAGTTTAAAAATACACATAGGAATAGAATACCAAACAGAACCCCTGTGAGTCTATTTCTAACTTTTATAGTTATGAACCTTTTAGCATTCCTGCTTCATGAATCTTCTCTCAACTTTTGTTACTGCCGTTGTTTTGCTGGAGCAAATCCTTGACATCTTATTGTACCACCATGCGCTTCAGAATATAGCACTTACAGATAAGAAAATTTTATAACATAACCACAATGCAATTACCATACTTACGGTATAATAAGAAAATGATCTGATCTATGTCCCTGGTTCCTGATGCAGAACTTCTAAAATCCTTGCAATCTCCTGAGTGACAAGTAATGTCTTTTGTTATTCATAAAGTGCCTCTCTTAATCACACCTAAGTTTATGCTAATTAAGTAAGGGTGCAGACTGGAAATTAAGCACTATGAAAACTCTTGAGACCTGATGAGCTTTCAGGGTGGTGAACACATTGTGGTGCTGGGAGGATGGCATGCTAGACCACTTTCCTGCCCCATATATGGCTCTCCGCATCTCTTCCCTCTGCCTGTTTCTGGATTGTATCCCATATAATAAACTGGTAAACATAAGTAGCATTTCCTGCAGCCATCTAGCAAACTATCAAAGGATGTAACATGATAACCCCTGATTTAGAGCTGGGCAGTTAGAATTACAGGAGGCTCGACTGTAAGGGCAGTTCTCTGGAACTGGACCCTTTGATTTGTGGCATGTGATGATAACTCCAGTTAGACAGTATCAGCATGGGATCAAGTGAATTAGAGAATTGCCTAGTGTGGAGGGAAAAATAAATGTACAAATCTGCTGTTACAAGTGCTGTGTCAATGTAATAAAACAGCATGTTTTCTTGACCCCAATAAAATTAATAATAATCTCTATTATTTGATAGCCAGTCTATTTTCATTCCCCCAATTATCTCAAATGTGTCTTATTATGATTGTTGGGATTCAGAATCCTCTACAGTAGGTTGATGTCTCTCAAGTATCTCTTAGGTCTTAACACCACCTAGATTCCCTTCAAGGAGAACCTGCAGCCCAGCTTTGGGGTGTGAGGTCAGCACACAGGCTCCGGTTCTCAGCTCCTTTAAGATCAACATCAGCTACTGAGAGATGTTTCATCTGAGGTCACTTTGTCCTCTGAGCAGCCCACCTTCAGTGATCCAGAGGACAGGGGTATAAATACCTGCCCAGGCTTTGGGCCTGATGCAGGATAACTCTGAAGGACAATATTGCTCCAGAGAGCCACTTGGGTTGGCACATGCTTTGCCAGGCCTGTATCACAATGGGACTTTTCCCTCTGCTTCTAGCACCTTTCTTTCAGGGATGTTGCTCCTTAGTAATCATCTTGCACCCAAACTATGTCTCAACATTAGCTTCCAGCAAATATAATTTGCAACAGTTTGGGGTTGTTTTTTGTTTGTTTGTTTGTTTGTTGTTTGTTTGTTTTGTTTTGTTTTGTTTGTACTGGGGATTGAATACAAGGCCTAGCAAATGCTAGGCAAGCACTCTACCATGACCAGAAAACAATTTTTCTTTATTTTTTGAGAGAGGGTCTCACTAAGTTATCCATGCTGGGCTTGAATTTGTGACCCTCCTACCTCAGCCTCTCAACTAGCTAGGGTTATAGGCCTGCACCAACAGGCCTTGCAAAAGTCTAGATTCCTCTTTTTTTTTTTTTAAGATTTATTTTTTAGTTTTCAGCGGACACAACATCTTTGTTTGTATGTGGTGCTGAGGATCGAACCCAGGCCGCACGCATGCCAGGCGAGCGCGCTACCGCTTGAGCCACATCCCCAGCCCCGTCTAGATTCCTCTTTAAAAAACCATTGTCATATTTAGATTATTATAAACACATTAATCTCTTTCTTTACCTCTAATGAATCAATGGCCAACTTGAGGGTTGGGGATATAGTTCAATGGTAGAGTATTTGCCTATCATACACATTTGCTGGGTTTGATTCCCAGCACCAAAAGAAACAAGAAAGAAAAAAGACTTAATCAACACACGGGTTGTTGGAAAACTGCCTGATCTAAACTCAAAACCTGACAAGAGTATTTGATGATAGAAATGAAAAATTTAGCAGTCCCAACTCCATCTCCCTGCCCAAATGATGTGAGCAAGTAACTTTCTCCCTAAAATTCCATTTTGCTTACCTGTAAATTACATTGACAGCCATGTCAATGTTTATAGCAGCTCAATTTACAATAGCTAGGAACCAACCTAAATGCCCTTCAACAGATGAATGGCTAAAGAAAATGTGGTACATATGCAACTTACCATTTCCAACTTCACAAGGCTGTTGTGACGATTGGATGAGACAGTCTCCACCTTTTCCGCTGGGAGATGCCCAGAGCTGTAAATCCCTTCCTTCTCTCACTTGTATTGATCTGCAGCCTCATCTGCTGGGCAGGAAGCAGCAGCAGGACCTATACCTGCTCCACTTTCCCCTTCCCCCTTATGGTGTTCCTTCTCCTGGGTCAGATGTATGTGTTCAGGTCCCTCATGAAGAACCCAGGCTTCTACAGGACACCTACATTGTCCAGGTCAAAGGCAACAAAAACCATTCTTGTGGACTTGGTTCATGCTTGTAGGGTCCTGACTGCCCTCATCTCCCCTACCTCCCGTCATCTATCTTCCGTATTTGACTACCTGCATCAGGTAGACAAACCTCTTAGGTAAGTGTGGAAGAGAGAGACAGAAGATTGGGATAGGAAAAGGACTCACTGGTAGACACAAAAATTTGGTAATATTCTAGCTCTTGAGTTGGGAAAATGTGGTCACAACACTCATTACATTATTATGTTTATTAACTAATACTGATGTTACATGTAATTTTGCACATACAACATGTTTTTACAAGAGAAGGGTTGGTGAGAGTGTCTCACATACTCAAGGATCAATATATATAAGACTGAGAAAAGGACTTTATGGGACTATATTTTCTGATTATGTGTGTATAGTGTGTGTGCATGTGTGTGCGCACGCATGCTGGAGCTTGATTCCAGGGTTTGCACATGCTAGGCAAGCACTACTACTGAGCCACATCCCCACCCTCTATTTCCTGATTCTACAAAACTTTTTTTTTTTTTTTTTTTTTTTTTAGTACCAGAGAGTGAACTCAGGGGTACTTGATCTCTGAGCCACATCCTCAACCCATTTTTGTATTTTATTTAGAGACAGGGTCTCACTGAGTTGCTTAGTGCCTCCTTAGAGCCTTAGTTGCTGAGGCTGGCTTTGAACTCGTAATTCTCCTGTCTCAGCCTCCTAAGCCACTGGGATTACAGGCATGCAAAACTTTTTTTTTTTTTTTTCTTTACTTTTCAGATCTTTATTTGTGAAACTCCATGCATTGGTTCACAAAAGTGTATAGTAATTCCCAAATGTAGTGGATCATAGAGTGCTTTTTTAATTACCAACTCAGGAAAGCATTTTGAGTCTCTAAAATGAGCTTACAAAAAATGCACTGGGACTATGGGCCAAGGACCTGAACAGACACTTCTCAGAAGAGGATATATACAATCAGTCAACGAATATATGAAAAAATGTTCATCATCTCTAGCAATTAGAGAAATTCAAATCAAAACTACTCTAAGATATCATCAAACTCCAGTCAGAATGGCAGCTATTATGAAGACAAACAACAATAAGTGTTGCCAGGATGTGAGGGAAAAGGTACACTCATACACTGCTGGTGGGACTGCAAATTGGTGCAGCCAATATGGAAAGCAGTGTGGAGATTCCTTGGAAAACTGGGGATGGAACCACCATTTGACCCAGCTATCCCTCTCTTCAGTCTATACTCAAAGGGCTTGAGAACAGCATACTACAGGGACACAGCCACATCAATGTTTATAGCAGCACACTTCACAATAGCTAAACTGTGGAACCATCCTAGATGCCCTTCAGTAGATGAATGGATTTTTTAAAATGTGGCATATATACACAACGTAATTTTACTCAGCAATAAAAGAGAATAAAATCATGGCATTTGCAGGTAAATGGATGGCATTGGAGAAGATAATGCTAAATGAAGTTAGCCAATCCCAAAAACACAAATGCCAAATGTTTTCTTTGATTTCTGATTCATAGTGGGGTAGGGAGGGGGATTATGGGAGGAATAGATGAACTCTAGATAGGGCAGAGAAAGGGAAGGGGAAGGGAGGGGGTAGGTGGTTAGCAAGGATGGTGGAATGTGATGAACATCATTATCCAAAGTACATGTATGAAGACATGGATTGGTGTGAACATACTTTATATACAACCAGAGATATGAAAAATTGTTCTGGAAGGAAGGAAGGAAGGAAGGAAAGAAGAAAGAAAGAAAGAAAGAAAGAAAGAAAGAAAGAAAGAAAGAAAGAAAGAAAGAAAGAAAGAAAGAAAAGAGATTCCTCAGAAGACTTAGAATGGAACCACCATTTGACCCAGCTATCCCAAGCCTTGGTTTATACCCGAAGGATTTAAAATTAACATATTACAGTTATGCAGCCATGTCAATGTTTACAGCAGCTCAATTTACAATAGCTAGGAACCAACCTAAATGCCCTTCAACAGATGAATGGATAAAGAAAAGGTGGTACATATGCACAATGGAATTACTCAGCCTTAAGGAAGAAGGAAATTATGGCATTTGCCAGTAAATGGAACTGGAAAATGTTGCTAAATGAAATAAGCCAATCCCAAAGAACCAAAGACCAGAAGATGTTTTCTCTGATATGCAGATGCTAATTCACAGTGGGGGAGGGGGCAGGAAGAATAGAGATATTTTGGATTAGACAGAGGGGAGTGAAGGGAGGGGAAGGGGCATGGGTGTAGGAATAATGGTAGAATGACTTGAACATTACCCTATGATTACATGTGTAACTCTACATCATGTAGAAGCAGACAAATAAGAAGGTATACTCCATTTATGTATGATGTGTCAAGATGCATTCTGGTGGAAGGAGACCCTCATCGTTATACAAAATATATGTCTGAAGATGTGAGGAAAAAATAAAAAAGAATAGAGTCACCTTAGATTGGATAGAGAGAAGTGATAGGAGGGGAGGGGAGGGGATGTAACATGAGCTGGGTATTTAAAAATTGAGCACTACATATTTAAAATTTTAATTATTGTTAATTTATGGGGTGTAATTATGGTATTTTGGTTATGTTTCTACCTGTAAAATAAGCATGCTGAAGTATCTATAGATAAGAAGATAAAAATTTTCTTTTAAATATATATTAGTAATGTTTCTTTCCTTCATATGTGCCGCAGTCTCTGGCTGGGCACAAATCACGAGTCTCCACACAGCTTGTAGATTCAAACAGCAATTCTTTATTCCCGAACTCACACCGGCCGTCTACAAACACGCTCTGGGGGAATCCACGTTCTCTGCCCAAATCCACTTCTCCCAAAATCCACTTCTCTGCCCAAATCCAACACTCTGCCCAAATCCCCTCCGCATGGGCTTCTGTCTCCCAAAATATACTGTCTGACCCTAAGAACTCAAGAGGAACTCAGCAGCAGGATACGCCCTATTCTAAAGGGGGAACACCCTAATCTCCTATTATGCTAAACCGCCCTGGTCCTTGAGCAAGGTCACCTTTCAGAAGTCCTTCCACTAGACAGCATGGGAGTAAGCTGGCAAGGAGATTGTCATACCTACTTGGCTGATGGCTCCCAGCACATATGAATGAGTGTTTGTGCTATAGGTATGTTAACTTTGTAAAGATTGATTGTCCCCTATGCTTACGATTTATGTATTTTCTGTGTGTAAGAAAAATATCTTTCTGTTTCTTCTCTTTTTCTTCATATTTCACAAGTTCTTCTTTTTTGAAATAAAATCCTTGCAAGACAACTAATGCCATGAGAATAACTTCCTGCCAAGCCTCCAGTGAACAATGCTTCTAAGCCACTGAATAGACCGTAGGGTTGTGGTAATAAGGCCATGTTTTAAGGCCACCTTCCTGGCTCCAGTGCCACCCTATCATTTACTAGCTGTGTGACTTGAGACAAATTACTTATTTTCTCAGTCTTATTTTCATCATCTTTAAAATAGGGATAGTAATAAGAGTCCTACCATATTTTGTCAAAGTGAAAATTACATTAAATCGTGTAGTAAAATGCTTGATGCTGGTTACCCAGTGAGGAAATTTGCATTTCTAACAATGTGGCACACCAGGTACTCAAAAACAAAACAAAAAAAACAGGCCATCTATAGTATTTTTAATTTGTTAAAACTATTTCCATTAAAAAAAAAAAAAAAAACTACTTTTATCCTGATTGTGGTTTTTCTCACCATTTCCTACTAAAGAAGCCAGGAAACCTTACAGAAAGAGCAGATTGCAGCAGTAGGTCAGTAAGGGTGCAAGGTAAGCCTGGAGTAGTTTTGTAATGCTCCAAAACAAGGAAATTTTTCAAAGATTAATGAAATCACAACAAAAGGACACCATAGTCAGTTGAAGGGGAATCATATTGGCCTAATGGTAACAACATAAGCATCAAAAAGGACAATTAGAGGATATAGCTCAGTTGGTAGAGTGCTTGCCTCACCTGCACAAGGCTCTGGGGTTTGATCCCCAGCACTACAAAAAAAAAAAAAAAAGAGGAATTATAGTCAAAAGACATACATTGAGTATATAAAAACCCATAAGTCTACAATACGGAAAAAAGTAAAGCTGGGGGTAGGAGGGAGACTCATTTGTCACCATCTAAAAAAGCTGTTAAATTCTTATTTTGAAACTGGTAAAGTTTATAATTAATCACTTATCTTGGCTTTCTAAAATGAAATGGATGTCAGGAGAGCCAACCAGTCCTCCTTCTCAGAAGAAGGCCAGCTAAGTGCCGAAGGAATAATAGAATCAATTTAAAATCATCCTCTTCACAGCCGCTTTCCGAAATTACTGGTTCATTTTTTGGAAATGAGTGAATTGATCAGCAATTGGTTAACAGAGGTCAAAGGTATTTGGCAAATGGTGGGTGGACAACTGCGCATTCAGATGGTGCTAAAGAAGCACCACACAACATCTACCTGGTCACAAGTGGCAGCTGTCACTGTCCAGCAAAGGGATGAAGGGCACAACAACACTTCTGACACATTAGACTTAAAATGCCTTCATACCATCAATTCAAAACAAATCTTAGGCATAACTCTAAAAAGATAAAGCTTCTAGAAGAAAACATTAGACTTCATTTTCATGACCTTGAGAAAGGGAAAAGACACAAACTATTTAAAGAAATAGTGTTTTAGTCAGCTTTTTCTCTACTGTGACTGAAAGACCCAAACAGAACAACTTTAGAGGAGGAAAAGTTTATTTGGGGGCTCACAGTTTCAGAGGTCTCAATCCACAGACAGCAGGCTCCATTTGTTGGGGCTGGAGGTGAAGCAGAACATCATGGCAGAAGAGTGTGGCAGAGGGAAGCAGCTCACACAATGATAAGAAGGCAGAGAGAGAGAGAGAGAGAGAGAGACTCGGTGATCCAGATACAAAATAAATACCCTATAGCCACACCCCTCCAGTCCTTCTCCAGCCACACCCCACCTACCTCCAGTTACCACTCGGTTAATCCCATCAGGGATTAATTCACTAATTTAGGATAAGGGTGGTATAACCCAATCATTTCTCCTTTCTTGCATTGTCTCACACGTGAACTTTTGGAGGACACCTAGTTAGGGGCAGACAGCTCAGAAAACACACCAAGTCCATTTTGTCTGAATTGGAAAGTATTTAGCCATCTGGCCAGCGACTACTCCCTGCAGGACCCATAACTGTCTTGGCAAGGAAAAGCCTTGAACCTGAGCATTTCAGGGTCTTTAAAGTCAAAAACCACAAAAACCACACCCAGCTTAAAGTAGCTACAAGGAAGCAAGGGTACAGAAGCTGATTTGGGCAGTTAGTGAAATAATGCAATGGGTACATTGGTATTTCCCATGGGACTTTCCAGGTTGGCATAGCAGCAAGCAAGCAGAAAGGAAGTGGGTCAAACTGACCCTAGTTGAGTACAAGTTAGAGAATGGTTACTAATATCTAGACAATCAATCTCAGACAAGGTACATTGTCCAAGAAAAATGAAAATCAAAGAGAGAACAACTTTACATTGTATAAGAATTGCCATTTTGTGTTGCCAAACATGCAATACTAAGCAACTATAGCTAGGTATGGAGGCAGAGTGTTCCCATGGGAGAAGCATTTCTTATATGACATGGAGTCTCAGGCTGAAATGGAGTCTGTGGTCATTGCCCATATAGCCTGGCCCATAACAACCTCACATCCAAACCAAAACAAATAGTAAATTGGTCATATGAGTGGTGTGCACCTATCGTCCCTGTACCCAGAAGGAAGGTGAGGCAAGAAGATCACTGGAGCCAGCCTGAGCAACATAGGGAGGCTCCATTTCAACAACAATAATAATAAATAATAAATTGGACTTCATGAAATTTTATGCTCTTTAGAGAACATTGCTTAAAAAAATAACAGGAAGAAAATATTGGAATAAGCTTATCTAAAAAGGACTTGTATCCACAATATCTAAGGAATTCTTAAAATTCAGTAATAAGAAAATAAACATCCAATTTTTTTAAGCAAGGAAAAGATTTGAACATACCCTTCAAAAAAGAAGATATATGAATTACCAATAAGTACATGAAAAAATGCATAATATCTTTCATTGGAAATTAAAGTTACAATGAGATGCCCACTGCATACTCACCATATGTTAAAAATATTACCAAATGGAACATGTACTAAAAAATATATAAATGAAAACAAAACAAAAAACTCCCACAAGCCAGTTAGTGTTTTGTTGTTGTTTTTTAAAGAGAGAGTGAGAGAGAGAATTTTTTTTTAATATTTATTTTTTAGTTATCGGCAGACACAGCATCTTTGTTTGTATGTGGTGCTGAGGATCGAACCCGGGCCGCACGCATGCCAGGCAAGCACGCTACCGCTTGAGCCACATCCCCAGCCTGCCAGTTAGTTTAATTCTGTGAATAAAGAGCATTAGGTGAACACATAATTAAACAGAAATTAAAATCTTCTTTTCTATTATCCTTAGATCATTTGGGAAAAAAGATAAAAGATCATTTGATGAAATTCAGCAATGATTCATAATTTTTCTGAAAGAAAGTAATCTAGAACATCCTTAAAGGGGATTAGATCTGCAAAAACAAATTGCAGGAAGTTTTCAGTTAGTATTAGCTATACACACATGGGGATGCTGTCATTGCATACCTAATGTAGCTTGCTGTACAATTCAAGATATGTTTGAACCCAATAAAGTACAGGTCTTGGATGCAAAAAGATAATTTATAGATCCTGACCTCAGGGATAACAAAAATATAGTTATGAAGTTTTAAACACAAGCATCAAATAAATAAACAAATAAATAAATATATAAAAGAGAGAGAGAGAAGAGAGAGAATTTTTTAATATTTATTTTTCAGTTTTTGGTGGACACAACATTTTTATTTTTATGTGGTGCTAAGGATCGAACCCAGCGCCCCGCGCATGCCAGGCGAGTGCGTTACCGCTTGAGCCACATCCCCAGCCCAAACATATATATTTGAAGTGAAATTTAAACACATTCATTTAAATACAAAGTCATATGTGATTAACACCACTTGGTTGATGTCTTTAATTAATTCAAAAACATTTGTTGTGCAAACACTATGATCTGAGATGCAACAATGAACCAGATGTTTCAAGGATTTAATTTGTCATAGTGGAAAGGTAAAAATTGTCTCCTTAGTTATGTTTTATTTTCTACATTTTTATCATTCAGAAATTATATTCTTGAATAAGTTTTCCTCAAAGCACAGACTCGTGAAAAATTTAACATTTTATTAAGGACTGTGAATTTTCACAGCAAAAGAAAGAAATGTCTTATTTCTGATTTAGGGTATCAAGTAAATTATTAATAAAGACCTGTAAAATTATTTTGTAAGAAGAACAATGGGAAAGGGAAAAGCAAATGGGCTAAATATAAGTCAACCTCAAATCAGAGCACAACTAAAAACCACAGGAAATTGCCAGTTTCCATATTTTGTAAATAATCTTGTCAATTGCTTTAGCATCTCTGTCCTTCAAATCTCTTTCTCTATGAGAATAACTAAATTCCTGGGCTCCAGTCATCTTGGACTTATCTGTCCTTCTGACTCCTGCTCTCCAGCACTCAGAAGAAACTGCTCCTAGTGTAAAGTCACAGTGACACCCTAATTGGCCAGTGACCTCTTTGCAGCCCTACCTCTAGGCTATTTTATGATTAGCACTCCTTTGTTAGTCCTCTCTCAACTGCTGTGATATTTGTCTTCTCTAAGTCTCTTCCTGCCTCTGAAAGCTCTCCCTCAGTGTCCTCTCTCCCAGAGGGAATCTCAGGCACACCCAGGCTGCAACCACCATCAGACAACAATGGCTCTCACATCCAAACCCCACTTTCTCCTGAGCTCCAGATTCCTGCTTCTGGTCCTGAAAGATGCTATCTCAGCACGCTCAAAACTGAATGTGCTGTCTCTCTTACCAAACCTATTCCTTTTCTGGACCTCTTTATTAACAATAATAAGTCACCCAAATGCCAAGGCATCAACCTCACAATCCACCTTAATGACTGCATCTCCCTTACCACCACCTTATCCAAATGGTGTCAAGTTCTGATAATTTTGCTACTCTACTCCCATCCCATGCTGCAGTTCCAGCCTTCATCTTCTTTCCTGGACTGCCTACTCCACTGGTCCACCTGCCTCCAATCTCTTGTCTTCAGTTCATCCTGCCTCCAGGGGGTATCTTTTAAAGTACAAATCTGCCCCTATTACTTTCCTGCTTGAATCCATCAATGTTCCTCCACTGGCAACAGAGTAAAGCACAGAACCTTAATATAAGATGCGAGAGTTCGAAAACATGAACTCTACCTGTATTTTCAGCTTTAGTTCATGCCTGTTTTCTCCATGCCCAGCCTTCTTACCCTACCCCATGCTCTAGGACAGCCATACTGAACTGGATCCTCTTATAAGACACCTTTCTTTTCCTGCCTTCAGTCTTCACGCATGTGCCTGCTATGGTGTGAGTGTTTGTGTTCCTCCAAAGTTCATGTTCAAACTGAATCCCTGATGCAACAGTATTGAGAGGTGGGGCCTTTAGGAGATGGTTTAATCAGCTTTTTCACTGCTGCGACCAAAAGACCCGACAAGAACAATTTTAGAGGGGGAAAAGTCTATTTGGGGCTCATGGTTCAGAGGACCCAGGCCATAGATGGCCAGATTCCATTGCTCTGGGCCCAGGATGTGGCAGAACATCACATCACGGCAAAAGGATGTGGTAGAGGAAAGCAACTCAGAACATAGCTACCAGGAAGTGGAGAGAGAGTTCCACTCACCTAGGACAAAATGTAAACCCCAAAGTTACAGCCGCAATGTAGCTAGCTATACCCTACTTACCTGTAGTTATCACCCAGTTAATCCCTATTAGGGGATTAATGCACTGATTAGGTTAAAGCTCTCAAACCCCAATCATTTCACCTCTAAACTTTCTTGCATTGTTTCACACATGAGCTTTTGGGGGACACCTCATATCTAAACCATAACAGGAGGGGATTGGGTCATGAAAGCACCCGCCTCACGAGTGAGACTAGTGTCCTTACAAAAGGACTTAAGAGGGGTTCGGGTTGTGGCTCAGCAGTAGCATACTCACCTGGCACGTGTGAAGCAACTGGGTTCAATTCTCAGCACCACATAAAAATAAATAAATAAAATAAAGGCCTATCAACAACTAAAAATATATATATTTTTTTAAATGACTTAAGTGAGAACCATTGGTCCCTTCTGCCTTTCAACCCTCTTGCAACATATAAGGATGCAGCCAAAGGAATCATCTGTGGAGCAGAGAGCTAGTTTTCACCTGACATTAAATCTGTTGGCACCTCAATCTCTGACTTCCCAGGCTCCAGAATTGTGAAAAAAATAAATTTCTAATATTTTTTTTAATTACTCACTCTAAGATATTTTGTCAAAGCATCATAAATTGACCAAGATAGTACCTACACTTCCCTCACCGATAGGGCTGCAAGATTTAGCAAATAAAACAACAGAATGTCCAGATAGAATGTCCTGCATGAAGTAAAATACATACAATATGTCAATCATCCCACTTCTGTACTTATCAATGAAATCCAGGAGCTTGCAATCCACTTCAAGGTATTTCTCCCACATCAGAGTACGGAAGGAAGAACGTTGCCTCTTGCTTCAAAAGTCACAGAAATGCATTTGTGTCTCAGTTGTGCAGGTTGTTTATTATTGCTCTTCATAGCTAAAACTGGGTTTCATGATTAATTATTCCTTGTTTAGCATCTAAGTTGTCCTATTAGATAGTAGTTTATTAATTTTCATTTTAAAGAGGAGGAAACCAAGACATGGAGAAGTTACAAAGGTTGGTCAAGGTTATATAATAAGTGGGGAGGCAACAAATTTGAACTCAAGCACTCACCACAGAGCCCATTTAAATAACCTTTGAACTTTGACAACTACTCGTGTTTGAAAAGTTTCTTACAATTTATAAAACTATTTTTTTCTCTTTCTCATGTGATGTATTTAAAAAAAAAAAAGGTATAAGAATTCTACAACCAAAACTCATACACAATGTGATGTGGTATAGGAAAGCAGCTCAGAATATAGCCACCAGGAAGCAGAGAGAGAGTTCCATTCACTCAGAACAAAATATAAACCCCAAAGTTACAGCCATAGTGGCTGTGGGTAATTAAATAAAATGCTAATACACTTGAAGCCCCAATAACATTTCCTTCCCTCAATCTCCAACCCTAATGGGTTCTTATCATTCCCACACTTGTATATATAGCAAGCAAAATGTATTATTTCACATTTTAACATACTTTTGTTCTTCTACTGTATATGTGACTCTGTAATTTGCATTTTTTCCACCATAATATTATACATAAATTTTTACTGCTGTATGAGTTTCCACTGAATGACAACAAGTTCTTTCATGCTCTCTCTTACTGATGGACATTGTCACTGTGTTATTTGCTTTTTGTTTCTTGTTTGAGTTTTTGTTTTATTGTTTTGTTTATTCATTATTTTCTTGGCTATCAACAAAGGAAACTATAAAATTCTTCTAATGGTTCTTCATGTACATGTGCAATGATTTCTCTTTTGTAAATAATTGAGAGAAGCTTCTCCTAAGGTTGAGTATGTTATTTATTACTTTACAATGGTAATAGAACTCAGGTTTTTTGTCCCAAAGAAGCTTTTAGATGACCTGGCCAACAGCTTGACTGTAACTTCAGGAAGACACAGAATGGCATAGCTAAAACACTCTCTGATTTCTGACACTGAGAAGTTATGAGATAACAAAGTTTTGCTATATTAAGCTGTTAAGTTTAGGTACAACTTGTTATATGGTAATAAGTAAACATTACAGGAAGTTGTACATTAATAGCATAGGGGTTAAAAGCACAAATTCTGAACCAGACTACCCAGATTCAAATTCTGGCTTCACCATTGACTAACAATGTGAGTATGGGCAGTGAGTATGCCTGCGACTGCCTCGGTTTACTGGTTTACTCATCTGTAAAGTGGGGCTCATAGTAACGTATCAGATAGGACCACTACAGATTGTGTCCATACAAGCACTTGAAAGAAAACTTGGCATACAAGAAGCACTCAAAAAGTGTTAGCTGCTGTTATTAATTCAGGAAAGAGTAAATCTGAATGTAAAATTGAATGCTCAGCCTCACTAGAAATCAGGGAAACAAAACCACAATGAGATACAATTTGTTCCCCATCGAATTGGTAAAAAGTAAATTCTTTGGTGGTGGAGGTGGGTTATTGGCTCATTGTTTGATAGTTTACCAAGATGTACAGGTCTGATGGAAGCATTTTATATGTTATATATTAATTCAAAAGTTAAAAGCAATAATACAAGATACACAAAATGTTTCCTCCCTTTTCCTTACTACAGAAAATTTTCCATCCACATCAAATGTTAGCAAAGGCATGGGAAGTCAGAGCTCACATCTTGAGGGTGCATGTAACAGTTTGTAACAGTACAAACTTTGGGGGGAATAATTTGATGATATTAGCAAAGTTGAAAACATCTACGGTTCTACCAGAATAATTAAATAATAGACTGCATGTGTTCTTTAAATATCCTATGTGTCACCAGTCATTTTCTTACGGTGAGGCATTAGAAATTAATTCAGTGATTTTGAAATAAACAAAAGATCATTATTATGTACAGTCACCCTGCTATACCATAGATCTCACAGGCATATTCTTCCTGTCTAATTGAAACTTTGTGCCCTTTGACCATCATCTGCCTATTCCCTGCTCCCCCAGCTCTAACAACTACCACTGCTGTTAAGATGTTGAGATAGGGAGGGAGGAACATTCAGCAACTAAAATCCTGTAATCCTGGACATTCATATTCTTAAAAAGCCTAACATAATAAAGAGAAATAATCATCCTGCTTAACAACCTCAAGGACAGCATGTAAAACATGCCTGGCATGCTGAGCCCTCTGCTACGTGCCTGAGAAGAAGAATTCCTAGACAAAATGGTAATCTGGGCTTTAATTTTAAAAGGGCTCAAAACCTGAAAAGGAATGGAAAGCGAGTTATATTTGGGGCAGCAAATATAGTAGAAGAGGGGATTGTCTTACAGTTAATCCAGTACTTTTTTATTTTTTTTTTATTTTTATTGGTTGTTCAAAACATTACATAGCTCTTGACATCTCATATTTCATACTTTAGATTCAAGTGGGTTATGAACTCCCATTATTACCCCGTATACAGATTGCAGAATCACATCAGTTACACATCCACATTTTTACATAATGCCATATTAGTAACTGTTGTATTCTGCTACCTTTTCTATTCTCTACTATCCCCCCTCCCCTCCCTCCCATCTTCTCTCTATATCCCATCTGCTGTAATTTAATTCTCTCCCTTGTTTTTTTTTTTTTCCTTTCCCCTCACAACCTCTTATATGTAATTTTGTATAACAATGAGGGTCTCCTTTCATTTCCATGCAATTTCCCTTTTCTCTCCTTTTCCCTCCCACCTCATGTCTCTGTTTAATGTTAATCTTTTCCTCTTGCTCTTCCTCCCTGCTCTTTGTTGCTCTCATTATATCAAAGAAGACATGTGGCATTTGTTTTTTAGGGATTGGCTAGCTTCACTTAGCATAATCTGCTCTAATGCCATCCATTTCCCTGCAAATTCTATGATTTTGTCATTTTTTAATGCAGAGTAATACTCCATTGTGTATAAATGCCACATTTTTTATCCATTCGTCTATTGAAGGGCATCTGAGTTTGTTCCACAGTCTAGCTATTGTGAATTGTGCTGCTATGAACATCGATGTGGCAGTATCAATGTAGTATGCTCTTTTAAGGTCTTCAGGGAATAGTCCGAGAAGGGCAATAGCTGGGTCAAATGGTGGTTCCATTCCCAGCTTTCCCAGGAATCTCCATACTGCTTTCCAAATTGGCCGCACCAATTTGCAGTCCCACCAGCAATGTACAAGAGTACCCCTTTCCCCACATCTGAATTTTTTTTTACTGTGGTGTATATGTAACATAAAATTTGCCATTTTGACCAATTTTAAGTGTATACAATCGGCAGCATTTTTTACACTTCCAATGATGTGCAACCATCACTACCTCCAAAACTTTTTCTTCACCTCAATCAGAAACACTGTAACAAACAATAACTCCTCATTCTCCCCTCCCCACCCCACCCCACCTGCATCTCTCGTAATTTTTTTTTTTTTTTTTTTTTTTTGGTACCAGGGATTGAACCCAGGGGTACTTAACCACTGAGACACATTCCCAGCCCTTTTTAATATTTTCCTTTGAGACAGGGTCTCACTAGGTTGCTTAGGACCTCGATAAATTGTCGAGGCTGGATTTGAACTTGAGATCCCCCTGCCTCAGCCTCCCAAGTCACTGGGATTACAGGCACGTGCCACCTGCCCTGGTAATCTTTAATCTACCTATGTCTCTATGAATTTGTCTACTCTAGATACTTCACATAAATGGAATCTTGCAATATTTGTCTTTATGCATTTGGCCTATTAGGATAATATTTTCAAGGTTCATCTATGTTGTAGCGTGTATCAGAACCTCATTCCTTTAATTATTGAATATTTCATTACAGGTATAGTCCAGATTTTGTCTATCCACTCATCTATAGAGTACATTTTGGTTGTTTCTTCCTTCTGACTATTATTGATAATACTGCAATGAACACTGAAATACAAGTATCTGCTTGAGTTCCTATTTTCTTATTTGTTTTCCTTTCTTTCTTCCTATTTTTTGTTTGTTTGTTTGTTTTGCTTTTGCTTTTGTTTTGCTTTTTGAGATGGGGTCTTGCTATGTTACCAGGCTGGTCTTGAACTTGTGGACTCAAGTGATATTCCCACCTCACCCTCCCAAATGGCCACCTCACTCTCACTCAGCTTTGTTTTCAATTATGTAGGGTATGTACCCAAGAGTGAAATCACTGAGTGATGTGGTAATTCCATGTGTGGCTCTGTGAGGAAGCTACACTATGTTTTATATACTTTCTGCATCATTTGTATATTCCTTTAAATAATGTACAAGGGTTCTAATTCCCCCACATCCTCACCAACACTTTTTTTAAAAAAATTATAGCCATTCTAATAGGTATTAATGGTATCTTATTGTGTGTTTTTTTGTTGTTTTGTTTCATTTTGTTTTGTTTTGTTCTGGGCATTGGACTCAGGACCTCACACATGCTAAGCTCACACAGGAGCTTTACCACTGAGCTATGCTCCCAGCCCCATTTATTGCAATTGTGATTTGCATTTCCACAATAATTAGTGATATCAAGCATGTTTTCATATGTTTATTGGTCATTCTAATATCTTCTTTGGAGAAATAAGTACACAAGTTCTTTGCCCATTTTTAACTGGGTCATTTCTGGATTTTATAGGTATATTATAATAGTTTTTTAATATATTCTAGATACTTTTTGCCCTTATCACATATATGATAGTATCTGATCTGCCATTCTATAGGCTATCTATTCACTTTTCTGCTAATGTTTTTTGAAGCATAAAACCTTTTTTATTTTGATGAAATCCAATTTATCTATTTCTTCCTTTCATGCTTTGCTTTTTGTTCTCAGATCCAAGATCCATTGTTAAATCCAAGGTCATGAAGATTTATCCCTATATCTTCTTCTACAAGTTCTATCATTTTAGCTCTTCCATCTAGTTCATTGATTTACCTGGTACTTTTTTAATCAAATAAATTGTGTATATTTATGGGATACAATCTAATATCATGATATCTGTATATACTGTGAAATGATTAAATCAGGTATATTAACACATTCATCACTTCACATGATTATTTCTTTGTGGTGAGAATATTTAAAATCTACCTTTTACACTTATTGAATATTTTAAACTAACTAGTAGAGAAGATTTCAAATATTCCCAATACAGAGAAATGATAAATAACCTAAGGTGATAGATATTATCCTGATCTGATCAGTTCACATTGTTCACATATACTGAAATGTCACACTGTATGTCATAAATAGGTATAATTATTGCATGTCAATTAAAAGTAAAATACATGGGCTGAGGATGTAGCTCAATGGTGGAACACAAGCCTAGGATGTACAAAGCCCGAGGTTTGACCCATAGCAACACACACACACACAAAATATTTTTTTTTTTAAAGAAAATCTACTCTGAGAAGTTTTGAAATGCAATGCAGTATTGTTAACTATTGTCATCACACCATGTAATAAGTCATTAGAACTTATTCCTCCTGTTTCTGGAAGCTTTGTACCCTTTGACTGACATTGCCTCTTTCTCCAACCACTCCCCACATACAATTCTTTTGAAGGAATGAAAGTAAAATCTCCCTCACAAAGTTATCCTATAAACTATCCAAAATCATTTAAAGAAAACTTAAAAGAGAGAGAGAAATAATTTGGAATCTGCTAGTCTCCACACTGTCTTCTCCTAACTGAATATTTGCCAGGTCAGCACTGGAGGCCCCAAGTGATCTAGTAACAGCCACATTTGACCAGAGGATTCAATGGGAAAAGCCACCCGGGAATGTTTTAGTCAGCTTTTTCACTGCTGTGACTAAAAGACATTAAAAGAACAATTTTAAAGGAAAAGTTTATTTAGGGGTTCACAGTTTTGAAGGTCTCAGTCCATAGGCTTCAGGGAGATAAAACATCACATCAGAAGAGTGTGACAGAGGGAAGCAGTTAACTTGACGATCAGAAAGCATAGAGAGAGATCTCCACTTGCCAAATATAAATATATACCCAAAGGTATGCCCCCAGGGACTCACCTCCTCCAGCCACATCCCGTCTGTCTTCAGTTACCACTCAGTTAATCTCATCAGGATATTGATTCGCTGATTAGGTTAAGGCTCTCATAACCCAATCATTTCTCCTCTAAACCTTCCTGCATTGTCTCACACAAGCTTTTGGGAGACATCTCACATATAAGCCATAACACATAAAAACTATATATAAAAAAAAAAGAGGGCTAAGGATATAGCTCAGTAGTAGGTGCTTTCCTAGCAGGTGTAAGGCCCTGGGTTCAATTCCCAGCACCAAAAAAAAAAAAAAAAAAAAAAATAGTTGTATCTTCATTTAAACTATATACATCCGCTTGCATATTTTAAATCATCTCTGGATTACTTATAAATATCTAATAAAATGTAAATCCTATGTAAATAATTGCTATGCTGTATCATTTAGGGAAAAAATAATAAAAAGATTGTACATGTTCAGTACAATTTTTTTCAAATATTTCTCATCTGCAGGTAGTTGAATCCATGCATGCAGAATTCATAGAGACAGAGGCTGACTGTATACTGTTCAGGTGGTAAGCTAACATTGAAGCAAAAGGATACACTCCAAAGGTAGACACTACGATAACTTCTGTTATAGTTATCTCTAATCAGTTACAGAGGTCTAACTTACTGGCAAAACAAGGTTACAAATGTTTTTTTAATTGGTAGAACAAGTAGTTCAGGAATGAACATAAAGCCTTTTTCCATATATGCATAAACAGGGCATGAAAATTCAGGAAATCCCAGGACCTTAGGAATGGTGCATGATATCTGAATAATCTCAAATTTATCTACTCTGAATTCAGATTTGTGGACACCTAACTCCAACTAGCTAATGAACTAGATCCTGCTCCTGCTCCTACTCCATTGTTCCATTTATAGCTGCTGTAGAAATATCTAAATGAATAAATATCACAGAGCACAGACCCAATGGGATGACTCTGTGCTCACTTATTAGTAAACCTCTGTATGTGATTGAACTTGGTCCAAGATTTGCTATCATTATAAACCGACAGAAGAGTTGAAGGGAGGAGATGCAGAGCCATCACTAACACTGATTTTTGAAGGTTGTGGCTATTCATCAAAAAGAACCTAATTTGTAACAGTGGCTATCCTTTGGAAGTTGTGCCTGGCATCCTAAATTCTGAAGAAAAGCCACACCTAAACCAAGCATGGTGGTGCATTCCTGTAATCTTAGCAATTTGGGAGGCTGAAGAAGAAAGATAGCAAGTTGGAGGCCAGTCTTGGCAATTTGGCAAAGCCCTGACTCAAAAATGTTTTTCTAAAAGAGCTGAAGATGTAACTCAAAGGTAGACCACCCTGGGTTCAATCCCTTGTAAAACACACAGACACACACACACACACACAAAAAAAAAAAAAAAAAAAAAAGGAGAGAGAGAAAAACCACACCTAAATGATTAAGATGTTAACTACTAAATAGTCTTTCTCTGGGTTACAGAACCCAGAATATCTGGTGACCTTCACATAACATCAGAATATGGAACCCACCTCCTTGTTCTTTTGTCCTGTGCATCAACTAATACAAAGCATACAAACTTCTATGAGGTTTAACGTGCAGAAAAGTAATGTTTGGCTGGGCGTAACAGCACACAACTGTAATCCCAGCAACTCAGGAGACTGAGGCAGGAGGATGGGAGGTTCAAAGCCAGCCTTGGTGAGACCCTAATTTAGCAAAAACCTGTCTCAAAACAAGATAAAAAGGTAAAAAGGGCTGAGAGTAAGGATGTTGCTCAGTGGTTAAGCACCCCTGGGTTCAACTCTAGTTCCTCCCCCCTCAAAAAAAGTAATGTTTGTTTAAAGAATTATAGAAATTAGTCCAAAGAAGTAAAAAGTAACATTTGTTTAAAGAATTATAGGAACTAGTCCAAAGAACTACAGGTCAAACATGACTGGCCAGAGAAACAAAAGGAGACATACATCCTGGGTGACAAAGGCCCCACAGAGAACAGCCCATTGTCCCACTGCTCCTCCTCTCCCTCCTTATTAAGGCTTTTTTGTGTACCTGAGTTACTTAAGATGGTCTTTGGGGAGAGAATGATTGCCCCCATCTACTCAGGGTATGGCCCTTGAATAAACTTAATTTCCTTCCCATCAGCTCCCATCCTCTGAGTATTGACTTCCAAGAAGGGAGCAGAAGGACTTTGGCCCAGTAACAAACTGACTTAGATAAGTTCATTTATGGTAAATGGCAAAAAACAATCAAAATCAGGTCCATTTGACATCAAACTCTACACTTATTCCTCCAATTTACACTGCCTCTTATAATTATTATCATTACTATGGTGTTGGGGATTGAACATCCTTTACCAGTGAGCTACATCCCCAGTCCCCTGCTAAAAAGTATTGTGATTATCTGTTTTTATTACTGCTATTAACCGTTATTAGCTATTATTAGTGAATATTTCTAGATATCCTAATTTTCAGTTTGCATAAGTTCAATACTTAAAAATCTAGGTTTTCCCAAAAGATAAACAATATAACGAGGTTTTGAGATTCTTCATTTTGCAAAAGGTCTAAGAAGATTTGATTCCTTGCAAAAGAAAACTCCCTTGGTCCATTTAACATGTGGTTTAGTCTGTGAAAAATTAATACACAAAGAACAAGAGCAAAGACAAAGAAGTGAGGAAGAATAAGATGTTGAAGGAAACATGAGTCATCTGATTTGGTTGGAATCTAAGGTATACGTAGGAAAGTATTGAAAGATAGTGTGGAAAGAAAATATGTATGTACATATGTGTGTGTGTGTGTGTGTGTGTGTGTGTGTGTGTATACCTTTCTACAAGGGTAAAGTTACCTTTCCATAATATGCAAAGTTACCTTTCTACAGCGTGCGAGCGAGCAAGCTCGCACGCGCGCGCGCGCACACACACACACACACACACACACACACAATGACTATACCTTATTAGAGCACATCTGCTTAGTCTCAGAATTACCTAATGAAAAGCACAGACACTGAACCCTGGGGATATAGCTCAGAAGTAGAGTTCCTGCCTGACATGCCTGAGACCCTAGGTTCCACCTCCCCCCCCAAAAAAACAAGAATAAACAATATAGATTTTTTAAAAATGTATTCTTATTGTTACAACTTAGATAGTTGTCAAAGGGAAAATTACAATAATTTAGTCTGATGATCTTGATTAGCTTTATTTTCTATTCTAGAATTGAACAGGATTTCATGCTATAAAAGTGGAATAAGGGGCCCGGACTGTGGTTCAGTGATTGAGCACTTGCCTCACATGTGTGAGGCACTGGGTTCGATCCTCGGCACCACATAAAGAAAAAAAAAAAGTGGAATAAGTATTCTGATGGGCTGAGCAGAAGAAGTTTGTTTTATATACAGAGAAGGCTGAGAAAAGAAGAAACAACACACAAAAAGCAAAGTGGTCACTTCAAAATTATTTCTTTATAAGGGAAGGACAGGGAGACAAAACTATAGAAAAATAACTGAATAGTTAACATCAGATTACTCAAGGTCACAACTTTTGTACAGGGAGTTAAAACAGAGGGAATTTATTTTCATGCCAACTGAAACCAGCCTGTTTGGGGAATTTGGATGTTGCCTCTCATTTCTCCTGGTTTCTTGGAAGGTCAGATAAACAACTTAGTTTCAATTTGGAACTTTGGCACGGGTGACTCTACTTTGATTGTCTGATTTGTTGCAGACTCATGTAGAAGTTTAACCCAAAACATGGCCTCCTCTAATTTTTTTTTTTTTTTTGACAACTATAAAGAGCACATAGCCAGTTGCACAACTCAACATTTTTAAATGCTTGTACCCCCACAGCCACTACCCAGAACAAAATACAGAACATTTCCAGCAGCCCCAAAGGCTAATAATCCCCCTACAAAAAAAGAAACCCATTATCCTGACTTGTGTCACCAGAGTGGGTTTATTTGTTGTTGAACTTCATATAAATAGAATGTGCTGTTTTGTGCCTTTTCCACATCACTTTATGTCAGTAAAATTCATTTATGTTGTTGCAAGTAGTAATAATGAATTTGCTGTTTCTGTGTGGTTCTTCATTCCTTGAAGATATATAATTTGGCCTTCCCTTAAGCTGTTAATAAACAATTGGGTTGTTTCCAGTTTGGGTGGTTATGAAATGAAACATTCCTAAAGAAACAATTGCAATAGAATTTCTTCAAGAAAGCTCTGGATAGACAACTTCTTCCCAGCAGGAGGTATAGAATTGAGCAGGCCTGTAAAATAAGAAAAGCAGGGGCTTATCTTATAAGGACTCTTCAGTCTCTTAAAAACAAGGCGTTGCTCCCAACTTCTGCATCTGACCTAAGAAGCTCACTACTGATAGCTTGACAAAGAACAGACTCCTGACTTCACCAATCTTCCAAGAAGGCAGTAAGATACCATCTCAGTCCAGTGGTCATAATTTCCCCACTTTACCTTAAGTGGCCTGCAGAATGTCCCCATCAATGTAATTGGCCCACCGTGTTTATTTACAATTACCTTTTTTCACTGTCTACAGAAGTTTTTACACCTCAGCCTGAGGAGAGAGCTGGGTGGTAGAGAGCTTGCTGGGCATGCTTGAGGCCCTGGGTTCCATCACCTGCACCACAAAAGTTGTTACACCTGCTTTCTTCTTTGGACCATTCATTTGAAGAAATGTGAATCTGGGCTCCTCGGCCTCGATCACTCATATCTGACTTATATCTCACTATTTTCTTATTTTCCTCTAAAGCAGAGTTCTTTTTTTGCTTGTTTTGATTTTCACTGACAGGGGCTTTATAAATAAAGCTGCAATAAACATTCTTTTACATATGTTTTAGTGAGCTAAACTATCATTTCTACCTAAAATAGAGATTCTGGGTTATAAATTATACATAAGTAGCTTTAGCTGTGTTCTATCAGAATACAGAACTTCTACCTCTATCAGAAATAGATGAGAATTCTATTTTTGTTTTTTGTTATGTTTTAGTTAGCTTTTTCAATGCTGTGACCAGAAGACCTGACAAGAAAAAAATTAAAGGAGGAAAAGCTTATTTGGGGCTCATGATTTCAGAAGCCTCAGTTCATAAATGGCCAACTGCCACAACCTGCACGGCCCTTAATTCAGAAAACCAGCAAGGGGCACTGGGGCATTAGAAAAGACAGATACATAACAAGAAAGCTGAGACAGGTGGTTCTCCATTTCCTGGTGAAGGATGAATGACCCAGAGCTAGCATAGCATGTATATTATACAGGTTTTAACTTCAAAGGGGGTTTTTGTGAGAAAGTTTCTTCAAAGATGCAGGATGAAGGAGGAAGTTCAGGGCAGTCCAATTATAATTATCAATTTGCACTCAGAATTCTTCACTCTTTGCAGGTGGTGTCTGAACTCAGGGTCAAGACTGATATTCCTGTGGCATACACAGAACCTCCTTTGAACAGGGTATCACCATAGCAACTGGGGAGTCTCAACTCCTGCTTTTGCACGAGGTGTTAGCACATTTGTGGTCCTGTCCCCAGACAATCAGAGACCCTGATTCAAATCAACACTCCCAACAACCGCTCTATTGCTCTGGGCCTAAGGTGAAGCAGAACATCACATCATGGCAGAAGGACGTAGAGGAGGAAAGCAGCTAGGGACATGGTAATCAGGAAGCTCACTGGGGACAAAATACCTGAAAGGCACACCCGCAATGACCCTCTTCCTACAGCCACACCCCACTCACCTAGCATTACCACCCAGTTAATCCCTATCAGTGAATTAATATATCCATTAGGTTAAGCTTCTAAACCCTCCTGCATAGGAGCTTTGGGGAACACCTGACATCCAAATCATAACACTTCCCATCTTCCCCAGTACTTGTTATTATCAGTCTTTTTCATTTTAACCATCCTGGAAGAGGTGAAGTGGTATCTTACTCTGATATGGGGTATTTTTATTTTGTTTGGGGGGGTTTGTCTGTTCAGTTGACTGGTTGGTTTTCTGTTGTCATCATTGTTTTTTTGAGACCAGGACTCATTGTGCTGCCCAGACTGACCTTGAACTCCTGGGCTCAAAGTGATTGCCCAGCTTCAGCCTCCCACACAGCTGGGAACTAGAGATGGGTGCCACTGTACTCCACTGCATTCTGGTTTTGATTTACATTTTCCTAACCATGTTTCTTGTGCTTGTTTTCATTAGGTAGCATCATCTTTTGCAAAGAGCCTGTTCACAGAAGGCTGATTTAACCCACACTTTCCTAAAGATATAAAGGTGTGGGCTACTTCATGCAGCACAGAGAAACCCCTCCCCCATCACATCGTCTTTAAATAGCATTGTTCTTTTCTCTTCAAAGAGTTGCTTCATTTTCCCCTCTTTTTTATATTCCCACGAAGATAAAGTAAAATATAAAATCTTCTTAACTTGTCCCCCACATTTACTAAAAAGTCTCTGGTTTCCCACTCTACAATCTTGCTCAGCAAAACAAAACTTAGTCTATACCTGCTAAGTCTTAAGCTGGTGGGGCAGGGTGGGGGTGTTCAATACTTCTCCTTGACACCAAGTGTTAACCCTGCTAGACTTTAAAATCCTCCCTTCAACCTCTGATTATCTCATATTATGAGTTAATTTGCTCATAATTTACAATTTTCTACCTGTTCTCAGTAGTAGCAATTTCTTTTTTTTTTTCTTTTTTCTCTTATGTTATTAAATAAAAACTACATAACACCACTGTTTTAGACTAAGCTCCTGCACTAGGCCCCAACAGACCAGGCTAAGAATCAAAATGGACTCACTCACACTAAAGTTCCACATCATCAAAATAAAACTAAGCTGTTGATCCACCTGAGAAATCAGGATTAGAGTGATGATAACAGCCAATTTCTCAAACAGGCCGATTTCAATTAGCATGATAGCGAAGTTCCCTCTGCCTTAATTCTTACACCAAAAAAAAGTAACCTAAAGTAAACTGAAGTAACCAGATGTTTTTCTATTGTTCTGTGTTCCTGTCCCTGCTTTACAAAGAAAGTGACTGTATTGCTTGGGATTGGCCACAGGGCCTGTGTGCATGCCAGTCAAGTGCTCTACCACTAAGCTACACTACCATCCACAGCTGTTTTTTTCCTTGATATGGGATCTTGCTATGTCACCCAAGCTGGTTTTGAACTCATCAGCTCAAGTGATCCTCCTGCCCCAGTCTCTCAATTAGCTGAGACTACAGGCTTGTGCCATCACTCCCAGTCTAAGGAAAGGAACTTTGGAAATGACCAATTCCTTTTTTTGCTTTTTTGTTTCTTCTTTCTTCAACCCTTCTTTATTAAAAAAAAAAAAAAAAAAATCAACATTCTTTGCTCAGTCCTTATTTTCTTTCATGGAATAAAACATTGTCCAATTCTCAAATGGAATATAATACCAAGAAGGATCACAGTGAATAGTTGTTGTTGTTGTTGTTGTTGGGTTTTGTTTTTATTTTTGTTTTTGGTGTGTGTGTTACTAGGGATTGAACCAGGGGTACTCTACCACCACGCTATACTCCAGTCCTTTTTAAATTTTTTTTTTCAAAAGCATAGATAGAGGTTTATTTAGAAAAGTAGATACAAATTCAAGGAAAAATGGGGACAAACTCAAGAGAGATACCTTTGGGGTAAAGCAAGGAATACACACTCAAGTGAGAACACAGGCTATCTCCAGAAGGACAGACAGCCACCCTTCTTTATTTGTATTTTGAGGCAAGGTCCAGCTAAGTTTCTGAGAGTGGCAACAAAATTGTGATCCTCCTGCCTCAGCCTCTGAGTAGCTGAGATTCCAGTTGTACGCCATCATACCCAGCTAAATTGTTGTAAATTTTTGTCCTTTGGCACTATCAAATCCCCAGTGCCTAGAAAGGGTGTGTGGCACATGGTGGGTGTTCAGTAAATATTTGCTGAATAAAGCAAGGAAAGATTGAAAAGAAAATACTGAGGACATCATAATCATGCCTCGAACACCCAATCCCTTCTGTTGGAAACCACTGGCATTTCAGGCTGAGTATCCCAACTGCACAGCAAAATCCTAGCATGGCCAGGAAGCCCAATTCCACTCTCCATGCTGGGACAGGCAGCTCTGGCTACCTTATTCAACCACACAATCCTACTTCAGGCCACTGTACTGCAACCCAATTTCAGTCAATGAGATTAGGGCAATACTGACTAAGGAATTCTAGAAAAGAGGTTTTCTTGATCTTTTGAAGACTTCCTGGAAACCATCTTCTCTCCCTATCATATCACCACCCCCACCCCCACCCTCACCCCCACCCCCACCCCCACCCCCACCCCAAGAGGAAAAAAGGCAGGTAACGCAGGCATTATCAGCAGCCACCTCATAACAGAAGAGGGAGTCAGTGTGAGGATGCCATTCTAGAAGACAGAAAAGAAGGAATCTGGGCCCCTGGTGACTGAGTGGCTGAATTGGACCAACTCTGAAGTCTGCCATTCCATTAACATACGTCAATAATTTATTTTATTAATTAACCAATTAAAGTTGGGGTTTGTGTTATTCACTACTGAACACATCAGTTTGGTTGTATTGAAAGAAAGGAACAGAAAGAAAGAGCATTTGGTCTAGTAAGAGGAGCAGGGAGAGTAAAGGTAGACAGGAGGAAAACAGCCCGACTCCCAGAGGAAATGCAGGCAGTGTAACATCTGGAGCTTAGGAGAGGAGGAATGAGGCTGAAGAGGTAAGTAGGGGTCGGAATAGGGAGCTGCATGGTGACAGGCTAAAACACACTGCCTGTATGGGGGTAACGTGGAATTGGGGAGCAGGACAATGACTTGCTTCAATTTGTATTTTAGACAGGTCACTATAGGATTGGAAATGGGTGAGACTGAAGACTGGCTTGTGGCCAGGAAAGAAATGTGCAAACCTGAAAGACATTGAGGGTAGGGAGGTAGACAATGGGTTAAAATGAAGAAAGAGAGAGACAGATTTCAGGAGGTTAAATCCATATGGCTAAGTCAGCTGTAAAACATGAAGAGCAAAGGAGGGTGAGGAGTCAGGGCTCTGCCTACCTTTCTAGCTTGGTTCCTCACAATCAGTGGCACCATTTGCAGACACAGAAAATACAGATGGAGTTTTTTTGTTGTTGTTTTTTTTTTTTTTTTTTTTTTTGACATGTTGAGTTTCAGGGGCTGTGGGATGTGCAAGGGTTGTTTGGTGGGTGTAATAATGTCCCACATGGTGCTTTTGGACTATTTGACTATGAGGGGGGGTACAGACTTATTACCATATAACCTGCAAGTCAGAAGTGTGACAGAGGGCTCCCTGGGCTAACATCAAGGTGTTTGGGGGTTTGATTTGTTGTTGTTGTTATTTTTATTGTTGTTGTTTGGTACTGGGTTGAACCCAGGATCACTTCACCATTAAGCTATACTCCCATTTTTTTAATTTTTTATTTCGAGAAAAAGTCTCAAGTTACTGAGGCTGACCTCAAACTTGCAAATCTTCTTGCCTCAGTTCCCAAGTAGCTGGGATTACTTGTGTGCATGACCATACCCAGTGAGACTGTCTGAGTTCCTAGGCTCCTGGCCCCTCTCCTCCATTCTCAAAACTAGCAACTCTCAGACAGGTTTCCTCTCATCTTTTAAAAGATTCACGGGATTAGGTTGGGCCACCTGGATAATGCACCTCAAGGTCCTTAACTTTGATCACATTTGCAAAAATCCTGGAAGCTTGATGTATCCACAAATTCTGGAGCTAAGGATGTGAATATCTTTGGGGCCAACTTTATGCCTACTACCACAATCACCATTTGGAATACAAAGCATAAGCAGGTTTGGGAAGGAACCCAAGTGGTTTTGGTAAACATCCAATTAATTTGCCAGGGGAAGCAGAAGTGTATGGGTGTGCTAGAGAGTAGCTGATGTACTGTGAGTATCCAGAATGCATTGCATAACTGTCGGTTTCTTTTATAAAAGGAATAGACAGAGTCACTATAGTCTAGTGAAATAGTTAAATGAGGATTAATTAATAGAATTTCTACTGCCACTTGGCAGGACACATTTGTAAAGCTGAGTTTGACAGTGTTGTTAGAAATATGAGTTCTGAAAAAAAAAAAGAAAGAAATATGAGTTCTGGTATCCTAACCCCTGCAGATAAAACAATGGCAAACTGTCTCTCAACTTTGGCAGTGGAATGAGCGTCTGCAGGCCTCCTGCACTGGGTACCCATTGACTTTGAGATGAGTAACAGCCTATGGGCTGCTGGATAGTCATTAAAGGTAGATACCTTTAATGCAGGGGATGCTTTTAAACTTTTAAAATCAGTTGCCAAGGACTAGGGTTATATATAGCTCAGTTGGTAGAGCACTTATCTAGCACATGTGAGGCACAGGATTCCATCCACAGCACCATATAAAAATAAAACAAAGGTATTGTGTCCATCTACTATAAAATCTATTTTTAAAAAGAAAAAAAAATCTATTGCCAAAATGTGATGATTAAATTTTTTACATAAAAATTCAATTTATCACTGGGTACATTGGTGCATACCTGTAATTCCAACAACTAGGGAGGCTGAGGCAGGAGGATCACAAGTTTGAGATCAAGCTCAACAACTTAGTGAGACTCTGTCTCAAAATAATATATATATTTTATATAGCTAGAAACATGGCTGAGTGGTTGAGCGTCCCTGGATTCAATTCCTGATACAAAAAAAAAAAAAAATCAAAGTTATCCCTTCTCTTGAAAAATCACAATATCTGACCTTATCAGGCCAGTGTTCCTAAATGGCAAATTTAAAGTGTGGAAGTTCCCTTCCGTTCACCATGATCACACAATTCCCTATTATCTTACATGCAGCCTTGCCCTATCTGACTCCAGTAGGCCTGCACTTGCCCCCTCCTTATTTATGTGGCTGATATCCTGGGAGTATCACCCTTGAATCAAGCTCCCATCACTGCCACGTATTGCACTTTCCAGGTGCATTTCTAGTGGCGTGTGGAAGCCCTGCCACCAGCCTACCAACTCCAAACTCTCTGGTCACCTTGTTGCACCACCTGATCACAATTTCTTCTTCTGGAGTCGGGCTTGCTGTTAACACCCTTCCTCAAAATGAGTAGCCAGTTTCCAGGTCTCACCTCCTTTAACATCTGAGTTCTCATACAGTATGTTTCTCCTCTTTTGTCTTTTTTCCCCCTCTTCTTCCTTCTAATGTGAGACAGGTAAGCCTGTGTCACATGAGGAAAGGTTAGAAAAGATCAGCCTAGACAGGGCCAGCAGGGCTAAATGGGGAGAAGGTTAAAGTTCCAGCCTGCAAGGTGCTCGAGCTCACACAGGGCTGCCTGCACCACTCCAACTAAACCAAGGCTGTTATATCACACTCTTACTTTCTTTTCTTAGCCTCTGTTATCTGCCACCTCCACCACTCCCTGTCAGCCTCCTACACACACGCACACACATGCACACGCATGCACACACCCACAGCACGTGCTTGCCAAGCAAGTACCCTCCTCCTGGCCAAGACTCCCCTTCTCCAAAGTCACCTCCTGTCCCCACCAATATTGCCAAGGATTTTTCTTTTTCTTTCCTTTTCCCTTTCTTCTTTTTTTGTAGATTCAGCTACGCTAAAACTTCTGTAGGAATAAACTTCTTGCATTCAGAAGTTGAACTTGAAATGTCAGTCATTTGAATTGAGAATCTGAAGTGAGCAAAATTGAACCCTGCTGTCTAAGTCCATTTGGGCTACTATTAGACAGCCATGCCAGGGATGATGTCACACCTGTAGTCCCAGCTACTTGGGAGGCTGAAGTGGGAGGATCACTTGAGCCAAGGAATTTTGAGGCCTGCCTGGGCAACATAGCAAGATCTCATCTCTAAATAAATCCATCTTCGGGGCTGGAGTTGTTGGATCAGTGGTAGGACACTTGCCTGGCATGTGTCTCACTTCCTGTATTTGATCCTCAGCACCACATATAAACAAATAAAGTAAAAGACCCATTGACAACTAAAAAATATTTTTTAAAAACTTAAAAAAAGGGGCTGGGGATGTGGCTCAAGCGGTAGCGCGCTCGCCTGGCATGCGTGCGGCCTGGGTTCGATCCTCAGCACCACATACATACAAAGATGTTGTGACCGCCAAATACTGAAAAAATAAATAAATAAATATTAAAATTCTCTCTCTCTCTCTCTCTCTCTCTCTCTCTCTCTCTCTCTCTCTCCCCTCTCTCTCTCACTCTCTCTTTAAAAAAAAAAAAAAAATCCATCTTCTTGCAGGTCCCAACATGGCCACAGATCCCATTCATTAGAGCCTCACCATCACAGGGAATTCAGAGTTAAAAATTTTGAGAGGACACAAACAGTTAATTGTACCTGTTATGTGTTTTAGTTATATGAAAGAGGAGTTTGCCAAACTAGATGATTAATACCAAGTCTAGTGCAGTGGGAGACATACAGTAAAACACATTTCAGAAGAGCCTCTGCACAATTGATCAAGAAGCCTCTCTCAGTCTATCTAATCTCAAGCCCAAATTATCCCAAGAGCAAAACCGTTGAGTCTCTGATTGCAGATCCTTGTTTCTCTATACTTCTATATTTCTTGTCCGAAAGCTTGCTGTTCTCACTACATACAGCCTGTTCACATCAGGCTCATGAACACGGAGGAAACAGCAGCTCTTCACTTCCTTTGCCTTGAATTATTGCTTCCTCTCTTAGCTTTCAGAATTATAATTGAATCTTATACAGGAAAATGTGTCTTCCGCACATTAGCCACATTCTACATGCCTATATTTAGAACATCCCCCTCTTCTCTATTACCAATAATGTCTATGGTTCCTAGGTTTTGAAAAAAAGAGACATGCTAAAAGAATTGGCAGTGGTGCTTCTGTTTTAGTAATGGTAAGGGTGCTGGGATTTAGCTTAATTAGCAACAACACAGCAACATTAAAGAAAAATGTTAAAATAATAGCAATAAAATCAAAATCATCCCATCCTCCCATACTATTTCCGATTTTTTCATTTAGCTTCATTGAGTGTCTATATTACATATATTATTATATACTCTTATGATCTTATTATTGTAGTATGATGGGACAATCAAAACATCAGTACCTAGTTGTGGGTGCATAATTCTTGGTAAGGTTGCCATCATTCACATCTAGTTTGTCTTTTGTAGCTCTGGTGATTGGGCCCAGGGTCTCATGCATGGTAGGCAAGCACTCGACCACTGAGCCATATTCCAAAGTCTAATTAAAACTTTCACATCAAGTCTTAATTAGATTTATTCATTTATCAATGCAATGTTAATGTCTGTGTTGACTGATAAAATGCATGGATTAGAATCTTAAAATACCATTCCTCAAGATTCTAAACATAGAATATAACCTTTAGCAAAATGCATGAATTTAAAGCTTAAAATACTGTTCCTCTAGATTCTAAACAAAGAATATAACCTTTAACTCTTTGCTTCCAAACTCCTATAGAAAGCTCAGCCTTGAAGAATTGCAAATATTACTTCATATTTTACTTCTTATCAAACAAGTGCCAGAGTATTGATCCTTTTTTTATTTTTACTTTTATTTTTGTAGTACTGGTGATTGAACCCAGAGCCTCCCACATGTTAGACAAGCACTCAACCACTGAGCTACATCCCCAGCCCTTTTTATTTTGAGACAGGGTCTTGCTAAGTTGCTGAGGTTGGCCTCAGACTTGTAATCCTCCTGCCTCAGCCTTCTGAATCACTGGGATTAGAGGCATGCACCACTCCCAGCTTGGTCCTTATTTTTGGACTGAAATCCACTGAGTTAAGCTCTTCATGTACCTCAAGGGATGCTGTTAGAATTGGTCATATCAAATCTCAAAACAAGAAATATAAATGCAGATATATATGATAACACATACAACTTGAAAAGGTCACCAAAGAAATCTAAGCAACAGCAAGATGACTGACTGGCTTTCTTTCTTTCTTTCTTCTTTTCTTCCCTCAACCCCCACCATTGTGCCAGCACACAAAGCTTGTACTCTACTACTGAGCTACACTCCAGCCCTAACTGACTATTTTTGCCTTCAGATTAGCAAAGTGTGTTCTCATCATTGATCATGAATGCATTACTAGGCAGTCACAGAATGGTTTAGTCAAGCCTAAAACAGGGAGGGAATCGCAAGAGGTATTCAGAAATCAGATCCACTCATTCTTGTGTTCAGCAATTACTGATGAAGGTCCTGTTATGTAGCAGGCACTGAGATAGATGATATAGATACAATGGTGAGCAAAATCAGACATTATCCCTGCTCTTGTGGAGATTGCAGTCTAGTGGAGCAGACAGATAATAATCAGATTAATCGGAGTTGGGTGTTCTGCCATGGAGACCACTAGGGGTCACCATATCCACTTGATCCATCTACAATAACAGACCTCCAAATTCATAGCTGGACATAGGACAGCCAAAATAAAGGCTCCTTTTCCCAGCCTCCCTTACAGCTGAGTATAGCCATGTGACTAGGGTCTGATCAGTTAGAGAACGAGTAAAAGTATGAGTAATAGTAATAAGTGCAGTCCCTGTCGTGCTCTTAGAAGGAATAGGTGTGTCCTACATTTCCTCTCCCGCCTCTCCCCACTGGCTGACATGTGGATGTGACAGTAGTCTTCCCAGAGCATGCTGGTGATGCAACAACCCAGGGACATTGGCACAACATGGCAGAAGGATCCTGGCTTCCCAAGGTAGAGCCCTCAGACAAGTCCTGGGCTGCTTAGGCCAACCTTATACTGTGAACATAAAATCAACTTCTATCTTATTATAGTCACTACCGGTTTCTGTTTCAGCTGCAGATCTATGTCCTAAATAATACATGTCCTAAAAACAAGAGAGCTCTATGAGAAGGCACAGTACGGGGCCATGGCCTATACTGGGAAGGGGTGGGGTGGTTTTCTTGAAGAATTGGGTAGATAGACATTGGTCTTGGCTGGAAGTTGGAATGAGTAAGAGCAGCCTGAGGGACCCTTGTATGAAAACTGAAGGTGACAGGGAACAAGAGCACAGGACAAGAATGCATAAGAATAA
The DNA here is from genome assembly GCF_048772815.1 of Callospermophilus lateralis. Lineage (NCBI taxonomy): Eukaryota > Metazoa > Chordata > Mammalia > Rodentia > Sciuridae > Callospermophilus > Callospermophilus lateralis. Next base: position 34,799,735 of record NC_135320.1, on the reverse strand, counting down.
TGGTGGACCGGAAGCAGAAGTGCACACCTGTAATCCCAAAAGCTCAGGAGGCTGAGGCAGGAGAATCATAAGTTCAAGACCAGCCTCAGCAGCTTAGTGAGAGCTTCAGGGCTGGGAATGTGACTCAATGATTAAGCACTTCTGGGTTCAATCCCTAGTACCAAAAAATAAATACAAAAATAATGGTGGGCACTCAAATTAGGTTTCAAGGGCTTGAAAGTCATAGCAGAGAAATGAGTCTTTCTTCTAAGACCAATGGGAAACCTTTTATTTTATTTTATTTTATTTATTTTTATTAATTTATTTTATTTTATTTTTGGTACCAGGGATTGAACCCAGGGGCACTTAACCACTGAGCCAAATCCCCAGCCCTTTTTATATTTTATTTTGAGAAAGGGTCTTATTTAGTTGCATAGGGCCTCACTAAATTGCTGAGGTTGGCTTTGAACTTGTGATCCTTCTGCCTCAGCCTCCCAACCCATGCCATTTAAATATTTTAAACAGGGTAATGAGAAGATCAGGTCTGTGTTTCGTATAAATTGCTCTAGTTGGGAGAGAGGGTTACGTTGGATCACACTGCAGAAGTCTAGAGAGAAATGACAATGCCTTGGTCTAGTGCTGCTGTCCTTGTGAGCACCAAGTCCCATACACAGGCTGTTGACCACAGACAGCATTGTGTGTGGTGGACAACATGAACTTGAACAAGCCACAACTGCACAGAGCAACAAAGTGGGTGAGTCCCATAAACACTGTGTTGGCCAAAAAGAAAGTGAAAGAACACATAAGGTATAACTCTCTTCCTGTGGTTCAAAGACAAGCAAACCCAGACGATGTCAAATCAAAAGTGCCATTAATTGTAAAATACACCGTTATTTTATGTTCTCCTAAAAAAGAAAAAAAAAATGCCACCAATTAAACCATGACAAGTTTTCAATCACAAGCACAATCCAACTTCAAATATGCTGCAGTACAGAGGCTGAGTGGGTGGCTCAGTAGTAGAGTACTTGCCTTGCATGTGCCAGGTCCTGGGTTCCATCCCCAATATTGGAGGCAGGGGAGGCTAAAATATAGAAAAGATAACTTCTTGGGTTTGATTAAAAGAAAAAAGAGGCATATCGCCCAAGATTAATACATTAGATGTTACCACTAAATATAGGAAAAGCAAAAACATCAAGAAGGACACAACAGAGCCAGGAGAGGTGGTGATCACCTGTAGTTCCAGCTACTCAGAAGGCTGAGGAAGATCACAAATTCAAGGCCAGCCTCAGCAATTTAGCAAGATCCTGTCTCAAACTTTAAAAAAGTTTTTTTCCTTTTAAAAAAAAAAAAGGACTAGGGATGTTACTCCATGGTAGAGCACTTGCCTAGCATGCCCCATACCCGGGGTTCAACCCTCCACTGTGGATAAAAGGGGATCCCATAGGAAGGGGAAGTGATTAGAGAGCAGCAGTATTAGATTGCTTAATCTAAGGAGTAGTTTGTTGTCTCGAGCTGTCCATGGGCTATGGGTGTGGACCACTGCACCCCAGACACACACATCCACCTTGTTTACTGTCCTGCTCCTTTTCTTATGTTTACTCAGGCAATTGGTCTTTGTTTTAAATATTAGAACCGTAAAGCTTTAGTTTTTAATTTCATATGCCTAAATATCCTCCTCGAATTAGAAATTAAACCATTTCTATTATTGCACCTAGTAGCCAAATGAGGGGCTAGGCCTGGCTCTGTGAACTCCCTGCCAGGGATGGATCACATGATGCAGGTGGGTCTCCCCGTCTAGCTCTGCCTCAGATCCCACATAGCACCTGAGATGGGTGTGACTCGCCAAGATGTCAATCTATCTGCTGACCACAAGACATGAGGAAGTAAGACTCCACCGTTGAAACCTTATTGCTCTCTGATGTCCCCGCTATAAAATAAAGGAAAGACAGGCTCACGCTCTCTTTCCAGCAAGGAAGCTGACCCGTAAGGTCGCAGGGCCATCCTGCCCTTGGTTTAAAAAAATAATCTCTGTGTTGTGTGATTTTTCACCACTTTCTTAGCTTGATCTTTTAAACCCAGTACCCCTCATCTGCACGGGTCGAGGGCAAGAGTTTATGATTATTCCTTAAACTGTGTGCATATGTTTTCTAGGCTGTTCTGGGTCCTCTTATGAAGGAGTTTGCCAAACATTGGCTGGAAATGTGTTGCTGATGTCTTTATGAACATTGACTCGGGTGCTTGACCACTTGGTATTCTGGAATCTTCTGTTCACCTCTCTATACCTGCTCTCCACCCTTCTCCACACCTCTCGGTGCTCCGGGAGGTTGGCCTGTGTGAATTAAGTCAGCCGGTTCCTCATCTTCCAGGTCCATGGGTACTACCGATTGAATGGGTTCCCTAAAGCTCGTGAGTTGGAAGCATTGTCCCCAGTACAACAGCACAGGTTCCCTCAAGACAACTGAACTCGGCCAGTGGAGAGTCCAGGGGGACATCTGGGGGAGAAAGCACTCTCCCTGAGGGTCACCTCCAGGTGCTCTAGTTTCAAAAGGAGGTAGAGGGTCTCTGCTTCTGCAACACAGTTCCTCTCTGTCTCCTGGTCCCTTGCAGACGGTTCCTCACCCTTGACCTTCAGGCCTGGAGCCATATGGAGCCCTCCTGCTACTTCCCCTGGGATCAGCACTACTCTGCATGGTTTCCCTACACCTGGGCCACACCTCTGTCAACATTCTCTTTATTAAAATCTCCTCAAATTATTATCATTTCAATATGTCACCTGTTTTCTATTGAGACCCCAACCCACCCAGTAACAATATATCAGGAACTACAGACGTGGACCCCACGCCTGGCTTGGCATGGGCCTTTACGGTAGCCTTTCATCTGTTCCCTGCATGTTTTTTTCTTTTTTTAAATATTTATTTTTTAGTTGTGGTTGGACACAATACCTTTATTTTATTTAATTATTTTTATGTGGTGCTGAGGATCGAACCCAGGGCCTCGCACTTGCTAGGTAAGCGCTCTACCACTGAGCCACAACCCCAGCCCCTTCCCTGCATGTTTTTATATTTGCGTGATGGTAATGGCAGCAACTCCTCTTTGCTGTCTCATCATTGCTTGGTTCACTTTGCCTCTCTTCTAAGTTCTGGACTCACAGGCTTGTGAGCGCCCCTGAAGACAAGGCCCGAGTGTTTTTCTGTTTGTGTCCTCTGCATCCAGCACAGCACTAGGCACAGAATAGAACGTTTTGAGTGAATGGAGAATGATGTCTACCATGGATTCCAGTTTTCAAGGAACAAAGATCATCACACAATGCTCTACCAACCTGGGCACTGCCCCTTCACATGGAAACCCCAGCAAAAAAGCTGTCTAAAACAAGCATCTCACATCAATCAGGCTGTATAACGTGAATCAAAAATTAGAAATGAACCCAAGACCTCACTTTCCATTTCGAAGTAAATTTCTGTTCATAAAGAATAGTGGATTAGTAGGAAGAGAGAAGGAATCTGTCAGCTTGACAGGCCACTGACAACTCAGCTGAAACATATGAGACAGAAACTATTTTTCTTCTGTGCATTAAAAGTAAGTTAATGTGGTTAATTCATTAATGTTTAAGTGGGATCATTTGCCCAGAGAAAAAAAATTGCTCATTTTTGAATTTTTGAAGGAGAGAATTATAAGACATCGTACATCTGTGAGCTACCCAGCTCTTCATTGCCCTTAGCCGAGGTCTGTTTGCTCTGCTACATCCCCAGACACACACCTTGTTTACTGTCCTGCTCCTTATGTTTACTCAGGCAATTGGTCTTTGTTTTAAGCATTAGAATGGTAAAGCTTTTGTTTTTAATTTCATATGCCTAAATATCTTCCTCAAATTAGAAATTAAACCATTTCTAATATCTCTATTACATCTTATTAAAGACAGTTTAGAACATGCATTGTGTCAACCAGCTGTGAGGAAACTGGAGCATTAATGCATTACAGGAAACAGTGTGAATTCATCCATCTTGTCTTTCCATGACTGACTTATTTCATGTAGCAAATGTCCTCAAGTTTCATCCACATTGTAGCATATGGTGTCTTTCCTTTATAGGGCTGAATAATACTCCATTGCATTAGCTTGGGGATGCGACTCAGTGGTAGAGTGCTTGAATATGTAAGGCCCTGGATTTAATTCCCAGCACCACAAAAAAAAAAGAAGAAAGGAGAAAGAGGGGGAAAAGGAGGAAGAGGAGGAAAAAGAAGGACAAGGGACAGGGGAAGAGAAAGGAGGAGGAGGAGGAGGAAGAAGAAGAACAGGAGGAGAAGAAAAAACATAATATTCATGTTATGGTTTAGATATTAAGTGTCTCTCTAAAGTTCATGTGCAAGAGAATGCAAGAAAGCTTAGAGGTGAAATGATTGAGTTATGAGAGCCTTAACCTAAATCCCCTGCTAGGGATTAACTGGATGGTAACTGTAGGCAGGTAAGATGTGGCTGGAGGAGGCGGGTCACTGGGGACATGGCTTTGAAGTATATATTTTGTCCATGAGGGAATCTCTCTCTCTCTCTCTCTCTCTCTCTCCTTCCCGGTGTGCCATGTGCCAATGTCCCAGCATCTGCCACACATTTCTGCCATGATGTTCTGCCTCACCTCAAGCCCCAAGGAATATAATCAGCCATCTATGGACTGCGACCTCTAAATCCGTGAGCCCCAAATAAAATTTTCCTTCTTTAAAATTGTTCTCATCAAGTCTCTTCATCACAGTGGCAAAAAAGTTGACGAAAACAGTGTATATGACACATTTTGTTTATCCACTCATCCATTAATGGACATTTTCTTCCTCCTCTTGGCTATTGTGAAAAGTGCTTCTATGAACATGGGTATGCAAATGTTTCTTTGAGGTGCTCATTTAATATTTTTAATATGTACACAAACATGGGATTGATGGGTTTTATAATAATTATTTTTATTTATTTATTTTAGTTTTCTTTTTGTGTTGCAGAAGATTGAACCCAGGGCACCACACATGCCAGGCAAGTATTTCTCCACTGAGCTATTCCCCAGCCCTTTAAGGCCAAGTTCATTGTCATGAAAATTTTTGAGGAAACCTCGTATTATTTTCCAAAGTTGTGTTACCATTTTACAATCCTCCTAACAGTGCACACAAAAAAATCTAATTTCTCTACATAATTGTCAACACCTGTTATTTCCTAGGTTTTATACTAATCCTAATGGGTGTGCAATACTATCTCTTGTGGTTTTGATTCACGTTTCTCTGATTACTGGTGATGTTAAGCATCTTTTCTTATGCTTCTGGCTACTTGTATACCACCTTTATAGAAATGTCTATTCAAACCTTTTGTCCATTTTTTAACCTTGTTATTTGGTCATTTTTGGCTCAACTATAGGTATTCTATGTGTACTCTGAATATTAACTCCTTATCAGATAAATAATTTGCAAGTATTTTCTCTTATTCCACAGGTTGCCTTTGCACTCTGCTTATAATTTCTGGTGCACAGAAATGCTTAACTTGGATGTCATCCCATTCGTATGGTTGTATACAAAGTATACATGAATTTATCCAAAGAGCAATTATGCTGTAAAACCTAACACTGAAAGAAAACATACAAAGCTAATATCTAAGTAATATTTTTTTTATTTTTGTATTAATTTTTTTATTTATATATGACAGCAGAATGCATTATAATTCTTATTACACATAAGCACAATTTTTCATATCTCTGATTGTATACAAAGTATATTCACACCAGTTTGTATCTTTATACACGTACTTTGTCTTTATACAATGTACTTTATACATTATTGGATAATAATGTCCTAAGTAATATTTTTTATAAGTCCTTAATTTCATATAAACAATAAAAGACCATAAATTAAAAAAAACATACAACAATGATGTCTGGTTATTTTATAAATATCTTTGGAGTGGTGTTACTAATGAAAAGATGATATCTGAGTCAGACATTCAATGATCCATTTTGGATCATTCAGAACAGGGCCAGAGAGAAAGGGCCTGTATTCTTAAAGTTCCACATTGGTCCTAGATGAGAAAAATAAACTTCTATCTGATCAAAGGGTTTCTTGTATGGGGCCTTATAACACTGGTCAAGGATGGACTCTTTGATGAAGTTATATCTGAGCACAAAATCAAATGAAAGAAAAGAATATATTGCACAGATATCTGGGGAGGGGGCAGTATATTCCATGATTAGGGAAAGATGATTGAAAAGGCCTGAACATATTAGAGCTAAACATATTAGAGAAGAGGGTAAAAGATTGTATAGCTAGAACCAAATGAAAGATGCTGAGAGAAATAGGTCATGAAGTTATAAAGGTAAACTTTTGTGAGTAGATGATGTCCAGTTTTGTGGGCCAGATTGAGAGATTTAATTCTAAGGGTGCTGGGATACACCATTGGAAGGTTTGGGAAATGACAGGCAAGGGTAAAAAAGATGTCAACAAAGTGGTGTTGTGGTTTGGATCTAGAATGTCCTCCAAAAAGCTCACCTTAAAGCAATGCAGCAATGTTCTAAGGTCAAATGATTAGATATCGAGGGCTCTAACCTCATCAACGGATTACTCTATTTGATGGATTAATAATTTGAATGGATTAATGGAATAGTGGGAACAGTAGGCAGGTGGGATGTGACTGTAGGAAATAGCACAACCGAAGTTTTGAGGTGCAACTCAATTCTCCATTTCTACCAGTAGGTGAGATGGGAGTTTCTCCACTTCTGCTGGCCAGTTGGGTCTGCATTAGGTTGCAGGGCTCTGCAGCCAGAAATGTTGCAGCTCATAATGGCAAGTCATGCCCCCCAGTGTTACAGCAGACCCAGCAGCTCACCATAAATTTCTTCTTCTTTCTGTGTTCTTGTCTCCTGCATTTGGAGAATGAAACCCACCAACCAGGTGAGTGAGTGTCAAAGTAGAATTTATTGGGGAATGGAAACAGGGGAAAGACTTCTGGCAGTGCAAGAGGGGACCCAATAGCAGGTTTTCGCCCACCAAATGGGCTACTCTAGGGGTTCACATAGCACTTGGGTTACTGCTATTGATCCAAACTTATGCTAATTAGGGTTTGGAAAAGTAATAACACTATTGGTTAGCCCTGAATCCCATTCAGTTTTGCCTTAGTTCCATTTTCTCCCAAGTGGGAGGTTGAATTACACAGGATCAGAGGGGGTGTCTGAAGCTGCAGTCTGTGTGGAGTGTGCTTCTGTATCAGGAGGCATCCACGCGGTGTGCAGACCAAGCTGAGGTTGGGTGACAGATTGGCTTGCCCCAGCTCACCTCAGGACTCAGGCCCACACCGGCATGGTGGGATTTCCAGCTTGCTGTGGCTGCCATTCTGCCTCTTCACGGCTCCCTTACAAACACACTTCCCAGCAGGAACCAGTGAGCTGGCTGCACTGCTAGACAGCCAGAGAGCCATGTCAGTAGACCACTGGGGACATGGCCTGAGAGACTATAGATGACCCTGGTCCCTTCCCCACCACCCTTCTCTGCTTCCTGGCTGCCATGGGTTGAACAGCTTTCCTCCACCATGCCCTTCTACCATAATATTTCTGCAGTGAAACCATGGACTGAGACCTCCAAAATCATGAGCCAAAATGAATCTTTTCTTGTTTAGGTTTTTCTTGACAGTTATTTTGGTCACAGTGCTGAGGATATGGCATGGGTTAGAGGTTGTGGTGGATAAGATATATAGAAAAGATAAAGAGAAGCAAGACTCAAGCCCAGGGCTAGGGTTCAAGAGTGGAACTGCCTAGCAAGGCAGCACTGTCCCCTGCCTTACTCCAATGCCTCTCCCCCTCATTTTTTATCTTCCAGCTATATTTGGAAAGCTAGATGAGAAATTAGCGTGGAGTCAGACTGTTGGACCCAACACCAGCTCCAACACTCACTAGGTGGAATGGTTTGGATCTGAAATTCCTCCAATAGCTCATGTGTTGAAGGTAGGTGGCCCAGCTCAGATATGCTCAGAGGTGGGACTTTGGAGAAATTATTGGATCATAGCTGAATGGGCTACTAGGAGATGGAGTCCAGCTGGACAAAGTAAGTTACTGGGTGTGACTTTGAAGGGTATACTTTAACTCTGGACCCTCCTCCCCCTGGTTCCCTCTCTCTGCTTCCTGGCTGCCACGAGATGAGCAATCTCCTCTACCCTTTGCTCTTGCTGCCACTATGTTCTGACTCACCTCAGAACCAAAGCAATGGAATCAGCCAAACCTGGACTGAAACCTGAGACAAAATAAATCTTTCCTCCTCCAAGTTAATTTTCTCAGGTATTTGTCAAAGTCCCATAAAGCTAACACACTAGATACATAACTTGGAATTTTAATTTAATACTTTAATTTTCTGTGCTCATCTTCTCCCATCTTTAAAATCAGGATACTAATATCTATATCTTAGATTATTGTGAGAATTAAATGCAAAATGTCTAGAAAAGTACCCAGTACCTAACGTGATCAGCATCATTAACTGCTACCTAGTAGTATCATAACTATCATAACTCGGCATTTTCAACATCCTGACTATCGTCTCAGTTCTAATCCTTGACACCAGCTCTTTCCTATGCCTGAAAAATACTATGTTAAATTAATTCCAAGCACATCGCCCAATTCTCAGCCCCAATATTACTCCTCCAGCAGCCCTTTCTAATGCCCAGAGATGACATCTTGTCTCCTCCACACCACTCAATACTTCCCCTCCAATAATGACCCTCATCTTGTACAATAGTCACATATTTGTTTTTCCCTCTAGATTAAAAACTCCATGAAGGGAGGAATTGTGATTAATTTCACTAATATTAGTGAAATTCCCCAAGGTAGAGAAGGTAGTGACCAAGCCCAGAGCCACATTATAAGTTTACAGGCCCAATTTTGCCTTTGTAGACAATTTTCCTCCACTGAAAATTTTTTAAATTATATTTTATAACTACCTTGGTATAATGATGAATATAATCCCAACCAAATATGTTATTATATATTTGGGGGGGTGGACCCTGTTTTCGGATGGTGTTTTGCTCTTGCTGTGTTGTCCAGGCTGCTCTTAAACTCCTGGGCTCAAATGATAATCCCACCTCAGTCTCTCAAGGGGTTGGGATTACAGTTCTGTACCACTATAACTGACTTATTATACTTATTAGATTTTTTACATTGTGATTATTAAGAGAAATTAAAATTAAAACATTTTTGAGAAAATGAGGCACTGAACCTACTGTGACTAATAGATAAGTTGACCTGTAAGCATCAGTAATAAAAGAGTTAAAATTAGGGCTGGGGGTAAGCTCAATGGTACAGTGCTCAGCAGGATTCAATCCTAATACTGCAAAAATAAAAGAGTTGGGGGGCAAGGAGATTCAAAGCAATGAGGAACACGAGAATGGGGAAGGGGCTACAATCTGAAATTAGACTGACTTTTGGGATAGGGTAGCAATGTAGCTATGAAACAACTGTATTGCAAAAATAGATAAATAAATAAAGCTCTGACTCCAACTCATTAAACCAACAGCTGGAAAGTCCAGAGTGCAGGGCAGGATCCAAGCTTGGTTGATTCAACAACTTGACAGTATCTGCAATTCAGGTTCTTGTTCTTCTGCACTCACCACTCCTCTGTCCAGAGCATCTGCTTCATGCCAAGGCTAACCCCTTTTGTGGTCATCAAACAAGTGTCAGCAGAAACATTACAGAAGCTGTAACTTCCCTCCTGGTTTACATCCAGTGAGACAGCCCGGGAATTTTAGGCCTTTCCTTCTGATCAGTCAGCTTTAGTAATGTGTCTAAACTGAACAATGATGGACTCTTGGAAATACCCGACACTGGCTGTCCTGGCAAACCAAAATCCACCCTAGAGTAGAAATGTGGTACAACTAGGGAACAGGAAATGTCTAATAACTCATTCTACAACTCCTGAACCCCCTCACCACATCATGTGTATAAAAAGGTAATAGGGGGCTGGGGCTTGGGCTCAGTGGTAGAGTGCTTGCCTAGCACATGTGAGGCACTGGGTTCGATCCTAAGCACCACATAAAAATAAATAAAGGTATTATGTCTATGTACAACTAAAAAAATTTTTAAAAAATAAAAGGTAAAAGGGCTAGTGTGATGCACACGCCTGTAATCCCAGCAACTTGGGAGGCTAGGGTAGAAGGATAAGTCCAAAGCCAACCTCAAAGACTTTATCACAAAATTAAAAATAAAAAAGGGCTGGGCACATAACTCAGTGACAGAACACCTCTGGGTTCAATCCCCAGTATCACCAAAAAAAAAAAAAAAAAATCAAAGGAACTTCTGATGCAAGGATGAATCAACTTAAAGGACACGATTTGGGGCTGGGGATGTGGCTCAAATGGTAGCGCGCTCGCCTAGCATGCGTGAGGCACTGGGTTCGATTCTCAGCACCACATAAAAATAAAATAAAGTTATTGTGTCCACCTAAAACTAAAAAATAAATATTTAAAAAAAGGGTGAAAAGGAAGTAGCATCTGAGCTGAGAAACATCAACATCAATTATAGAGACGGAGGCTGGGTAGAGTGGAGTGGAGCTGAGGCAGAAGGAACTGTGCAGGCAAAGGTCCTGAAGAGGGAAGAAGAATGGCACATTCTAGAGCAGAGAGTGAGGGAGGGTATCGGGAGAAGGGATTGAAAGGGAAAAAGCAGAAAGACTGGAAAGCCCTCCAACACTTCCAACAGATGCAGATGCAGGAAGGTCACCAAGGAGAGCATGGCGTCATCCAGGGCAGCATGGCTGGGGATCTGCCCCAGAGCAGCAGCAGACAAATGGGGAGATGGAGTCAATGGATTCAAGAGGTTTCACTGTCTGTGGGGGGAGGAAAAAATTCAGTGACAAGTAATATTAACCATGCCTTTTTATTTTCTGTATTTCTAATGCTTTGATATCAGGGGTCTTGCTATCCCCGAAGAAACTGTTCCTCCCAGGGCTAGCTAATCCTTAGAGACTATAATAAACCACCTATGAGGACACCTTTCCCATGGAAACCAGCTGATCCAGAGCACGTGCACTGGCAACCTCCTCCTCTGTGAGGCTCTCACACTCTGGACCACCTGTCCAGAGACCAGGTCCAAGTCAGCCAGGAGCAGCCCCTAGGCCCCAGAGCCTGCTGAAATGATTCAAACCAGCCAATCCTAAACCTACCAACCCTGCTCGCCTGTTCCTTTTCATAGACAACAAAATAAAAGCTCTTGCCCACATTCCTCCTCTCTGTCAACCTCCAGACAGCCCCAGTGCGTCCCTGCATGCACCTGGGAGCTCTGGGCAGGGCATCATGCCAACAGCTCTCAACTGTTTCTAGAGCTCCATAATGATAAAAAGTCTTCCTTCTAGACAGTCACTCCTGTGTCCTCCTCTTCCCACACCTGATTAACAGATTCCAGGTCCTCTTAAAATAAGAACACCACTTTTGAAAAATAAAAATATACTCAATTTATTCTAATTGAGACGAGGGTGGTGTGTGATGGTAAAATTCAAACAAAAGAGTTTTTCTTCAGTATGCCCAGCAATGGCTTCTGCAACACATCTGTATCGGCCCTAAAACAAGGGGGAAAAAATACAAATTAAAATGTTAAATGTTGCTATTTTTAAATATATTTTTAGTTGCAGCTGGACACATTATTTGCTGAGTACCGAACCCAGCATCTCTCATGTGCTAGGCAAGCGCTGTACCGCTGAGCCACAACCCCAGCCCCAAATGCTGCTCTTTTTAAAGAATTTTTATTGTCAGTACTGCAATTGAACCTGGACTGAGACTGACCTCAAATTTGTGATCCTCCTACCTCAGCCTCTTGAGTAGCTGGAATTACAGTCATGTGCCACAGCACCTGGCTTTAAAAAGAACTTCCTTAATGCCACATAATTAAATTGTTTATATATTCTTCTAGTGGTAGGAGCTGAACCCAAGCCTCATGCATGCTAGGCAAGTTTTCTACCACTGAGCTATATTCCCAACCCAGTTATAATTTTTTCAGTTTTCAAATGACATGAAATATTACATGCCTTTGAATTCAATGATTATAGATTCCATTTATTTCCCAATTAAAAGATGAGGAGTTGGGGGTGGTGGCACATGCCTATAATCCTAGCAACTCAGGAGGCTGAGGCAGGAGGATTGCAAGTTCAAGGCTAGCCTTGACAACTTAGGGATACCCTATATCAAAATTAAAAAAAAAAAAAAAACAATTTAAATGAGCCTGGATGTAGCTCAATGGTAAAATATCTCTGAGTTTGATCCCTAGTACAAAAAAGAAAAAAGAAAAAACAGAGGACTTCTATAATTCTTAGAAAATAGCCTATAAGTTTCTCAGATATTATGCTTTTTTAACAAAACATCTAAAGAATATGCTTTAATAAAGTTTACTTTTAAATAGTTTCCAGAAGTGAAATATATAAAATTTCATTGCCAGTTATATGATACAAATATCAAAAATTACATTGGTATTCATTGAGGCAGTAGTTATTTTTAGAAAGGTCTGGACATTCAAGTTAAGTTCCAAAGAAAATTTTTAAACAAAAATAAGCCTATAAGTTATGTGATTTCTATTCTTCTAAACAATTTATATAATTAGTACATTGCATGAGTAGTTATACATTATTACTGACTTATATACAGTGATTGAACAGTGCTTTCATATGAAGACCTTTCAACAGATTAATAAAATGAGCATTCTCATTACTTCTAGCGGAAAAATGACAAAAAAAGAGCTAATCACATGTGCAATTTTTCCATATTCTACAGAAGGAAGAAATACCTATAACTAAAATTTTTAAACAATTTAATCTTGAATCACTATTTTTAGAGGTTGTAAATTACTTCTTTCAAAATCTTAACACATCTATTACTGCAAAAGGTTAAGAACATACAAAATAAATTTTGAAGAATACCTTAATAAATAGTATTCCCCTGAAGGAAAACGGTATTGTTGTATTCACAGTCTCTGCAAACATAATGCAAAATACATCATTATTAGGTGATCTTTCTTTTCTTTCTTTCTTTTTTTAATTGTATGGAACATCCCTTTATAGACAACACCGGCTACTGGCAGAGGCAGTCTCAAGTAAACTAGAGAAATAATAGATCTTACACCCTGACTAGTACTCTCCTGTGGCTTCTTCAGCCCCACAGAGCCTCTCTCTTAGGGGATGCAAACTTTTAAGATGAACTGATCTCAAAAATGAATGAATGAATGAATGAAAATATGCATTATCTCAGATTATATATGTACATATTTAATTGTAGTTTTCAAAAATATCGTTGCACCTTTACCTGGATGTAATAGAGAAAACTTTTCCTAAGGGTGGGAGAGATATTCCAAAGGCAGCCAGACAACTGAAGCTCCTCTTATCACAGCACTGAGAAGCCTGACTAAGGTCAATAGACACAAGGAGGGTTTGGGAGAGGGTAAACAGAAAGAAATTCAGTAAGAGGCACCAAAAACACAGAGTGAAGGAATCACTCCTGGTTCTTCTCTAGCACAGTAAGGTAACTGTTGGGCAAAACAACCTATGATATATTTCAAAATGACTGGTAAGTACATAATTCCCAATGCACAAAAATGATTCATGGTTGAAGAGATAGAAATGCTTATTACCCTGATTTGAGTAATAAACATTGTATACATGCATTGACTTACCATAATATACCCATAAAAATGTACAAATTTAAAAATAAAATACAATTTTAAAAATAGAAGTTTTAAATAGTTTCTGATTAAATCACAGCCATAATCCTGGCCCTGAACAAGCCATGAAGCACAGCCAGAACTGGAGGAAAAACCACATTCTGCCATTCTAGTCAGACAGAGGAAACTGTTGAAGGGGGTAGAGGCAGGGAGTAAGAATGGAAAGAAAGAAATATTTTGAATGTTAAACCAAAGATATAGTTTTCAGTTTTGATTTGGTGGTGTGGGGGACTGAATCCAGGGGCACTTTACCACTGAACTACATTCCCAGATCTTTTCATTTTTTATTTAAGACAGAGTCTCCCTGTGTTGCTAACTTGGGATCCTCCTGTCTCAGCGGCCCAAGTTACTGAGATGACAGGTGTGTACCACTGCATCCAGCCAAAAATCTTCTTTAAATAATAGTCAAATGTACAATTAAAATAGTTATTGTTCTCAGAATTGGCTACAGATAATACTTAAAGGCAGATAAATAGTTATGCCTGCATGCATACATCTGTTCTCATAAATATTTCTACTTCTGGGAGTATCTTTATTAAGAGTGTAACACAGTGAGATGCTTCTTAAGCTCAGTGAAGGGATTGTATCTTCTTAATCTTTTTTAATTTTTTTTAGTTATACATGGGCACAATATCTTTATTTTGTTTATTTATTTTTATGTGGTGCTGAGGATCAAACCCAGGGTTTCACACGTGCGAGGCAGGCGCTCTACCGCTGAGCAACAACCCCAGCCCCCTTCTTAATCTTATATCTTTCATTCAAGGACAATTCAATTTAAAAATCTAATAGTCAATAAATATTTATTGAAAGCCTACTATATGCCAGGAACTAGGGAGATAATGGCTACTATAACAACATCCTTTTCCTCAAAGAGCTAAAAACTACTGGGGATATAGACAAATAAAGAAACTCTTCCAAGTACAATAAGCAATGAAAAAGATACAGTAAGGATAAAGGTGGCAAAGCATTTTTGGAAAGAAATATGGTTCTGGAGCAAGGCTGTCTGAGTTTGGTTGTATTTTTTCACACATAGTAACTTTATTTGTAATAGCCAAAATCATAATTAATTCAACAATGCATTTATCCACTCATCAACTGGTGAGTGGATAGATGAATTTAGGTACATCCACACAATGCAATAGAAGGAAGCATATACAATAGCGTCAATGAATCTCAGAGTTATTATGCTCAGGGAAAAAAGTCAGACAAAGAAGAACACATGCTGTATGAATTTGTGTATATGAACTATAGAAAATGAAATCTACTATACAGTAATTGAAAGTAGGGGGCTAGTGATGTAGCTCAGTAGTGAAGCACCTGTCTATCATACAGTAGACCCAGGGTTCAAGCTCCAGGACCATAAAAAACAAAAACCCAAATGGGGGCGGGGGTTATTACACCAGAACATTAATCTACTTAGACATCCCATGATCTCTAATTCCTGAAAAGTACATGCTCCCCCTTCTCTATTTTTGCATATCAAATCTCTGCCCACCCTTCATGGTCCAACTCAAAACTATATCATTGAGACTCCTCTTCTGAATTCTCATGATATGCCAAATGTACTTGCTTTATTAACTTGAGTATTGATCAGATATGTACGAATGTGTGATTGTCACATACATAAGAAGTGCCTCTCTTTTCCTCCACCCTGCTCTATGAGGAGGACACGACTGACTGATTCATCTTCGCTTTCTCCATTGTGCCTTGTAGATGGTGTACCATAAATACTTATTCACATGTGAAAAGACAGAGAAATCATAGATGTGTCTTCTGAAATGAGTCATTATTGCATAGATTTCATTTCTCAGCTTCCAAGAAGAAAATAACACTAGAGCTATTTCTAGAAATGACTTCAGAAGTGAACTTTAAGACCTCATATCCAAAGAACAGTGCTCAGGGTCGGGATTTTGACCTGACATGACCACTCTGTGTAGGCTGGCTGACAGGACTGCCCCTGGAGTCTCCTCAGTGCCTATCAGGCTCCATCTGCTCCGTGGAGTTACACTTATCTATCCTTATTTGAGTTATTACTATGGATTTGGCTTCTATTAAGTTCATTTAAATTTTTTATAGACTCTTGCCTAGTTTTCTGCCTAATCAAGCTGTCGACCTTCCTAAGAGAGACCCATGTCTGTTCTCATAGCAAGTGGTGCCCGGGACACAGAAGTCATTGGATAAATATTGGTTGAACTGCACAAGATTGAAATGAATTTGAAAAGTACCTTTAGAAATCTCAAGAAAAAAGTATATGTTCCTTATTGTTCTTCACTTCCAAAACCTTCAAAGTTTTGAAAATAGTATTTTGGTTCAAGGAACAGAATAAGGGAGCAGAAATTATACTGCCAGGTATATCCACTGAAACTTTGCCATATAGACAAGGTTTGCTACGGAAAGCAAGAAGGGAAAATAGAATAAGCTGGATTTATTGTGTTTTGCATAATATCAGAAGAGAAAGGCATTGAATTGGGGCACAATCTGATTCAGTGAAAGAGCATAGGTCTGCACAAGAGTTAAATATCACAGTCTCTCTCTGCTTTCTGATCATCATGTGAGCTGCTTCCCTCTGCCATACTCTTCTGCCATGAGTTCTGCCTCACCTCAAGTCCTGAGAAATAGAGCCAGTCTTCTATGGACTAAGACCTCTAAAACCATGAGCTCTCAAATAAACTGTTCCTCCTCTATAATTGTGCTGGTTGGGTCTTTTGGTCATAGTGGTGAAATAGCTGACTAAAACCAAAATTTTTATCAGGAATGGGGCCATTGCTGTGATTAACCAGACCATGTGGTTCATAAGCTTTTGGAGCATTTTGGAATAGGTGGGAGGGATTCTGAGATGCTTAGCAGCATGAGCTGGTTTAGGTTGTCAATCAGTGAATTAATCCCCTTATAGGGATTAATTGAGTAGTAACTGAAGGCAGGTGGGGTGTGGCTAGAGGAGATATGGCTCTGGGGGAATCGCTTTGGGGTATATATTTGTAGCTGGCAATTGAAGACCTTGTTGCCTCCAAGAGAACCCGAGACTCCCACATACCTATGGAGTAGAGGTTGTCATCAAGCCCTTTCATAGGCCCAAAGGATCACAACCCAGCTGGCCAGAAGAGCAGCTTCAGAAATATGTGTCAACTTGTGGGGGAGGGTGACAAGCCAGGTCAGGCCCGGGGCCAGTGGGCCAACATCTTTGAAACAGGGGCACCAGAAACTTAGGCAAAAGCATGGAAGTGAGCAGCTGATAAGGCCACAGTTACTGCCCCACCTCCTGGTATCTACCCTCAGGCAGACATAAGCAGTAGAAACTGAGGAAGTGAGGACTGGGGGGCAGGTGGACAACACAGGATGGATTTTATTAGAAAAAAAGAAAACACCCAAATATGTGCCTGCCCTGTTGACCTGGAATATCCTGTGCTGGAGCACGGGTGAGTTTCCTGAGAACAGTTGGTGAGCAGAGACAGGATGGGATGGGCACTGACTCTCGGGTGACCTCAGGGCTCTGAGGAGGACACTAACAGTGCTATATCTCCTGGACTGCTGTCAAATAGTAAAGAACAGGCTTTGCTGCACATTTCATTCTTAGGAAACAGGATTACCCTGCAGGGGTTCTTGATTTGCAGAAAACACTGTGTGTCAATGCAATGACAAAGTACAGGCAGAAACATCACCTCTGAGACTTGGGGGGGGGGGGCGGGTCCAGTGGTAGGGCTTTTCAAGGGGCCACTCTGGAACCTGGAACCCTTGGGCTGACTGGACCATGTCTGGATTGGTTACTGTGTGGTAGATGGACTGGCAATAGTTTTTTTTTTTCTTTTTTTTTTTTTTAATGTGTCTTTCATAATAAAAAGATACCTAGGACACCCACAGAACCCAGGCAGGCCCAAGACAGTCCCACTGACACCCACAGAGCCTCACACTGGGTCTGGAGACAGCCAACAGCCACAGTGCTGCATGCCACAAGCTGCATCTCTGAACATATCACCCAAAGCCACCAGCCAGCCTCCCCCACCTGACTAGACACTCCATCGCAGAAAGCAGCTGCTTCCATCTTGGGATACCTTCACTGCCATCTTTAGTTGGGGCAGCTCCAGCTTGGAACACCAGCTGGGCAGGTACCAATAGTCCTCGACTCCCCCCTCCCCCTGGCAGCTGCTAAACTAGCACAGTGACTGCCCAATACAAAACAGCTTTCCAAGAGAGATGTGCAGCCCCCAGAGTGCAACCCACAAGACCTCTAGAGAGAAAGGTCCCCAATTAGGAAGTAAAGAGGGAGAGGGTGAGTGAGATACAGTTTAGAGAATAAATTAGAAACCAAGAACTGTGGGGGCTACAGGCAATATAAGGAGATAAGAGCAGGCACCCACATCACACAAGGGGACCCCAGAGGACATCCTTGGGGTGCAGTCTCCCATTGGGGACTGGCTGATGCCATACCCCACTTCCAGGTGTCCTGCACCTAAGACCAACCCTCCCTCCCTGGTATCCTTCACAATCCTGAGGGTGGAGATGCCAGCAAACAACAGACAACCCCACCTATTAGATGAGAAGGGAAGCAGGAAAGATACTGATCTCCAACCAAAACAATCCTTGCTTCTTTCAGTTTCTTCAAGATTTTTTTTTCTTTTTTCTCCCTCTCTATTCTCCCACCCTCACATCCCCAACATTTGTGAAACCAAGTACTTTGCATGAATTAGGATACTGAGGACGGGATGTCTGCATAGTATATTACAGTTGTGTTAAATATTCTTCTATTTTTATATTTTTTTATTTTTCTTAATGTTTATGTATGTTTGTTTTATGTACCCTATTGTCATCCCACTTACTTGTCTCTCCAAAATCGCATTCTCTCTCTTCTCCTGTTACTAACCATCTTGTTTAGATTCCTCTTTCACACTTCCTAAGAACTAATAACTATATCCTCACCTCCTACCCCCTCAACATCTTATCCTACACCTCACCCCCTGTTCTTTGTCCACCATCAGAAATTGTAAACCCTTTTGCAAACCTACAGTTTATATTGTAGATAATAATTGAACTCACCATTTCTATATATTGTGAGAAAACTGTAAACAGCTTAATAGCAACTCTATGGTTTAAGGTTGTACATTGTTCATACTGGGATCTGTTAACATTGTTCTTCCCCCCCTTTTTTTTTAAAGAAATATATTTTAAAGAGAGAGGTGAGAGAGACAGACAGACAGAATTTTTTTTTAATATTTATTTTTTTTTTTTAGTTTTTGGCGGACACAACATCTTTGTTTGTATGTGGTGCTGAGGATCGAAACCGGGCCGCACGCATGCCAGGAGAAGTATTGGAACCCTGCAGGGGCACTATAAGCCTGTAGGGTAAAAACAGCAATGCCGTGGATCCGCAGAGCCAGAAGGAAAGACACACCAATAACATTAAAAAAAAAAAAAGGAAAAAAGTGCCCCAAACAAATCAAGATACTGCATTATCAGAATCCACGGATAGCACAACAGAAGAAATGACAGAGAAGGAGTTCAGGATGTACATAATTAAAATGTTCCGTGAATTAAAAGATGATATAAGAGATATAAGAGAACAAATATAGGCAGCAAAAGATAATTTTAATAAAGAGATACATAAGCAAATACAGGAAGCAAAAGATTACTCCAATAGGGAGATAGAGGTTCAGAAAAAAAAAAAGAAATCCTTGAAATGAAAGAAATAATAAACCAATTAAAAGCTCAACAGAAAGCATCACCAACAGATTAGACCACTTGAAAGACAGGACCTCAGACAAACAATGAAGACAAAATATATAATCTTGAAAAGAATGTAGATCACACAGTGAAGATGGTAAGAAACCATGAGCAGAATATTTAAGAAATATGGGATAACATAAAAAAGACCAAATTTAAGAGTTATTGGGATAGAGGAAGGCATAGAGTTCCAAACCAAAGAAATGAATGATCTACTCAATTAAATAATATCAGAAAATTTTTCAAACATGAAGAATGAATTGGAAAACCAAATATAAGAGGCTTACAGGATACCAAATGTACAAAATCACAACAGACCCAAACCAAGGCACATTATAATGAAAATGCCTAACACAGAGAATAAGGAGAGAATCTAAAAAGTCATGAGAGAAAGGAATCAGATTACATATAGGGGGAAAACAATCGGGATATCTGAAGATTTTTCAACCCAGACCCTGAAAGATAGAAGATCCTGGAACAACATATACTAAACTCTGAAAGAAAATGGATGTCAACCAATAATCTTATATCCAGCACAATTAAGCTTTAGATTTGATGACAAAACAAAAATCTTCCATGATAAACAAAAGTTAAAAGAATTTACAGCTAGAAAGCCTGCACTACAGAACATCCTTGGCAAAATATTCCATGAGGAGGAAATGAAAAACAACAATGAAAATCAGCAGAGGGAGGGATTACACTAAAGGAAAAACTAATCAAAGGAGAAACCAAGTCAAGTTAAATACCAAAAATGTCTGGGAATACAAATCATGCCTCAACAATAACCCTGAATGTTAATGGCCTAAACTCACCAATCAAAAGACATAGACTCGCAGATTGGATTGAAGGGAAAAAAAAGACCCATCAATATGCTGCCTCCAAGAGACTCATCTCAGAGGAAAAGACATCCTCAGATTGAAGGTGAAAGGTTGGAAAAAAACATACCACTCACATGGACTGCAGAAATAAGCAGGAGTCTCCATTCTCATATCAAATAAAGTAGACTTCAAACTAAAGTTAATCAAAAGAGATAAAGGACATTTCATACTGCTCAAGGGAACCATACATCAAAAAGGCATAACAATTATAAATATATATGCCCCAAACAATGGAGCATCTAAATTCATCAAACTCTTCTCAAGTTCAAGAGTCAAATAGACAGAACACAACACAATAATTCTGGGTGATTTTACCACACCTCTTTCAGCACTGGAGAGATCTTCCAAATAAAAGTTGAACAAAGAAACTATAGAACTCAATAATATAATCAATAACTTAGGCTTAACTGACATATATAGAATATTTCATCCTTCAACAGCAAATATACTTTCTTCTCAGCAACACATGGATCCTTCTCTAAAATAGACCATATACTATGCCACAAAGCAACTCTTAGCAAATACAAAAAAGTAGAGATGCCACCCTGCATTCTATCAAATCTTAATGGAATGAAATTAGAAATCAATAATAAAATAAAAATAAAAATTACTCCAACACCTGGAGATTAAATAATATGTGATTGAATGAACAATAGATTGCAAAAGACATAAAAGGAGAAATTAAAAAATTCTTAGAGGTAAATGAGAACACTATGCAATATATCAAAATCTCTGGGACACTATGAAGGCAGTACTAAAAGGAAAGTTCATTGCATAGAGTTCATTCCTTAAAAGAAGAAAAAGTCAACAAATAAATGACCTAACATTGCATCTCAAAGCCTACAAAAAGAAGAACAAATCAACACCAAAAGCAGTAGAAAACAGGAAATAATTAAAATTAGAGCTGAAATCAATGAAATTTAAACAAAACAAATAATTGAAAAAATTGACAGAACAAAAAGTTGGTTCTTTGAAAAAATAAATAAAATTAATAAACCCTTAGCCATGCTAACAAAGAGGAGAGAGAAAACTCAAATTACTAACATCTGTGATGAAAAAAAATATCACAACAGACACTACAGAAATACAGAAGATAATCAGAAATTATTTTGAACATTTGAACTCCAATAAAATTCTTATAAAGAATTATGTTCCATTCCGTAAGCAAGATGAGCTGAATGCTTACCTCCCTTCAGAGCTCTGCAAAAAGAATATTCATCATTGGCTCCTCCACAAATAACTTCTTTGCGCTTTGGCAAATTCATGGAGTTGACAGATATATAGAGATTGAAATATAATTGTTTTAAATCTCTCCCTTAAAAAGAAAAAATTCCATTAGCCCCTTAAATAAGAAATTCTCCTATATAGAACAGCATTTTTTTTGCATACTTAGCATGTACCCTGGGCTTTTCCTACATTATTTCATTTCATCATCACAACTATCCGTGAGGTGGGTGTTATTATTTTCCTCAGGTTCTGCAAACAGAAGTTCCAAGAGGGCAACTTTGTGGTCAAGTAGAATGTTCCATGGTAAGGGCTATGTATGTCTTGTCTAAAAGTAGAGAAACCTTCATAACTTGATATTAGAAACTATCAAAGAAAAAAAATTTCAATTCTAGTCTCTTCTGCTAGAAAATTCAAAGGAAAGGAAGTGAAGACAACTAACTCATGCCAACTTTTTAGTGTTTTTGATGAAAGATTTCTTGCAGGATAAATTTGAATTTTTTAATTAAAAATTAAATATATTAAAATTAAATTTTTTAATTAAAAATTAAATATATGGCCTTTAAAATTTCTTCATAATCTCTCTATTACCAGTTAATGTGGAAAATTCCAGTAAATGATACATTTGCCTGAACTCTTACAAAGTATTCAACCAGTCCAAATGGAAAAGATGTATAATCTTTTATCTAATGAAAACAATTGTTGTAACTACTACCTCACTGAAAATGTTTTTCTAATAAGGTCATGAATCATTGTAAAATATATAAAGAACTAGAGGACTGTGGTTGTAGCTCAGTGGTAGAGTGCTTGCCTTACATGCATGAGGCACTGGGTTCAATCCTCAGAATCACATAAAAATAAATAAATAAAATAAAGATATTGTGTCCATCTACAACTAAAAACATTTTTTTTAAAAAAAAAAAGAACTCAACATGACACCAAAAAATTATAATAATTCAATAAATGGGAAATTGGTGGACACTTTTCTAAAGAAGTACAAATGGCCAATAATTATAAGATGTTCAACATCTCTAGTTCTCAGAGAAATCAAAATTATACTGAGATTTCATCTCACTCCAGTTAGAACAGAAATCATCAAGAATACAAATAACAACAAATGTCAGGAGGAGGGTAGTTGGCAGGAGCCTAGAGCTCAGTGTAGCACTCACCCATAGACCAAGCTCTTACAGGATGCTCCTGAAACAATGAAGTACCACAAAGTCCCTCAAACCAGGCAAGTCCTGTCTGTCATGGGTCTCTGCTCCAGGGCTCCTCACTGACCTGGCTGAGAGGATCTCAAGGATGCATTTTTGTTGTGATGATCATCCTATCTAATTCTCTTTCCTTCCCTTTCACTTTTCATTTTTGTTGTTTATACTTTGGGGTGTGTGTGTGTGTTGGTTTTGGTTTTTTTGAGACAGGGTCCCACCATATTGCCCAGGCTAGTTTCAAACCTGGGGGGCTCAAGAGATCCTCCTGCCTCACCCTCTTGAGTAGCTGGGACTACAGACACACACAGCAAGCCTAGCCCCTTTCACTTCTCAAAGGTATCAGAACTGAACTCCAGTCTGAATCCTCTTCATGACTTCTGTGGCCTTCTCTCCCCTTTATTGTTCACAGGCATTTCCCACAATAAAGCTCTAGAATGAGAGCCTTACTGCTATCATTTCACTTATCATGTTATGTTATCTGAATATCCCTATGTCCTATTTCACTGAGATTCTTGAAGATCAAAAGAATGCCCTATTAATAAATTTACAGTCTACATAATACTTGAAATATACCAAGTATTTACTAAGTATCTTTCCTGACCCTGTTGTGTATGTGTGTGTGATGCTAGGGATCAAACCCATGGACTCATGTATGACAGGCAAGTGCTCTACCACTGACCTAAACCACCCAGCCCTAGTGAAAAAGTGAATGCAAAGACAAGAATATCCAAATACAAATGAAACAATTAGTTACAGGGAAATTAAACACTGAGAACTGAAATACTCAGAAATTAAAACACAATTATTGCTAGGTGTGGTGGTGCAGGTCTGTAATCCCAGCAATTCAGGAGGCTGAGGCAGGAGGATCACAAGTTCAAGGCCAGCCTCAGCAATATAGTGAGGCTCTAAGCAACTTAGCAAGACCAACCAAGAAGAATGTTTCAAAATTTTAAAATTTTTTTTAAAAAAGGGCTGGGACATGACTCAATGTTTGAGCCCCCTGGGTTCAATCCCTGATACTCAAACAAAAAAACCACAATTGTCTATCATTCTGAGTTCTATTTCCATTTTTATCCCTGTGTCCTTAGGTAATCCTCTACCCATGAGTGCGAACTGGCCTAGTGACTTGCTTCTAACCAACAGAATACAGCAAAGATGACAAGTATCAGTCTACAAATACATTACTTTAGACTGTCACTTCCTCTTTGTTATCTGACTGTCCCTCTGGCTGGCTTTGATGAAGTAAGAACCTAATTTGAAAAAACCCGTGTGGCAAGGAACTGAGGGATAGCCAACAGCCAATATTCAGAAACTATACTGTCAACAAGCACATGAGCTTAGAAGTGGTTCCTTCCCTGGGTAGTCCACTGAAGAGACCACAGCCCTGGTCAATGCCAAGACTGTAGCCTTGTTGGAGACTCTGAAGCTAGCACAGGTAAGCCATATCCAGACTACTGACCTACTATGAGACTATAAGATAATAGATGTGTACTGTTTTAAACTACTAAGATTGTGATAATTTGCTATATAACAATATATAATTAATACAAGTGTATTTGGAACCCAGGGCTGCTTTAATGAAAAAAAATAATGAAAAATAAATGCAAAGACAAGACTATCATATACAAATAGAACAATTAGATTCAGGAAAATTAAAACATATTTGTCTATCATTCATTTCTTGGATGCTAGAGGACTAAAATTAGGAGGAGGGAAGAGTGTTTATTAAGTTTATTTGGGACCCTGTCCCAAAATAAAAAATGAAAAGGACTGCCCTTTTTATTTTTTATTTTAAGACAAGTTCTCAATAAGTTGCTTAGGGTCTCACTAAGTTGCTGAGGCTGGCCCCAAACTTGTAGTCCCTCCTGCCTCAGCCTCCTGAGTTGCTGTGATTATATACATGAGCCACTGAGCCCAGCTATCATTGATATATCCTAAATAACTAGCTGATCTACAGAAACAAAAAAAAAAAATTGTACTTACTTGGAATGTAGAAAATATGCAAAAATCCTTCAGTGCCTTTCAATGATATACAGGGTTCAGGTCTAACTAAAATAGGAAATTTAATGTCATCTAAACAGAAAAAAGGATAATGTCAATAAGTTATTATATATCACTTCTAATAAATACATATATTCTATCATCCCCCAAAAGATGCCTTTTGCATTAAAATTATACTGGGACATCAGCAACATGATAGAGTAGAAAGCCCCTTGATTTACCACCACAAACACAACAATTCATAGACAAACTTCATCTGTTAAAAATCATAAACTAGGGTTTGGGTTGTGGCTCAGTGATGGAGCACTTGCCTAGCATGTGTGAGGCACTGGGTTCGATTCTCAGCATCACATATAAATAAATAAGATAAAGGTACATTGACAACTAAAAATAATAATAATAATAATAATAAAGAAAAAAAGGTAAATGACCAACACTCTTAGTATGTTGTACTTCCAACATATTTACATACTGGTATTCAATAAATTATAAAAAGAATCACAAACTAATTAAAATTCTCCTACACCCAGGAGAACACAAAACCAGACTCACCAGAAACATCCAGGAGATTTAGGATAGACTCTCTCAGAGTTTCTTACCCCAATGTAGCCCTATACAATATGGAAAAGACTTCTTAACCCCTAGTCCCAATCAGGGGAGAGAAGAAATTGATTTGCATGTCCAGTACTCCAGTTCTTCCAGGAAGTTCCCCAGAGGACTAGATTGTTGGAGCTCATATAGATCAGTCTGCCACAGTCTAGCTGCTTAGGAGAAAATGAAGGCCCTGGCTTGGGATGGCAGATACTATTGATCCTCCCCTCTGCTCAGCACATTATGAGCTGATGGAAAATCCCAGTTCTCAGCTTCTGCCTGGGGAGGGAAAGAGTTGACCCAAATATCCAGCACCACAACTTCTCTGGGGATCCCCTAAAACTAGTATCTGTCTCACTAGTCCTAGAGATACGACAGGTCTGGCACAGTCTAGCTATCTGGGAGAGAAGGCGATAGTTGCTTGGGCTCATAGATGCCATTCCCCTGAGGAATTATTGACTAAAAACTTCTCAAATCTGGGAAAGAAAAATCCAGGGAGTCTAAAAGACCCCAAACTAAATGAACTAAAAAAATTTCACACCAAGACTCATAATAATCATATTGTCACAAGTTAAAGAGAAAATTTTGAAAACACCAAGAGAAAAGAAGATGGTTGCTGATCTATGATTGGGGCGGGGGGCATGGGGAGAATGGGGGAACTTTGGATAGGCAAAGGGAAGGTGGGAAGGGGTTGTGGGGGTGGGAAAGATGGTGGAATGAGATGGACATCCTTACTCTAGGTACATGTATGATTGCACAAATGGTCTATCTCTGCACCTTATACAACCAGAGAATTGAAATGTTGCTCTCCATTTGTGTATGATGAATTGAAATACATTCTGCTGTCATGTAAACTAAGTAGAACAAATAAAAATAATAATAAAAAGGAAAGAAAACAGGATGGTTATGTACATGAGAAAAGAAGGAGGAGGAGGAGGAGAGAGAGGAGGAGGAAGAAGAAGAAGATCCTTTAAACTGAATTTAATTCAACTGACTCAGCCAATCTGTAGAAAGCAAATAGAAATGGGGGTGGGGAGTACTGGGCACTGAACTCAGGGGCTCTCTACCATTGAGTTACACCCCCAGCCCTTTTTATTCTGAGATAGGGTCTCAATAAATTGGAGCCTAACCTCAAACTTGTGATCCTCCTGCCTCAGTCTCCCAACTTGCTGGGATGACAGGTGCGCACCAACACACCCAGTTTAAGACAAAGAGGATCTTTAACAGACTTCAAATGTTAATGAAACAGAAGGAAGGTGAGGAAGTTCTGGTTAAAATAATAGACATACAATTGAAAGGCTGGTAAAGAGTCTGACATGCATGGAGTGGAGGACCCACCAGATGCCAAGACACACACATGCTTCACAGGGAGGATTGTATGTTACAGCCCTTGCATTCATATGTTGAAGTCCTAATGCCCAATGTCACAGAAAGAGACAGAGACTAGAGATAGAGATAAAGACTTTAAAGAGATGAATGAGTTAAAATAAGGACATGAGGGTGGCCCAAATCCCATTGGACTGGTATCTTTATAAGAGGAAATTTGGACACACAAAGAGACACCAGGATGTGTTCACAAACAGCAAAGGCCAGATAAGGACATAGAGCAAAAGCAGCCATCTACAGGTGTCTTAGTCTGTTTTGTACTACCATAACAGAATATCAAAGACAGGGTAATTTATAAAGAACAAAATTACATTTCTCACTGTTCTAGAGCCTGGGAAGTCCAACATCAAGGTGCTGGCATTTGGTAAGGGCCTTCTTGCTATATCATCTCATGGCAAAAAGTCAAGAGAGGGAGAGAGAGTATACTCTTCTATTTATTTTATTATTTCATTTTATTTCTTTGCTTTTTTTTCTTTTTCTCTCACCCCCATACTAGGGATTAAAACCAGGGTGCTATACCACTGAGCGACATCACCAGTCTGTTTTTTTGTTTTTGTTTTTTTTGGTTTTTTTTTCACACAGGGTCTTGAAAAGTTGCTGAGGCTGGCCTGCAACTTGTGATCCTCCTGCTTCGGCTTTCTGAGTTTCTGGGATTATGGGTGTACACCACCACACATGACTCTGTCTTACTCTTACATGGGTCAATTATTATCCTAATTCTCCAGAAGGGACTATACATTAGCATTAGTGTTTTTTTCAGAACAGTGAAGACATACTCCCCCAAATTAAAATACAATAGAAAATATTGTGTTTAAACAGGCTTCTTTATTACAGAACTTCTCTGAACTCAAAATACATTTGTCAGTCTCACTAAGATGATTAAGCCACAGATCCGTTTTTTTCCCCAAATAATTTCAAAGAACTTGTGTTTTGGGAAACATTACTTTCAACCATCCTGACATCACTAGTGAGTAGAAGAGGGCAGTCAACCCACGACGAGCAGCTCAGTGGAAAGTACCAAACCAAAACAGCTGTCATGCCCTTCAGATTCTAGCCACTTGCCAATGAGAAAATGTGGGAGGGGAAAGGATGAGACACCAGCTAATAGCAATGGATATAACTAACTTTAAAAAGTCAATATTATTGTTTCTAATGTGACCCTGTTTTCAAATCTTTACCTCAAAGCAATCCTTAGAAAGTAGGCTCTAAAATCACTTTCATTTTTATAACTATAAAAGCTAGGGCACAGAGAGGCTATTTTGCTCAAGATCACACACCTAGAAACCAACAGACCAGGAAGATGATTTCCAAGAGCCCTCTAAAATCACAGCCTCGAGCAGAAATAACCTCCAGTAAGCAGCTAGGAATGTTATACCATTCAGGAAGAAGAACCAGTTATTCTTGGGGTTGAGGCAAAAAAAAAAAGCAAACAGTTCTCCTGAAACTGGGAAGAAACCTAAACTGGGCTCAAGGTAGAGACAGCTGACCACAGAGACCAACAGAATCACTTGGGGGGACAAGCACAAGAATTCAGAGATTTCTCAAGCTCTGTGAGGGGTCAAGAAGATGCATTTAATTCAACTGACTCAGAGAAGTGAGCAGCAGTTGCTTTCCCCCTGGGTAGCAGCAGCAGCAGTTCATGTGTCGCGACAGCAGCAAGTTTCTTGTGAAAACTTCCCTCAAAGAGTTGAGTCCACAAATACGAGTTGTTGCTGTTTTACTTACCACAGTAGGTGTAAGCAATGGTTGCATCAGAGGAGCTGCAGGTCCAGTGTTGCTCCTCAGGTTCAGTAAGTATGGAAGAAAACATAGTAGAAAGGAGCATAAATGATAACATAATGTGATAGCTCCAAAACTTTAAAAATGCAAAAAAATCGGTAACAAATCATCAGACTCTTCCTTCCAGTAAATAGGAAAGATTTAACTTAGTCATCAGTCACATGATTTCTGAGTTCCTATCCAACTGTTTCCTCTTTCTATGTGCACGTGTGACTGTGTGTGTGTGTGTGTGTGTGTGTGTGTGTGTGAGAGAGAGAGAGAGAGAGAGAGAGAGAGAGAGAGAGATTGAGATTTAAGCACTCCCTGCAAGGGGAGAGAGGGAAATTACTTTAATGCACTCTTTTTGAACACTTGATGCAAATTTAAAGCAACCAGAGCTTTAAAAACAACACACTTGAGACATTTGCCAGGCAATAGCAAAGAAACCACCTGTTGAACTCTTTTTAAACCTCAACAGATGCACTTTTTCCACCTGCATTGTTGTTCTATGGCACAACCTCCACCCTCCCCCACGTCCTCACCCCCACCCTGGGCATTGAACTCAGAGGCACTCCATCTCTGAGCCACATTCCCAGCCCTTATTTGTATTTTATTTAGAGACAGGGTCTCACTGAGTTGCTTGGCTCCTGGCTTTTGCTAAGACTGGCTTTGAACTCTGAAATCTTCCTACCTCAGCCCCGCCCCCACCAACCCCTGAGATTACAGGCGGGCGCCACTGCGCTCTGCCCCCACAACCTCTTCATTCAACAATTTTTGATGGCTCATGGACATATAGATCCGAACTGAAAATTTTCACGCAAACTATTTCTGCTCAGTAGCAGGTTCAATCACATGTACAGAACCCGCTAGAAGACACCCTACAGGGGACACCAGCTGTAGTTCTGAGCTCTATGTGTGGCCTCACCAGTCTTGAGCATGCGCACTCACCTACAACAAATTAGAGCTACCAGGAATTGGTTCGGTTCGGTTCCGTTAAGTTCCCTATAGTAGGGTATTGGGAATCCAAGCCAAGACTTTGAGCATGCTAGATAAGTTGTTTTACCCCTGACTTCCACCCAGCCTTCAAGAGAATATTTTGAATTCCACCAATAAAACGTCAATATTTTTTGTGTGTCATATGTTTTATTTCAAAACTCACTCTGTTTTATGAAAGCAGCTATTCCTGCTGGGTACTCCTGTGATCCCAGGGACTCAGGAGGCAGGAGGATCACAGGTTCAAAGCCAGCCTCAGCAATTTAGGGATATCCTGTCTCAAAATGAAAAAAAAATAAAATAAAATAAAAAGGGCTGGGGATGTGGCTCAGTGATTAAATGTCCTTGGATACAATCCCTGGTATCCAAAAAAAGTGGGGGGAGGGGAAAGCAGCTATTCCTTTTTATTTATTTTTATTAATTTTTTTTTTTTTAAGTTGTAGATGGTCACTATTTATTTATTTATTTATAAGTGGTGCTAAGGATTGAATCCAGTGCCTCCCACGTGCAAGGCAGGTGCTCTACAGTTGAGCTACAGTCCCAGACCCGGCTATTCCTTTTAAATGCTTTGCTGAAGAAATCCTTTATAGGGAGTAGTTCAGGGTTAGTAGCCTAACCCTACACAGAGTTGTAGCTTAGAGATCTGCACACATCAGAGGAAAATAATGATATGTTGGTAAAAACTTTTGCTATAGAACAGTGATATTTTTCCATATAAAAAAATGCAAAAACCCAGCTGGATGTGATGCTGCACATCTGTAATCCCAGCTACTCAGGAGACTGAGGCAGGAGGATTGCAAGTTCAAGGCCTGCCTGGTCAACTTGTCCTTACCCTGCCCCAAAATTTAAAAATAAATAAATAAATAAAAGGGCCAGGGATGTAGCTCAGGCATTGAGCATACCTGGGTTCAATCCCTAGTACTGCAAAAAAGAAAAAAAAAAAATATATATATATATATATATATATATATGGAAAAACTTCTGGGAGGAAGGGAAGATGGGATGTGGGAAGTTGTCCAATGGGCATAGGGTTTCAGGTTTGCAAAATGAAAAAGTTCTAGAAATTTTTTTGCATAACAATGTGAATATAATTAACACTGTTGAACTGCACATTTAAAATTTATTAAGAAGGTAAAGTTTAGGGGCTGGGTTGTGGCTCAGTGATAAAGCACTTGCCTGGCATGTGTGAGGCCCTGGGTTCGATCTTCAGCACCACATATAAATAAATAAATAAATAAAAGATCCATTTACAACTAAAAAATAAGTGTTTAAAAAAAAAAAAGGGCTGGGGTTGTGGCTCAGCGGTAGAGCACTCATCTAGCAGGTGTGAGGCCCTGGGTTTGAGCCTCAGCACCACATAAAAATAAACAAACAAAATAAAGGTGTTGTGTACAACTAAAAAATAAATATTAAAAAAAAAGAAGGTAAAGTTTATGGGTTGGGATGTAGTTTAATGGTAGAGTACTTATGTGTGAGGCCCTGAGTTTTACCTCCAGCTTTGTAAAAGTTGACAAATTTTATGTTTTATTTTTAGCACAATTTTAAAATAAACTTAAAAGATGGGGAGAGGGGAGAGTCCATGAATAACCCGTAGAGAAATTTCCTTTTTTTTTTTTTTTTTTTTTTTTTTTTTGGTATTAGGGCTCAAACCCAGGAGTGCTCTACCTCTGAGCTATACCCCCCACTCTTTTTATTTTTTATTTTGCCACAGTCTTGCTAAATTGCTGAAACTGGCCTTGAATTTGCAATCCTGTCCCAGCCTCCTATGACGGTGGGATTACAAGTGTGTATCCTCAAGCCCAGCACCCGCTAGAGATCTTAAAATATTTCCACCTAAAAGGATCCACAGTTCCTTGGAAAATTTGTCATTCCAGGTCTGGGGCAGAAAATGTACAAAATGAGCCAGGAACATTTTATCTTATTAGTAACCAATTTAAAGATACTCTCCTAACCAAAGATGAGTGTTATTAGTTTCCTACTGCAGCAATAATGAATTTAGTGGCTTAAAATGATACAAATGTATTCTCTTACAATCTGGAAATCAGAAGTCCAAAATCAGTTTCACTGGACTAAAGTCCAAGTGTTGATACTGAGCCAAGGCTCGCTATCAGAGGTACATGTAAGTCAATACTATGGCATCAGTTTTGCAAAAAGAAAACAGTTTATTGTAGGTCCTACAAGGTGCCAAGAGTCATGCTCATATCTGTTTCCCTTATTGGCCCACAGAGAAGGAATTTTAAAGGTTGGGGCCTAGTTAGTTTTAACCCTGAGTCCTGGTGAAGTCCTGGTGAAATAGTCCGCCTATACCCAGGTCCAGGAACTTGTAGGTACTTTGTAACTGGAAGTTTCTGGTCTCTCCATTATTTTGGTTGATCCTGCAACTGCTGATGGCCCTGGCATGGGTCCTCTAGGTCCTGTGCTTGTTCTTCAGTTTCTGCTCACTGGAGACTTGATTCTGCCAGACTCTCTAGGTCATTTTAGATCAGGTCCTAGAGTTCAGCCCCTGGGTCCTGGAATGGTGAAGTTGCCATGTTACCACCCTGTTTCAGTGTCAGCCAAGCTGGTTCCTTCTGGACACTCTAGGGGGAGGATCTTTTTCTTTGCCTTTCTCAGCCTACAGTGCTGCAGTCCTTGTATCCCCCTCCATCTTCAAAATTCATTCATCCTATTTGTGCTTCCATCTGGCCATTGGCTTCTCCTCTGATCCCCTGCCTCCCTCTTATAAGGACCTTGGATTCCAATGGACCCAGCAGGATGATCCAGTATAACTCAACTCAAAATCCTTAATGTCATCATATCCATAAAATTATTTATTTTATAAAATTATTTTTGTCATATAAAGTAACATTCACATTTTATGGTGATAAGGTCATGAACATATTATGACATCATTAAATAAACAACCTGTATGACTATAAATATATACACACACACACACACATATATATATACTACATATACCATATAATTTATATGCCATAAAGTCTACCTATATGACTACATAAACACTAATGTTTATATAGATAATGTAAGTTAGATAATATAATATCTGAAATAAATTGAAATGCAATTAAATACATTTAAGTCCACAAGTTCATAGCATAATTGTTTTCTAATTATTATCAGATACTGCTAGAAAAACAATTCTATTTTTTTTAAATATTTATCTTTTAGTTTTTTAGGTGGACACAATATGTTTATGTTTATTTTTATTTTTATGTGGTGTTGAGCATCGAACCCACCAGTGCTCTGTGCATACCAGGCGAGCGCCTACCGCTTGAGCCACATCCCCAGCCCAATTCTAATTTTGATTTTTTTTTTTTTTTTTTTTTTTGGTACTAGGGATTGAACCCGGGGTGCTCTACCACTGAGTACATCCCTAGTATTTTTTTTTAATTAATTTTTATTGTTGGTTGTTCAAAACATTACATAGTTCTTGATATATCATATTTCACACTTTGATTCAAGTGGGATATGAGCTCCCATTTTTACCCCATATACAGATTACAGAATCACATCAGTTGCAGAACCATTGATTTACATATTGCCATTCTGGTGTCTGTTGTATTCTGCTGCCTTTCCTATCCTCTACTATCCCCCCTCCCCCCTCCCCTCCCCTCTTCTCTCTCTACCCCCTCTACTGTAATTCATTTCTCCCCCTTATATTTTCCTCCTTTCCCCTCACTTCCTCTTGTATGTAATTTTGTATACCCCTGAGGGTCTCCTTCCATTTACATGCAATTTAAATAAAGGGAGAGAATCAAGCACTTAGCCTGACTTTTCTATACAAAATGAACTACTGAGTAACCAAATAAAGAAGAGCAAGTTTTTCTTAGTTTCTTGGGCTCTTTTCTCTACTTTTGGGGGTATTTCTACTAATACATGAAAAAAAAGAATGCTAGAATATAATCATTTTGGACTAGGGTTGTGCCTCAGTGGTAGAGTGATCACCTAGCATATGTGAGGCCCTGGGTTCAATCCTTAGAATCGCAATAAATAAATAAATAAACAAATAATAGCAGGTGGATTTAAAAATATATATATATATATCTTAGTGAATTAGTGCTTTTAGGCATTGAGCATCCGTGGTTGCTAACAACACAAAGAGCAAGCTAAAAAAAAGTTAATAGGGGATGGGGCGCAGTGATAGAGCACTTGCCTCACACATGTGAAGCACTGGGTTCAATTCTCAGCACCACATATAAATAAATGAATAAAATAAAGGTTCATCAACAACTAAAAAAAAAAAAAAATTAATGGAAAAACATTGTGGTAGCCAGCCTCCCAGATGGCTCTCAATGAGCCTCACCTCCTGGTAAGCACATCAAATACTGAATAAAGTTGACTGTAACCAATAAAGTATCACGCAATGAAAATGTCCTGCTAGACCTTGTAGTTTCCACCTTGTGCTCTTGGTTCACTTGCTCTGGAGGAAGCAAGAAGCCCTAAAGAAAGATCCATTTGGTGAGAAACTGAAGTATCTTGCCAAAAAGCTAGCACCAGTCAGTCATGTGAGTAAGCCAGTCCTTTCTGCTCCAGGCCAGACCCCAGATGACAGCAGCACCTGCTAATGTTGATGGCAATCTCATGAAAGAACCACTCCGCTAAGCCACTCCCCAATTCCAGACACAGACACAGTTGTTTTGGGCAATTTTTTTGCACAAAAATAAATAACTCATACAATCATCTATGAAGTCATCCAAGCTAATCAAATCTCTCTGGTGACTCTTTAAGATCCAACTACCAATTTATGGAAAAAACTGAAGACAGGGAATCATATTAAAATATGCCTCCCAGGATATAATCAGAAAATCTAAACTATAAGAAGATCTAAAGGACAAATAACTTAGTTTCTTCAAGAGATAATTCACAAAGGGGGAAAAAGGAGCAAAAGAAATGAAGGGACCCATAAGAGTCTTAAAAGGCATTTCAGAAGGGCACAGTGGTGACACTTGTAATCCCAGTGACTTGGGAGGCTGAGGCAGAAGGATTATAAATTAGAGGCCAGCCTGAGCCATTTAGTGAGACCCTCAGCAAATGAGCAACACCCTGTCTCAAAATCAAAGATAACAAGGACTGGGGATGTGACTCAGTAATAAAATGTCCCAATACCAACAATTGATATAAATAAAGTGTGAAACTTATTTAGATCTCAATCCAAGTAAAATGAAACAATTAGAATTTTAAATAGATTGAATTTTGACATTAGGGTTGTTTTTGTTTTGTAGCTATGATAATGGCACTATGGTTATAATTTTTTAAGAAGTCCTTATCTTGTAGTTACAAAATTGAAGATTTAAGAGAAGAAATGTCAGACTTGGGATATGGTTCAGTGGTACATATGTATGTATGTATATATATATATATATATATATATATATATATGTGTGTGTGTGTGTGTGTGTGTGTGTGTGTGTGTGTGTGTGGGCAAGCACACCTGCATATCCTAATATGGCAAATGGTCACGGTCTAGATGAGACAATACTGACTATAAATTGGTCATTGTTGATTATGGATGATAGAACACTGCAAATTCATTGTATACTTCTGTCTACTTTTTAAAATTTTTTTTAGTTGTAAATGGACACAATACCTTTACTTTATTCATTTATTTTTATGTGGCGCTGAGGATCAAATCCAGTGCCTCACTAGATGCTACACAAGCGCTCTACCACTACGCTGTAACCCAGTCCCTTCTGTCTACTTTTGTATGTTTGAAATCTGCAATAGAAAGAAAAGCAACAACAAAAGCGGTATTCTTAAATAATTTGAATACTATTTTAGCAAATACATTCAAACTAAGACTATCTTTTATATCTAATAGCCATTTTGTTACTGTTTTTTTTTTTTTTTTTTTTTTGGTACTGAGGAGTGAATATAGGGGCACTTAACCACTGAGCCACACCCCAGCTCTATATTGTATTTTATTTAGAGACAGGGTCTCACTGAGTTACTTAAGGCCTCACTAAATTGCTGAGGCTGGCTTTGAACTTGTGATCCTCCTGCCTTAGCCTCCTGAGCTGCTGGGATTACAAGTATACACGACCACGCCTGGATCATTTTGTTACTTTTGCACCCCAAAATAGAGGGTTTTCAGTACAATGAAATCTACATTCAGAAAAAGGATTGCAATGATATATATTTTTGTGAATAGGCTTATTATCTGAAATATCCCCAGATGTTAGCTGGAATCACCCAGCCTTTTGAGATTCAAATAAAACGGACTCACCACCTTTCCCCCTGGACAATGGCAGACTCGTTACCTCCCCAGTCTTTCTGAGATTATTTTGCCTGGGTGAGGGTAGAAAAGTCACATTAAAAAGTACATATATTTCTTCTTCCCTCAGCCTGAGTTCTTTCTGCTGACTTATTTTGATGAACTGTCATGCTCTTATACATGCTGATCCTTTCTGTGTTCTGTTCTCACTCCAGACCAGGCTCTTGAAGTCACCCATTTAGCCTAAGCTTTTTTATTTTCCCCTCCCAAACAAGTTATCTTCTTAATTATTCTGACAGCAGCTAATAAAACTGTTTTTCCCTGATGGCAAAAAAAGATCACATGAGTGTAGGGTGTTTAAAGTTATATTCATGGGCTGGGGATGTGGCTCAAGTGGCAGCGCGCTTGCCTGGCATGCGTGCAGCCCGTGTTCGATCCTCAGCACCATATACAAACAAAGATGTTGGGTCCGCCGAAAACTAAAAAATACATATTAAAAATTCTCTCTCTCTCTCTCTTTAAAAAAATAAATAAATAAAGTTATATTCACACCTTGTCAGAGTGTGAGATTGTAAATTACCTATTATTTTATTGTTGTTGTTATATTGGGGATTGAACCCAGGGACGTTTTACCACTGAGCAAAAACTCCAACCCTTTTTAATTGTTTTTATTTTGAGACAGTCTCACTAAGCAGCCTCAAACTTTTGATTCTCCTGCCTCAGCCTCCCCAGTTCACTGGGATTACAGAGAGATGTCTCTGCATCCAGCTTTCATGGAGTTATTTTGCTCAATTCAAAATAGAAAATTACAAAAAGGTGAAAGTACAGCTCTTTTTGATTTACCAGATCTTAGTTTTACCAGTTCAAAGGCTCTTTGACTCAATTTGGAAAAGAAATTGCAGAGGCAAGTAATACCATCTGAACAAGGCTTCATTGGGGTTTTGTGCTTGAGCACAAGGTAGACAGTACATGGATTAGGGCTCCCTAGGTTGCTAGTTAAGAATACAAGGAGTAAAGTTTATCCAGACCAAAAAACAAAACAAAACAATAACAGGGAGGGGAGGTTATGCAGGCACACAGTCAGCTGTTGCACATGTCAGGATTTCTACACCCCTATCTCATCAGTTCTTTGTTTGCACTTGTTGATTGACACTTTTGCATTGGGTTCCTCTGCACTAGAGGTGCTCACTACCGCCACCCCAAGAAGGTCACATACTGGTCAAGTTCAGGCTTATTTTACTGTGTGTGGACTGTGGGAAAGCTTGAGGGAATGATCATCAGTTCCTGAACTACTGTGATTGGGAGAAACAATATTCTGAAAGTAACTTGCATTAGACAGGAAACTATGGGGGAATCAGGCCCTCCCTGCTGTCAGTTTCTTGCAGTTCACTTCATGATGGACACTTACAGAATAGTAGTGTGTCCAATGAATATTTCCTGGTTTTGTATCTTGTGAAATGTGTCTTTGCATTTTTGTTGAGGTAAATATAAATGTTTACATTTGTATAAATTATATCTTGGGTTTATTACAGTAAAGGCTTTTGTACCAATCGAGAAATTTGGTTCTCAAAACAAGTTGAGAGGAAATCAAGAAAACCTTAAAATGTTAACCAATTTTTCCCCCTAGGTGGAAGTAGGAATGATTTTGGGGTTTGTTATTGTGGCAGGGGTGTGTGTTTTTGTTTGCTGACTTTCTAGTATATTCACAATGAACATATGATGATGGCATATATTTATAGAAAGATACCCCATTGTCTGCTAGATTAAGAACAAGCATCTATCTAGGCCATAAAGAACTGAAGAACGATCAACCAGAGGCCCAGTGTGAGTACAAGATGGCACAGAGGAATGGGGTTTGGGGGATTTTGAATCTGATGAGCTGGCCAATCCTAATAGATGGCAGGCTCTAGGTCACAGAAGGATGACTTTTCTACCTCAAGCTATTCCCTATGAATAAGCTTCTGGCAACCTGAGATTTGAAAGAACTTTTTCTCGAACTAGTTATGCCTAGTCCTGCTGCCCCCATCAACCTCCCTCGTATACATACCAGGCATAGTTTTGTTTTTGTTTTTTCCAATACTGGAAATGAAACTCAGGGGTACTTCACCACTGAGCTACATCCCTAGCCTTTTTTATGTATTTTGAAAGAGGGTCGCATTAGTTGCTGAGGCTGCAATCCTCCTGCCTCAGCCTCCTGAGTCACTGTGAATAGTTGTGTACCACCA
This sequence comes from Callospermophilus lateralis, assembly GCF_048772815.1. Lineage (NCBI taxonomy): Eukaryota > Metazoa > Chordata > Mammalia > Rodentia > Sciuridae > Callospermophilus > Callospermophilus lateralis. The sequence goes on along the minus strand of NC_135320.1, from coordinate 34,761,860 downwards.
CACCTGGCCAAGATTCAATTTAAATTTACTATCATGGTTGGCCACAAGACAGCTGTTAGCCAACTCCATAAAGATAGACTGAGTGTTTTGCTCCTGTTACTCTAGTATCTAGCAAAGTACCAGGCACATTCTAGGCACTTAAACATCTACCTACCTAAATAGCATGGTTTGAAGCCTCTTGTTCCTTGATGAATCCTTTGCAAGAATAACTTCCATTTTACCATTAGAGATAAAAATCTTAAAATGCAAATTCTAAATAAAGTTAGCATAGATTGCTATTTTATAGAAGGTATTGTCCCTCTATTTAGTATCAATGATTTTTCTATTCTGATAAAGTGTGCCAAGGAAGAAGAGCATATGTGGAAAGACAGATGGCACTGAAGATAGCTCTACTTAGGTTGCCATTTGGGAGCTGACCACAAACTCAACCGTTCATGGACGCTCATGATGGGCCACCATGGAAAGGGAAGCAAAAACCTGTATTCTGAACCAAAGGAGACAAACCGCATAATTTGTGAATTTTTCAAAAAGGAAAAAAAAATATTCATATAATTAAAAATTCCAAACTCAAGAAAAATATCTCTCCTTATTGCTTTTGACATCTGATTCCCCATTTAGAGGCAACCACATATAATCCATGTATACATCAATAGGTACATAAATATTCACATTTTTCCCTCCATTACTGGGGACTGGACCCAGGGACAATCTACCATTGAGCTATATCCCCAGTCTCTCTCTCTCTTTTTAACATTCTGGCTTTATACTTATGATCCTTCTATCTCAGCCTCCAGAGTAACTAGGATTACAGGAGTGCACCACCATATCCAACAAATATTCACACTTTTTAAAACAAAAATGATACTCTGCTTTGTTTTACAAACATAGCTTATTTTATTATAAAGGGACATCATTCTCTGAAAATTAGAATCTGATAGTTCTAAATTATTTTTAATAATCACTAACAACACAAAAGTAAAGACGATCTTATCATACAATGAAACAAAAATCACACTTAAGCACAAACATAAAAACAAACAACAAGCTCATTTCTCATCCTCAAACTGCTTCTTTTCATTGGTTTCTTCTGTGTCAAAAGTGAATGGTTTGTCATAACCCATTAGATGGTTATAGTCTTCAGGGTTTGGAAAGAGCCCTGGATTAACTAACAATGATTTTGTTTTAGCATAAAATGTGGTAAAAAGATGTGTGCTGTCTGGAATCTTCACATCATTCTGGTGAAATACCGTACTCTTTTCTGAAAGCACGACGCTGTAAGTAATGGCTTTGTAAGTATCCGTTGTGGCCTCATGGTATAGCCGAATAACATAGCCTTTTGTAACAAAGTGAAGCAGCACTGGAGTGATCACTGTAAAGCTTCCTATGATGCCATAAAATAAGATTTGCAAAGGCAGACTTCCAAATACAACATTATTTTGTGCTAAAATGTACGGTAGAAATGCAAGGCTGAGCATACTTGTAGAATAAGAGAAACATTTCACACCTAAATGGAAAAAGAAAATGGAAGAGGGTTAATACATTTAAATTTTATAAATTATCCTAGTAATTCTTCTACCTTTTCTTCCTATATCACCACTGAAACATCAACAAAATCAAAATACAAACATAGCGCTTATTTTATGATGGGCTCTGTCTGAACACTTTACAGATTTTTCATTTTTTATTCATGAAATTCACAGAAAAGTCCTATAAGATGGATGTACAATTGTCATTATCAGCCCATTTAAAAAATAAGATTATGTCTGAGGTCGTAGCTCATGGTAGAGTTCTTGCCTAGTGCATGTGAGGCCCTGGGTTGATCACCAGAAATGTGAAGAAAATAAATAAGATTTAAAAAAATGAGAAAGATGAGACTTCTGCAATGATATATAGCTATGAAGTACCTGGACTGGGATTCAAACCCAATCAAGTTGACTCTAGTCCATACCAAAGGCCATTATAACTCACTGCCTCACTAGGTAAGAAATCTGCTTTAGGGTTATACAGCCTCAACCATTAAAAGATTTAATATTCCTCAAAGAACTGTTTTATACTATAAAAGTTGATCCAGACAGCAGGTTTTCAAATAAAACTCTACTAACAGGTAACACAAAAATTTTTAACATGGGCAATTCTATCAAGCAACCTGCCTCTTCTTCCTGTATCATAAGCATATGATTATACCTGTAATCCCAGCAGACTGGGAGGTTGAGGCAGGAGGATCATGAGTTCAAAGCTAGCCTCAGCAAAAGTGAGGCACTAAGCAAGTCAGTGAGACTCTATCTCTAAATAAAATACAAAATCGGTCCGGGGATGTGGCTTAGTGGTCGAGTGCCCCTGAATTCAATCCCCAGCACCATAAATAAATAAATAAACAAACAAAAATACCAGTAGGGTTTAAGAAACATATTGGCCTGAGCACCGTAATGCACACCTGTAACCCCAGCTACTTGGAAGGCTGAGGCAGGAAAATTTCTAAGATAGAAGCCAGTGTCAGAGACTTAGCAAGACCCTGTCATAAGGGAAAAAAGGGCTGGATGTAGCTCAGTGTAGAGCGCCTCCAGGTTTAATTCCCAGTACTGCCAACACAAAAACAAAAATCATACAGTAAGATACTGTTTTGGGCTGGGGTTGTGTCTCAGCAGTAGAGCGCTCATCTAGCATGTGCAAAGTGCTAGATTCGATCCTCAGCACTACATAAAAAATAAATAAAATAAAGGTATTGTGCCCAACTATGACTAAATATATATACATATTTTTTAAAGATGCCGTTTTTCCCCCAAATTGGCAAAAGCCTGAAGTTTCACAACATACTACTGGTAAAGCTTTAGCAAAGTAGACACTCATACACTGCTGTTGGCTGGAGGCTTAATTATTGTGCATAAGTAATTTAAAAATATTTCCTTCCATCTTCCTACAGGCAGTTTGCCATGACACTGGTACACAAGGGAAAAATGGGGACCAAGTTGCCTCCTATACAGAAAAGTCTCTTCAATCCTTCCAAAACACCTTTTTTCTCTATTACTTTTGTCACACTGTAGTGGGTTAAACAGTTGCCCCACCACCACCACCACCACATTCATGTCCACCCTTTGAAAATAAGGTCTTTGCAATTTTAAAGATTGAGATGAGATTGTGTTGGACCAGGGTGGGCCCTAAATCCAATGCAGTGTCCTCCTAAGGCCAGAAAATGATGAACAAGGGACAGAGAAAAGGCTGTCATGTGAAGACCAAGGCAGAGAGGAGGTACACAGCTACAAGCGAAGGAATGCTGCGGTGCCAGGAGCCGCCAGAAGCTCGAAGAGGCAAGGAAGAATTCTTCCTTGGAGCCTTAAAGAGAGCAAAGCCCAGTCAATACCTTGATTTTATTTCTAGCCTCTAGAACTAGAAAAATAAATTCCTGCCGTTTTAAAATCATCATGGTTTTGGTAATTATGAAAGTTCAAGGAAACTAATACACATGTATACTTTATTTTGTAGGAATGAAGTAATTGCTATTTTCTAAATATATTCTGGCTATCCCACTTTTGTACCTTTGCTTGAAATACTTCTGAGCCTGGGATTCCCCCCTTTCACAACTCTTCATATTCAAATTTTACTTGTCTTAAAAGACCCAACTGGAATTCCATCTTGATGAAGTTCTTTCTGTTATATTCTTCTTCAGTCTTTTTTTTTTTTTTTTTGAGTCGGGGGTGATACTGGGGATTATAGTCAGTCACTCTATCACTGAGCTACATCCACAGCCCTTTTGTTTCATTTGTGGAACTGAGATTGAACCCAGGGGAGCTTTAGCACCAAGTTACATCTCCAGCTCATTAACAATAACTGAGAACTAAAATGTCCTTCAAGCCAGGCACAGTGGCACACGCCTGTAATCCCAGCGACTTGGGAGGCTGAGGCAGGAGGATCAAGAGTTCCAAGCCAGCCTTAGAAACTTAGCAAGGCCCTAAGAAACTAAAGCAAGACTCTGTCTCTAAATAAAATACAAAGAAGGGCTGGAGATGGCTCAGTGGTTAAGTGCCTCTGGGTTCAATCCCCAGTTCCAAAACTAAATAAATAAATAAATAAAATGTCCTTCAAGTGTCTACATAATAGAAGTTTAGGAAACCTTCAAGAATGGTACCGCAACCTGGCATGATGGTGTATGCCTATAATCCCAGTGACATGGGACACAGAAGCAAGAGGATCACAAGTTAGAAGCCAGCCTCAGCAATTTAGTGAGACCCTGTCTCAAAATTAAATAAATAAAAAGGGCTGGATATGCAGGTTAGTGATGAAGCACCCCTAGGTTTAATCCCCAGTACCAAAAAAAGAAAAAAGAATGGTATTACTATCTTAATGTCTCTCCCTCAATTTCCATATAATATTAATCTCAGAGTGACTTCCTACTAATCATAGTATTGAAAGAACCCAAATTACAATTCTAATGGATAGTTAGACTCTTCCACAAATATTACAACCTACACATACCAAAATTAACTGTTTTATTGTTTCCAAAAAAGGAGTCAAGTGGGAACAAAATATAAGTTAATAAATCTTCCTATATTTGAAGAAATAGCATTTGTATTCAGACAGAAAGATAACACAGGGATCACTGTTAAAACATATCTCAATGACATCAATGTAGGTTTCCCGAGACAAGACACTAGACTCAATGATCTATTTATGAATTAACTTCAGAAGAAACTACATAACACTGATTGTTCTACTAACTTTAGAATACTACTCAATTGTGATTATAATCAGTTCTTATTCCTAAAAAGTTCTAAATAATGCAAACTATACTTTGACACCATCATCAAATGTGGGTGACCATACTAGGCTATAAATCAATCCTGCAGATATTTCTGATTGTACTTTAAATCATAATATTACTAAGTTTTTCCCACCTGTATTTTGTGCTAAATTATGATCTAAGGAAAGTGCTTTAAACCTGTAGTTATTTAATAGTCTTTTCCTCCTCCACAAGTACTCTCTACCACTTAGGAAAACCACTAAATAAATGTCTCTGTTGCTAATTCTAAGATAATATGAACAAATGCATAATTTATATAATTTCGAATTATAAAAGCATTACATAGGCTGAGGTTGTGGCTCAGTGGTAGAGTGCTGGCCTAGCATGTATGAGGCACCAGGTTTGATTCTCAGCACCACATATAAATTAATTAATTAATTAATTAAGGGCTCATCAACAACTAAAAAGTATAAAAAATAAATTTTAAAAAAGAGCATTACATGCTTCTTCCACCACCACCACCTCCAATGCTGGGGATTAAACCAAAGGCCTAAAGCATGGTAAGCAAGCATTCTATCACTGAGGTATGCCCCCCAACCCCATGCTCATTTTAAATGTCAAATTTAGTCACAAGTTCCCCTATTATACTCCCCCCCCAAAAAAAAATTCTTAGCAGTAATCTTCCACTTTTCTCTGCACATTCAAACATTACACTTTTTGTTATTTGTTAAACATCTTAAGAGATGACCAAAGAATGGAAGTGTGAATGTCATAAGATCACAAAGTTATAAGAAAGCCTTCAAACATATTTTTTAAATCTCTCTAAAATGCAGAGATCTCAACCTCTACATCTTATCAACAGGCTTTAAGGGAAAAATTATCTAATTTTTATGGTTTGTAATTAAGAGATGCTAAAATAATACCCAACATATAGTAAAAATGTTCTTTATAATAAAAGGAAAAAAAAAGGAACCCCCTCATTTTTGATTACCCACCAAATACTGCACGAGCCAGATTCCCAGTATAAATCAGCCTTCCATCTTCTGATTTGTCAAGTTGTGTATGTAAGTATCGAACATACCTATCCCAACAAACAGGTATCTATTGAAACAAGAGACCATTATGAGTACAGATTAAATTGCATCTTGAATCAACTTCTAATTTTTTAAAGGTTATTTTAATAAAAATAATGAAGAGTAGATGAGAATTTGTCAATAAGCTGACAAGAATAATTCTCCCATATAGGCTACAGAGCTAAAGAAATCAAATTGGTTATCAGCTCGACTTTGCTTAATTTCAGTCAAAAGGAGAAGGGTGCTGAGTTGAGAGCTTGGTAGGCTTGCATCCAGTTCTCAGTTTGACCTTAAACAAGTAAAAAGTTAAACAGGATAATTTCTTAATGAAAACATCATTTTCATTTGATTTAAATGCATTGGTTTTTCAAAAACAAAATAAGTAAAATTATTCAGGCATGGTGTCAGACGCCTGTTAATCCCAGAGGCTAAGGCAGGAGGATCGCAAGTTCAAAGTAAGCCTCAGCATCTTAGTGAGACCTTGTCTCAAAATAAAAAATAAATGTGGCTCAGTGGTAGGAAGGGAGGGAGGGACCGAAGAGGAGGGGAGGGGAGGGGAGGAAGGAAGAAAAAGAAGGAAAATAAATTAATTTTAATACAATAATCTAAGTAAAACACTGCAAATTCTATAGTATACATAGTATTTTTTAAGAGCAAGTCTTTTCCTAAAGGCCTTGTAAATACTTTGCATTTCTTGTTTCTTAACATGGAAAATGCGAAATCCTTCATCAAATATCACCAAACACAAGAGTTCCCCACACAGTGCCCACACTTCAAAATGTAAGACTTGCCCAATTCCTTTATGCTAAAATTCTATTCGATTCTAATTTCTTAAGTAGTTCTACGTTTCAACCAGGCTTGCCAATCTTGACATTTTATAAGTGAAGGAGACAATTTATTTAGATTAAAATTAAAGAATTAATGTACACACCTCATCTCTCTCCTGAGATAAAAGGGGTCTCGTAAAAAACGGAGCCACCTATGGGGGCTGGGGTTGTGGCTCAGTGGTAAAGCTCTCGCCTAGCACATGCTGGGTTCGAGCCTCAGCACCACATTAAAAATAAATAAATAAATAAAAAGTATATTTATTAAAAAAAAAAAAATGAAGCCACCTAGCCTGGGGATGCAGCTTAGTGGTGGTAGAGCACCCGCGAAAGTAAGGTCCTGGGGTTCGATCCCCCAAGGGTAGGGGTGAGAGTGGTCAAGCCACTTAATCTAGAAAATAGAACACAGGTTACTCGAATTCTTTCAGTTCAATTCCTAGGTGCTGCATCCAGTTTCTTTACAAATTAACTCTTTCCAGCTTCTGCTTATGAGCAGAAAGGGAGCTAATACCAAATTGTCATCAGAAACCGTCTGGATCAGCAATCACAGGTAGAGAGTTTTGGAACCACCCAGAAAAGAATCCACTCTCCACTTCCCACGGTGCTCCCAGACTCGAGGAGGCAGCTAACCGCGGGACTGAGCCCCGCACAGGGAGGGCTCCTGCCACATTCTAGCCAACAACAGTCAGGATAAAGAGGTCTCGGAGAGCCACGAAAGCTCCCAGGTCCGAACTCTACGTCGCCCGAGCCCTCGGACAGCCGACCTGTACTGGCCCAAGACGCCGGAGAAGGGGGTGGGCTCCTTGCAGCCCCGCGCTCCCGCCTACGACCGGCCCCCAGGGCCTGCTGCGGGAGATCGCTCGCGAGACCGCCACACTGGGCCTTCGGAGCGCGGCAGCCGCCCACCATGCCATCCTCTTCCCGCCAGGCCTCAGCCCGGCCGCCCACTGGCCGCCCAAGGATAGCAGCAGCATCCCGCGGACGGGAACTGGCGGCGGACTGCTCCGGGGGCGACCAGACGCTGCTCTTTACAGACTGCAACTTCGGTTCGCCGAGCACGCCTCAACGCGTCGGGACCGACCGGCATCCGCGCGTGCGCAGAATATGAGGCCGGCTTGCAACCTTACCCGCCCCACGGGTTCCGGCCAATTGAGCTGAGAGCCTGGCGCGCTCTCCTGGACTCGAGATCTACAAAGCCAATCTGTGACCTGCGTCCCTTTCTTGGGGTTTGGCCCTTATTAAAGTAGGGCCGAAGGACAGAGGGGAGAGCCGTGCAAGAATGACAAAGCCTGTCCTTCATTCTTTCGGACGTCGTTTTCTGGGTCCTAAAAAAATTGTTTGCTTTGAGGAAATGATTCTAGCCTATCCCATTGGAAGGAATATGAGACGATTTGAACAAAAGTGAATAATTTGATGTAGCCATTGAAATGATAGAAAAACGAGACATGCTCATGTGATATTGATACTTGTTATCAAAATTTTTGTCAGAATTCACATCATATACACAATTGTTCATGACCCATTACATAGACACACATAAATAAATAAATAAATGGTTTAATAATATTATTTACAGGATTTAGGTAGGAACAGAGGATGAACTCAGGAATCCACGATGTTAACAGTGTAACATAATATGATTGAGATATACTGGTATATAAATTGCTACAGAAAAAGGAGCTCATGATTAATTTGGCCTCATAATGTCTTCAAATCGACTTCACATTCAGCTTTCTTTAAGAAGGATCTGGTAGAGATAACGGTTTACCACTATTTCAAAATAGTGTTTTTAGCCCAGAGGGGCACAGGCCTGTAATCCCAGCAGTTTGGGAGATTGAGGTAGGATTGCAAGTTTGGGGTCAGCTTCCACTATTTAGCGGGACCCTCGGCAATTTGAGATCATATTTTAAAAAGTAAAAAGAACTGGGGATGTAGCTCAGTAGTAAAGTGCCCTCGGTTTCATTCCCCAGTACAGGGGAAAAAGGAGAAATGTTTTCGATTCAGCATCTTGTTTGCGTAAGAGAGGAACAAATTCACAGTCGAAAATAAAATGTGATCTCCGTGACAACTCCAAAAATATTTGGGGGTACGGAGTGGAGAGGATCGCTAGAGGGATGAAATGATGCTATTTTGTGATGAATTTTCCTATAGTTATTTTTTTCATCCCCCCTCCCCCCTCCTCTTCCTCCTCCTTTAATGGTGCTGGGGATTAAGGCCAAACCCTCCCACATGCTTAGTGAGCACTCTGCCACTGAGCTATACCCACAATCCTGCCACTTAAAAAAAAAAAAAAAAGTTTAGTGTTATTCATATTCATTATCCAATATCTTACTGATACTTATTTAATTTTTTTTCATACAAAAAGTGTTTTCAATGTTATTGAATTTGAATTTATATCATTTGTCAAGCTTACTTTCTTCCTACAGATACTGTTGGATGAAAATACTTGTTCTATTTCTCAAGGTTTCTAATTAGCTAAAATGAGATTATATTCTGAAAACTGTGCTATACAGTTACATAGGGTTGTTATTTATGGTCACACAGATTTTCCATTCTTATAATTTAAAGATATTTGTTGAATATAAGCTATTTGAATGGAATTTTAGACTGATTCTAAGGTTGCTTAAAAAGAAAATAGCCTCTAGGCTTCGTGTGGTGGCACACACCAGCTACTCAAGAAGTTGAGGCAGGAGGATTATAAATTCAAGGCCAAACTGGGCAATTTAGTGAGACTCTGACTCAAAAAGTTGAGCCAGGAACAATGGTATGCGCCTGTAATCCCAGCAGCTCTGGAGGCTGAGACAAGAGGATCAAGAGTTCAAAGCCAGCCTCAGCAAAAAGCTAGGCGCTAAGCAACTCAGAGAGACCTTGTCTCTAAATAAAATACAAAATAGGCCTGGTGATGTGGCTCAGTGGTTCAGTGCCCCTGAATTCAATCCCCGTACCCCCCCAAAATGGAAAATAAAAATAAAAAGTTGAAAGGGCTGGAGATATAGTTCAGTGATAGAACTCTCACCTAGCATGCAGGAGGATCTGGATTCAATCCTCAACACTTGAAGCAATTAAAAAGAAGATGGAAACCTATGGAAAAATTGAAAATGGATGTAACTTTTAGAAGGTATGACCTCCACTGTTGTAACATATGTAATGTTTGTGAGGTTTTGATTGTTTGCTTGTTTCTTCTAAACTAAAAGAGGAAATATAATTGAAAATGAGCCCATGGAGCCCACAGCCTTCTGTTTGTTACTGAGCCAGGCCCATTTTGCCTGATGGTCAGTATAACCCAAATACAATGGGTTTCCTCTTGGTGAATACAAAGCCAATAAGCACAACCAAGAGATAAAAGAGAGAAGAAAGACTTATTACTTGCAGCAAGTAAGAAGAGCACAGGGGATACTTCCTAAAGCAATGTCTTTCTCAAGACAGAAGGCAAGGGAATTTTATGGGAAAGACTTAAGCATTTTCATCTTGAAAGGACCTGTAGAGGCAGGCACATTCCTGAACAAACTTAGTTGGAGTAATAGTTTGGATCGAGAAATGTTCTTTGAAAAAATCATGTGATAGGCAATGAATCAATGTTCAGAAGTGAAAAGACTATATTACAAGAGCTATAATCTCCTGAGGGGATTAATGCATTCGATGGATTAATAATTTGAATGCAGTACCAGCTAGTAACTGTAGGCAGGTGGGCATGGCTGAAAGAAGCAGATTACTGGGATGTGCTCTGACTTCTTTATTTATATCTCTATCTCTATGTCTTTCTCCTTCCGAACTGACATGAGCTGTGCAGCTTTCCACCAAGATGTTTCTGCCTTGCAGTCAGCCAGCCATGCACTGAATTTCTGAAACTGTGAGCCAAAATAAACCTTTCCTCCTTTAAGTTGTTCTTGTCAAGTATATTTTGGCCACAATCATGAAAAACTGACTAGCACAGTGGAGATTATGCTTCATACACTGCATGTTCAAAGATGGTAGATCAGATCCCCAACTACTCAGTAGAGAATTTATCATCATGGGCTGGGTATACAGCTCAATTGGTGGAATGCTTGCCTCACATGTACAAACGTACAAACCATGGTTTCAATCCTCATGCACCACAGAGAGAGAGAGAGAGAGAGAGAGAGAAGGAAAGGAGGGGGAGAGAGGGGGAGAGAGAGAGAGAGAGAAAGAGAGGGGGGAGGGGGAGAGAGAGAGAGAGAGAGAGAGAGAGAGAGAGAGATATTAGCATCATAATCATAGTGAGAACTTTTTTTTTTTTTGTACCAAGGATTAAACCCAGGGGTACTTTACCACTAAGCCACATCTCCCAGTCCTTTAAAAAATATTTTACTTAGAGATAGGATCTCACTGAGTTGCCTAGGATCTCACTAAATTGCTGAGGCTGACTTTGAACTTTCAATCCTCCTGCCTCAGCCTCCCAAACCACTGGGATTACAGGCATAAGCCACTCTGCCTGGTTACAATGAGATTATGATGACCAAGTTTTATTCTAGGTCACCTAAAAGAATGACTCAGTGATTTTGGCTAATTTAAGCAGGTTCCTTGTGATTTTCTCTGGAGGGCATTTTCTGAAACAAAACAAAACAACTCTTAGTGAATGTTAGCAGTCATTTAATGGGGTAGCAGCTTCTTCCCTTGCAAGCACAGGTTCTTGCCCCTAAAAGTTCCTACCTAGGGCTGAGTGCAGTGGCACAGGCTTGTAATCCCAGCAGCTCTGGAGGCTGAGGCTGGAGGATCACAAGTTCAAAGTAAGCTTCACCAAAAGCAAAGTACTAAGCAACTCAGTGAGATCCTGTCTCTAAATAAAATACAAAATAGGACAGTTGGGGATGTGGCTCAGTGGTCAAAGGCTCCAGAGTTCAATCCCTGGTACTTCTCAAAAAAACAAAGTTCCTTCTTAGCAGCTAACAAAACAATTAATTTTGCAAAAGAGTTTATTCACTAGGTGCCAATCATGTGGAAAGAGGAAAATTAGACCCAAATCTTCCTCTCCAAGGATAAGATCTAGAATTGTGTTAGTCAGTTTGTTGTCACTGTGACAAAAATACCTGGGAAAAACAACTTAAAGGAGTAAAGATTTCTCTTGGTTCATGGTTTCAGATATATCCTTTCGGGGCACACCCCAGTAATCTATTTCCTCCAACTAGGCCTTACCTCTTACAGTTTACACCACCCTCCAATAAATCCATTCAGCTATGAATCCATCATGATGATGTTAGAGCTCTTATGATTCAATAACTTCTCAAAAGCTCCACCATTGATCATTAGGGATCAAGTCTTCAATACATGAGCCTTTAGGGGTCATTGCATATCCAAACCATGAGAAAGGTATTTATAGGTTCAAGAAACAGAGTGGTCATGAGGCTGGGGTTGTGGCTCAGTGGTGAAGTGCTCGCCTAGCATGCATGGGGCACTGGGTTTGATCCTCAGCACCACATAAGTGTAAAAGAAAGATATTGTGTCCACCTAAAATTTAAAAAATAAATATTAGGGAAAAAAAGAAACAGGGTGGGCTTAGACAAGGGGAAAGGCAATTATGGACAGGGAAAAGTGAAGTAATCAGTGATATATGCACATGTAATCAAACTCCATAACTCTTCATTCCGGAGAATAGCAGCATTCAGGTGATCTGTGAGTGCTACCCCTCTGTTATCAAAGGTCACCCATGGACACCTGCACAGGCCTAAACAAAAGGTTAGTGGTTTTAACCAGTTGGAGATAGACAAAGGCATCTTTACAAGTTCCTGGAAAACAATTTAGGCCCATGTATGGGGGCAGGGGGCTGGGTTGTGGCTCAGTGGAGAGCACTTGCCTAGCATGTGTGAGGCTGTGGGTTCCATTCTCAGCACCACATATAAACAAATAAATAAATAAAGGTTCATCAATAACTAACAAAAATGTTTTTTAAAAAACCATGTATCAGAGGTGTTATTTATAACAAAGCTAATGGGAGTATATACAGTTATGGGACCTATAAAATTGATGATTAAAAGCAAGTAACTAAAAAGCAGTGAAGCTAGATTGTTTATTACAGTTTTCCCTCTGTTTCATCTGCACCCCAATGCCCCCCACCACCCTCATGAAACTCCATCTTGAGCTACTAACACAGCCAAAATCTTTACTATTTCTGCAAAGGCTTTGAAAAGTTAATATAGGGCATCATGTTCTATTCTGGAGATTAATTCTAAAAATACAATATCTTTTTCTGACCAAAATAAATTTTAAAAAGCCTTTTAGGGCTGGGGATGTAGCTCAGTGATAGAATGGTGGCCTGCATGCATAAAGCCCTGGATTTGTTACCCAGCACTGACACTTAAAAAAAAAAAAAAAAAAAAAAAAAAGCCTTTCAGGCAAAAGTCATTAATCAGTTCAAAAAGAAACTGAGTCGCCAGTGTATCTAGTTTCCTTTTGTGGGTATTATTATACAACAGTGCCTCGCTGAGTAACTTGCAACGTCGAGTGCCTTAACCGTAACGTCCTCTTCATGCCACACTCCATAAAAGCCGTAGAGGGTGAACTTAATTTAGCTGTTTCAGCCTTCTTGGAAAGGTGCCTATATCTAACCACAGGAAAGCAATTAAAAAGGAAAGGCTGTTCGAAAGAATGCAAGATGAGGGCATTCGGAGACAGGGTGGGCAAAGCCCGGGGGTGGGGGGTGAGGGGCGGGGATGGGAAATATGGTTCCTAAATTGAGCATCAAAGCACCTGGACTTTCCGTGAGTGAGCTCAAAATCTACAAACCCAGGAGACTAGACTGGGGGGCGGAGAACGGCTCCCAGAGTGGGAGTGGGGGTGTGGCTAGTTTTCAGTAAACACAGAGCGATACCGGGAAAAAAGGAAATGAAGCTAGCGGATTAAGCGAGCCGTTGAGATGCTCGTCAACTCGCCCTGCAACTTTTCAAAAGGCAGCTGCTGCTTCATTAAGAGCACGATTTTATTAGCATGGGAAACCCACTCCCACGTCTCAATCTTTCCGTTGCACTATCTTCCACTTCCAAGCGTACCCACAAACCAAAGGCAGACAAAACCTCTACTACTACCGAAATCCTAACGTGCAGCAAAAGAAACTACAAGTTCCAGGATGCACCGCTGCCTGGGGCCAAACACCAACAACAGCAACCCTCCAGAAAAACTACAAGTCCCAAGGTGCAGTTCTGCCTAAGATTCCCGAGAGCCTTTGCAGAAATTGGATCAGGTTGGCGCGGCATGCTGGGAATCCAAAATATCTAAAATCGGACTGGTGGAGATTGCCAGTGACGTCTCTTTGGAGGGCCTGAGTTACTGAAGGGGAAGGGAAGGGACGCTACGCACTTCCTGCAGACCCGTGGGCGAAGGACAGCGTCTCAAGCCTCACCAGGTACTAATCTCACGCCCGTCGCAGAAAGCGGCAATGACCCGGCGGAAGTAATTCCTTCGACTGCCCCGGAACCTACAGGGGCAGGGAGCTGGGGGTGGGGGGGTGGCCCTGGAGTAGGGGCTGTGGCGGTACGAGGGGACTCGGCTGCGGTGGCTGCGAGGCTGACGAGTGAGTGTCGGGTTGGGGCGGGAACCGAGCTGCGGGTACGCGTGGAGAGCGAGGGAGGCTGGAACTGAGTGGTTTCACTGTCCCACTTCTCACCCCTTCCCATCTGGGCGGGGAAGGAACGGAAGCTCTTAACCTCCCGGGCCTCCCCAGCTCTTGGTTTGGGGGAGGGGAGAGGAGGTTGGCGGGACCTTTACTGGCGCCCCTCGGTGGGCTTGGAAATATGTTGAAGGAGGGGAGGCTGCCGGCGAGATTGGGCCTTCGCTGGGCTGAGCGCGTTGAGGGTGGAGTTAGGAGTATGGCATCCCTCCCGTCTTTTTCTTTAATCATGTGCGTTCAGTTCGTTCTTGTCTTGAAGTCAGTCTCTAGTCCCAGGAGTGGGTCCTCACTCTTCCAGCAGCGGGACCCCGAAAAAAGTTTACCTTCCAGGCAACTCCTTGGATGATCTCTGCCTGACTTGGTTGGTTGGGGTTTTCGTGCATCTACATCCCAGTCTTGACTGAAAGAAGGTATCAAATATAGTGTCCAATTGATTTCTTACTGAAATCTCTTTAGTAGCATTTAACTGTGGAATTTGGGTCATTTAGTGTGAACATTTCTATTGAGCATCACTTTCAGTGTAGAAAGTAACTGAACTCTTTAGTCTTTGTTTTTTAAATGTACGTTTATTTATTTATATGCGGTCCTCAGGATCAAACCCAATGCCTCACACATGCGCTCCACCACTGAGCCACAACCCCAACCCAATCTTTAGTCTTTATAAAAAACAAACAAAAACTTGTTTTTAAAGTTCCAAATTTGCTTTTTGATCTCCAGTTATTTCCTTTTTCGTTAAGTGGCCTAAAATGACAAATATCTAATCTCACCTACATTATAATCATGTTGAAAAATCACAGTTCACATGTGGGTTAAAAAATTATTGGTATATAATAATTAGGTATATTAGTGGGTTTCACTGTGACATATTTGTACGTGTACATAACATGATTTGGTTTATTTCATTTCCCAGTACCTCTCTTTGCCCTGCCTTTTTCCTCCTGGTGGTCCTTGTCCTCCTTCTTACTGGTCTCTTTTCTATTTTTACCAGATTCCTTTTTTCCTCTCTAATATCTATGATACAGCATAACAGCTCTTGACTTTCTTGAGTCTGGTTAGTTTGCTTAACATGATGTTCTGAAATACCATCCATTTATCAGCAAATGACATAATTTACTTATTTTTTAAAGCTAAATAAAACTCCATGATGTGTATGCAGTAAATATATGCCACATTTTCTTTATCGTTCATCTGTTGAGCCTGGTTACTGTGAGTTGCACTCCTATTGCTATAAACATAGGTATGCATGTATTGCTTTAGTTGACTTTAATTCTTTTGGATAAATACCAAGAAGTCACAAGTGGGTTTATTCTTTCTAGAGATATAATGACAAAGAAACAGCTGTGATTCTTCTCATTATAGATATTTGTTGTGATGATACAGGATTCTACTTCATTTTTATCTTGTGTTGTTTTATGTATTTATTTTTATTTAATTTTTTGCAGTTTGGGGGATGGAACCCAGGGTTTCCCATATGCTAGGCAAGTGCTCTACTACACCCCCAGCCTCCTATTTAAATTTTTTAAAACTCTTTTTTGTTAAATGTGAAGGTTTAGCCAAGTGTGGTGGCACATACTTGTAATCCCAGCATTTTAGGAGACTGAGGCAAGAGAATTGCAAGTTTGAGGCTAGCCTCTACAACTTAGCGAGGCCCTGCCTTAAATGATAAAGGAGTTGGTGATGGCAGGCACAGTGGTACATACCTATAATCCCAGCAACTCCAGAGCCTGATTGAGAAGTATTATAATTTCAAGGCCAGCTTTAGTAACTTAGGGAGGTCCTAACCAATTTAGTGAGACCCTGTCTCAAAAGGTGAAAAGGGCTGGAGATGTAGCTCAGCAGAGAACTCCCAGTTTCAGTCTCAGTACCATGGGCATGGGGAGTAAAGTTTTGTCTAATTAAACTGTCATTCAAAAAATTAGACATTTATTTCAAAAGGAGAGAATCTTTATCACCACTAGATGGTACTTCTGTAAGAAAATTAAGCAGTAGTTGCAGTAGTTGACACCCAGAAATTATAGTCAACCTCATATATCGAATTCTAAAGTAATATTAGTTTAGTGGGTTTTTTTGTATAATTTTCAAATGCTGCAGATTAAACTTATGCTCTTATGTATTTATGCATTTCAGCTAACCTGCCATCCTAAATGATTTATTGTTCCATTATTATATAAGGTCAGACATAGCTCATCCAGTGGTGCCTCAAATTTTAAAAAAATATTTATTGAGAATCTACTATTATTGTCACTGTTTCAGGCCTGCCCTCAAAGAACTTGAGAAAAGAGAGTTTATGTATAAATAATCAAATAATAGTTTCAGGTAGTGCTTAAAGGAAATATATCAAGATTAGGGGTTAGTGTAACTGGGATGGGAATGTCTAATTTTGATAGACTAATCAGGGAAGACCTCTCTGAGGAGTTGATGTTTTAGCTGTCTTAATGAAGACTTAAAGGAAGAATTTTTCAGACAGCAGCAACTACAAATGCAAAGACCTTGAGATGTGAGTAAACTTGACCTATTCAAAGAATACTAAGAAGATCAAGGTGAGTGGAACACAGTAAAGGAGAAGTAGTGCAAGATGAGATGAGAGAAGTTAACAAGAAATAAATAAGATTGGGGCCTTATAGTCCTCTCTCTGTCTGTAATGAGAAGTCAAAGCATTAGAGGGTTTTGTGCAGGAAAGTGATACTGATTTATGCTTGAGATGGTAGTTTGCTGGGTGGAGAACAGACCAGCTGGGAAGAAAATGGGGAAACAATTTCATGAATAGGCTTTGTAGTATTCTATTTGAGATATGGTAGCTTGAACTAGAGGTATAGAGTTAGAAATAAATGAGAAATGGTCTGATTTGGAATGTAATTTGAAGCTGGAGTCAAATCAGTTCACCCTGGGACAAAAGAAAAAAAAAAAATTGAATGATCATATGTTTTGCCTGAGCATCTTTTGAGTACCATTTACCAAAATGGGGAAGACTGGAAAGGGACCATGGTTTCTGAGAGAAGTCTAAGGAGTTCTATATGGGACTCGTTGAGTTTGAATATTAAGATAGCTGAGAATATGTGAGAAGGCAAGTTAGAGGTTCATAACTTGCACTTAGAAGCCAGTCTAGGAAGTTAATCTGGAAATCCTGTTTTATAGGTGATATTTAAATCTGTGTACTGGAGGACATCAAGTGAATGTTAATAGAGAATAAGGCAGAAAACTACAAGTGATAAAAGTCAAAAAAACAGGAGAGTATAGCATTAGGAGCATTAAGGAAAAAAAAAATATCTCAAGGAAGGGAGTAGGCAGTTGTGTAAAGTTGCAACAAATAAGGTGAGGATTAAAAATTGGCCACGTGACTATGTAAAATTTGATATGACGAGACTCTTGAGCAAATTGATAGGCCAAAAAGTCAGATTGGAGTGGGTTTAGGAGTGGATGGCAGCCTAGGGGTATAGTACATTTTTCAGGCCCTGGGTTCAGTCCCCAGAACCAAATGAAAAAAGTGGATGGTGGGTTGGAGGGCGTGGGGATGTGAATAATGACAAGAGCAAGTCCTTAGGGGAAAAGGTATAGGACTCAGTGCTTATAACTTACAGAATCTATGATTAGATGTACACAATATATTGGAAATAACTGCTCATACTTTTTGCAAACTGAAACAAAGGAATCTGGAGATGTTTAAAAAGGTGATTAGGCAGTTTACAGGGTGAGGCAAATACTCAGAGGGAACATACAGTGCTCTGTAAATTCTGTATTGTAGCTGAGCTTGCACATACCTGTAATCTCAGCAGCTTGGGAGGCTGAGGCAAGAGGATCAAGAATTCAAAGCGAGGCTCTAAGCAATTCAATGAGACCCTGTCTCTAATAAAATACAAAATAGGGCTGAGGATGTGGCTCAATGGTTGAGTTCAATCCCCAGTACCCTCTCACCCCCACCTACCCCCCCCCAAAAAAAAATCTGTGTTGTGTGGGGATAAATGCTTAATAAAGATGGGAAATTGAGTTATAGGCAATTGTAAGGGCAAGGTGAACTTAAGATGGACTCGGGCATTAAAAAGGTAGTGCTAGAAGGGACTTGTTGACACACATCTAGTTTATTTCCTTCATTTGGGAGACAAGAATCAGAAATCCTGTCCCTTAACCTAATATGGTCTCAAGATAGAAATTAAGGGTTTTGGATTCTTTTGCTTCTTATCCATGAGCCTCTAGGACTGAGGGATTTAAGATTAAGAACTAGAAATGGTTGCTACATTTTTTAACAGTTGAACAAAAATTCAGAGAAAATTTTTATAACTCATAATAAAAATTATGTGAAATTCAAAATTCTCTGCCGTAAATAAAACTTTGTGGAAACACAACCATACTCATTTGTTTACATCTGTCTTGCTGCTTTTGCCTTCTACTCACAGAGTTGGAGTAGTTGTGACAGAGAGCTTATGACCTGGCCTGCTAAGTATAAAATATTTACTTATCTGTCCCCTTACAGAAAAAGATTGCTATCTCCCACACTAAAATGTAATTTCCAGACTGGGAAATAAAGACTAAAATAACGTGTCTTTATTTTGTCCGCAGATTATCTGAAGCATCTAGAAGAGTGTGTGTGTGTCTATACACATATATACATACGTGTTCATATGTAGATAGGCATAGATGAGTGAGCCTCTGGTTTGGAAATAATCATAGAAGTTAGTGTTTCGATGTGTTAGCTCTGTGCTAGGCACCAATCTAAGTGCTTTTTACATAAACTCATTCTTTAAGGCTCTGGGGTAGACTCTGTATTCCCATGTTATAGAAACTTAGGCACAGAAAGGTTATATAATTTCCCCCAAGGTGACATAGCTAGGAATCTGCAAAGGTCAATTGCGTTTAAACACTATTTTATGTGGAGGGCTAAAATCAAGTCTTCGGAAATGATAGCAAACAATACTAGAATGGTTAGGTAGGAGAAATGAAAGAGGATAGTGTTACAAAGGACTATGTATCTTCCCCTGTGTTCTTAAATTAGGCATTAAAAATCCATATCTCAGCCTGTGTTCCTTATCAGTCACTCTTTTGTTTCATAAGGCCCAACTCCCCAATCTCTGACCTCTTTTTCTACATTCTCTCCTTGACTCACTCCTCTGGCCAAACTGGTGTCTTGGTGTTCTCTTCTTTCAAAGATTCATTCTTTCAGGCCTCAGATAACCGTATCTTACTCCCTACTTTGTACAGGTCTCTGTCAAGTGTTGGTGAAGCCTGTCTTTACCACCCTGAATGCAATACCAGCCTCATCTCCTCTCTGCCCATTTCCTACTTACCTTACCCTGCTTTACTTTTCCCCATAGCTCTTCTTCTATCTCACACATTATTTTAATCTTCTGTCCCCACCTTTCTTTCCATGAGAATCTTCTGTTAATGTTTTTCTCTGTGTCCCCAATGCCTAGGATAGCACTTGGCATGCTAATCCTCAACAACAAATATTGTTGAAGGAGCTGGGTGTGGTGGTGCATGCCTATAATCCTAGTGACCCAAGAGGCTGAGGCAGGAGGATCCCAAACCTGAGACCAGGCTCAACAACTTAGACCCTGTCTCTAAAAATAAAAATAAAAAGGGCTGGAAAATAGCTCAGGGATAAAGCGCCTCTGGCGCAATCTCCTGTACCACTAAAAAGTCCTGGTGGGAAGAATAGAATTTAGTGGTAGAAAGTGAAAAGCACTTAGAATGGTCCCTAGCATGCATGAGGTCCTGGGTTCCATATCCAGCAAAAGAAAGAAAAGGAAAGGAAAGGGGAAAAAATTTCAATAAGTTGAATAAGCATTTATATGAGCCTAAGAACTCTTAAATATGAGTCCAGGAGGATTCATCTTTGACACCCAGGCCAGTATTTGAGCTATTCTGTACCACGAAAGTTCCCAGGACCTATCTACCCCACCCAACTCAACCTGCATGATCTGGGGCCACATTAATGAGTCTTAATTTGAAGTCAAACATAAAAGTTATATCAGCCATCACAGATGAAGATAGAGTGGGGAGCTAGCAATGTTTTCTGTGATAGGTTAGTGTCACCTTATACTGAGCTGTGGAAAATTCTAACGTATGTTTAGACACTGAAGGTCCCTGGGGAGAATCCAGATAAGGGTAAATATTCGAGAGTTTTGTAGTTAAAAGTAACATAATTTTCTAGTTCTCAGGAAACAAAACAGTATAAACCCTGAGTTGTTGGAGAACAAACTTGTTCATCTTTAGCTCAATAGAATGATTTCTTATCCTTCGAATTATGAGTTGTAATAGGTTAAATGGAAACTGTTTGGAGCCTGCTTCAAAGATCTTTAACTATGGTAAGTACTAATTAGTAATTAAAGGTAACTGATATCTAGTTATTAAGGTAGAAAATTCTAAGGTACAGTTTTAGTCAGCCTCAGACAACTTAACCCAGACATCTCTGCAGTGGTGTATTCTTATTAAATGTTCATATCAACCCATGTGGTAGGTATTAATATTCTTTAAGCTGAGATGGAACAATTTAAGTCTACAGAGTGACACTGTGGGGATCTAAACATGCAGCCACCTGGTCTCCCTTAACTAATGGCACAAGAGTGGACCCAGGCGAGCACAGGAGTGGGGGTCCAATTTGTGCTATAAGGTTTCAGTAAGAAATCCTCTAGCCTGGCATGGTGGTACACACCTAAATCCAGGCTACTGGGGAGACTGAGGAAGAAGGATTGCAAGTTCAAGGCTAGCCTGGGCAATTTAGTGTCTCAAAATAAAAAGGACTGGGGAGATAGCTAAGTGGTAGAACACTTCTGGGTTCAATCCCCAATATAGCAAAAAGAAAAATAAAATCTGTTGAAGGAATGAATTTGTAAACTGGTTTCCAACAACACTGGGTTATGCTGTATGCCCTCCATCCAAGCTGTTTGACTTTGCTCATTATTTTGCCTGGATCACTCTCCCCTTACAGTCTAGCCTGGTAAAAACATCTTCATCCATTGAGACTCATCAAAAGCTATTTTCCTTTTATGGCTGTTCACTTAACAAATTTTCTATTGCAGCCTTGTACCTCAGAATTATTTGCTTTGAAACAAACTCCCCATTCTCCTCTGGTAGAATCTACATTTCTATTAAATCTGGGGTAATGTCAGTATGTCTTTGGAAAGGTTAATCAGACAGAAAACCTTCCTGGATTGAAGACATCTTTGGAGTTAGAGACTGCAGCTTCAGGGACTGGAGTCGGGGCTCAGTGGTAGAGCGTTTGCCTAGCACATGTGAGGCACTGGGTTCAATTCCCAGCACCACATAAAAATGAACAAATAAAATAAAGGTATTGTGTCCGCCTACTAAAAAAAATTAAAAGAGAAGGAGAGAGACTGCAACCTCAGTGGACGAGGTGGCCCACGCCTCTAATCCCTGTGACTCAGGAGGCTGAAACAGGTGGATCTTGAGTTCAAAGCCAGCCTCAGCAATGGCGAGGCTCTAAGCAAATTAGTGAGACCCTGTCTCTAAAAAAAATACAAAATTAGGGCTGGAGATATAGCTCAGTGGTCGAGTGCCCCTGAGTTCAATCCCCCATAACCCTCCTACCCCACCCCCAAAAAAGAGAGTACAACTTCAGAAAAGCCATCAATTTTTTTAAACTTTTACTTTCACCTTATATTTTTTTAATTGAAATGTAATGTACATATAGGGAAATGCTCATTTTCTCCCAGTTTGTGAGTTTGCTTTTTGATTTCTTTGTGGCGTGTGGGTTTCTTGTTTTAGTTTTTTCTATTTTTTGTTTTTTTAATGGGTGTTTTTGCTATTTTTTTTTAAGGAATCCAGTTTTTAAAATTTGTGCTTTCTGTATTTTTTATGAGAAATCTTTGCCTACATGAATATTATGAAAATGCTCTGTTTTCTTCTAGTAGCTTTATTATTTTGCCTTTTACATTTAGCTCTGTGAAATATCTCAGATAGATTTTTATGTATGGGGAGAATAACAGTTCTTTTCCAGATTGCTGTTTAGTTGTTCCTGAATCATATGTTAAACAGATTTCCCTTTCTAGCCATGTATTTTTTGTTTTTGTTTTTGTTTTTGTTTTTTCCTATATGTATGCTTTGATTTACTTACTGGTGTAAGGATTCAGAAAAGCCATACTTATTTTTGCCATTTGCAATTTGCTATGAAACAGATGTAACCCACCAAAACATAAATAATTAGTGACCATCACATCATTCACATTATATCTAAGGACTACTTAATATGACTGTGATTGTCTGTTATAGGGTTCATACTTTGCTTCTTTTTATTTTTTGAGACTGATCTTGCTCAGTTGCTGAGGCTGGCCTCAAACTTGTGATCCTCTTGCTTCAGTCTCCTGAGTGAGTGGAATTGCAAGCGTGTGACTCCAAATCATTACATTCTTACATCAAGTTAAGAATCATCAGGTCAACCATTTGTCAGCTTTTCATTGCTGTGACAAAATGCCTAAAAAAAATCAACTTTAAAGGAGGAAAATTATTGTGGCTCATGGTTTCAGTCTGCGGTCATTTGGCCCCATCTCTCTGGGCCTGTTTTGAGGCAGTGCATCATGGCAAAGGAGTGGTAAAGCATTGCTGCTCACCTCATGGCATCCAAGACCAGGGAGAGAGAGAGCAAGAGAGGAGCTAAAGACAAGCCCAAACTTAATGAAAAGCCATCTCCAAAAGTTTCCACAACCTCCCAATAGTGCCACCAACTGGGGAATCAAAGCATTAAAGACATATGAGCTTTTGCGGGGCATTTAAAAAATCAATTTTAAATCATAGATGAAATATAAGAATAGATACTCCATTTAGAAGAATATTTCAGACAAGCCAGCATTCTCTATTGGCTATGTCTCTCTTTACCAGTCTTTTTTTTTTTTTTTTTTTTAAAGAGAGAGAGATTGAGATAGGAGAGAGAGAATTTTTAATATTTTTTTTTTTAGTTTTCGGTGGACACAACATCTTTGTATGTGGTGCTGAGGATCGAACCCATGCTGCACGCATGCCAGGCAAGCGCGCTACCACTTGAGCCAAATGCCCAGCCCCTCTTTACCACTCTTTATGCCAGTGATAAGGATTATTATCAGTTTGGAGAATATCTTTCAAGACCTTTTTCTAGTCATATACACTTTAGAGCATGTATTCATACATTCTTTTTTTTTTAATTTTTTTGAAGAGAGAGAGAATTTTAATATTTATTTTTTTAGTTTTCGGCGGATACAACATCTTTCTCTTGTATGTGGTGCTGAGGATCGAACCCGTGCTGCACGCATGCCAGGCGAGCACGCTACCACTCGAGCCACATCCCCAGCCCCAACACATTCTTATTTATCTGCAAATTAGAAGATTAGAAGGTGAGAAGCCACTTCTGTTACCTAAGGAACATCAAACTGTACTTATCATTCTAACATACTTTTTAAAAGTCAGTGGTTTATTTTGTGGGCCTTTTGTGTCATTATATGTAGACTTTTACCTTATTTACAGCCCCACAATATTTCAAACTATGGGTATAATATTTTCATTTAGCTCATTCCCTAATTGATGAACCTTTTAAAGCATTTTAGTTTTCTCATGTGTACATATTGTGGTAACTATTCTCCTTGCCTTTGCACACAGTGCTAGTGTTTCTGTAATGTAAATGCCAAGAAGTAAATTCCACAAAGATTTTTAATTGATACTATTGATGCTTTCCAAGACTGTATAGCCATTTCTTTAGTGTTATCCATCCCTGCCTCCTCCACTTAATTTTAGATGTTTTTAAAAGTAAATTTTGCATTTTTTTTGTGATTAGTATTGGAACCAAGCATTTTTTCTTATTTATTTTGTGGTGGTGCTGGGATTGGACCTACGGTTTTACACATGCTAGGCAAGCAAGTGCTTTACCACTGTGATACATCCCCACGCCTGACCTCCATCTTTAACCTGTTCAGTTCATATTCCCAGAACTCAGCTTAGTTATCCAACAAATATTCAAATTGAATTTTTTTTTCCTCTCCAAACTTGCATTTCTACAAGTAATTCATGGGTCACAAACTTAATTACGTTTCACATATTTTTAAATTCTCTCTAAGAATTAGGAAATTTTAATTCTTAATGTTGATTTAGTCTTTTCTCTGTTAGTGACGGTGAACCTTTCCCTCCCTTCTTAATCTCTGTTGTATAAATGGTAAAACTGATTTACTATATTAAGTCTGTAGAGAAACTGTTGCTACCCAAAGGGCTTCTAAGATGACTGCGTGGTTGCTTAGCTACTGCTAGTTAAATAAACATTTTAGATGTTTTACTCTGGAAATTGTCCAGATAGAAAAGTTGGAACTTGAAATTCTTGTACTTCGAGTCTTTCTAGAATTTTTTTCTTTTTAAAAGAAGGATTACAAAGTACTGTAAAAAGAAGAAAATGACATTGATGAATATTTTAATTGCCTATTATTATAACATGGCATAGTACTATTTTTAAAGCTTAGAGAACTACCTAAGGATTTATATCAGCAGCTCTCAAGAGAAGTAGAAAATAAGTTTAACTGGAGCCAGCATTTTTTATCTTGGAGGTGTAGAACAATGGAAGAAAAGTAGAATATGAGGAATATGAGCTGTGAAGTCAAATTTACCAAGGTTTAAATCTTTGTCGCTTAAGTTGTAGAAGTCTTTGAGTAAGTGGCAGCCTCTTCATTGTTCCCTGGTCTCTAAATTAAGAACAGTAATTCTGTAGAAGAGCTGTTATTTAAATAAGATACTGTCTGTAAAGCATTTATTGCAATCTTTACCAATTATTAAAGACCCATAATTTGTTGGTTAAAATATAATATGCCAGTTTTGCCCTTTTTCTGTTTTAGCTCACATTAAAACTAGTGCTTTAAATGTGTTCCTGTTTAGAGTGTTCAAGGCTAAGGTAGGTTTGATTGGGGGGTTAGGGTCTTACAGTGTAGTCAAAGCTGGTCTCAGACTCCTGGGTTCAAGTGATTCTTCTGCCTCAACCCCCCTAGTAACTAGTACTACAGACATATGCTCTCACCATGAGCTCAAGAGATTTGATTTCTACCACTATGTCACTATGGGAGCAAATCACTCAAGCTTTTTGAACATCTTCTTTCCTAAACTGAGGGATTTGATTGGTTATCTCCCAAGTTCTTATACTAAAATGTCATGTTTCATTTTCTTGATTCTTTAAGGCTAGAAATAAAATATTGCTCAGTAAGTTCTTAGAATATGTGTATGTACATGCGTGCATGTGCTAGGGATCAAACCCAGGGCCTTATGGCATTCTAGGTAAGCACTCTGCCACTGAGCCACAAACCCAGCTCCAGGATATGCTATTTTCCTATTGGTGACAAATAATATTTGTATAAGAAAGCCCTTTCAAGAAATGCTGTCATGTTGTTAAAATACAAATTATTGGGCTGTGGGTATAGCTCAGTGGTAAGGTACTTTTCTAATATGTGTGGGGCCCTGGGTTCACTTCCCAGTACCACATACACACAAAGTATAAATTACTTGAAGGGCGGGTGCTGGGATACCGACCTTTTTTTTTTTAGGAATCTGTTATTTTGGAAATATTAAGATTTTTCAAATTATATATATTTTGGAGGGGGTGGGTACTGGGGATTGAACTCCGGGGCCCTCAACCACTGAGCCACATCCCCAGCCCTATCTTGTATTTTATTTAGAGACAGGGTCTCACTGAGTTGCTTAGTGCCTCAGCCTCCCGAGCCGCTGGGATTACAAGCATGCGCCACCATGCCCAGCTTCAAACTGTATATTTTTACCATTTTGTTGTTAAATTTCAGATCTTGGGTAGCCTATATACAGAAAGAATGGAAGACTAAGATTATGTAGATGTACACACTTAATATAAGTAGAAGACAAGTCTTTTTTTTAATATTTTTTTTGTTATAGTTTTACACAATACCTTTATTCCATTTGTTCATTTTTATGTGTGTTGAGGATCAAACCCAGGGCCACGCATGTGCTAGGCGAATGCTCTACCACTGAGTGACAGCCCCAGACCCCAAGTCTTGTCTTTTTAAATTTTTGTGGAAACTTCTTCCTGTTGGGTATATCATATTGTCATTCATTGAAACCAATATTTGCTTACTGTCTACCACTATATAGTAAATACAGGATACAGAGCTTCTGGTATCCTTACCGTGTTGAGTAAGGAGTCATTGCCTGGCTGGCACATGGACATGTAAGAAAACACAAGGTTCAGTATCCAGGGTATTTATTGAGTTCCCAATATGTAGATATGATTGATGGAATCATGACCAAAAAGGTTGAACTCAATCCTCAGCCCCCTCCGTCTGAAGTCTTTTTCCAAGGTCCTCAAATTCCTCCGGCCTGAGTCCTCTAGTTAGCTTATAATATCTAGAAGCCTTCCAGTCAATTGGTTAGCATAGAGTAGGTGAATAATGAATAACAAAGACACTGTTATCATTAGGGAAATTTTAAGGGTTTAGAGGCTACTTTCCAGAAAGGAGGGACAATGACCTGCCAAATCCTTCTGTTCTACAATAGACCCATAGTTTTCTTTAGATTATTGGCTGAGACCTTTACTCAAAAATAATAATAATAATAATAATGAAGAAACACTGCCTTATCTCAGTGTAGCATTTTTCTTTATCATTATGATGCATGTTTGCATTTTAATATGCTGTACTTTTTTGCATGTCTATTAACTCAACATGGCACATACTTTACAACCTCCCCTTAGTACCACCAACCCTCAATTTAGAATGGTTATTTATTATACTTCTATTTTAAATAATCTTCCTACAATTCAGAATCCCCATCTAATCAATTCACAAAGCATTTTGATATCCTTCACTTGGTTGATAGAAGTGTATGTTGGAGTTATGACCCCCATGCATAAGAAGGAGAGTCCTTAAACTGTTAACACCAAGAATGTGTTAAATAACAGTGGGCAAAAACGTTAATCTTATTGTGGTGTTGTTAAATTTTCAGGAAACTACTCGCGTTCCTGTGGAACCAAACTAGAATTTATAAGAACATAATGGGTAAGTTATGTAAAGATAATTTTGTGTTTCAATTAGTAGAAGCTATTTTTTTCTTCTCAAAGACAGACCTTCAGAGTCATTGAATGCAAGTAAGAAAATGGTTAGAGTAAACTGAAGTTAGTTGTTTAAGTTAAGACTTGTGTTTATTGTATGTTCCTGAAAGGCAAATCAATAACAATATTGTGCCAGATCAAATTGGTAAAATGCAGTGAGTAATTGTACCTTAAGAAATTTGAGGGCTCATGGGGTTGTGGCGTGGCTCAGTGGTAGAACTCTCATCTAGCATGTGCGAGGCCCTGGGTTCGATCCTCAGCACCATATAAAGACAAATAAATAAAATAAAGGTATTTAAAAAGAAAAAAAAGAAATTTGAGGGCTCAGGAAGTAGTTCAGTGGTAGAATGTTTACCTGGCACGTGTGAAGCCCTGGGTTGATAACCCAGCACTGCAAAAAAAAAAAAAAGGAAAAGGAAAAGAAATTTGAAACTTCCCCAATAAATATAAAATGGTTTAACTTGGGGGTGAGAATTAGAAGCATAAATTGAAATAACTGATAGCTTTTTAGTTTTGTTCCTAGACATTGACAATAACTATTAAAATTCTGTATGCTTGAATAGTCTTATCATTTAGAAGTTATTTACATCTTTATAAGTCCCCCAGACTTTATTGTGAAAAATTAATTACACTATCATAGCTTTCATTGGATGCTTAATCTTTTGCTGAACAATTCCCTACTTTTTGAGGGGTGGGGAGAAGGACTTTTCATGACTTTGTTTGAAGAGTAGGCCAATAGTTTAGTTTAAAGACTATTCTTCAATTTAAATTTGTCTGTTTCCTTGTGATTATATTCAGAGTAAATATTTTTTGCAGCAATAGGTGATTTTAATATTTATTAATCTTAGTTTTAGGGCTTTCTGAGTTAACTATTAACAAATCGGTAAGTGGATTTTTTAAAGATTTTTTTTAAAGATTTTTTAAAAATTGTAGATGGACACAATACCTTTATTTTATTTATTTTTATATGGTGTTGGGTATCGAACCCAGTGCCTCACACATGCTAGGCAAGCATTCTATTGCTGAGCGACAACCCTAGCCCTCCTATATTTTTAAAGTAAGCTTTAAGATACTTTGGTATGTTAGTAACCATAAAAGATAAAGTTCTGGGATAGTACAGAATTGTAAAAGGTATGTATGTGAGAAAAGATCTTAAGGGGATGTACCAAAAATATGTGTATATGTACCACAAAAAAGTTAAATTGAGTGGACTGCTGTGGCTGAAACCAGTGCAGTAGCAATGGGGATAATTGGTAGTATGCATTCTCTATTTTCATCTCTACTTCGAATTTTTTTCTTTTCTTTTCTTTTTGCTGTGTATGGGACCAAACCCAGGGTTTTTGAGCATGGAAGGTAGGCACTTTATCACTGAGCTACAACACCCAGTTCCTTCTACTTTGAATTTTTAAAGACTGATTCTGTCTAAATTTATTATGTTAAACCATGCAATAATTTAAATTGGTCAGTAAATGTCTTTAAGATTGTTTGTATGGGGACAGGGGTTATTGCTCAGTAGTAGAGCACTTGTCTCACATGTGTGACCCCCTGGGTTCAATCCTCAGGACCACATATAAATAAACAAATAAAATAAAGGTATTGTTTCCATCTACAATCTTTTTTTTTTTTTTTTTTAATAATCAGGAATAAAATGCCAAGTAAAAGAAGGCTTAACTTATAGAATTTGAGACTTGGCGTATAAACACTATGCATCTTATTTCTAGAAAAGTATATCAGGAAATAGGGTTAAGTCGTTTATTTAATATTTTATCTTTATCTTCGCATTTGATTGTGCTGCTTTGGCAACAAAAAAAATTTTTTTGTTGTTGTTGTCAGTACCTCCTTGAAAAAGATTGGTAAGTTTTCATCTAATATATCCTTTGATCCAGAGTTTATGCTGACAGTGGAAAATATTTAGAGAATGATAAAACAGGTGTTAAAAACTTTAAAGTTGGAGCTGTGGGTGTGGTTTAGTAGTAGAGTGCCTACCTAGTATGAGCAAGGCCCTGGGTTCAATCCCCAGCACTGAAAGAAAGGAAAAAAACTTTGAAGTCTCAGTGGCTGTTACCTTCCAGAAATGTTTATTGTCTTGAATTTCTCAAATATTAGCCTTAGTAAAACTGTTTGGTTTTAGTATACTAGTGTGATTCAAGAATCATTTCAATTAAGTTTAAAAAAGTAATCATTTTACTACCAACTTTAGATGGAGAAGAGAAAACCTATGGTGGCTGTGAAGGCCCTGATGCCATGTATGTCAAATTGATATCTTCTGATGGTCATGAATTTATTGTAAAAAGAGAACATGCACTAACATCAGGAACAATAAAAGCCATGTTGAGTGGCCCAGGTAAGTAGTTCTTTTCCTTAATGTTTGATAAATGTATTTTTTTAAGTTTAATCAAATGAGTCCTATTTAAAGAAAAAGTCTTCTAATGTTATTTCCTGGTTGTGTTATATTGGGGAAAAAATTGGTGTGTGCCATTTTCTATTTTCATTTATTTACCCTATAAATTTCAACAAAAACAAATTGATTACGTGGTAATAGGAAGGTTTGGTTTTTTACATTTAGTTTCCATTGTCAACTTTTTAACTGTAGATTCTAGTGATTTTGTTCTAGTTTGATAGAAAGGTTATTTCTAGAAGTTCAACATCTCCCAGATCTCTATTCTTAACATTTTTTTTCTTAAAAATAAATTTAAAATTAAAAAAATACATAGTATAGAATTAACTGTTAATTAAGTGTACAGTTCATTGCCATTTACTATGTTCACAATGTTGTGGAGCCTAGTTGCAGAACATTTTCATCACTCTAAAACAAAACCCCATACTCATTAAGCTATTGCTACATATCATTCTTCTCCTCTCACCTTTCCACATCTGACAACCAATATGCTTTCTAATTTTCTTATTCTGGACATTTCATATAAATGTAATCATATGCTATGTGACCTTTTGTATCTGGCTTTTTTCCACTTGACATTAATGCTCTCAAGGTTCATATATGTGGTAACATATTTTACTTTAGTCCTTTTTATGGCTGAATATTCTATTGTGTGAATATAGAACTTTTTAAAATCTGTCAGTCTTAGTTGATTAATATTTGGGTTTTTTCCACTTTTTGGCTACTATGAATAGTGCTGCCTTAAACATTTGTATGCAGGTCATTTGTTTGAATACTTGGTTTTCGTTCTTTTGCATGTATATATAGGAGTAGAACTGTATGATCATATAGTAATTCTACATTTAACTTTTGGAGGAACTATCAGATTCCTTTCACAGAAGCTGAATCATTTCACATTTCTACCAATAGTATACTAGAGTTCCAGTTTTTATGTATCCTGGCCAATATGTATTATTGCCTATATTATTATGTATTATTGCCTTTTTGGTTGTCAGTTTTTCTAGTGAGTATGAAGGGATATTTCACTGTGGTTCTGATTTGCATTTCTTAATAATTAATGATGTTGTATTTTTTTCATGTATATCTTCTTTGGAGGAATGTCAATGTCTGTTCAAGCCTTTTTCCCATTTTTGGTGTTGAGTTTTAAGAGTTGTTTGTTTGTTTGTTTTTAAGTTTTTATTGGTTTTGTTTTGTTTGACCAGGGCCCCTCCACCACCAAGTAGCATCCCCGGTCCCTTTTTATTTATTTTAAGACAGGGTCTCGATAAGTTGCCCAGCCTGGCTTTTAATTGCAATCTTTCTGCCTCAGTCTACCAAGTAGCTGGGATTATAGATGTACACCACACTCAGCCTGTAAGAGTTGGCTTTTTGTTGGTTTTTGGTACCGAGGACTAAACTCAGGGGCACTCGACCACTGAGCCACATCCCCGGCCCTTTTTTTCATATTTTATTTAGAGATAGAGTCTCACTGAATTGCTTAATGCCTTGCTTTTTGCTGAGGCTGGCTTTGAACTCCTGATCCTTCTGCCTCAGCCCCTCAAGCTGCTGGGATTACAGGCTACAGGGATGTACCCATGCGCCCAGCTGTTTTGGTTTTCTTTTTTGTTTGTTTGTTTTTTAGTACAAAGGGTTTAACACAGGGGAACTATATACAGAGCCACATCCTTGGTCTTTTTTTATTTTTTTTATTTTGAGATAGAGTCTCATTAAGTTGCTGAGGTTGGCCTCTTAACCTCCTGCATTTGCTGGGATTATAGGCCTATGCCACCATGCCCAGCTTTGTTAAGAGTTCTTTATACATTCTTGATATTAGTCCCTTATCTAATATATGATTTGCAAATAAATATTTTGTTCTGTTCCATGGGTTGCTTGCCTGCCTTCCTGCCTTCCCCCTATTTTCTTCTTCTTCCCGCCTTCATTTTCCAGTCTTGCACATGCCAGGCAAGCTTTCTACCACTAAACTCTATCAAGTCTTTAGTTTTTTTTATTTGTTTTTAAATAATGTCATTTGAAGCATATGTTTTTTTTTTATTTTGATGAAGTATAATTGTTTGATTTTTGTTTTTATGTCCTTTGTGCAACCATATCCAACAACATGAAGATTTAATTAAGTTAGATTTCCCCTGCATTTTCTTCTAGGAGTTTTATGGATTTAGCTCTTTTAGGTTTTTTATTTTAGTTTTATTTTTGTGTATGGTGTTGGGTGAGGTTAAACTTCATTCTTTTGCATGAGGATATCTACTATTGTATATTGAAGAAACCATTCTTTTCCCTCTTGAATGTTCTTGGTACCCTTGGTAAAAATTGGTTAACCAGAGATGTGCATGTTTATTTCTGGGCTCTCTGTTCTGTTTATCTATATGAAAATTGTTTCAGTTACTTGAATCCCTTATTCCTTATCTATATTTTTTTACTATGAAAATTTTAAAGCAAAACCAGAAATGCAATGGTGTAATATACCTCCATGTGCCAAACTTCAGTAGCTATTAATATTTTGCCCATCATATCTTATTTTACCTACTATCCCTATTTTGGGAGTATTTCAAGAAATTCCCTGACATTGTGTCATTTCACTTGCAAACTCTTGTGGCCTTTTTTTGTTTGTTTTTGTGTTTTTTTGTGGTGCAGTACTGGGGTTTGAATCCAGGGCTTCTCACATGCTAAGCATATGCTCTACCACTAACTAAGCTACATCCTTGGGCCCCGTGTGCACCCACCCCCCTTTTTTTTTTCGTTTTTTGGACCAGGTTACACTAAGTTGTACTGGCTGGCCTTGAACTTTTAATCCTCTTCCCCTAGCTTCCTGAGTAGCTGGGATTATGTATGCGCCACCATTCCAGCTATATCACATCTTTTAAGTCAGGATTGACTGGTTGGTTCCAGGGTTGTCAAGCTGATTCATGCATAAAAATTCCCTAATCTGACTTTCATAAAATGGCTTTAGAATTCATTGTGATTATTATTGAGGTTTATTTCATTTGGGATTAAAAATAGTGATTTACTAATTCTGTGATTTCTTCTGCATTTATTAGCTAGAATTCTCCTATATAAAAAAAAAAAACTATTCAGTTACCTTGAAATAAAGTCTGTGTGGGAAAAGCTAGATAATTGCTTGGATTTTTTTCATTGTACATAAAAGTTTTCATTAATCAATGAATTGATTATCTTTCACCTTCCAAATAGTATAGTGTTTTGTTCTTATTTTTGAGTTTTGATATATCATTGTGAACTTTTGACTTATTATATTTGATGTTTTCTTTTGGATGTAGGGTGATGAAGCCTTATCATGTTGTCCAGGCTGGCCTCAAACTCCTGGGCCCAAATGATCTCACTAACTCAGCCTCTCAAGAGCTGGGTCTACAGACATATGCCACTGTATCTAGTTCCGTCTTTCTCACTGATGCTAAAATTGCTTCATTTTTGTGCCAGAAAGAGCTACCTCAGTTTGACTTACAATAGTGTTTTGTTGTTTGTTCTGTTTTTCAGTGCTCTGGGTCTCAATCAAAACCAAGGCGTTGTGTGTGCTAGGCAACCACTTTACCACTGAACCGTATCCCAGCCCAGTTCCTATGTCCTTTGGACATGGTGTCCTTAGTGTTAGATAGCTATATTATTTTTTGTAATATTTCCCAGGTTTGTCATATACAGTATTTCCCAGTCCTGAATGCACTATTTTCCCCAAGAGCCATGTTTTCTTCAGCTAGAAAATGGTATTTAGGGACCGCAGTCTAGCTGTTAGGGGTACTTAATGTTCCTGGTTTGAATCAATTTTAGGCTTCCTACTTGACAATGCTAAGAAATAGTTTAGGGGGTAAGAAATC
This sequence comes from Callospermophilus lateralis, assembly GCF_048772815.1. NCBI lineage: Eukaryota > Metazoa > Chordata > Mammalia > Rodentia > Sciuridae > Callospermophilus > Callospermophilus lateralis. The sequence continues at coordinate 34,728,361 of NC_135320.1, read as the reverse complement.
ATAAATGCCAACAAAATTTTATTTTGAAATTATGATGAGAAAGCTTTTGTTTTTGTTAAGCTTTATTTTCTTTAATTTAAAAACACGAGTTTTAATCTTTGAGGGAGCAGGAAAATATTTAGTCCAAAATTAATATTTGTATAAAAAGGAATGAAGTATTGATGCATGCTACAATGGGAACATACATCTAAAACTTGCTCGATGAAAGAAACGAAGGAGGTCACATTATATGTAATGATTTCATTTATATGAAATGTCCAGACTAGGTAAATACAAAGACAGAAAGCAGATTGGTGTTTGCTAGATTTGGAGGGAAATGGGGAATGAATGTTTTGAACTAGATGGAGGGTACAGTTGCATAACACTATGAATGTATAAATGCCACTGAATAGTACACTTTAAGATGTTTGATTTTAAGTTATATGAATTTCACCTTTAAAAAATTGTCTGGTATCAAAAAGTTAATAAGTACCTATTGATAATATATTCAAAAGAGGGAATTTAAATTTTTGACACACCAAAATTTATTTTGCTGAGTCCTACTCTCTTCTTACCTCACTCCAACCAGTAGAAACCTACTGGAAACTTTTTAAAATACTACATTCTCGGAAAGTGTATTTTTTAAAATATTTATTTATAGGTGGACATAATATCTTTATTTTTATGTAGTGTTGAAGAACGAACACAGTGCTTCACGCATGCTAGGCAAGTGCTTTACCTCTGAGCCACGACTCCAGCCCTCAGAAAGTGCATTTTGAGATTTAAATGTTTTTTATATTCAATATACATGATAGTGCAAAATCATTAAAAATCTTGTCCCTATCAATAAAAGCTAAATGATGTGACTTTCATGTGGCTAAAAATTCTGTAAGGAATGGGACTTGAAAGGTAGCTCAATTGGTGGAGTGCTTACCTTCCATGCACAAAGGTGTTCAGCCCCCAGCACTACCAAAAATTTTTTTGAGGAATGACTGAAAACTGATAATGAATTATTAGTAAATACTTACAAAGAAAATGATTAGTAAATACAGAGAAGTGTCTTATGAGGAAATCCCATTACATGATCATATTTAAAAAAAAATAAAAGAGGAAACTATCAATTTTTTTGCCTGAAGATTTTTTTTAGAATATATATTTCTCAGGCTAGGGTATAGCTCAGTGGTAGAGCATGTGCTTAGCATGCACAAGGCTGGTGTTATTCCCCATTACAAAAAAAAAAAAATCTGTCTTATGATTTTATTCTTTATATGCTCACTCATTACCAAAAGAGCCAAATTAGAAAATCTGTGATTTGCCCTGACTTTATTTTTACATGGCAATTCAATACTGCATAGGACTCCTGATGACCTGTAAAGACTTGACTCTTGATTTAGCTTTTTCTTTCTTTTTCCCCCTTCAGTAATCAGACCACCAAGATTTTAGGAAAAGCTATTTTAAGTCTCTAACCCATGAGGACAGAATTAGAATCTTAAAATTCAGTCTTATGAATCTCAAAACTCTATCTTTAATAGATTTTTGTTGTTTATATTCAAATCAGAGTTAAATAATTTGATGGCAATTAGGATTTTTTTTATTATTATTCTTTTAATAATTATTAGCTTGCTAGGACTGCCCCAGCAGAGTACCACAGACTAGATGGCTTAAACAACAGAACTTAATTCTCTGACAGTTCTGGAGTATAGAAGTTGAAATTAAATTCTCAGCAGGCAGGGTTGAATTCTCCTAAGACCTCTTTCTTTGCCTTGTTAGATGGTCATCTCCCTATGTCTTTACATGGTCTTCTCCCAGTGGCTGTCTGTGTTCTTATCTCTTGTGAGGATACCAATTATTGGTTTACCACCAATTTTAATTTAATCACCTCTTTAAAGACCCTATCTCCAAATATATTCACATTCTGAGGTACTAGGAGGTCTAAGACTCCAACATAGGAATTTGAGGGGGAACACTATTCACAGCCCATAACATACACAATCCTTTTGTTTTACAGGTCAGTTTGCCGAAAATGAAACTAATGAGGTCAATTTTAGAGAAATTCCATCTCATGTGCTATCAAAAGTATGCATGTATTTTACCTACAAGGTTCGCTACACTAACAGCTCTACCGAGATTCCCGAATTCCCAATTGCACCTGAAATCGCATTGGAACTACTGATGGCTGCGAACTTCCTAGATTGTTAAATAAAATAAATTATAATAAACTGTTAATTTTTTTTTCAGTATTTAATATTTGTAGTTCAGTTAGTAATTTTTTTCATATATAGCATGTTGCCTGTATGCAATTGAACTACAAATTTAATTGCAAAGCAGATTTTCTTCTGTTCTTTTGCATAGCAATCAAAGTTAAAATTTGTTTCATACATCAACAAATTAAGGACATTTTCACAAACTGAGAAATAAACAATTATGCCAATTTGTAGGTGGTTTTGTTTATCCTTTGGATGTGACTTTTAAAATTAGAATGATGATACAATAAATGCTGAAATATAGGCATAAACGAACATGTTCTACAGGTAAATAATGGGGCTATGTATTTTTGTTTTTAGTGTTTTTTTAAAAAAAACTTATTCTGATCTATAGCCACTGATAGCATTACTAGAGTTATGCAAATAATTACATAAAAAACATGTTTATAACTTAGCCAAAAGTTGATTTTTATAATTCAAAGAATGAGAGGTGAAATTTCTTATGTGTTTTTTGATAAACCGCAGTATTATTTAAGTGTATCTTGTGTTTTGTTTATTGCTACAATTTAAGAACTTTATTTAAAAACAATTTGGACGATCACTAGGTACAACTAGTAACTGTTTGAACTATAAGCCATGGTCAACAAGTTAAACTTCGACTTACATCCTGTTCATTGTGCATTTGGGGCAATCCAAAGTACTGTACTTTCATTAACTTTCAAGCTTCCTTTGCAATTTTCATTCTTCATAGATCCCTGTGAATATACTTCTTGTTTAAGTATGTTTTAAAATACTATAAGTTTTATCTAGATCTTAAAGCGAGATTTTTTTGAACAATACCAGTCTTCCTCCATCAAATGTTATAAAGTATGAAAAATGTTGATCAATGTAGTAAAAAAATCTTATAATACACTTAGATATAGTACATGAATTATCTTCTATTAATTAAAGTATGTTCCTATAAATGTGGTACCTTAATCAGTGGGTTTTATGAAGTCAAACTTATGAGGAAGCATTCAGCTTTTAATCAAACAAAGAACATGAGAAACTGACAGCATTTTTGTGTAGGCTTAGGAGAAGAATTACTGAAGTTGGGGGTAGTATTGTCTGTTTTAGTACAACAAAACTGATTTTGAGGCCTATAAACTTAAGTCTTCACCTTATTGTTAAGACTAGCTAAATATAGTCCAGTTTTTCTGGAAAACTGCAAAAAGCGTAAAATAATTTTTTCTCTTAGAAAACCTAAACATTGTACTTTACAATTTATTAAAAGCAGTTAAAAAACACATATTTTTAGTAATCTAAAACATACATACATACTTTAGAAGATATGTATCAAGTACAAGATCTTCTGGGGCTAGGGATATAGCTCAGTGAAGAGTGCTTTGAGGCATTAGATTACCCCAGCAAGGTGGGGAGTGGGAGGCTGCTACTTAGTAGCCAATAATAGCAATCATAAACCTATATAATGGTTTCTAAAGGTGAGAGCTGGAAATAAAGTTTGACCAGTTTTTGTAGGTTACTTTGTGTTAGATCCAGAAGTAACCTGAAGTTTAGAACATTAAAATAAAACTGGAATGAAGACTAGACAAATCTGTGTATCTTGCAGCAAATGGTACTTGCATGTTAATAAAGACTGATTGACTAAAAGGTATGATAAACACTTGATGTTTGATCTTTTTAGCCTTAATGTCTCTCTTTTTTTTTTTTTTGTGAAAGATTCACAAGATTCTGCAATGAAACCTTAATAGTTTCCTGAAACAGTAATTAACTTCATATTATGTGCAAATCTCCCCAATGTTTTTTTTTGCACAAAATATATTACTATAAAATGTTTTATTCAATTTTTATTTGATTTTTTTCTAAGTTATGCTTTTTATTTTTCATGGAGTTATTATCAAGTTAATTTCCTTACTTTTGAAAGATATGCATACATATTGAGACATAGAATTTATTATATGCAGTAAATTCAGTTCATGCTAATAGAGAAACACATTGAGACATCTTGTTCTGCATAGGCCTGTCATCTTGGTGCAAGTCATTTGCTAAGCTCATTCATTTATTTAGAAAGTACAAATATTCTAAGCAATAATATAAATTTGCTATTAAAAATTGAAGTGTTTAACTCAAGTAATATCTAAATAGAACAAATTTCATACAAATTAACAAAGCTAGGGCTGGGGATGTGGCTCAAGTGGTAGCGCGCTCGCCTGGCATGCGTGTGGCCCGGGTTCGATCCTCAGCACCACATAAAAAAAAACAAAGATGTTGTGTCCACCAAAAACTAAAAAATAAATATTAAAAATTCTCTCTCTTTCTCCCACACTCTCTTTAAAAAAAAAAAAAAAACAAAGCTAGAAAGTATTTAGATACAACAGTTCTAAGTTGAGCTCTGATTCACTGTAAATTTGATTAAATAAGGTCTTATACTCAAGATGCCATTGGCTTTTTATGTACATTTTGTGTTTTATTTGCAATATATAAATCTGGTTTAATATCAAACCAATCATTTTATATTCCTGTTAAACTTAATGGTTTGTTGGTTTAAACAAATATTTAATAGTATACAACTATTTTGGTATATTAGAGCACCAACCTGGGAGTTAAAAAAGTCTAGATCCTGTGCTGATTAGTCACTTGAGTTTCAACAAGTCTCTAGGCCTCTGTTTCACATCTGTAAAATTAGGAGGTTGTACATCTATAGAGTGATGTTTTACCACCTTATTTTTCTAATAAACAAGACTATTGTATAAAACCAAGACTATAACATTATAGATGCAGATTGGAAGAATTTTTAACTAGAGAGAAAAAATTGAGTTTTTGCTACTTCTAGATTATGCATAAAATATTACACATCAGTACTAAAACTAAGGGCTAAAGATGAGGCTCAGTGGTGGAAGGCTTTATTAGCATGTGTGAGATCTTAGATTCAATCCACAGAACCACTAGTAACAAAAGTACTGTAACTAGATTCTTTGTGGGGTTTTTTCTAGCCTGCTATATGTAAAAAAAAAAAAAAAAAAAAAAAAAAATCCAGTTTTAGCTCTGGTTATCAGTAATTTTCTAATATGAAGGAAAAGTATGTTCTGTGATTTTCATACCAGTATAATTAATGCCAAGATCAATCTGAATTCAATTTTCTTTTTTCTTTCATTGTTTATTTTTGCAGTGCTGAGGATTGAATAGGGCCTGGCACATGCTTGGCAATACTACTGAGCCACATCCCCAGCCCTTTTCCTTCCTTCCTTCCTTCCTTCCTTCCATTCATTCATTCATTCATTCATTTTAGTACTGGGAATTGAGCCCAGGGTACTGCTACCAGTGACCAACATCTACAGACCTTTTTTAAACTTTATTTTGAGACAGGTAACTTGTGATCCTCCTGCCTCAACCTCTCCATAGCTGGGATTACAGCCTGTGCCACCTTGCTTGCTTTAACTATTCTATTTGCCTATGAACTACAAAAGAGAGAAAAATGTTTTTTCACTCACGTACTAATTTATCCTGAATTGGGTACATCATGTATGATATCTGTGTCTACTTCATATATCTCTTGCTAAGCCCATTAGACCTTCCCCCCTCCCTCTCCCCCTCCCTCCCCCCCCTCCTCCCCTCCTCTTTTTGAATGCCCAAGGCCTCACCCATGCTAAGCACACAAACACTACTAACAAGCTACACCCTCCAGCTCCCCCAAATTTTTTATTTTTGTATATTGTTCTCATACGGAACATGGGTAAATCAGACTTTTCCTCTCTATATTTAGAAAATTTTTAAAAATATTTATTTTTTTAGTTCTCGGCGGACACAACATCTTTTTTTTTTTTTTATGTGGTGCTGAGGATCGAACCCTGGCCGCACGCATGCCAGGCGAGCAGGCTACCGCTTGAGCCACATCCCCAGGCCCTAGAATTTTTTTTTTTTATCTTGCTGTGTTGCCCAGTCTGGCTTCTGACCCAGAGTTCTCTCCTCAGCCTCCTAAGTAGCTGGGGTTACAGGTATGCATCATTTTTGTTGTTTGTGTTTAGTTTATTTTGAAATGGAATCTCAATATGTTGCCCAGGCTGGTCTTGAACTCCTGATTTCAGTTGATCTTTCCTGCTTCAGCCTCCCCAGTGCTGGGATTATAGGTGTGCACCACCACACCTGGCTTTTTAGTTGTTTTTAATACAAAAATGTTTTATTACATTTGAACTCAATATATTTTATATACTAAGTCCTTTATGATAGGCCCTATTGCTTCATTATTTAGAAAAGCTTATATAAAATGGCAGATTAGGATAAGAAAATCAAATTTAGTGACTCCTTGGTGCTGGAGATTGAACACAGGGCCTCACACATGCTAAGCAGCTTTCTACCACTAAGCTACATCCCCATCCCTTGTGGTGTTTTGTGTTTTACTTGAGACAGGGTCTCCCTTAATTGTTCAGCCTGACTGTGAACTGTTGATCCTCCTAATAGCTGGGATTACAGTTGTGCACCATTGCACCCAGGTAAATTTGGTGACTTTTTAAAATCAGAGTTGTCTAAAATTATTTTATCAGAGCCTTTAAATTTTTTGGCATCATAAAGTAAAGCTTGTAATTAATCCTGCCTATGCATGCCAGCTGGCCCAGATCTGTGATTAATTTTTTTTAAGTAGTAGGATTTTAATCCTAGGCATCTAAATTTTGATGTGTACTTATCAAATTTATATTTTTTAAGTCAGTGTATTGTCATTTCTGCTTTATAAAACTCGAGTCTGTATCAATCTCCAGTATGATTTTGAATTGGAAAGTATAGTTTTTTAAGATCATCAAAGGCAAAGTTTGTCATTCCATAATTTCATTTGTTTTTGAAATGCAAGCTTCATTAGTTTATTGCCACCATCCAAATCAGCCAGTATTTTTCTTCTGATTTTTGACTTAAAAAAAAAAGATCTAAGAAAATATTTAATGATGATCCAAGATCACAAACTAATTTGCAGTAAGATTCTAGATTCAGATTATCATTTTAGTTAATTATAACAAATATGGTGCTTAGATTCTAAAGAATTACACTCAGTAAAAGTCTTGGAATTATTGAAGAACGCAATATGCAAAATTCTGAAATGATGTAATTGAAGTATAGGGAGTTGGTACATGATGTATGCCTATAATGTAAATGCTTTAAAAATTACATTTCTCTCCACATTAACATCATCCTTCATTTAGTAGGGCTGTTGAAAATGTTTCTGGAACTGCCCTGCTTTTAGGATTTATAATAACTATTCTTATAATTAATGATTCCCCCTCCTTTTTATTTTTTTAATTTTTTGAGGTACTGGGAATTAAGCCCAGGACCAGGAAAATGCATACCACTAAACTACAACCCCCTACCCATTCTTTTGAAAAGTATATGACTAAAGGAATTAGAGTAGTTTTCTCATGTAGGCAGTAACCTGGTCATATCAGAACCAAATTTAAAGCTGTAAGCTTGACCTAGGAAATAAAAGGAGTTAACCAAATTTAATTATTTATTTTATTTTTTTGGCACCATGGATTGAATCCAGGGGCACTTAACCACTGAGCTATATTCCCAGTCCTTTTTATATTTTATTTACAGACAAGGATTCACTGATTGTTATTTAGGGCCTCGTTTACTTGCTGAGGCTGGCTTTGAACTCCAGATCCTTCTGCCTCAGCCTCCTGAGGCACTGGGATAGTGGGTGTGCGCCACTGCATCTGGCCCAAGTTGTTTTTAACATCTTCAGATATTTATAACATACTTGAGGAAACACTAATTTCACAGGGCAAACTTGACCCAATATTTTTTGTAAAATTCAATTACCAAACATTTGCTTTTTTAATAAAGTAGCTGCATCAAAGTTGCAATTCAGGGCTGGGGATTTAGCTTAGTTGGTAGAGTGTTTGCCTTGCATGCACAAGGCCATGGATTTAATCCCCAGCACCAAAAAAAAAAAAAAAAAAAAAAAAAGTTGCAATTCAAATGAGTTTTTATCTTGTACTATATCATGTCCTTACTTGACTCAGAGTAAGTTAAGGTTTAAATGTTGTGCTTCAAATATATTTGGTTTTTATTGTTTTTGTTTGTTTGTTTTTTGCAACACCACATTGAAAGACAAATATCCTGTTCTGGGCAAGAATAGAACCTGATAAACCATCACCTTAAATACTAAAGATTCTGTCCATTGAGAACCTATCCCTAAAGAATTGTGTCCATAAACCTACATGGACTGTTGGAATGGCTATAATAGAATCATAAAATATCATCTAAAGACTAGACTGTAAAATAACAGGAATAGGGATGGGATGTTTTTTTTGTTTTTTTTTGTTTTTTTTTTTTTTGGCAGTGCTTATCTCATTCTCCTAGTGTGTCTAGCATAGCACTATACACGTAGTGAGCATTCAATAAGTATTTGTTGGAACTAAATCAAGCTCATTAGTATATAAAGGTAGTGTCTTAATTATATTCAGTTGGGTCTTTAAGTTTTACCTCTTAATTATCCATGTGTAAATACTGAAAAAAATATTTGGCCCTCAATCGCCAAACTGGGGATATCTGCACATCATCCAGTCCCCCCACTTGCAGGGAAAAGTACTAAATTGGCAGACAGGAAAGCCATGCTTTAGATTGTTGGTTGACAATCTAGATTCTTGGAGTTCTTTCTTGAAAAATGATAATGGTCTCTGAACAGACATTTTTTCAAAGAAGATACTGAGCTGACTCACAACATATGAAAACACGCTCAAGTCATTATTCATCAGGGAAATGCTAATAAAAGCAACAATGAGTTAGCACGTTACATGCAGTAGGATTGCTACAATAACCAATGTTGTCCAGGATCTGTAAAAACTGCATTGCTGATGGGAGTGTAAAATGGTTGATTCAACTGCTGTGGAAAAGTTTTGCAGTTCTTCAAAAAAGAAAATAGAGCCTCATGTGTGCATGACCCTAGGTCTGGTACCCAGCACTGCAAAGAAAAAATAGGTAGAATTACCATTAAGTATAGACTCAAATGTTTCTATTGAAATTTTAAACAGAATAGCTAATCAAAGAAGAAAAAAGTTGGGATTAAATTCCAAAAGTTTAAACAAAATGCCAAGAAAATAAGATAAAAGAATTAACTAAAATATGAACAACTGGAAAACAGGATTTAGCAAAGTAAGATAACATTACTAAGAGCTGGTTAAAAATAATAGAAGAATTTGTGAGACAAATCGAGAAAAAAAAATGAGCAAGCAAAAATGTATTGTTATGAAAAAAGAAACTGCCCAACATTTGTTATGAGAAAGGTCATATCCAAAAATAGAGAAAAGTTGTAAGAATATTTATGCCATACCAAAAATGTTTAAAATGGGACTAAGTGCCGGGCAGCAGTGACTCACACCTGTAATCCCAACAGCTCTGGAGGCTGAGGTAGAAGGATTGTGAGTTCAAAGGGAGCCTCAGCAACTAATCAGTCCCTAAGCAATTTCAGGAGAACCAATCTCAAAAAGAGCTGGCGATGTGACTAGGGCTAAATCACCTGGTTACTAAGTGACTAATCGCCCCTGGGTTCAATCTCTAGTAGTAATCAGTGGGATTATTGGCATGTGCCATCACGCCCAATTTGTGATTTTTTTAATCTTCAAGGAACATAATTCCTATACTACTCTAGCATATAGGGAAAGATTGCCAACTTCCAAGTCGATATTACAAAGCTAGTGTAATCCACCACCGCCACTCAAGTATATGGAAGCAGTGGTCCTGACTAAAATACTAGCAAATGAAGTCCAGAGTGTATTCAAGAAATACAACACCATAGTGATATTTATTCCAGGAAAGCAACGATGGTTTAAGAAAATCTATTCATTTAATATGCCAAAGGAAAAAAGTATCTCAATAGGTGATTTAAAATCCATTTGGTAAAACACAATCTACACACTTTAGTTAAATCTAATACACTAGGGGTAGGAAAGTATGAAAAGGACATTATTTTAAAATAAGCTCAAGCCAATCATTAACTTATGCTGAAGAAAAAATATTAGTCAACGGTATTCTCATTAAAAATGAGAGCCACCATAAGAATACTTCAGCATTTCTTAGAAATTTCCACACAATGTTGCATTTAAAAATTAGGTATAAATATTGGAAAGGAACAGACAATGTGGTGTTGCTCAGAAAAATACCAAAAAGGTGAACTGAAAAATTCTGAAATCTAGAAGGAAGGAGAAAATGTGGTTATTTGTGAAAAGTTCTTGTATTAGCTGAGCTACCTAGCATAGCAGTCTCCATCCTGGATGTGTGAAATATCCCATTATCTGAATCTATGTGAAGATAGGACCCAAGCAGGCCGGGGTTGTGGCTCAGTGGAGCGCTTGCCTAGCACATGTGAAGCACTGGGCTTGATCCTCAGCACCACATAAAAATAAATAAATAAAAATAAACGTATTGCATCCATCTACAATTATATATATGAAAAGATAGGACCCAAGCATCCTACTACAGAATTCCAAAGAGACTTCTTCCCTGATTCTTGACTACTAGGGCAAAAGAATATGATGAAGAAATCTAGGGTGTGGTGGCCCACGCCTGAAATCTCAGTGACCTGGAGGCTGAGGCAAGAGAATACCAAGTTCAAGGCCAGCCTTGGCAGTTTAGCACAACCCCTGTCTTGATAAAGAGGCTGACTGGGTTCAATCACTAGTACTAAAAGAAGAAAAAAAAAAATGTGTGTGTGTGATTATTAGAAGGATGTGGAGGGCTGCATCTCTCCAATAATATCTCTTCTTTTTACCTAGACAGTTCCAGTTGATTTCAGTTGCCTACCATCAAGCATCCCCAACCCTATTTTGTATTTTATTTAGAGACAAGATTTCACTGAGTCGTTTAGCACCTCACCATTGCTGAGTCAAGTTTTGAACTCTTGATCCTCCTTCCTCAGCCTCCAGAGTCAGAGAACTATGATTTTTTTTTTCTTTTTTTTTTTTTTGGTGCTTGCCGAGGATTGAACCCAGGGCCTTGTACATGTGAGGCAAGCACTCTACCGACTGAGCTATATCCTCAGCCCCAGAACTATAATTCTTAAGAAATTAATAGTGGGGCTGGGGTTGTTGCTCAGTAGTAGAGTGTTCACCTAGCATGTACAAGGCATTGGGTTTGATTCTTAGCACCACATAATGAAAAATAAGTATATTGTGTCCATAATATTTATTAAAAAAGAAATTAATAGTGACAATAGATTGCAGGTTGATAAACCCTTAGGAAAATGAGAGAATCTGATTTTGATTAACATGTCTAGCTTGAGCTGAAAGTAGTAGCACTTCCACTGCATTTGTAAGGGATGTCTAAATGCCAAGAGCTCAGGAGGGTTAAATATTTATTCAAATTATTTCTTAGAATAGAGTGTCCATTGAGGACACCACATTGATCCTTATAATACCTCTCTAAAAACAAGATGGAGGACATGAAGACATAAAAATTAACAGTAATTTTTTGGACATAAAAAATTAACAGTAATTTTTTGGTGTTCTAATTAGTTATACAGGACAGTAGAATGCATTTTGACATACCATACATAAATGGAGTATAACTTCTCATTCTTCTGGTTGTACATAATGTAGAATCATACCAGTCATGTAGTCATATATGCACGTAGGTTAATAATGTCTGATTTATTCTAAATTCCTTCAGGGCCCCATAACCCTCCTCTCCCTTCATACCCCTCTGCCTAATTCAAAGTAACTCTGTTCTTCCCTAGCACGCACACACACACACACACACACACACACATACCCCGTTATTGTGAATTAGCATCCACATATCAGAGAAAACATTTGGCCTTTGTTTTTTGGGGACTGGCTATTTCACTCAGCCTGATATTCTCCAGCTCCATCAACAGTGTGATTTTATAGCCTGAGTAGTGAAATTATTGCTTTCAATGGTACTGGATAGATTAAAGAAGGAAGACCATCTCTAATGGTTGAATCTCAGTGCAAGATATGGTCAGAATCATCCTAGAAAAAAAAATTGGGGGGGTGGGTGGTTCCATTCATCTTTTATTTATTTACTTATTTTTAAATACACGACAGCAGTGGAAAACATTATAATTCTTATTACACAATTTTTCATATCTCTGTATATAAAGTATGTTCATGCCAATTTATGCCTTTGTTGTGTTTTATGCATTACTATTTTTTTTAAAGAGAGAGTGAGAGAGAGAGAGAATTTTTTTTTTAATATTTATTTTTTAGTCTCGGCGTACACAACATCTTCGTTTATATGTGGTGCTGAGGATCGAACCTGGGCCGCACGCATGCCAGGCGAGCACGCTACCGCTTGAGCCACATCCCCAGCCTGCATTACTATTCTTAATACACATATATACCACAATTTTTTTGTATCTCTATATATAAAGTATGTTGACACTCAATTCAAGTGTTCATACATGTACTTTATATAATGATGTCCATCACATTCCACCATCCTTGCTAATCCTCATCCTAGAAATTTTTTAGTACCCTGTTCTTCAGCCACAGAATGCCTTCCAATAAAAATAAATCAAGTTTGATCCAATAGGTTCCTGAATTTAAATGTTAATTGACAGTGCTTACCATGTTAAATTCAGGATATTAATAGAGAAAAGAGTGGAAAACCTCAAAGTTAAGTAGGCATCATTTTCCCAAGCCTTGATGACATTCTACAGCTAAACATGCCCTTCCATCTTCTTGGAGTGGAATAAGAAGAAGCTCCCTCACCTGGTGTTAACTTGCAGGAAGAGCTAATTCTTGCCTCCGCCTGCCAGTGCTTCAAATATAAATGGAATATAGATGACACCCTAGGAATATAGGATATCCTAGGAATTCCCTAGATCCAGCATCAAAGTTAATGGAGACTTACTGTAACCCAGCATCAACCAGAAATTCAAATTCCTCAGGAATGAAAGTTTAGGTCCTACCTCTGGTAAATAAGTTCAGCTAGGAGACTTAGTGACTCAAGAAAAGGGAAACATGATAACAGAGATTGAAAATCAGGGCTGGGGTTGTAGCTCAGTGGTAGAGCGCTTGCCTCTCATGTGAGAGGCACTGGGTTCAATTCTCAGCACCACATATAAATAAATAAATTAAATAAAGGTCCATCAACAACAACAAAAAAATTTTAAAAAGAAAATCATAAAATGCCTTTAGCCTTCTGATCAGATGTAGAAATGACAATGACAGCCTCTCCCTATATGTCCTTTCCTGCTATGTCCTGTGTATATTTGTATTTACGACTCCCCTTCCCCCATTTTAATTACCATTTTTCCTCCTCTCTTACACCCACTACATTATTTAGGCCTTGTGGAGGAGTATTTGGCCTTGAAAGGAACACAGGAGAACTAGAGAAGAAATGGACATGATGTAGAGATTCCAGACTCATTGTTTTGGTACTGGCTTGCAGAGATTGAATCCAGAGATCCTCTGAGTTACATCCCCACCTCCCTGTTAATTTATTTTTGAGATACTGTCTTCCCTAAGTTGTTTAGGGCTTCACTAAGTTGATGAAGCTGGCTTTGAACTAGTTATCCCCATGCCTTAGCCTCCTGAGATTCTGGGTTTTCGGGCACACACCACTGCACCCAGCCCATAATATCCCTTGAACTGTAACCTCGTTTTCCACACCAACTGTCATCACCCTATTTGGACTTTCATTGCCTATTGCCTAGACTGTCTAGGGGTTTGTAATAACCATTCTTCAGGGAGTGTGTGTGCGTGTGTGTGTGTGTGTTGATGCTGGGGATCCACATATAGGGCTCTCAGGCATGCTGGGTAAGTGTTCTACCACTTTGGCACACCTCCAGTCCTCATTCTGCGTTTTCAAGTACATGCCAGGCTATTCAAAAAATTAGCATTTGTTTTATCTTAACTGTCTGCACAGTACCTCAAAAAGTGATCTATTGGATAGTGTCTTGTTTTTTTTTCCTTTCTTCCTATTATTTTTTTTAAATTTTATTTTGTTATTTTTTAAAATTTGGGCTATTTATTGTATATATAGGAAAATACCAAATCATATGTGCACAACTCAATATATTTTCACAAAATGTATACAACTGTAAATCCTAGTCATACCAACAAATAGAACATGATCATCACCCCGTAAACCTCTCCTGTGACCGCTTCCTCATCACTGGTCCCCCCCAAAAAATAACCCCAGACATCTAGTACCACAGATTAGTTTTGACTTTTTTTTAACTTTATATAAATGATACTTTATATGTGTGACATTTTTTGCTTAGCATTGTTTCTGAGATTCATTCATACTAATTTAGAAATGATTTATTCTCATTTCTGTAAAATGTATGTGTATGTGTGTAACATAATTTATCCATTCTGTTAATAGACATTTAGATTCTTTCCAATTTGGAGCTGTCATACATAATGCTGCTATAAACGTTTTTGTATATGGTTTTAGGTGCTCAAATTACATGCATTTTGTGTAAATACCCAGAAGAAAAATGGCTGGTTCAAAGAATGCCTATATGTTAAGCTTTATAAGTTGCTTGTCCAAAGTTGTGCCAATTTATACTTTGCTGTCAGTATATGAGAGTCACAGTTACTCTACATCCTCACCAATGCTGAGTATTGCCATTTTTATTTTAGCTATTCTGAAAGTGGTATAGTGGTATTGCATTTTAGAGTTTTCTTATTACATAAATCAGCTTTGTGCTACTCTAACAAAATATGAGGCAACTAACATAAAGAGAAAAGGTTTGCTGGCTCACACTTTGGGAGGGTTCAAAGCCATGGTGTCTTTTTGGTTTAGTTCTGGCAAGGGCAGTGGATTGTAGCACATCATTCCAAGACCACTTTTAGGAGCAAAAGAGTCACATCTCCAACCAGAGAAAAGAGACAGGAGCCCCAGTTGTCTATCTTTTTTTTTCTTGACTTATAGGATTTTTAAAATATATGCTACATATACTTATTGGGTGCTGTCTGTATTGGAAATATCTCAACCTGCAGTTTGCCTTTCAGTGGTGTGTGTGTGTGTGTGTGTGTGTGTGTGTGTGTGTGTTTCTGAGGATCAAACCTAGGGCCTCACTCATGTTAGGCAAGTGTTCTCCCAGAAAAGCTACAACCCCAACCTTTGCCATACACTTTCTTAATGTTGGGATTTTTTTTAAGCCAAAGTTCCTAATTATAATGTAATCCAAATTAGTTCCCTTTATAATTAGTAATTTCTGTATTGTTTAACAAATCTTTGCTTATCCCAAGGTCATGAAGCTATTCTCTTATGTTTCCCTCTAGAAAGTGTGCTGTTTTCCCTTTCACATTTAGAACACATATAGTCATTCTAGAATTGATGTTTATGTATGGTATCAGACAGAGATCAGTCAAGACTTATTTTTTTCCATGTTAATGTCCATTTGACCTAATATTATTGACAGAAAAGGGCATTCTTTCTCCAGTGTACTGCAGTTGCCTTTGTTGTAAATCAAGTAACTGAGTGCTAGGGAGGGTCTTTTTCTGGTTTCTTTCTCCTATTCTCATGCATTAGTGAAATGAAGTCCTACATCCTATAACTATCCCTTCCAAACATTCTTCCATCTGCCTTTCAGAATCATATTCCTATGGCAGATGTGATATCACTCCTGATACATACAAAAGGCTAACCACAGTCTGAATTCAACCTATATTTCTTTTTTAAAAAACATTTATTTTTTTTAGGTGTAGACAATACCCTTACTTATTTATTTTTATGTGATGCTGAGGATCGAACCCAGGCCTTGCACATGCTAGGCAAGCGCTCTATGGCTGAGCCACAATCCCAGCCCTCAACCTATATTTCTAACATTATATCCTACCAGCCACTGGCACAAGACCCTTTAGCTTCTAAGTTGAGTCATGCCAAGTCCCTGGTACTAACTGAATTGTGTATTTTAGAAACTTCATCCCCATTAGTGTATGGTGAATGGAATGAATTTTGCTACTCTCTGTCTGGTATCTTATGGGTCTTGAATATATGTGTAGCATTAAAATTTGTCCTGTTCCCTGATTCCATGCTTGATTGGTCTGACTTCACATTTGTCACAGGGTCCTGATTCCAATTCATTTCCCCTATCAATTATGGTGCAGACCTGAACTCCCTGCTTGGCTGGGAACCAAACATCATACCTGAATATTGCCCCAGTGTTATTCATGAGGCTAAACATGTCCTCATAGAACCTGTAATCAGAGCATGGGAGCTGGTTCAAACTTCTTGAAACAATGAGTGTGTCCCCATTATCAGTCATACATGTGAGCACTGTGTAGAGATATGGTGTCTACTTCTGACACAGGCTCCACCGGCACTATTTCCAGTCTGAAGTTCTATGTCCCTTTGGAAGTCGTCATAGGCTTCAGATCACTTCTGTGGAGCCAGCCCCAGAGCCATGCCTTTCCTGCAGCCTCTGCCCGACATTTCCCTTTTCTTTTTCCACTCCATCGTTCATGTTCTGTCCTGTTCTATAATCAAAATGGTACATATTTCAGTCAGGCACAGTGGTGCATGCCTGTAATCCCAGCGGCTTAGGAGGAGGCTGAGACAGGAGAATCATGAGTTCAAAGCCAGCCTTAGTAACTGCAAGGTACTAAGCAACTCAGTGAGACTCTTGTCTCTAAATAAAATACAAAAGAGGGCTGGGGATGTGGCTCAGTGGTTGAGTACCCCTGAGTTCTGAGTTCGATCCCCAGTACCAAAAAAAAAAAAAAAAAAAAAAGGTCCATATTTCAACATCTATGCTGTATTTCTACCTAAACAAGCAGTTGGGTTATCCTAGACATCATTTACAAACTCTCCAACTCCACCATCTCCATGAAAAGATAGTTTGTTTCCCATATTTTGTCACCTCCCCAATCTCTGTTCTCTCATTTGCTTTTATTTGTGTATCATTTTTGACATGTCACAACTAGCTTTGGATCATAATAATTATGTATGTCTATATAATTTTATCATTGCTGTTGCCCTTAGATTGTAGAATACTGAACAGTGTTTTTATTCCTCATAAATCCTAGTAAAGGTTCTTGTACATAGCAGAGTTTAAACATAGGAAAAAAGACAATTGAATATTGGCTCTACTATTTATTTACCTGTTGTGTGATCTTGAGCAAGTCATGTAATTTCCAAGTCTGTTTTTCTCAGTAGCAAAAATGGGAACATAAGCTAGGCATGGTGGCACATGCCTGTCATCCTAGTGGCTCAGGAGGCTGAGGCAGGAGAATCACAAGTTCAAAGCCAATCTCCGCAACTTAGAGAGGTTGGAAGGTACTTAAAGAGACCCTGTCTCAAAATAAAACATAAAAAGGGCTGGAGATGAGACTCAGTGATTAAGCACCACTGGGTTTAATCCCTGGTACCTAGTAAATGAATAAATAAATAAATTTAATAAATAAAATGGGAACAGCTGTTACTCAGTATCCTCAGGGGATTGGTTCTAAGATCCACTCCACAAATACCAAAATCTGAGGATATTCAAAGCTCTTATATAAAATGGCATAGAATTTGCATATAACCACAAACATCTTCCTGTATCGTTTAAATTGTCTAGACTACTTATAATGCCTTATATAATGTAAATGCTATGTAAAAAGTTTACACGCTATACTATTTAGGGAGTAATGATGGGGGGAAAAATCTTCACATTTGGTACAGACATTTTTTCCTAATATTTTTGACCCATGATTGGTTGAATACATGAATGTAGAAACTGCCAATATGGAGGGTCAACTATATGCCCAGAACTGGAATTGCTTCACCATATGGTAATTATATTTTTATTTATTGTAAAACCATGATACTGTTTTCCATAGTTATTTTATATATATATATATATATATATATATATATATATATATATGTAGTAATAGCTATGTGTTGATTCTGCCTTCCACTTTAACACATTATTCTGCTTTAGATTGAATTCTCTTGGGTTGTCAGGTATGATTAATATAAACCACAAATAAAGAGTTTTAAAATTTTCTAATTCTTATGCAAAATTAAAATAATTAGAATTGTTTTTTCTTTGATTGAATGGGCTAATACTTCATATACAACATTAAACAGTAATAAAAATAGATACCTTAGGCCCTAAGTTTGATCCCTAGCACCTAAAAAAGAAAGAAAGAAAGAAAGAAATGGACATGGGGGCATGTTTCACTTGTTATGATCTTAGTGGGACTCCTGCTAGCATTTCCCCATTCACTTAGATGCTGGTTGTATGACTGAGATTATATATATAACTTATTATGTTATCTTTGGGGTATTTTTAATTATTTATTTATTCTAACCTATTATATATGATAGCAGAATGCAATTCAATTCATATTACACATATAAAGCACAATTTTTCATCTCTCTGGTTGTATACAAAGTAGATTCACACCATTTGTGTCTTTGGGGTATTTTTTGACACCAACAACCACTTCTCTTATTCTCTGGACACCAACTGGGTATTCAACAATTCAATTCTGACGTTAATTATCCTGAGTGAGGTTAAAGTGTCAGTCCCACAAGACTGTTCTGCTTAAAATGTCAGTCACAAGTACCCGGCTTCCTGTGTTTCTTTTAGCAAAATGGCTATAAACCAGATGTTTCTATGACCACCCCCATCTGGTTTGGAAATTTGCTGGAATAGCTCAAAGAACTCAGAATATGCTTTACTTATGATTACCAGTTTATTATTATGATTATATTTTAGCAAGGATACAAATGAAGAGCCAGATGAATAAGTATATAGGGTAAAGTCTGGAAGGATCACTTCTGTCCTGTGGAGTTCCAGTGTGCCACCCTCCCAGCATGTGGATGCATTCATGAACTCAGAAGCTCTCTAAACACCATTGACTTGATCTCCAGCTTCTCTCATGTCCTCCATTCCCCCTGGTTTTGGGGTGGGACTGAAAGTACTAGCTGCTGTATTTCTAGTGACCAGGCCCATCCTGTCAAGAGTCACGTTATTAGAACAAAAGATACTCCTATCTCTCAGGAAGTTATGAGTTTTAGGAGCTTTGTGTTAAGAATGAAGGACAACGAGGTGTCAAGAGCTTTGTAATATTTTGAACAACCAATAAAAAAATAAAATAAAATAAAATAAAAAATAAACAGAAGAGAATGTATGGACCATAAAAAAAAAAAAAAAAGAATGAAGGACAAAGACCAAATATATTCTGCACAGTCTCTGAATTGTGATAACTTTAATTTTATAATTTTTCAATTTTATGATAGTGTGGAAGTTGTTCAGATGCAATAGAAATGAGGCTGGTGATATAGCTCACTGGTAAAGCCTTGGCCAAGCTGTGTTCTATCCCCAGTTCTGAAAAGGAAGACAGGGTGGTCTGATGGGAGTAAGGAAGGAAAGAAACTTCTTTAAATTGTGAAGTTTGATCCTTTCCTGAACTGGTGATATGCAGTATGGTGTTATGTTGTAATAATGGGCAGTGGGCAGCAAGCCACAGCTCCCAATTAGGAAACAACCTATGCTCTACAGTATGCTGTTCAGCTAAGCCATGATGTTTAATAGGTTAGATATGTTAGATGCATTTTTTTTTAATTAGGACACATTCAACTTATGATGGGGTTATTTGGACATAACCCCACTATCAGTCAAGAAACATCTACATTTCTCATTGTGCCACATCGTTTAATATTTTTTGTTCCATTCAGTTTTTCTTCAGAAACCATCAGTTATGCTTATATATTTAATGACATATTTATGGCTTTCACATTCATCATTTCCTCTCTAATGTTCTATTTATCTGTTTTTTTAAAAACTATACTCAGTCTGTGTTGAAATTTGTCTGGTTGCCTTAATAATGTGTTTTTACAGTTGGTTTGTTTGAATCAGGATCCAAACAAGGTTGACATATTGCATTTGTTTAATATGTCTCTTAAGTATCTTTTAATCTGTGACATTTTCCCTCCCCCTCTCTTTTATGACATTTAGGGAAGAAATGGGTCATTTGTCTTGATGAATTTCCTATAATCTGACCTTGGCTATTTGCAGCCTCACCATGTGGTTTAATAAGTTCCTTTATTTTATATCTCTCTCATCCTGTATTTCCTATAACTGATCATGAGATATAGAATCTTGATTCTATATCTTGGCAATCTCTTAGCAACAGCACTTCCTAATTTACTTCCTATTCCACTATCTTCAGGAGGCACATACTGACTCACTGTTTCTGATGTTCAAATTGATCAATAGGATCATGTGTGTCAGCATGATTCACTTCTACGTTTGCCTTGGATATCTGAGTTACCCCCTTTAGGGCTCCCCAAGATACTGAAATCCACAGATGCTCAAGTCCTTTATGTGAAAGGGTGGAGTATTTGCATATGACCTATATGCATTCTTCCATATGTTAAATTCTCTCTTGATTATTTATAATATCTAATATGATGTGAATGCTGTGTAATTCATTATTATACTGTATTGTTTAAACAATGCTACATTTGGGGCAAAGTTTATTTGCAAAGTACTTTTCCTGGTCTAAATACCTTCTATTATGGACTTGAAATAAAATAATTCCAAAGGGAAAAAAAAGAATTTTAAGTCTGTAAATGTTCAGTAAAATATAACTATTGTATGCCTAACTACATTGTACAGGAACAAGATATGAGGTGAACAATGTTCAAACAACAAGTACTAGAGAGAAAGACTGAATTTTTGTGCATTTGTAGGGGCTACAGTAGCATATGACTACTCATCACTTCATTTGTGTGGATTTAACATAGTGTTTGGCACTGACAAACCAAAGTTTCACTTTCAGGATTTTTTTTTTTTTTTTTTGTATTGGGGATTGAACCCAGGGTTGCTCTACCACTGACCTATATCTCCAACCTTTATATATATATATATATATATATATATATATATATATATATATATATTCAATGGACCTTTATTTAGTTAATTTATTTATATGTGGTGCTGAGAATCAAACTCAGTGCTTCACATACACTAGATGAGTGCTCTACCACTGAGCCACAACCCCAGCCCCTAGGAATTTTTTTTTTTTTTTTGAGATTCATATTTTATTTACAAGTCAATGAAAAATGTCCTCTGTAAACTCTAATTTAGGATATGAAAAACAATATAAAGAGACGGTTGCTGGCTCCACAGTGACGTGTGTGAAAGGAGTCCATGCCACTATTTATTTGAACAATGATTCTGTTATTTAAAACAAAGAAAAAAACAAAAACAAAATCCCACATGATTTCTTCATGTTGCATGTGAAAGAATGAAAAATAAAGCTGACTTTTCAAAACTCTACAGTCTGCTCAAATGTATCAGGTGACCAAGATGTCACTTTCATTCAGTGACAGTCCCTATTCTCCAAAGCATAGCCTCTGAGCAATGACTTAATATTCATCAAGAGTATCTGCTCGAGGAATGGATAGACCCCGATCTTTAAGAGCTTGAACTTTCAGCTTCTCTGCTTCTAGCTTGGTCTGCTGTTCCACCCTCTGTTCTTCTAAGATTTCTTCAATAGACACTTGCTGGAGGGGTGTATCACTCTCCTTTTCCAAGTCCAAATTGATCAATGCTTCTTAAAAAGCCTATAAGTGTCCTTTTATCTCGAAGCAGAACCAAGTGCTTTTTGTCGATGTCCTCGATGAGGCTGGCGGTGCCGGGCATATAGTTCATTTTGAGCTGAGATGAGGCTGTAATGTTCAGCGGCGATAGGCCAGCGTGTCCAATGACTCTTTTTTCCCCACCGCAGTCGCCGCCTTGGCGGGACCGGGACAGGAAAGTCTCTTTCCAGACCACCACTTCTGCCCCGGCTTTCAGCCGCCGGAGTCTCTTAGGAATCTTTTTCCAAAAAACATTTATACTGTTTTTGGCTGGGATTACAGATGCTGAGCTCCAAACACTTTTGATCCATGGTTGAATTCATGAATGTAGAGCCTGGAGCTAAGGAGTACAGACTGTATTAGACTCCTCCTCAGCTTTTTATGTGTTTTAACATCAATTGGTATTCCGTATCAGTTTCCATTATTTCAGAAAGTTTGAAAAGTTTTATTCTTTAATATTTTCTTAACTTCCATGTGCAATAAATACATGCATACATATACATTGTATTTCTAGTTACATAACTATGTGTTTCATTTTTTCAGGGTCCTTACTAGTTTTTCTTGCTAAAACCATCTTATCATCAGCCAGCAAAAGAACTTTTCAGGCTTTTAGCTGTAGTTTTTAGCTTCTCTAATCTTTTTAAGCTCTTTATTCTTTTTCATTTTATTTGATACATCCAATTAAATAAAAAGCATCAGCAACAGGATGAAATTTAAGATCTCCCTCAGTGATTTTTCAGTTTCCACTGCAGTAATCCTAAGTGGGAAGACTTAAGGAGTCTGAAGAACATTCTATTTTAAATAACTACAGGATGGTAAAATTCTTGTTCTAGGAAGATGTGTCATGTCTAGCCCGTGGTTTTATAAACCCTCTGTCATATCCTAGGTATATATGTCCCCGGCTTTATAGTACTGTGATGTAAAAAGCTACTGGGAGCCTGAAGGCATCCACATCAAAAGCAAAGATACATCAACCACAAAGCCTTTCCTTTTCAAACTCTTAGTATTTTCAGTTACCTCTTCCCTGTGGACTTTGATATCTGTCCTCTCCCCCCACTCCTCCTATTAGCCAATGAAAATGCTCAAACTTCTTTCTGAAACAAAGAAAACAACAAAACCTTTCCCTACTTTTTTTTTTTTTTTTTTTTTTTTTTTTGAGACAGGGTCTTGATAAATTGGCCAGGTTGGGCTCAAATTTGCAATCGTCCCCCCACCTCAATCTCCCCAGTAGATGAGATTTCAAGTGTGTGCTACTATGCCCAGTCTTCCCTCGACCCCAGCCTTGCATTTGTCTTTAATATACTCTTATCTCTCTCTTTTCCTTAGGCATTTTTTTTTGTGTGTGTGGGGGGGTACCAGGGATTGAATCTAGGGGCACTGAGCCACATCCCCAGCACTTTTTTGTATTTTATTTAAAGACAGGTCTCACTGAGTTACATAGTGCCCTTGTTTTTTGCTGAGGCTGGCTTTGAACTCTTGATCGTCCTGTCTCAGCCTCTAGAGCCACTGGGGTTACAGACTTGCGTCACCACGCCCGGCTTCCTTAAAAGTTCTTGATATTTCTGTTTCTTTGTTTACTAGTTCGCTTCACAGTTCTTTCCAGAAAAAAAGTAATTCAGTGTCTTTTTGTGGTAATAAGGATCAAACTAAGCATCAAACATGGCTAGCCAAGTGCTCTACCACTGAGCTAACATCCCAGCCCCTCTCCACATTTTTTTTTTTTTTTTTTTTTTGCCACAGGAGATTGAACTCAGGTGGCTCAACCACAGAGCCACATCCCTAGCCCCCCCCCCCTTTTTTTTTTTTTTAAAGAAAGAGTGAGAGAGAGGGAGAGAGAGAGAGAATTTTAATATTTATTCTTTAGTATTTGGCAGACACAACATCTTCGTCTGTATGTGGTGCTGAGGATCGAACCAGGGCCGCACGCATGCCAGACTAGCGCGCTATCGCGCTATCGCGCTATCGCTTGAGCCACATCCCCAGCCCTCCCTAGCCCTTTTTTATATTTTAATTTAGAGACAAAGTCTCGCTGTGTTGCTCAAGGCCTCACTAAATTGCTGGTTTGAACTCACAATCCTCCTGCCTCAATCTCCTGAAATCCGCTGGTATTATAAGCATTAGCCACTGCTCCTGGCTCTCCCTCCACCTTTGAACTCATTAGATTCAAGTTTTCAATTCCAAAATAGAAAGATGGGACATAATGCGAGTTGGTGTTTCCTTAATTCCTAACTTCAGCATCATGTTCTTCTTTCTCCTAAGGTCTCTCTTGGGGGGAATCTGTTTATTGTTGGGTTTTATTTTTTTGGTGCTGGGGATTGATTTCCGGGGGACTCTACCACTGAGCTACATCCCCGGTCCTTTTATTTTTTTATTTTGAGACAGGTCTTGCTAAATTGCCCAGGCTAGCATTGAACTTGTGATCCTTCTGCTTTAACCTCCCAAGTAGGTGGGATTATAAATGTGAGCCATCATGCCCAGATTTCAGGGTAAAATTCTAACTCTTCTATTTATAAACTGTACAACTGGCAAATTACTTACTAAATTACTCACTAAAGCCTCTTCCTTATGTGTAAAATAAGAATCATTTATGTACCTCATAGTGCTGTTTTAAAGATTAAATATGTGGTGCAGGTTAGGATATGCGAACATGAAAAATGACTGTAGAAGATCAGAATATGCCACCCTAAAATTGATTTCTTTTTTTAAATATTTTTTTAGTTGTTGATAGGCCTTTATTTTATTTATTTATATGTGGTGCTGAGAATTGAACCCAGTGCCTCCCACATGCCAGGCAAGTACACTACCGCTGAGACCCAGCCCCAGCCCCTAAAATTGATTTCTGAGCTGGTTATTTTGAGAAACTACAGACATATAAACTCTGAAATGTTACTTTTTTGTGAAGAAAATTTACTTTTTTTTTTTTTTCTATTTTATTTTTGTGGCAGGGTGTTGCAATGTTGTTCAGCTGGCTTCAGATTCCTGGTCTCAAGCAATCCTCTGCTTCCCAAGTAGCTGGGGACACATCACTGGACCTGGCTGACAATTTACATTTATAAAGGAATTTTTAGTAGTAAAGGGAAATACTCCAGGAAGAGAACTACTCTGCTACAACATTTATCACCTGAGGTCATCTGCATAATAAGGCAACATTTACTCACCATGCACTTTCTCCTTTTTCCCTACCATAACGTATCTCCACCTCCTGGAAGCTCCATACCACCATTCCTTTCTGTTGCTCAAAATAATATATAAGCCTCAGTTATCTGGCTGCTTCTTCAAGTCTCATGTTTTTATGGAACTCCTATGCATGCATATATAAATAGAATTGTTTCTCTCCTGTTAATCTGCCTTATGTTAATTTGTAGACTATGCAAAGAATATATAAGGGTAGGAGGAAGCAATTTTTTCACTCCTACATAGGAAATACAAAATACCTCTCTCTGGGCCCAAATAACACATAAAAATGACAAGGTTTCTGTTATGATTATTGTCATTAAAAGGTAGATCTGAGCTGGGCACTGTGGGGCTTGCCTGTAATCCCAGTGACTTGGGAGGCTGAGACAGGAGAATTGCAAGTTCAAGGCCAGCCTCAGCAACTTAGTGAGGCCCTAAGCAAGTTAGCAAGCCCCTGTCTCAAAATAAAAATTAAAAAGGACTAGGGCTATAGCTCAATAATAAAGCCCTCTGGGTTCAATCTCTAGTATGTATAAATAAATAAATGGCATATCTGGGAAGATACCACATGTGGACAACCATGAGGTTACCTCTGCATACTAGGTAGGGTACGGAGAAGCAACAGCCAATCTTTTTTAAAAAAAATATTTTTATTAGTTGTTGATGGGTATTTATTTATTTATTTACTTATTTTATATGTGGTGCTGAGAATTGAACCCAGTGCCTCACACATGCTAGGCAAGTGCTGTACCACTGAGCCATAACCCCAGTCCCGCAACAGCCCAATCTTAAAATTTTGTCTGTGGCAAACTGTTCAGGTGAAAGTGTCTTAGTGTATTCTGGCTGTTATAATAAAATACCATAAACTGGGTGGCTTATAAGTAACAGAAACCTATTTCACACTGTTCTGCAGACTGGGAATTCCATCAGAGCACTGGCAGATTTAGCATCTGGTGAGGTCCCACTTAACTGGTTCATGCACAGTGTGTTTTTTTTTTTTTCTTTTTCTGGGTGTCCTCACATTGGTAGGAAAGGTGAGAGACTCTCTGGGTCCAAAAGCTGCACCTTCTAAAATCATCAGTTTGGGGCTTAGGATTTCAACATATGAATTTGGGGGGACTGAAACATTTAGACCATAGCATAGAGTGTCTGCCTAGACTCTTCTGTATTCATAAGTGGTATGAAGTTTGGAAATTTTGGCAGGGTAATTCTTAGGTCACTGCCATATACTTCTAGTTCAACACCTCACCTGTTCACCAGACAAAGACCATTGAATAACAGGAAAAAAACATTAAGGACCAGACCTTATTAGTGTGGTGCTGTGTAGTTCACAGAGCATCTTACATCCGTGATGTCATTCAGACAGCACCACAAACTATGTGTTGAATTGAGGCTTTTTGGGTTTTGTGGGTTGTTTTACAGGGAGTCAAACCCAGGGGCACTCAACACTGAGCTATATCCCCAGAGGCCCCCTCCTGTGTCCTGCTTTTTATTCCACATTTTTTATTGGTGCTTTATAGTTGTTCATAATGATTATATTTGTTGTTGTTACATATTTGTACATGCACACAATATAACAATATAATTTGGGCACTATCACTGCCCAGCACTTTCTTCCTCCATCCCCTCTTTCCTCTCCAGGGCCTTTGCCTCTACTCTATTGATCTCTCTTGGATTTTCATGACATTTCCCCTCCATTTTTCTTTTCCTTTTTTCCTCTCTAGCTTCCATATATGAGAGAAAACATATGATTCTTGACCTTCTGAGTTTGGCTTATTTTGCTTAGCATAATGTTTTAAAGTTTCATCCATTTTCCTACAAATGGCATAATTTCATTCTTTATGGTTGAATAAAACTCCATTATGCATATATACCACATTTTCTTTATCACTTCATCCACTGATGGGCACCTAAGCTGTTTCCATAGTTTGGCTACAGTGAATTGTGTTGTTATAAACACACAGTTAGTTGGGTAATGCATGTATCACTGTAGTATTATGACTTTAATTCTTCAGGATAAATATGGAGGAGTGGTATAGCTGAGTCATATGGTGGATCAATGTTTAAACTCTTGAGGAACCTCCATACTGATTTTCATAATGGTATACTAACTTAAAATTCCACCAACAGTGTAAGTGTTCGCTTTTCTCAACATCCTTTTATTGTTGTTGTTGTTGTTGGGGATTGAACCAGGGGCGCTTAATCACTGAGCCACATCCCCAGCCCTTCTTAAATTTTTTTTTTTTTTAATTTTGAGATAGGATCTCACTAAATTGCTTAGGGTGTTTTTGATTTGCTGAGGCTGGTCTTGAATGCTCAATCCTCTGTCTCAGCCTCCCAAACTGCTGGGCTTCACATCCTCTTTTGTATGTGTGTGTACCTCACACTTGCTGGGCAAACACTCCATCACTGAGCCACATCCTCAGTCCTCCCTTTTTATTTTATTTGGTGACAGGATCTTGCTAAATTGATGAGGCTGAACTTGATCTTGGGATCCTCCTCCTGAGAATACCCAGCTTGTGCTGGGATTTTTTCCCCCTCATTTTGCAAATAATAAAGCTAAGGTTTAGAGAAATTTAAATGACCAACTTCAGGACATAAGCTAACAAGAAGCTGAGTTTGTATACAAATCTAAGCCTTTTCTGACACATGGGAAGGAGAGAGAAGGCAAAAAGGTAGGAGGTAGTGACCTGGGGAGGGCTGGAAAAGAAATGGGAAAGCCAGACAGGAGGTAAAGTCATAGGATGAGAAAGAACTGTCTGGTGGGGACAAAATCACTAGGACTGCCATTAATCCTAACAAGCAAAGGGAAGATGCATGTTTGAGCAGTAAAGGTCTTATGAGGAAGTGAAAAGGAGGCACTATGAATTATGGTGACCAATTATGGAAATTTCTTAGAAGGTTAAGAATTCAGCTGAATAGCTTTGAAGAAACCATCAAGCCTCCATTTTCTCTTTCCTTCCTTCCTTCCTTCCTTCCTTTTTTTCTTTTGGAAAAGGGTATTGAACCCAAGGGTGCTTTATTACTGAGCCACATCCCCAGCCTTTTTTTTTTTTTTTTTTTTTTTTTTTGAGATAGGGTCTTGCAAAGTTGCTTAGGACCACAAACTTGTGATTCTCTTACCTCAGCCTCCCAAGTCACTGGAATTACAAGCATGTGCCACCATGCCCAGAACTCCCCATTTTATAAATGAAGAAATCTATACCCAGGAAGATACCTGACCAACTATAACACCAACAGCAAAGCCAGACTGAAGGCCAGTCAGTATTAATTGGGATATGTATGTTAAAATATTTAAATGCCTCTCTCTTTTTGCAATTTTGTTAATCTTTTTTCTTCCTTTTTTTATTTTTTTAACATTTTTTTTAGTTGTAGATGGACACAATATCTTTATTTTTTAAATTTATTTATTTTAATGTGGTGCTGAGAATTGAACTCAGGGCCTCATGCATGTGAGGCAAGCACTCTAACACTAAGCCACAACCTCAGCCCCTCTTTATTTTTTTAAGATGAATTCTAGATAGGGCGAAGGGAAGGAGGGGAAGAGAGAGGGCAGAGGGGTAGGAAAGCCAGTGGAATGAGAAGGACATCATTACCCTAAGTACATGTATGAAGACATGAATGATGTGACTCTACTTTGTGTACAACCAGAAATATGAAAATTGTGTTCTATATGTGTAATATAATTGTAATGTATTCTGCTGTCATATATAACAAATTAAAATAAATAAAAAAAAGAAATAGGATCTTGGCTGGGCATAGTGGTGCACATCTGTAATCCCAGTGGCTTCAGTGGCTAAGAAAGGAGGATTTCAAGTTTGAGACCCTAAGCAACTTAGCAAGACCCTGTTTAAAATAAAAA